>NC_090646.1:385360144-386003477 GCF_040937935.1 Hyperolius riggenbachi | reverse complement strand
CTGATCTGATGGATAGGAGTGCTAGGGGGTGACAGGAGGTGATTGATGGGTGTCTCAGGGGGTGGTTAGAGGGGAAAATAGATGCAATCAATGCACTGGGGAGGTGATCAGAAGGGGGTCTGAGGGGGATCTGAGGGTTTGGCCGAGTGATCAGGAGCCCACACGGGGCAAATTAGGGCCTGATCTGATGGGTAGGTGTGCTAGGGGGTGACAGGAGGTGATTGATGGGTGTCTCAAGGTGTGATTAGAGGGGGGAATAGATGCAAGCAATGCACTGGCGAGGTGATCAGGGCTGGGGCCTGAGGGCATTCTGAGGGTGTGGGCGGGTAATTGAGTGCCCTAGGGGCAGATAGGGGTCTAATCTGATAGGTAGCAGTGACAGGGGGTGATTGATGGGTAATTAGTGGGTGTTTAGGGTAGAGAACAGATGTAAACACTGCACTTGGGAGGTGATCTGACGTCGGATCTGCGGGCGATCTATTGGTGTGGGTGATCAGATTGCCCGCAAGGGGCAGATTAGGGGCTGATTGATGGGTGGCAGTGACAGGGGGTGATTGATGGGTGATCGACGGGTGATTGACAGGTGATCAGGGGGATAGATGCATACAGTACACAGGGGGGGGGGGGGGGGGGTCTGGGGAGAATCTGAGGAGTGGGGAGTGATCAGGGGGGGGGATAAAAAAAATATAGCGTTGACAGGGAGTGATTGATGGGTGTTTGGGTGCAAACAGGGGTCTGGGGGGTGGGCAGGGGGGGTCTGAGGGGTGCTGTGGGCGATCTGGGGCAGGGGGGGGGAAATCAGTGTGCTTGGGTGCGACATAGAGTGGCTGCAGCCTGCCCTGGTGGTCCCTCGGACATTGGGACCACCAGGGCAGGAGGCAGCCTGTATAATACACTTTGTAAACATTACAAAGTGTATTATACACTTTGTATGCGGCGATCCGGGTGCTAGTAACCCGCCGGCGCTTCCGAACGGCCGGCGGGTTACAGCACGAGGTGGGCGGAGCCAGTCCCCGGCGACCGATCGCGTCACGTATGACGCAATCGCGCCGCCCATGCCCCTACAAGGACCGCCGCCATTTGTCAATACGGCGGTCCTTGCGGGGTCCACTTCCCGGCCCTGGTGTTTAAAGTAAACCTGAGACAAGGGGGTGTAAACGTTTTATACATACCTGTGGCTTCCTCCAGCACCCTTCATGCAGTTTGCTCCTCCCCCCGCCTCTTGGATGCTCCGGTAAAAGCTTTGCCAGTCGGGCGTACTGTGCTACCGTCGTCTGGAGTGTTCTGTGCCTGCGCAGCAGCAGAATGCTCCCAGCCGACTGGCCGAAGATAATAGGACATCTATCGGAGCATCCAGGAGGCAGAGGAGGACGGTGAGGGTGCGGAGGGGGCTGGAGGAAATCCCAGGTATGTTTAAAACTTTTACCCCCATATTTCATTACTTAGGGATAACAGCTGTTAGGATAACTATATGGCCAATATGATGCTGGGCCACTGGTTTTTATTGTATGTTGTGCCAGATTGTAATTCCACTATTAAAAAAAGTGAATTTAGAAACCATACTTAATTTACCACTTTGCTAGTGCTTTAGAAGGAAGTTCTGTAGGGTTGGTTTTTACATTACTCTTTTATAGATATTCTTTAAATGTTTGGGTGATCCATTGGCCAGTTATTCCTCGCCATTTTGCATAAGCTTTTTTTCTCATTTTGGCTTGCATGCTTTAACTTGTTTGCAGTGTAATTTGCAGTGTAAAAAAATCATCAAAGATCAGATGATAAAATTCCTCAGGGATCATGAACTTTTTCCCCCAGCTGTATATTTTGGCATTCCTTACAGCAACTAGCAAAAGCCTGTTGTGCATATTGTTTGTTATTCCTGAGTATCGTATTCTACTTGCAGGCCCCCCACGGAGTAGCATGTATCATTCTATATTAACATTTTGGCTTGAGAAAGTCTCAGTGGTGCTCTTCAGCTATTGCCACTGAAAGTTCACCACTTGATGGACGTTCTGCAGTCCTCATCCAAGTAATGTAACACAAAGTAACATCACTGTGGTGGCAGCTGATTCATGACTTTCTGTTAATATAATGACAGTCACCTAATGCCTGCAATTTCCTGACATAGCTTCTTTTGTGGAGATCAGCAAAGAACAAAATATGCCCCGGGGATGTGCAATTATACTGGCTGTTTCAACAGCCTTTGGAGCTCAGACTTTTCATTTAGACACCTTTAGCTCTGGCTGTTTAACTATAAAAGCTTGTATGCAGCTGAGCTGATTGCTGCAGGTCTAAATCGCAGGCATTTTTACTGAGTGCTTATTGACAACTGTGTGCAAATATCGAGTGAACTTTTACTTATTCGCTTTATGTTCCTTTTGCTTAACCTGGCCTGATAAAGGGCAATGCTATCTCTTATGTACAGTTTTTAGGAGAAAGCACCAATAGACTTGATATTTTGGTTGTTTTTATCAGATATGTCATGTCTGTATAGATGCAGTGGGGAACAATCATTTTATCTTTTTGTAGAAATCAAGAGGAGTGATTGGAGAGGCAAGATTGCTGTCCTCTTTCCACATAACACTCAGCTGTGCCCAGCAATAGTGTTTGTTGTCAGTCTTGCAGAAAAAAATGACTTAATGGTCTGTGAAAGTCTTTAGGGCCCATATGCAACTAACTTTTTCTCCTGAGTTTTCATCTAGGAGATAATTTTTCATAATCTATTTAAAATAACTTTTCAGCACTTTGCAACTGAAAAAGTACCAAAAGTAGGTAAAAAAAAAAGTGCTATCAAAATTATTTTGAGTATTTTCTTGCTTGCTGGTGGTTTAAACGGCATTTTATTGACAATTTTGAAAATATCACCTAGGAAAAAACTGAGAAACCAATAATTGCATATCGGCCTAGGACCAGAAAGCAAGAAAATATTCAAAAATGAAACATTATCTCCTAGGAGAAAACTCAGGTAAAATAGGGAACTGCATATGGGCCTAGGTGTCTTAAATTCAAATGTTTAAAAGTACATTTTGAAAGTGATTTTATTTGCTTGTGCATAATTAACAGTACTCAGGTGTTTAAAATTAGATTTTTGTGTAGTGTGGTGGACCATCTCATATTAATTCATCGACGTAGACGCATGGCATGCTTATAACCAGGGTTAGAAAACGCAAAGCTACAGCCGGCTGTAATCTGTTCCGCAACTCATCTTGTTGGAACTTTCTGATTTTTGTTTGGAGTGTACTGAAAGACTCCTATACCCAAGTGAGGACTGGTGAATTTCATCTACCTTTATAGCCAGGTTGCTTTGGAGCAGCACGGGTTTGTGAGTGCTAGGGCCGGTTTAAGCAACAATGGGGCCCCAGGGCAAAATAAACCTGGGCCCCCCCCCAACTTATACCCCGGAACAAAAATCTGCATTAGGGGACCTTTTTTTGTAGCTGGTGTAGTCAGGGTGTGAAGTCCCAATCGGTCGGAGCTCCACATTCTGGCTATCCCAGCCTGCATGGGGGACAAGGGGTTAAAAAGTTTCAGGAGGGGGGACCCCACATAATTTTTTTTTTTAACTTCCCACACTCTAAACATAAAAAAAAATTGGGAAAATAGGAAAAAATGCCAGGGATTGTCATACAGCCATATTGCGGCTGTATAGCGATCCCTGGCCAAAGCACTGCGGCTGCGTATGGACCCCCTGGAAACCCCGTCAGGAAATTTATTGCGCTTTCGTTTGATGCATGTAAAATTACACTACCGTTAGGTTTGCTACTAAAAGTGACATTTACCGCATTTAAAAGTATACTTTTTTCCTTCAAAACTTTAAAATCGATTTTCTCAAAAACCATAAGGTCTTTTTGAAAAATTGTTTTTTCCTCTTATTCCTAATGATCTCCTTAACATATCCTGCAAATTTAGGGTTTCTAGCATTTAAGGTGGATTTGCTATTAACCATTAAAGTCGGCAGGTTTTTAAATGTGTATTTTTTTTCCTTTGAAACTCTAAAATCGATTTTCTCAAAAACTATAAGGCCGATTTGAAACATTTTTTTCCTCTTGTAGCCACTGGAGGCCCCTACAAGCTCTGGGGCCCTGGAGCAGCTGCCTCCTTTGCCTCTATGGTAGCGCCGGCCCTGGATGTATACTGAGATGCAAATAATTCTGAATGGTATGCAGATTTTATGCAAATAGTATGCAACTTGGAACTGAGCCAGTCAAATGCACGTCATGCTTGTTTTGATTGGCTAGTTTCCAAGCTGCATACAGTTTGCATACAAGCCATAATTATTTGTATCTCATTGATCTTCGGTGCTTTCTCAGTTATTAAATATACTCCAACTGTACAGATATGCCACACACTATTTGGCTCTCTTCCTCTCCTGTTTGCTTTTCTTTGGAAGGACTCTAGTAAGCCATCTTATGGTGGCCACTAATGATCCAATCTTTTTCATCCAATCTTACCATTTCTTTGAAATATAAGGGACCTGCCTAAATTATCCATTCAATATATTCACTCAATGTACCTTTATACTACAGAAATTTGGTAAAGTTGGATGAAAAAGATTGGATCATTAGTTACCACCTATACAGTGGTTCTATCAGTGTTTCCTAGGAAATGGCTGCCTAGGAAACATTGGGGTACAAAATAATGCAGACGATGGTATACACATTTATACAAAGTACAGAGTTGGTACAACATACAGAATCGGTAAAAAATACAGACTTGGTAATTACAGTGACGAAATTAATATGAATAAATGTATAACAAATTCCAAGACACAAAAGGGTGAGAGAGCCCTGCCCTTGCGAGCTTACAATCTAAAGGAAATGCATGAATATTTTAATACGTGTTCCTGTCCTGATGCACCAACCGCTTATTCCTAAGCCTTTGACTAAGTTCATGTTTCAGCTTCTTGTGATTTGGTCCCCCGAAACTCAGCCAAAATAAAGCTGACGAGCTTCATAGGTTAATATTAAAACCTTCTCTAAAATACAAATTGAATCTGACAAAGGGTTTAAATGATGGTGACTAATTTGTTGCATCCACAGTTGCTTTAATTTTCCTCCACAGTTTTATTTCTTATAAACAATGCCCTTACAGTCCTACTCAAGCTGAGATAATAAAGACGCCTGATGGATAATAAGGATGCTTGATGTCTGAATATCTATTACAGATGTTTCGTATGATTCTCTGCCTGGTTAGTTCTTGACCTTGCTGGATTAAATTCTTCCTCTAGAAAGACAAAATGGGACTGAAAGTAGTCAAGTCAGCATGAAGCCTAAAGTGGAATGCACAGTCTGCAGTGACCAAACAGAATGTAGGGTTAATTAGTTCACATCATGTACAACAAGGCAAGGAGCTACTCCCTGATTTGAACATGACTGATTGGGTGACACCTGTTGGACATGTTATCTTATGGTTTGGCAAGTTTGTAAATTGGTGTCACTCCATCATCTACGTCTTTAGTGTGACTTCATGGAAAATGTGTGGGATGAACTCTTCTGTTCATCACATAACTCTAAAACAGAGTTATGTGCTGGTTATCGTTGGTCCACTTCAATTGCTGCCTTTTTTAATGCTAATAGAATGCAGCTTATGTTTGCAAAACCAAACCTTTTAAAATAATTGGAATAAGAACTGACATTTATGGCTGTTTCGGAAATTGGCATCTGGAAAATGAAAATTTGAAATTGGGTGATGTTTATCAGAGAGAAAATCCAAGATCTGTGATTGTCTATTTATATTTCAAAATCTGGTATTAGCTGTTTTCCGCTGTATCACATTTGTTATGAAATATCTAATTCAGTTTTATACTTTTAATATTGTAATATATTACAATATTAAACTGTAATATTTTACCATTGTCTTGAATTTTTCTTAATATATATGGGATATCTGCTTGTACATATCCTGTTTATTTTTAGTCATGATAACAAAGGTATTCTTTTCTCTGGCATTGGGGCTGTCAACTCATAGTATTGTTAGTGACATTGGCCTCACTCAATGGAGTACATGGTCTTTCCACTTGATGCTTTGACTGACAAGGTCTCCTATCAATGGCCTGACCAACAATGAAGCAAATTTAATTATCTGTAAAACAGTGGGTCTCCAATCAGGAATGTTGAGAAGCTATTGTGTAGTTAGCAGTCTAGACCCCCTGGATGCTAATTACTTTCAAAACAAAAATCTAAACCCTGTGTGAAAAGAGGAAGTAGTTTGGCTCAAATTAAGCAGAGTAGCATATGCAGTACACAGAATTTATTAGCATGCCATCTTTGCATGCCAAAGCATAAACTAATTTATGCTTGTGAAAAGCCTCCCCTGAAGTTATTACCTTCTTTGAAAAAAAAAATACCTAAAATATTTATTTACATACAGTGGTGCTAATTTGAATGAACTTTTACTCTAACTATAGGAGCGTGATGTACAGTGTTGCTTCACATTTACATCATGGTCCCTATTCAGTAAAGGCCCATACACACGTCGGACTTTTGCGAACGACGGGTCGTTTGAACGTCCCGTCGTTAAGTCGTCCGCACGCTAAATCGGGCGTGTGTACAGACTGTCAGTCGGGTGATAAGACTGATTTTGAGCGATCCGCCAGCAGATCGCTCGAGACCAGTCTTATCACCCGAACGACAGTCTGTACACACGCCCGATTTAGCGTGCAGACGACTGAACGACGGGACGTTCAAACGACCCGTCGTTCGCAAAAGTCCAACGTGTGTATGGGCCTTAAATCTCACAGGAGATATTTTAACACCTTTTTAATAAAACCTCTTTAAACAGTAACTGTCGGGCATAAAATAAAAAATCAATTCTTAATTTTTATCTGGTAAACAAGTAATAAGGATGCTAACCAGGCAATCCAAAAGTTAAAATCACTATTACTTTTCTTGCTGATAAATTATTATTCCCCAGTTTACCTGACTCTTATTTGGTACACAGAAAATTTGGTACACAAAAAGGATGTTTCAGGGCATGCTGGGTTGTCTTTTTTTGCTTCTCTACTTCCCCTCAGACTTAACTAATGCATCCTGATTGGCTGAAGCCTCTTTCCCTCCTGGTTTCCCCTCCCACACCTCTGTTCCTCTCTGGCCAAAATGTCTCAGGCTGAAACATTGCACTTGCTATAGTGAAGGGCGGGCAAATCAGGCAGAGGAGACTAAGGGCGGATATTACATCACGACTGGCTTCAAAATAGCCACAGTAAATATGGAAACTGTCTAGAATAGGATTCTCTACTTTTCCTTTATAAAATTCACAGGAATCATAATGTAGACAGTGCAATACATATGTAAGTAGAGCAAGTATTTATCTACTTATATATTTGTTTTTTTTACCGGAGAGAGTATGGCTGACAGCTCCTCTTTAAAGGCCCCAGAAAGCAAGAAATACTCAAAAGAATGTTGATATTTCTTCTAAGAGAGAACCAGAGGCGAAAAGAACATAAGGATTTATATTTATCTGGGGCTTCCTCTAGCCCCCTGTAGGCCGTGGGCTGTCTCTTCCCTCCATTCTACAGCTGTGTGTCCAGGTAGTTGGGGACTACAGTGCATGCATGGCCCTGGCTGCATGCACGCTTGGTCTTCTCTACAGTTAGATAAGGCTTGTAACAGGGCAGGCTCAGAACGCTCACAGCCATGGGAGCATGTGAGCAGTAGTCCCTGAGTGACGTCAACTTTACCAAGGTGGACGGATGCCGAGGGAGCCCACAGTCTACAGTGGGCTGGAGGAAGCCCCAGGTTAGTATAAATCCTTACGTTCTTTTTTTGTCTCAGGTTCTCTAACCCAGGGGTCCCCAACCCCAGGTCCACGGACCACTGCTGCTCCGTGAGCCGCTTGCAGCTGGGCCACGGGTCTGTCCTCTCGCCCCCTCCCCCCGCGACTGCTGCTGTGGTGTTTTAGCTGGCGGCCGCTTCCTCTTTATATATCTTCGTCAGCCCCTCTCATTCAATATGGTCTTCTCTCACAACAGCGTGTCTCCCGGCTGCTGTGAAGAGGAAGAAGCAGGAAAGCGGCTTCCTGAAGAAGCGATGCACATCGCCGTTACCATGGGAACCACTGCCCAGCTTCCTGCCTCTTCACAGCAGCTGGGAGATGCGCTACTGTGAGAGAAGATGGGATTGAAGGAGAGGGGCTGACGAAGATCTATAAAGAGGAAGCGGCGGCCGCATGCAGCTATACTGGGGCATTTATACTAACTATACTGAGGCATCTATACTAGCTATACTGGGGCAACTATACTCTCTATACTGAGGCATCTATACTAGCTATACTGGGGCAGCTATACTAACTATACTGAGGCATCTACTGTATACTAGCTATACTGGGGCAGCTATAATAACTATACTGAAGCATCTTTACTAGCTATACTGGGTCATCTATACTGGCTATATTGGGTCAGCTATACTAACTTTACTGAGGCATCTATACTAGCTATACTGGGGCAGCTATAATAACTATACTGAGGCATCTTTACTAACTATACTGGGGCATCTATACTGGCTATATTGGGGCAGCAATACTCTCTATATTGAGGCAACTCTACTCCCTATACTGGGGCAACTATACTTAGATACCCTACCTGTACCTGACTGCCCTACCTGTACCTAACCGCCCCCCACCCCTGCCTTCGAAAAAAGCCCCAGGGAAAGGTTTGGTCTGGATAGTGATCCCCAGGTCGATAAAGGTTGGGGACCCCTGCTCTAACCAACATTTGAAAATTTTTGCCAGGTGCTAAAAAAATGTATTTCATAGATAAAATGAGAAATTATCTCCAGGTTGAAAACTCAGGAGAAAAGTTTATTGAATAGAGGCCCATGTGTTTTAACCACTTAGTGGCAAGCCGCCGCATGACTACGTCCTGCTGGAGCCGCTTAACGGCTCCAGGACGTTTTAATGCGTTGCTTACTTACTCCTGCCGCAGCCATGCATGCAAGCCCGCCACCCTATCGGGACACCAAGGTCCATGATTGGTAAAGGGGAACAAACATTCCCCTAACCAATCGCAATGCCTGGAATGAGTGGATATGACCCCGATCAGGGGCCATGTCCATTGATAATACAGGAAGTAGTAAGAGGCTTCTAAAATGTAAAAAAAAAAAAAAAAAAAAAAGTGAACACTTCCTGGATAGTGTTTGCAGTGACATCTAGTGGCGACAAAGTAAAATTACACACACACCATACATTTATAATTAAAAATGAATAAAATTAATCCATTCTACTTCCAAAGATTCCCCCCCCCCCCCAAAAAAAAAAGAAAACATAAATAGTTGCCTTAGGGACTCAGCTTTTTGCAATATGTATTTTATGAGGGTATATTACGGTTATTTTACTACTTAAAGTAAACCTAAACTGGGAAGGATATGGATTTTCCTTTAAAAATAATACCAGTTGCCTGACTCTCCTGCTGATCCTGTGTCTCTAATACTTTTAGCCACGGCCCCTGAACAAGCATGCAGATCTGGTGCCCTGACTGAAGTCAGACTGGATTACCTGCATGTACTGTAGAAAAGAGAGAAATCGAGAGCCCAATATGGTGTAGTATGTCAGAGATACGAAGGGAAATGAATAAGTGAGATGGTTATACTCACAAACATGGGTTACCGCTCAGGCAACCACTGATTACCTGCATGCTTGTTTCAGGTGTGTGACTCAACCACCACTGCAGCCAAAGAGATCAGCAGGACTGCCAAGCAACTGGTATTGTTTAAAAGCAAACATCCATATCCCACTCAGGTTAGGTTCCCTTTAAGGGCTTGTGATTATGGACCGGACACAAAAAAAAAAAAAATGTACACCTATATTTCCAAATAATTTATTATCACCATACATTGTGATAGGGACATTAGGTGTAAGAACTGTGATGAATGGACAAATAAAATACGTAGGTTGTAATTTTGGTAACATGTTTTATTTTAAAACTATAATGGCTGAAAACTGAGAAATGTTTTTTTTTTTTTTTTCATTTTTTTTGTATTATTCCCATTAAAATAAATTTAGAATAAAATAATTCTTAGCAAAATGTACCACCCAAAGAAAGCCTAATTGATGGTGCAAAAAACAAGGTATAGATCATTTTGTTGTGATAAGTAGTAATAAAGTTATTGGCGAATAAAAGAGAGGAGTGCTTACAGGTAAAAAGTTGCTCTGGCCCGCTACGGTAAAAACCCCTTGGAGGTGAAGGGGTTAGATTAAATGAGACAAAAAAAGCATGTGTCCAATATATAAAAAAAAAAACAATGAACACGTTTTTATGTATGGGTAGATTCTAAAATGATTAGGTGAAAATAGAGCGACCTAGAGAGACGCATGGGTGCTGTATCGGCCCACTCTTCTGTATATGCGATCATTTCATTTTAATCTTGTAAGTATATCTTGTACTACTACGAATAAAGCCTTTTTGAAGTTAATACACTATGAAGCGCTTTACGTTCACCTAGATCTACTACACTCCTAAACACCAAGAACGGCACTGTGTGTTTAACATCTGACTGAGTCTCCTGGAGCGTGTTAACACTTGGGAGCGCAATATACTTTGCACTTGGAGTTTCTAAAATGATCTCCACATATGCTCTCTCAAAAATAAATAGTGCATGGATGCCAATATACTATAGAAGCACACAAAAAGATAGTGCCATTTCCATGAGTTTAGAGGACTGCATTAGATTGACCGCTAGGATTACCAGCAGTAATACAAAGTTTATGTTGAATTTCAAATAAATTGTTTTGTTTTGCATGTTTTGTTTTGGTTTGCATCTAAAGACCTTATATGGTTCAATCAAAATATTAGATTTTAAAACATTTTTAATTTATTTATTCATTTTTTTAGATAAAAAAGGATTGATTGTATAGAAATTTTTTTTTTTTTACTTTAGTGCCATGAGCCCCAACCCAACAGTGAAGAGTCGAGAGTTGCTTCTATAATTAAATATGTACCACTTAACATCACTGATCCACAATAAAAAAAAAAGCTCCTAAATAAAAGTGTATTCCACAATCAGATCCAGAGAAAAGCAGAGATGCCGAACTGCCAGCCCAGGGGTATACTTTGGAAATAATATAATTCAGACCAGTAAAGTAACAATTCTGCAACCCCAGGCTATAGAGACAGGGGTGTAAATGTTGCTCATGACTGAATTATAGAGAGACTTTTGTAGATTTTTATTTAGGAGCTTTTTGTATGTTTTTAATTCCAGACCAGAGATGCTTATTTTTTCCATACTTTAGCATACAAAAAATACTTGATTCTTTATAGGCTGCTAGTTTTCTAAATTCCTGACTTCCAGACTGAGCAGTTTGCCAGAGATTTGGAAAGTTTTGCACAGCTGTCCATTTCACACATTTTTCAGTGGCGCCAGGACACTTTTCTTGGTTGGTTATCACAAATTTGTAAGTAATCGTTGCCACAAGCATACTTCTGCAAGCAGCCATCTTGCTCTTCATATTTTGTTTCTTTTATTCTTATGGTTCAATGCATAAAATTATATTTATGGTACTATTCTTCATGAAGTATTTTCTTAACCACATTAATTGCTGAATAAATATTTGGTCATTTTATTTGGTTGTGTGCATTGTGCACATACAGTATTTCCAAAAATATATATTTTACCTTTTTTTTTGTTTTTTGCTTATTTTTTCCTAAATATGTATGTGAAAAGAAAGCATTGCTCAATCTTCCTACAGGTAGAATGCCTATATGTCTGAAGAAAAAAAAACAGCCTCAAAGTCAGATTACTGAGTTAAACTTACTGTTTAAAAAAAAGCAATTCTATTCATTATTATTGTATAAATTATTTATTGAATGTTTGTAGAGGTGCATCTATCAACCCCTCCCCCCTCCCTTCACCCCCAAATCAGTGTTGTGAGCAGTTAATATTCCGGAGTGCTCGCTGTGACCCTGCAAATCAGTGCCATGCATCTCTTGTGGCATGAGCATGGCCATGCTCCTCTTATCAATGCTGGGTAATAGTGGTAGCACTCTATATCAGTCCACAAATCAACAGCTTCACACTCAGTGGGGTCCCCCCCCCCTACATATAACGAATCACCAGATGATGCGGCGAAGCCCGGCCCGTCAATGCCTCTGGGGTATATAGCCACCCTACTGCCTCCTCTGGCAATACAGCACCCTCTGTAATCATAAAAGGAAGGCCTCCGTTGCGTAAAAATGGCAAAAATTTATTTAAGCATTTTTGGTGACATACACCTTTAAAAACAGTATCTTCCGTATGTTGTACAAAAACCCCAATAGGGTCACTTAAAGATCGCAATACTATGCCGCAGTTATGCGTGGGATGGTAGTCAGAGGCAATGCGGAAACTGACACTCTCTGTTCCGCCTAATCCCCACTGCCACGTTCAAAGTCCCAGCGTGTAACGCTAGCCATGTCCAGCTAGCACCACGTGCACTGATCGTCGCTCCATAGCTCCGCCCCATGCTCCCCTTCTGCCACTAGCACGACCACGCGTGCTCAGTAGCATTGGAGCTGCTTGTACATGAGTGGCTCTGGCTTTCTTGGCAGACCTCGTGCCTGAAGAGGAGTGTGGCCCATTGTGATTACCGATCAGTGTGATCATAAGGGGTGGAGATAGTTGCAAGCTGGATTCTTTAGTGGAGTTGATCAATTAAATACAATCTTTTCCTTCAATTATAATGATCTTATTGAAAATATGATGGTCCGCTAAAAATGTTACTATTAATGGGGCATCTTAAAGCTAAAATTGCTTGACTATACATTTCGCTGTGCACATTCTTTCTAGGTAAAATAAAAACCGGGTTTGAAACTAAAGCTAAAATTGCCCGTTTGCAAATCTCAGTAGAGTACAGACAGCCTAGAAACGTGCCTTATTCTTACAGAAGGAATTAGCTGCACAAAGTATGAGCTCATTGCTAATTTTTCACACCTGACTAATCCAGGGAATAACCGCATACTAGCTTTTTGTAAAATGCATGTTTATGATGATGAGAGGCCAAACCCAACGCTAAGAGCCTTGAGATTGAGGCTAGATTCACAGTGGGACGTTGCATTTTGATGCCACGTTAAAGTCGCACCGCAAGCTTACAACGCAATGCGCCCAAAAAGTGGCAACGCAGCGTTACCGTCGCATACAGCAGATACAGTAAAAAATACAGGCAATGAAAAGTATGCTTCCAAGTCATTACTGAGCATGTGCAAACAGTCCAACGCAGCTAATAATGTGTATAACGCACTGCATGCAGTACTTTTACTTAACGTGCAGCGTTAGACACCGATGCAACGTGTGCACTGTGAACAGGGCATTGATTTTTCATTGCAGTGAGTTATTCTGCGTTAAATGTTGTTTTGACGCGCGACTTTAACGTCCCACTGTGAACTTAGCCGAAGCCTATTCAACACCAGTTGGGCTTATTATACTGGATGGTTCTTGTACTGAGCAGTTGCAATTAAATACAAAAAAGCATGTTTTTATTGAAAGCTGCAGCTTGATGAATTCCCAAACCTGTCTGAGGTTGAAAATGCATTTCACAAACTTGGAATCTGTTGTCTTTGTAGAGTATGGACTGCCTAAAAACTTCCCATCTGGCCGCAGTAGTAATTGTCTGCATAGAGCTCATAGAACTCCTAGAGTCTTGCTCATTGTTCACACTTGCCTAATCCATTAACAAGCAAATTTGAGCACTTCTATATCAAAGTTTCTGTTAAGAACCATTTTAACAGTTTTACATGTGCATGTTTTAGTTGCTTACATGTTAGCAGGCTAAAATAAAGGTATGTATTGATCCTTGCAATCTACTGTACAGTATACAGCTGAACTGTCTTTTTCTTAGCAATAGTGGACTTCCACCTTAAAGAGAACCTGTACTGAGTAAAAATATTTAAAATAAACACATGAGGTAACTTCAAATGAACATTACATAGTTACCTTGCCATCAGTTCCTCTCAGAATTTACTGCTTTACTGGCAGATTCCCCGCATACATCACGAAAGAATATGAGATCCCCAAGAACACCCAAACTAAATACACCCAAATCAAATAAATCCAAACCCCAATTTTTAGATTATAGAACGGCCATGATGTTGGGAGGTAGAAATCATGACCCTAATGAAAAGAAATTAATGGGTTCACATAGAGATAGAAATAAGACTAAAGAGAAAGAATATCCAAGCCAGTCAACTTTGATTCCTTTTTTAGGGAAAGGGAAAAGACATCGAAACATATTAGAGGAAGGAGAGGAGGAAAGCACTCCAAAAAAACCCAAAGATTGATACGTGAAACTATACCTGTGCTCCCTAATGGGATTTTTAACCTAAGCAAAAAAATGTTGTCAGAATCAGAGATATTGATACTAAATAGAGGTTTAAAATTCGCACCTTCATCCAGAGCTAATAAATTTAACATGTTTGTTGATCTGAAAAGATTCATGAGAAAGCTGTGTTTGAAAAAGCATTTTGCTAAGAATACCTACACTAAAAAGCAGGATATAATGGAATCAAAATATTGTCATACTGACTTGAAACCAAAATCACAATTTTTTCCAACATATGAATATAGCAAAGCATTGACTACATTCGAAACAATGGTCACTCAGGATATTAAAAAAACTAACTTTGATAGTAAATATAAAGATAATTTAACATGTGGGGAGGAAAAGCCATGAGGGCCTTAAAAGATAACACAACTATCAGACCAGCTGACAAGGGGGGTGGGGTGGTACTACAAGATTCTGAAGACTATATAAAGGAGGCTTACAGACAATTAACAGATGTTAAAACTTACAAAAGATTGAGGGGGGATCCAACTATTATATATACAAATAAACTAAAAGATTTCCTAGATGAAGGAAAAAGTATGGGAATAATCAACAGGAAAGAATATGACTTTTTATTGGTGGATAAACCTAGACTACCAGTATACTATCACCTCCCTAAAGTGCATAAGGATTCTAAAAATCCTCCAGGACGCCCTATAATATCGGGGATCGGGTCTTTAAGTGCAAATTTATCCAAATATGTTGATGGCTTTTTGCAAAAGCAGGTTGTTAAGACACCGGCATATTTAAAAGATACTGGACATTTTTTGAGGGAATTGGAACAATTTAAGTGGGAATTGGGAGATATACTTTGTACGATTGATGTTAGTTCATTTATATACAGTAATTGAACATGAAAAAAGTTTACAAGCGGCCAAGCATTTTTTATCGCAGGATGAAAATTTAAAGGAGGAGCAGATAGGATTTATACTGGAAGCTATGAATTTCATATTAAAACACAATTATTTTTACTATGATGGCAATTTTTATTTACAGTGCATGGGAACGGCGATGGGCACGAGGTTCGCGCCGGCGTTCGCTAATTTATACATGGCCCACTGGGAGGAACATGTCCTCGACCAGTGGTCCATGTGCCCCGGCGCGGGCCTCGTGTTCTGGCGCCGTTTCATTGATGATGCATTTTTTATATGGCGGGGGGATTCCACCTCTTTAGAAAGTTTCTTTCAGGCTATAAATTCAAATGAGTATAATCTCAAATTCACAATGGAAAATAGTATGAGTAATGTGAATTTTTTGGATCTTACGGTATTTTTGGATGGTGATGTACTACACACAAAAACTTTTTTCAAACCGGTAGATTGTAACAGCTTTATTGATATTAATAGTTGCCATCTGGCTAGATGGCTGGTCAATGTGCCAAAAGGACAATTTTTACGCTTAAAACGTAATTGTTCTAGACCTGAGGATTTACATAACCAAATAGAAGTTCTCAGTAACCGTTTCAAAGAAAAAGGCTATAATGAAGAGGATTTGGAGAAAGCTATAAACGAGACAATGACTGCGAATAGAGGAGAATTGATAATAGGGAAGAAATGCAAAGATAATTGGTCTGTGGATTCCCCAGCATTTCTATTTGACTATTGTAAACAGGCATATAAAATTAAGACAATAGTGAACACATATTGGAGTGTCCTGAAAGAAGATGAGTATTTGAATGGATATCTTGAACAGCATCCAAAGGTTATTTTTAGGAGGAGTTCCAATATTGGGCAAACAATAGCACCCACTGTTACAAATCCGCAACCAAGTAATGAAGGGAATAGATTCAGGAGATGTGGAGAGTGTGGAATGTGCGTGGCTACTTGTGGTCTGAGAGTGATACAGGAAATATCCTCATCCTTTAGTGGAGACACATTCCCTATTAAGGGAAATTTTTCTTGCTCTACAAAAGGGGTTGTATACATGATATGCTGCCCCTGTCAAAAACAATATGTAGGGAGGACTAAAAGAGCCCTGAAAAAAAGATTAGGAGAACATCTCTATAACATAGAAAAGGGTAATGAGAAACACCCTCTATCTGCACATTATAAAAAATTCCATAATTGCTCGATACAAGGCACGACAGTCTGTGGATTACAAAAAGTGGAGAGAGATTGGAGGGGAGGAGACTATATAAAAAAATTATCACGCACGGAATCCCTGTGGATATATTCATTGGACACTATGACTCCAAAAGGGTTAAACTGCGATTTTGAATTTTATGCTTTTTTGAAATAAATAGGAAGGTATGGAGAGTTTTTCCTCTTCTGAATATGTATGGAATTAATGTGAAGATGATCCCTGTTCCCCTTCTACCTGGATGTAAAAGTGGGATGTTTTTATAATGCAGTTGACTAAAATGGAAGAAGTCCATTGTGTAGATGTGTATATCTACAAGAGCCTAGCTGAGCAAGCCGTCACGGAGGAGTAGTGGGTGGATCCTAAGGGTAGGAGGATCGTTCATAAGCTGGAGGAGGCATTTGATGGACAGCTCTGAAGAAGGGAGGCGTTACCTCCCGAAACGTCAGTGTCCTTACGTAACTACGCAATCAGTGACGTCACTGTGGGATTGCCCAGATCAGCGTGGAACGAAATCACCGCTTGTAAGACCGTTCGTCTGCAGAGGACGGCAGCGGCGTACATACGGATTTGCCATCTATATCCAAGCACTACCAGCTGATCTCCCCGCCATACATCACAAGGCCAGTGGGATCGGAGGGGGGAGAAAGCAGCAACGAGAGGATCCATTTGCGGAAGGAGTGACTGGTGTAGTATACAGACTATATCAATATCAATCTATACTAACTACTGCATGCATGAGCTTGAATTAGCACTAATATCAACATCAAGGAAGCATTTTTGGCAAATGTGCAATTAATTAATTTTTTAGTGCACGGACTAGACTCACATTGTGAGGTTATCTATATCTTAAGGAAAAATATGCATGAACTGGAGGTAATAACCTGTTTTTTGACCTTTTACTGGGATCCCAATTTTTACATTTTTGCATGAATGCTCACTGCAGTGAAATTGTGTGAACTGTGTGAGTGGAGATTTGCGTGTCATTAATGTTTAAAGGGGAAGGTGCTATTTTATTAGCCTAGGGTCAAGGCAACATTTTAAGTTCATATTAATAAAGATCTTAATTCTTTATAGCGCTGTGGACATTTTTACTTGTAGTTCCTCTCAGAAGCTCACCATTTTCTTCTGACAATAATTCCTTCCAGTTCTGACAATATTTTGTCAGATCTGAAATATATCAGTTGCTGTCAGTAAAATATCAGTTGCTGTCAGTTTTAGCTGAGAGAAAAACTGATGTACCAGGTAATGTCCATGTTTCCCCATGGCTCAAGTGGGCGATGTTGCAGTTTAACTGTGTGCTGACCAGAAAGCTGTTATGGGTAATAGCCATTTCAAAATGGAGGACGGAAAATTCCCTTGATCACAGTGAACAAACAGGACGCAAGAGAGGAGAAAGACACTGAGGAGTAGACTACATGGAAGGTAAGTATGACTTGTGTATGCTGATTTTGACTTTTAATTTTCAGTACAGGTTTTCTTTAAAGAGAACCCGAGGTGTTTTTTTTTACAAAAGATAATAGGACACAGAAGCATGTGCTCCACACAATGACAAGCTTCTGTGTCCTTACTATGTGCTGCCAGTCCCCCCTCCCTCCCCCGGGCTCTGCTGTCCTCCCCCAGAAAATAGCGGCAGGCTAACGTCACTCTGCTTGACGCTAGCCTGCTATTTACTTTGCACTTGTCAATCGCCTTCTCCTCCACCTCCTCCCGCCCGCATTGTCTCCCCCACCTCCTCCATAACATACCTCCCTGCCTATTTCAGCTTCCACCAATCGTAAGCTGAGGCGCACCCAGGTAGTACTTCCTGTGTCCGAGCACATGCTTCTGTGTCCTATTATCTTTTGTAAAAAAAAAAAAAAACACCTCGGGTTCTCTTTAAAGCACATCAGATTTTAATGTAAGATTTGCATGACAAAGTAGTTTTGAAATCTATGACCATAGAACTGTCTCTTTAGCGTTCATAAAGTAACCAAGCAGCTCGGTGTAAGCCAAACCACTAGGAACAGTTAACAGCATTTAACAGGGTTTTGATATGGATGAACTGCAATGCCGTTGTAGAACCTTGTATGAAATTAGGTCAAGTATATCCCATGCCATGGAGTCTAAAGCTTCTAATGTGCTGTGTGCCAAAAGAAGAAACTAACAATGCAGTGCCGTGAACACATCAAAATTACAAATGACTCTAATTAAAGAGAGTGTTTTAAGAAACTTGGCAGTTCATGCTTCTGGCAAAGAAGTATTTAGTAATGATGACCGCTCCCAGGCGCTTTGATTGTTATTGGGTTTGGGACCAGTTGTAGATTTTTTTGAAATGTAAGCCACATAAAGATTTTTTGTGCTGGTTTAGGTGGCCACATACTCTACAATTCAGTTGTCTTTTGGAATTTGATCAATCAACTGGAATTCTTATCACCGGGATTGGGTCAATCTCAAGCTGCAAACAATTTGTAAGAAATCTGTATTTAAATCAGAATTATTTGCATCTTATTAACCATGTATAGTTCCATGGGACTGCATGTGTTTAGGCTTTTTGTGAATTTTATATTTTATTTCAACAGAAATGTATTTGCCACTAGTTTAAAATAATCCATTAATTGACTGCAAATCTATGTATTCTGAAATGTTATGTCATAGTGTAAGTCTACATACACACTTAAGATTTTTCACTAGATTTTCTTCAGCCAAGATAATCATCCCTGATATCCCTGGCTGAAAATGGAAAGTGCATACAGGTGTCCCCCAGGTGTACAGGTGTTCAATCATGATCAGAAGGGATGGATTGCTGTCCCTCAGACAGAGCTGGAACAAGGTTCTTCAGCACCAGAGACAGAGAATCCAAAGTGCCCCCCCCACACACACACACACCATTTTGACGCCCCAGTATAGGTAGCTAGATGTGCCCTCAGTATTAGGTAGCCCCTTCCCCAATATAGCTAGCCAGATGTTTCTCCAGTAGCCCCTCTCCCCAGTATACAAAGCCAGTTGTGCCCCCAGTATTAGGTAGCCCCCTCCCCAGTATATCTAGACAGAGGTGACCCTAGTATTAGATGGCCTTCCCTCATACACAAAGCAGATTGTGCTTGTAGCTGTGACTTCCCTGTCATGTCTACTGGGATGCCTCTTCAGCCTTGTCTGTTGCAGCGTCTCATCTCTATGACCCCCTGCAGTGGCTCACTCAATGAGAGACACCAATAGAGGGTGTCATAGAGAGGAGATGCTGTAACAGATGGGTTGAAGAGGGATTCAGTCAGTGCTTACAGGTCAGTCATAGCTACAAGCATTCTCAACTCTGCTCGGCATGTGGCTGAGCGTGGAGGTAGGGGGCACTCTAGGGGAGGGGCACAGGTGCACCTTCAGGCATCTACACCCAGTGGATAGTGTCTCTTGAGCGTCCACCTCGACACTGCCCTGCTCTCAAGCACAGTTATCCCCATGTGAATGTTTTATGCTGGGGATACACGGGTCGACCCGGTGGGTCGATTAGTCGCCGGATCGACTCCCGCCGCGTCCCCGACTCTGTCCGGATCGATTCCTGCTCGTCCCCGCAGGCTCTTCCTTATCTTCCACTCAACTCCCCGCTATTGTTCCCCCGCGGGGATCGAGCGGGGAATCGATCCGGCGGGTCATCGGACCTGTCGGAAATTATCAGCTCCCAGCATCAGCGGCTCCATACACAGTACAGAAACATACCGTGTATCCCCAGCATAAGGGAATTTGAGCAGCAGGGTGGAACTTGCTCCTCCTCTCCCTTCCCCTCTCTATGCAGTGGCACACGACAGGAACGGAGCAGTGAACATTAAGGGCTAATTTACACTATGAGAGCTTTTATAAACGCCAGAGATTTTAAAAGCTATTGCTAATGCACTGCTATGGGGGATTTTTACAAAATCACATCGCGTTCGTGAAAACACTCACATAGAATAACATTAGCAAGAGCTTTTAAAATCACAAGCGCTTACAAAAACTCTTGTAGTGTGAACAAGCCCTTATAGAGCTCATTCCTAAATTGTTGCCTGATATAATTCCTAACCATCATTTGGGAGACAGTTGTCTTAAAGGGAACCTTAACTGTGAGAGGGATATGCATGTTTCCTTTTAAACAATACCAGTTGCCTGGCAGTCCTGCTGATCTGTTTGGCTGCAGTAGTGGCTGAATCACACTTGACACAAGCTTGCAGCTATCCAGTCTGACTTCAGTCAGAGCACCTGATCTGCTTGTTTGTTCAGAGGCTGTGGCTAAAAGTATTAGAGACACAGGATCAGCAGGAGAGTCAGGTATCTGGTATTATTTTAAAAGGAAAAATCCATATCCTTTTTATTTTTTATTTTTTTTTCAATTTAGTTATCTGGTAAACAAGTGTAAACAAGGATGCTAACCAGGCAATCCAAAAGTTAAAAATCACTCTTATGTTTCTTCTCCATAAAACATCATTCCCCAATTTCCCTGGCTCTTATTTGGTACATCTGCCGCACAAAGGAAGTTGCAGGGCATGCTGGGTTTTCTTTTTTTCTCCTTTACTTTCCCCTCAGACTTAACTAATGCAGCCTGATTGGCTGAAGCCTCTTTCCCTACTGTTTTCCTTGCCCACACCTTACTATAGAGAAAACACTAAAATCAAGATGTGGACAGTGCAATACATTTGTAAGTAGAGCAATTATTTATCTCTATCTATCTATCCATCCATCCATCCATATACATCTCTCTCTCTATCTATCTATCTATCTATCTATCTATCTATATATATATACATATACATACAGTGGTGTAAAAAACTATTTGCCCCCTTCCTGATTTCTTATTCTTTTGCATGTTTGGCACACTTAAATGTTTCTGCTCATCAAAAACCATTATCTATTAGTCAAAGATAACATAATTGAACATAAAATGCAGTTTTAAATGATGTTTTTTATTATTTAGTGAGAAAAAAACCTCAAAACCTACATGGCCCTGTGTGAAAAAGAAATTGCCCCCTGAACCTAATAACTGGTTGGGCCACCCTTAGCAGCAATAACTGCAATCAAGTATTTGTGATAACTTGCAATGAGTCTTTTACAGCTCTCTGGAGGAATTTTGGCCCACTCATCTTTGCAGAATTGTTGTAATTCAGCTTTATTTGAGGGTTTTCTAGCATGAGCCGCCTTTTTAAGGTCATGCCACAATATCTCAATAGGATTCAGGTCAGGACTTTGACTAGGCCACTCCAAAGTCTTCATTTTGTTTTTCTTCAGCCATTCAGAGGTGAATTTGCTGGTGTGCTTTGGGTCATTGTCCTGCTGCAGCACCCAAGATCGCTTCAGCTTGAGTTGACGAACAGATGGCCGCACATTCTCCTTCAGGATTTTTTGGCAGACAGTAGAATTCATGGTTCCATCTATCACAGCATGCCTTCCAGGTCCTGAAGCAGCAAAACAACCCCAGACCATCACACTACCACCACCATATTTTACTGTTGGTATGATGTTCTTTTGCTGAAATGCTGTGTTACTTCTACGCCAGATGTAACGGGACACGCACCTTCCAAAAAGTTCAACTTTTGTCTCGTCGGTCCACAAGGTATTTTCCCAAAAGTCTTGGCAATCATTGAGATGTTTTTTTTTTTAGCAAAATTGAGATGAGCCTTAATGTTCTTTTTGCTTAAAAGTGGTTTGCGCCTTGGATATCTTCCATGCAGGCTGTTTTTGCCCAGTCTATTTCTTATGGTGGAGTCGTGAACACTGACCTTAATTGAGGCAAATGAGGCCTGCAGTTCTTTAGATGTTGTCCTGGGGTCTTTTGTGGCCTCTCGGATAAGTTTTCTCTGCGCTCTTGGGGTAATTTTGGTCGGCCGGCCACTCCTGGGAAGGTTCATCACTGTTCCACGTGTTTGCCATTTGTGGATAATGGCTCTCACTGTGGTTTGCTGGAGTCCCAAAGCTTTAGAAATGGCTTTATAACCTGTACCAGACTGATAGATTTCAATTACAGTACTTTTGTTCTCATTTGTTCCTGAATTTCTTTGGATCTTGGCATGATGTCTAGCTTTTGAGGTGCTTTTGGTCTACTTCTCTGTGTCAGATAGCTCCTATTTAAGTGATTTCTTGATTGAAACAGGTGTGGCAGTAATCAGGCCTGGGGGTGACTACAGAAATTGAACTCAGGTGTAATAAACCACCTTTAAGTTATTTTTTAACAAGGTGGGGGGGATTGGGGGCAATCACTTTTTCACACAGGGCCATGTAGATTTGGAGGGTTTTTTTCTCACTAAATAATAAAAAAAATCATTTAAAACTGCATTTTGTGTTCAATTATGTTATCTTTGACTAATAGTTAATGGTTTTTGATAAGCAGAAACATTTAAGTGTGACAAACCTGCAAAAGAATAAGAAATCAGGAAGGGGGAAAATAGTTTTTCACCACTGTATGTGTATATATATATATATATATATATATATATATATATATATATATATATATATATATATATATATATATATATATATATATATATATATATATATATACAGGATCTTCTAAAAAAAATTAGCACATTGTGACAAAGTTCATTATTGTCTGTAATGTACTGATAATTATATAAACATTAGACTTTCATATGGAGCTTTATGGAGATGAAGATTTCATTTTTCAGCACGACCTGGCACCTGCTCACAGTGCCAAAACCACTGGTAAATGGTTTACTGACCATGGTATTACTGTGCTCAATTGGCCTGCCAACTCTCCTGACCTGAACCCCATAGACAATCTGTGGGATATTGTGAAGAGAAAGTTGAGAGACGCAAGACCCAACACTCTGGATGAGCTTAAAGGGAACCTTAACTGAACGGGGGTAAATAGTTTCACTTACCTGGGGCTATTACCAGCCCCCTGCAGCAGTCCTGTGCCCTCGGAGCCGCTCTTGAATCCCTAGGTCCCCCGCTGTCACTTAGTTTCGTTTTCGACGACTCACCAGTCGGCCGGCCGCCATGCGTATTATTGGACGCATTCCCTACTGCAATTAGCGCTGTTGCGGACCACAACGCGTACAAAAATACGCGTTGCCGCATTCCACACGCGTAGATATGCGACAACGCGTATTTTTGTACGCGTTGCGGTCCGCAATAGCGCTAATTGCAGTGGGGAATGCGTCCAATAATACGCATGGCGACCGGCCGACTGGTGAGTCGTCAAAAACGAAACTAAGTGACAGCGGGGGACCGGAGGATTCCAGAGCGGCTCCGAGGGCACAGGACTGCTGCAGGGGGCTGGTAATAGCCCCAGGTAAGTGAAACTCTTTACCCCCCATTCAGTTTAGGTTCCCTTTAAGGCCGCTATCGAAGCATCCTGGGCCTCCATAACACCTGAGCAGTGCCACAGGCTGATTGCCTCCATGCCACGCCGCATTGAAGCAGTCATTTCTGCGAAAGGATTCCCAACCAAGTATTGAGTGCATAACTGAACATAATTATTTGAAGTTTGACTTGTTTTGTTTTAAAAACACTTTTCTTTTATTGGTCGGATGAAATATGCTAATTTTTTGAGATAGGAATTTTGGGTTTTCATGAGCTGTATGCCAAAATCATCAATATTAAAACAATAAAAGGCTTGAACTACTTCAGTTGTGTGTATTTGAATCTAAAATATATGAAAGTCTAATGTTTATCAGCACATTACAGAAAATAATGAACTTTATCACAATATGCTAATTTTTTTTAAAAGATCCTGTGTGTGTGTGTGTGTGTGTGTGTGTGTGTGTGTGTGTGTGTGTGTGTGTGTGTGTGTGTATATATATATATATTTATATTATAAAATGTGTGGTTTTTTTTCTGATGTGGAGCTATCAGTATGGCTGATAGCTCCACTTTAAAGGACAACTGAAGTGAGAGGAATATGGCTGCCCTACTTATTTTCTATCAAACAATACCAGTTGCCTGGCAGCCATGCTGGTCTGTTTGGCTGTAGTAGTGGCTGAATTACACCAGAAATAGGCATGCAGCTAATCTTATCAGATCTGACAATAATGTCAGAAACACATCTGTATATACTTGTTCAGGGTCTATAGCTTAAAGTATTAGAGGCTTAAAAGGAAATAACTATGGCAGCCTCCCTTTCCCTCTTGCTTCACTTACCCTTTAAGTGTGTGCTAAGCTTAATTCCCATGGGCAAATTAATTTATTGCATTGCGATAACAGAGATACTCAATACATACATGCACCTCCTTTAGTTACATGCAGAGAAACAGGCATACCCTGATCAGAACTGGCATGCCAGCTTCCCCATCTAGGAGCAATAAAATATACAAGATTATTTCATCATACGGTAGTAATTTATAGGTAGACTACAACATTTTTTTACTCATTTTGTAAACCTACATATTACTTCATTTACATACAGATGTTATAAAGCTGAAACTCGCTATTAACTTGACTTGGGTGAATGTAACATAAGGCTTTGGAGAAGCGCAATGGTCTTGTAAAGTTTCCAGGTACCTCTAAGCCTCAAATCCTTGTGATTTAGTGGTGTAATCAGCCAGAGCAGAACCCGAGTGTGTGCGGTGGGGTTTCTTTCCTTGTACAAGAGTTACAGATTGCCCAGCAAGCTCATGGTGAACTCTGCTCTCGCTTTAGCTAAACGTACTCTGTAAGTGCTAGATTGTGTGTCTTCCAGCATCTTGATCCAAGTAACGCATAGATGAATAGTTCATTGTAAGGAATGTATGAGTAAATATTTGTTTCTGATTCTTTTTCAAGTCTGGACTATTAAGAAAAATGAGTTCATGGTTTAATGCTGATGTTAGGTAAATATACAATTGACATTTCTGAGATGTCATATAGGGCAGCCAGAAATAATAGGAGTTAGTTGCACAAGTCGGAGCATTATTTAAACAATGCTAAACATGGTGTTTTCTGCTTGTAGTTTTACATTATCCACAACAGCTTGACCTCATCTCTGCTCTTTTCTTAAATTCTCTGGAGTAATAGAGGAAATGCATAATTTCACTTCTGTGCTCAATTTATTTTGGCAACTTTCTCTCCGGAGTAGATAAAAATTCTGCAAGGGAAGAATCTGCTTTCGTGCCAAGTCAAAAATGTTGAATGCGATGTACAGGATTTGATTTATTGCTGCCAACTAGGATGATCCTTTACTACTAATGATAATGGAGACTTTAAGTGCTCTATAAACAAAAGTGACACAGAAGGTTTTGTTGACGTATTTTGAGTTGTATTTTTTCATCCTAGTCTTGTTTACCTAGTCACTTCCAGGCTAGTCAATAGAGAAGTGTGGGAACATAGAAATACAGATGCATTTCCAAAAATGTTGTGATACTGTGTAAAATGTATATGTAAATGAAATGCATTGAATAGTAAATTGTGTGAATCCTATGTTTAATGGAAAATTTAAAAATTTATAACACAGCAAATTTCCATATCATTTCCATTTTCCCACATCCATATCTGAAATAACAGCCTATTGAAATACTGTACTGTAAATAGGCTGCTTCTGGTACGGGTCTGCTGCATTTTTCCACAGATGGCATCCAAATCCCCATTGCTGGGCATTGCTGTGTTAGGGGATTCGGTTGTGATTTTGCATCAGCACAGGTGCTGCATCCATCTCTGAGATCGATTGGACACGAAAACTTAATGTGTGGGATCCGCGCATTGACATGTTCCATTCTTGACTGATAAAATTTCAATTGCTCAGCAATTTGAAGTCTCCTTTCCTATAATTTTAATTTCATGATGCAGGATTTCAATGGGTGACAGGTCTGGATTGCAAACAGACCATTTTAGCACCCAGACTATCTTTCTGTGGAGTCAAACTGTGGTGATATTTGCAGGATTTATTTCTGACAAAGTAAGTTAGGACCTCTCAAAATATTAAAATAATAAAAAAAAAGTATATGGAAGCAAATGTTGCTTCAAAATGGGTATATATCCTGCAGGCTACATGTGCCATGAGCACTAATGCTAGCAAGTCTTGATTTCATTGTTCTCTGCATCTTGTGCCAAACACAGCAAAGCATCCACAAAACATTACCAAGCTTGATCCATGTTGCACAGTAGATCTATCCACTTGTGTGAAAGCTTCATGTTTTCGCCGGAGCTCATGTTACTTGGAAAAAAGCTCAGGCCTTGTTTGATCTTTCCAATTGGCATTTTCTCAGAAGCATTGTGCTTTGTTAATTCACATTTGAGCATGTTTCAGCCATGTTTGTTTATTTTTTTCTGTCTAAGAGTCATCTTTTACTCAATTGTCACTCAATAAGAAACCGTTGGTGCAAGAACATATTTATAGACCTTAACCTGGATTTCAGTTTCTATCTCTTTGGAGGTTTTCTTTGGCATTTTATCTCCCATTCTCACTATCCTTGTGTCCATCCTGAAGTTGATGTTCCTCTTGCGACCATAGATTGGCTAATGGCTACAGTCACATGGACCATAGACTTCTTAATAATTGTAGCTGTAATTGCATCATACACAATAATGTTAATGCCGTAATCGCTAGTGGTAGCTGTGTAATTATGGTGCATGGTACTTGGCAGCAATAGTGTTGGTTTTTTTTAGCGAGTCGGTTTCAGTTAGCAGTGAATATGGGTGGGTTAGTGTTAGGTGTTGGTAGGAGGGGGTTGGCATTAGATATAGGTGGGGCTTACGATAGGGGATAGTGGAATATCGGTAACATTACCAATATTTTTCAATATCCAGCGCACAAAACTACATTTCAGCTTTACCATGTGCCAAAATTTCCAAGCACTGTTTCTGCATGTGCGCTTTTTGGAGATATCTTTTTAAAAAGGCAGTACTTAGTTTTCACAATTTATTTTCAGTTAATTACTTTTCAGGAGGCATTGAGACTGTTTTTGTAAGGGTACCAACACATTTTTCCTTGTCCTTCATGTATCCCAGATGATTTCCAAAAGAATATTAATGCCCTATTCCGTATGACGTTTTTTACTTTTGAAAAGGGTGCTAAAGGTGGTGTTGTGTTTGGTATTGCTTCCGGAGATGCCAATGTGTAAGAATTTACTCCACTTCCTGTCCAAACAAAAAGTATGATTTGATACCTTGCTTCATTCCCTGCTGTTGGGACTACAAGCTTACATGTTAAAGCTACAAAGCCAGATTTAGGTCCTAGGGCCTGGAAGTGAGAAGTATCTCCACTGAAGGACTGAAAAATATCTGAACTGGAGAAAGATCAGATAACGCACATTGTAGAAAGATCGACAGATGTAAGGCTTATTACCGGGGCTGTGGAGTCGGTACAAAAATCATCCGACTCCTCAGTTTATGAAACCATCGACTCCAACTCCAGGTGCCCAAAATTGCTCCGACCTTTCGACTTCGACTCCTTAGTCTAGTTTTTGCAAAGGCTGTGGATTTGGTTAAAAAATCATCCAACTCCTCAGTTTATTGAAACCACCAACTCCAGGTACCCAAAATTGACTCCTCAGCCCGGCTTATTACTCCTCAAATTTACTGAACTGGTTGGGTGATTTTCCTGCTTTGCGGTAAATGAGACCTCTTGGCGTGTGACTGCATTACAATACAAATAAATACACCAGGATGCACTCCATGGGCTTGAGCTTGTGTTTATTAATCAAAGGACATACACAATATGTTTTGTGTTATCCCACTTCTTCTGGTGTAAAGTCCATATAACAATACAACTGATCAAACATTGTTCAAGCTAGCAGCGTGCCTCGTGTATTTATTTGCATTGTGTATTGAAGTGGGTGGCCAGTGGCAATCAGGTTATCTGTACCTAGGAGGATAACCAAGGGGTAATTACAAGGGACAGCATTACAATGTGGTAGTATACTGGGCATCATACATGCTCCTGATATTTACTTTTAATTTATTTAAAAAATAGTTGTAGAATACAAATTATCAACTTGTTGTTTTGAAAAATAGGATTGAAACTATCATACTTTCCTTTTACATAGCAAATAAAATCTCTCTTTTGGGAATCATTCACAACCTGGGCGCAAGGGAGGCTAATTTTAGTGAGGATTTAATTGTGAGGTTGCTCTGCACTTTCGTCAGACATTTCTAATTTGACTGTACAAGCAAACCCTGAACATGGTTAATGTGGAAGAGAAAGCAGTTTCTATAGAAGCAGAAAATAGCAGAAGATGGCAGTTATGCTCCTAGCTGATCCTCAGCACTGTAGGGAGGCTTATCATCTTGCAGATTCCTCATGAATAATTAATACTTTCATCCACAGTATCCAGCATATGCATTCCTGTGGGCACAGCTCTTTGTTGTGACAACAGCTCCCTACTCTGGGTATATGGGCAGCCTGAGAATTAAAGTGATGCCTCACATCTACTGCTGCAGAAAAATGACAGGGAGCTGCAGAAGATATGACAGGAGGCTTCTAGGAATGTTGTATTATTGCGATTTTTCTTCCCAATGTTGTTATCAGAGTTGCATATGGTTATGTAAATTAGAAAGAATTACTGCACATACCTGTCATCATTATGCTGCATAGGGAGGACTTAGTACGGAAGCGCCATCTGTTTTTTCCCCCCAGTAATTACATACAACATAAATGATATTTCCTATTCATACATCATCCTTCCTTCCCTTTTAAACCCTCTTGCTGATGATCAGTGGAAGCCAGCTCATTAGCAGAAAGCACTATTGGAAGGGAGAGCCGTCTGTTGTCATGTATTACCATCCAAGTCACCAGGATGCACTGCACTTATCTTGTAACACAGATGTTGGAGGGTTTTGAAATAATGAGGCAATAGACTGTGCCTCCCAGCTTGCTTGTTTAATCCTCATGGGGAGCTTTAGTTTAATATGGATTTTTGGCAACATTTAGGTGAAATTGTGAAACTTTATAGAGACATCTTGAATGAACTCTTTGCTCCTGAGGTGTCCATACAGCTGACCCATATGCTGCAGTAATGCCAAAATCAATGCTTAATTGCTTTCAAGGAGTTAATTAAAGGGTATTTTTTGATTTATAATCTTCCCAGAGGTCTGCTCATAGCTCATGCGCAACCACACATACCGGTAATTCCATTCTATGTACACCTATGTTTCCAGATGTTGCAGAAATAAGCTTCTTATACGGTATGTGTAAGTAGTAAATGTCCTAGTTGCATACATTATGCTGCTGTTTGTGACATACTTTGGGACCTATGCATAAAGCAGCTTTTGCTTTTTCATACCATAACTCACATCACTGCTTCTTTTAGCAACTCGTAAAAAAAGAACATGATCCTATGTATTAACAGGATTGTGTCTTTTTGCAGCGGCAAAAACATGCTGCATTGAGCCAAGACATTCCTCCTCTGGTTGAGGGGCACATTTTTGACTGCTAAGAGTCATATGATGTGGGAAACCTTGATCAGGGAGAAAGCGAGACACTATCCTGGTCCCCCACAATTGAAATTTGTGATTGGTGTGTAGAGTGTGACAGAGTCAGCCGTCTGACTGGGAGGAGCGTATGCTTGCACATGATTGCAAGCATCTCTGTGGGGCCCTTAAGCTGGCCACTAACGGTCCAATTTCTAGCGAAAAATAGTTCGAGCGATCAGAAATTCTGATTGGAAGTGAAATATCGTAATACATCGTTCACTACACCATCAACAAACCAATCTTTGCTTCCTATCTATCACAAGCAAAAAGAAAATCCAAATTTTGGTTCGACGAAAATTCATTTGGACGACATTTTTTTCACTCGTTCATAATCGATTGTGTCCACTAATGGAGATTATTTACAACCAATCCGATCAGAATTTCTAATCGCTCAAACGATTTTTCGCTAGAAATTGGACCATTAGTGACCACCTTTAGACATGATTAGAGATGGTCAATGAGATGCAAATTTTACAGATTTTCAAGCAAATTTAATGCAGATTGCATGCAATGTGGAACTGGCCCAATCAAGTGCTGTTGCTGATGATTTTATTGGCCTAATTCCAATCTACTTGCAATTGCATGGTAGCTGGAAAAAATAAGCATCTCATTGATAACTGGTCATGAATAACGCTCTCCACATTATAGGTGGAAAAACTATCCTCATAGAGAATTGTGTCACCACCCCCTCCCTTTAGATTGTAAGCCTTTGGTTTTTGGGCCCTTCCTCCTACAGATTGTTCATCCTGCTCACAGAATAACATGAACTTGAATTATTGGGATTACTACTCCAGTGTATGATCTGGCATGATGTAACTTACTGCTTATTGCCTGTATTGTGTTGTAGTAGTCTGTCACCCCTGTTATCATTGTCTGCAACCTTATGTACAGCGCTGCGCGATATGTTGGCTCTATATAACTCCAATAAAAATGCAATGTGGCACTAGTCTTGTGCTTCATTGCATCTTTATAGATAGAATGCTGATGTTTTTTTTTTAGCATTAAACTGGCAGTATGAATTTAAAAATTATCTTCTTTACCCCTGTTTAGGAGTCTCGTATCCAAATACTGGAATCTACTGAGTTTTGCTATTGACCTCCTAACCCTGACTCTGAGTGGCAACTCTTGGTCCCTATTATTTATTGCTTGGAAAATACACAGCCAGGACATATGAAGTTGTTGGGAACAGGGAGATCTAGGAGATGCTGTTATTGGTATCCACAAGGGTTTTCAGAGCTTGGTCTGGTCCTCAGAATTTCACAATGAACATCAAACACACTGTAAAAAGTAGACTATATTGTGTATCAATAGACATTTTTTGTCTGTGTGACTGAAGTGTATGTTTGGAAGTAAAATGTGTAGGTATATACAAGGGGAGGCTTTCAACATTGTAACCTTTTTCTTTTGTCGTTTATCCTTGTGCTGCATTTATTTTAAGCGCGCAAGTCAAAGATTATGATTTTGGTGAATAATGGGACAGCCAGACATTCCAGTTGTTCATGTGTTTGCTGTGCTCCCGGTTATCAGTCTCCTAGTAAATCCCACAAAAGCACTGAAGTCTATTAGTCCCTCTGGCTTGTGTAACAACTGTATGTTTATAAAATCCAGTCATGGAATCGTGCTGAGCTAAGTGGGTGTTTAAAGAAGGAATACAGCAGAGCAGGTTTTTGAGGAATTTAACATTGTAAAGGACGTTGAATAATTGAGCTTCCATATGGATATCTGACAGCAAGTCTAAGGAGGAATGCTTAAATAATATAATCAATATCACAATATGCATTGTTACTAAACATGGGGGATGTAGTACATATTATTACATATTAAGACCTAACAGGTAGCATTTGAGTAATGGAATAAATACTGACACTGTCGTAATAATTCTCTTCATTTGTAGCTTTCACTTGTGTGTATGTATGTGTTGGTGTACAGTGGAAGTTAAAATCTCTTCTAGTACCTTTCATTATGAATGTGCATGTGTTATTGCTGCACTGAATCCTAATATGTATTATAAACACAATTGGGGCTGTGCTCTTTATGTGGTATGCTTACCCCTAAGATTTGTACAGGCACAGGAGCATTGCTAGGATCCTGAGAGATCCGGGGCATCTCTGGGCATCAGGCAATGTTGATAGATGTGCAGTGGCAAAAAATAGACATCGCCTTGTGCTGGAAAGTGGATGTTCTCAGCAGTGTAACCTAGGCTTTGTTCAGTGGTGTGTTGTGGAATAACGTCCGCTATGTAATGTAGCTTGCAGTACTGCAGTGCACCACATATAGCGACTAGGGAGGATCGCAGATATGCAAATTGTTCTGAGTTGATGCACATTCTTATGCAAATGTATGCAGCTTAAAAATGGACCAATTAATTTAAACCTGGGTTTAAATTGATTGGTCCATTTTCAAACTGCATACATTTGCATAAAAATGTGCATAATTTCGGAACAATTTGCGTCTCATTGATCATCCCTAATAGCGACACTCAAGGTGCGTCAGGTGTGTTCCCACGTAGAAATATCATAAATAGGCAGGATTTCAAAAATGATAGGCAGGGTGTCCCCTCTCCTGGCCTCTGTGTTGGCCTGAGTGCTGTGCTCGGCTGGCCAGGCAGTGATGTGTGCTGGGTTGGCTGGCACTCATGCTGGGCTGGCTGGTGGTGATGCTGGGCTTTTCCTTCATTGGCTGGCCGGCCCCATGTGATGTCTTGATTTTGTTATGGAGTTGGCCCCTTTTTTTCAGTCCTGTAGCTCTAGATGGTCGTAAATGGGCTGGATGTTGTATGTAGGGTGCAGCAACTGATACTCAAATGTTTAAAGAGTAACTGTCAGGCTGCAGAAGCTAATTTAAACCTCTATTCTCCTGTGTTAAACAGTTTAGAAGGAAGCTCAAAAGCCATTAGTGAAGATAAACATTTCAGTTACCTTTGATGTGTGCTTATCTTAAAGTCTGTTATAGACCCATAAAGACGCAAGCCGCAGCTAAACTGCAAAGCATTCTGGGGCCCTCCCCTCGGCTGCTAATGAGACGGTACAGGAGCTTCTAATCAGTCCAGCGTGATAACACTGATAAATCTCGGGGCAGAGTACACTGCAAGAGTCAGCTATTGTTCCTAGCCACATGGCTCATTAATATTCACTGCACACCGTGTTGTTCAAGAACGAGCTTATCTGTGATCAGAAGCAGGCAAGACATGACGACACATTTGGCTTCACAAACATGGAGCCTGCCATGAGCTGTCAGGAGCATCTATCTCTGCATATACTATATACAAATTCTGTGAAATCCAAACGTGGACAGTGAAATGCATATGTAATGTAAGTACAGCCAATCTTTAGCTACTGATATATGTGTTTATTTTCTCTGAGACCCTATACCTAACAGCTCCTCTTTAAAGGTGCCCATTGACGGTTCAGTTTTCTGAGAGGCCGAATGTAGGATCAATCAGACCGGAGACCGTTAATGGTGAATGTCAAAATTCTGCATGAAGCGTCAATATTTTGTGTGCCCATCATTAGTTTGTGGATGCTGGGGTGACCTATATTTGTTAGCCAGAAAGCACACTTGTGTCTCCCTTGTGGCGGGGACCTTGTATGTTTGATAAATCGGGGAAACCCCTGTGAAACATGGTGCAAAAGTTATACCTTACAGATTTAGCCTCTCATTGCGGTTAACTCTGCACTGTTAGCTTGCTGTCAGCTTGCAACTCTTCCACACACTGCAGGGAAACCTAAGTGTAGCAAACTCGTACAACCACCTGCACCACCCTGGAAACACGGCCACCATCGAAGACCCACCATCCAGACACAAGGTCCCCTGTACAAGAGACACAAGCGTGCTTGCTGACTAACCCATATGGGTCACTCCAGCTTTCACACACAGGTGAGACCTTTCCTATTGGGCCTCGCCCCTCTCCCAACACACATTGTAGTGTGCGCTTTTCTGTTCACTGTTTCCATGTCCTAGCACTGTCTTACTGGAAGCTGCACCTGTTAAACCCACAGAGTCTCACAGTCTCGCTCTCTGACACGATTTTGTAGTGTCAGAACACACCTAAAGCTACCATTATTTTGTAGCACTGCCTTAAAGGGAACCTAAACTGAGAGGGATATGAATGTTTCCTTTAAACAATATCAGTTGCCATATCCATCTCAGTTTAGGTTCCCTTCAACTCTCCTGGGCATGTAGTTCACTAGAGCTTTACAGGTTGCCTTTGGAATCCTCTTCAACTTCATAGGGTTTAGGTCTGGAGACATGCTTGGGCAGTCTAGCACCTTTACCTTCAGGTTCTTTAGAAAGGCAGTGCTCGTCTTACAGGAATGTTTGGGGTCATTATGTTTGAATACTGCCCTTTGGCTTCCCTTCTAAAGGGAGGGGATCATGCTCTGCTTCAGTATTTATTTATTTATTAAATATTTATATATCGCCAATATATTACGCAGCACTGTATACAGTATATATTATCTTGTCACTAACTGTCACTCAGAGATGCTCACAATCTAATCCCCACTGTATGTCACAGAATATGTTGGCATTTGTGGTTCCCTCAATGAACTGTAGTTCTTCAGTGCCGGCAGCACTCATGCAGATCCAAACCATGACACTCTCAGCCCCATGCTTGACTGTGCAGGCAAGACACACTTGTCTTTGTGCTTCTCACCTGGTTGCAGCCACATACGCTTGAAACCGTCTGATAGGTTCATCTTGGTCTCATCAGACCACAGAACAGTGTTCCAGTAATCCATGTCCTTAGTCTGCTGGTTTTCAGTAAACTGTTTGCGGACCTCTCTTGTCCATCATCTTTAGAAGAGGCTTCCTTCTGGGATGGCAACCATAAAGACCAATTTGATGTAGTGTGCAGCGAATGGTCTGAGCACCGACAGGTTGACGCTCTCACCCCTTCAACCTCAGAATCAGAATCGGAATCAGAATCATTTATTTCGCCAAGCATGACAGGGTCATGCCTGGAATTGGATTTGGCACATACAGAGCTCAGCAACAAACATGACAGTGGTGCAGTATACAGGAGACATACATGATAACACAATTAACCAGATAATACAGTTGCATTTAACAAAAAATACTACGGGTAACGATGCCAGTCTATGAGGTCTGTGTGGAAAAGGGCAGCCAGGGCCCTTACAGTTCCAAGCAGACAGAATGTCTGTGACAGGGCCAGTCTGTGAACCTAAGATGGTGCAGGTGGAGGCAGAACATGGGAGGAGTTCAGGAGGTTGACGGCAGAGGGGAAGAACGAGTTCCTGTGCTTCGTAGTCCTGGTGGGGATGACCCAGAATCTCCGCCCTGAACGTAGGCGACTGAAGTAGCACTGGCCAGGGTGGGAGGGGTCGTTTGCTATCTTCAGCGCGCTAGTGCGCAGTCTCGAGTTGTAAAGTAGGTCAAGTTAAGGGAGGGGTTTCCCGATGGTTCTCTCTGCTGATCTAATGCACCTCTGGAGCTTTAGCCTGTCGCTGGCGGAGGAACCAGCGTACCAGACCAGGATGGAAGAGCAGAGGATAGATTCTGTGGTGGCAGTGTAGAATCTTGTGAGAACCTGATGGGGCATGTCAAACTTTTTCAGCTGGCGGAGGAAGAAGAGTCTTTTTTGGGCCTTAGCCAGGGTGGAGTTAGTGTTAGCCTTCCATCTCAGGTCATTTGAGATGGTGGTGCCCAAGAGACGGACACAGGGAACTATCGCCACATCAGTGCCTTCATTCTGGATTGGTAGTGGTGGGAGAGCTTGCTTCCTGAAATCGATAATCATCTCCACGTTTTTTCCTGTGTTGAGGACCAGCTTGTTCTCCCTGCACCAGTGACAGATTCTGTCTACCTGTTGACGATAGGCACTCTCATCATTTTTTGTGACAAGGCCCACGATAGTGGTGTCATCTGCAAATTTGATAACTTTGACAGAGTCCGCTGTGGATCTGCAGTTGTTCGTGTAGAGGGAGAACAGCATTGGAGACAAGACGCAGCCTTGTGGAGCCCCCATATTGTTGGTCTGTGGTAGAGAGGAGATGTTACCCAGCTTGACAGATTGTGACCTGTTGGATAGGAAGTCCGTGATCCAAAGGCGTAGGGTGGGATGTACCCCGAGTGCTGCCAGACCCTCCTGCAGTGTGCATGGACAGATGGTGTTGAAGGCCGAACTGAAGTCCAGGAGAAGTATTCTGGCATAAGAGTCTGGCCTGTCCAGGTGGTCGCCAATGAGCTTCAGGCAGATATTAATGGCATCATCGGTGGACCTGTTTGCTCTGTACGCAAACTGGAATGGGTCAAGAAGGGGCATGCAGCAATGCAGCCAGCACTCATGTCTATTTGCAAAAGATAGAGCAATAATTGTTTTTTAAGATCCTCAGAGAGTTCTCTGCCATGAAGTACCATGTTGAACTTCCAGTGACCAGTATGAGAGAGATGAAACCAAATTTAACACACCTGCTCCCCATTCACACCTGAATGTACAGGAGGTTAACTAATGTTAGTTGTGACTTTAGTGTGTTATATCTTATTTGAATGCATTTCTTGAGGTAGGTATACTGTAAAACATTGTTCAGGACTTAAATATCGATGTTCATGTCCTGTGTTGTGTAGTGTTGCTTAGTGGCACTGGCTCTTTATAGTCTGACTGAACAACCTCAGGCTTATACGATGACACTTTAAAGACTATTTACTGATTAGAGAGAAGGTACTACACATGTCTCAAAGGGCAGCAATTAAACTGATCTAACAGGAGTTTTAAAGTTCCACTTTGTAGCCTTAGTGATAGCTGGAATACAGTTGATTATTTTTAATTAATTTGCGTGTATAGAAAAGCGAAAATGCCTTCAGGTTCTCGTAAATGAAATCCGTATTGGATTGCTTAAAAGCAAAGCACGGGAAGTAGAAAATGACCCAAAAATGTGTTCACAGTGAGGTTATTCAATCATTTGGAGAATGTGTGTTTTGAATCCAGGGTGTCTAGTAAGTGCTTTCATTCAGAGTGTGTCTGCTTGAGTTAGTTGCTGATTAGCTGGAGAATGTGACACCATTAAAAAGATGTGTTGTTTTCAAGGGGTCTTGAATGAGAATTTTTTTTTCAACTTCTAGAAGTAATACAGCAGGAAAGGGTCTCTATGGTCTGATAAGAAATTCCACAGTGGTCAAAAACATTTGCTACTTCAAAGTCCTGTTTGCTTTAAAAGACTGCCTCACCACCTCCTGTTCAGTGTAGTTCTATTCTGTGTGGAAGACTTTTCCCTTTGGCTAAAGGCCCATACTCACTGGTAGATGGATGGGGGAACTGTAACGATTGTGGAATTCCCTCCGTGATCAGCGCACAAGACGTACGCTTACACTGCGGAAATCCTCCACAAGCGTATAATTTGAGGAAACCCAGCAGAAGGTGCAATGCACCTGTAGAGGGAAATTCCTGTCGGCAGGTGGAGCTGTGGAGTGCAGAGGTACCACACACGCCAGACAGGAATTGTACGAAGGCACATCGCCTCTAGTTAGGACATTAAATAAATTATTAGGGAAAGGGAGGTGCTGAAGGGGGTGTGGCTAGAAAACAGCAAAAATCTATTAACCCTTCGCACACTCACATGCAAATGTTCAAACAATTGCATTCACAGATTCACTCATCCAGGCACAACTGTTATGTTTGTCAGCATGCAGACAGCTTATGCTGGTGTATGCGCATGGTGCACATGGACACATAACATTAGCTCCCTTGTGCGATTGGTAAGATGCACTGTCTTTCCCAGGAGAGGAAGTTAGGATGTGTGCTCCTAATCCATTGATAGGTTTGATGCAATGAATGTGTTTGCATGTCTGCACTGTGCATGTTACAGGGCCAGAGTTAGGACACCTATGTTTACCTGGGTACTTCTGCGCAGTATAGGTGATTAAGCATAAGAATGCATTCTTCTGTGAACTAAAACCCTGGCTTTAAATTTAGCTGTAGGGATAACAGTTGTGCCTGGATGAGTGAATCTGTGAATGCAATTGTTTGAACATTTGCATGTGAGTGTGCGAAGGGTTAATAGATTTTTGCTGTTTTCTAGCCACACCCCCTTCAGCACCTCCCTTTCCCTAATAATTTATTTAATGTCCTAACTAGAGGCGATGTGCCTGGATATATGTATGTTTATTCTTATCACTGACCCCTGTGGCTAGGGTCCAATTCGGTGCACTCCCCCCTTCCCCTGTATGTTTGTCAGCATGCAGACAGCTTATGCTGGTGTATGCGCATGGTGCACATGGACACATAACATTAGCTCCCTTGTGCGATTGGTAAGATGCACTGTCTTTCCCAGGAGAGGAAGTTAGGATGTGTGCTCCTAATCCATTGATAGGTTTGATGCAATGAATGTGTGTGCATGTCTGCACTATGCATGTTACAGGGCCAGAGTTAGGACACCTATGTTTACCTGGGTACTTCTGCGCAGTATAGGTGATTAAGCATAAGAATGCATTCTTCTGTGAACTAAAACCCTGGCTTTTAATTTAGCTGTAGGGATAACAGTTGTGCCTGGATGAGTGAATCTGTGAATGCAATTGTTTGAACATTTGCATGTGAGTGTGCGAAGGGTTAATAGATTTTAGGAATTGTACGAAGGGAAGAAACGCAATCGCAAGAGAGGCGATTGAGAATGAGCACAGAGACAGATTGTATGTGTGTGCACCAATCTAGTCGCCAACCCGCGACGATGCACACACCACAGCAGATATGAAGTAGGAACACGATCGCGAGAGGTGCGATCGCCAGACGTGACACAAGGCTACAGCAAGGCAGAGCACAAGAGTAGCAAAGGCACAGTAAATCATACAATGAGGAGATACGGAAAATAACAAACGCTAGCTAAACGCGAACACTGCACTCATTCGCAACAGTGCACGCGTTTATGCGCGGTCTCCACGTGATAAGCACAATAGAGACAAGTACGCCTAACTAACCACCGACAGACAAACATGAAACAGAGGACGCGAGCACTTGCTTAACGGTTACCTCACCGAGCCTCCAGCAAGCATTCGTAGCAGACAAGACAGACACACGAAAACATGAACAAGCGAGAGATAGGATCCACAGCACTAGCGAAAAGAGGCCAGTGCGATCCAGGGAGACAGAGAGATGGAGATCAGACGGATCTAAAGCACTAGCGCTAGGCGAGTGCGATCCAGGCAAGACAGATAGAGGAGATAGCTGGTAGCAACCGCTGCTCCAGCTATACTCCAAGAACAAAGATCAGAACGACTTCCTGACGACCACCGCAGGGACAGGACAATCGCAACAGATAAACAAAACAGATATGCAATCCTAACTGCACTAGGAAAACCTGCCTAGTGCAGTCCCAGGAATTACTCTAAGCTAATCTTCAAACAATGAGCAAGGCTGACACTCTCCGGAGTGTTTTACAGGAAGAATCCTTATGACCAGCGAAGGTCTATGTAGTAGTATGGAGACCGGCACCATCGATAAGTATTTATGCTCTTTATTTGTTAAAAAGACACATGGACAGCAATCACGACCAATACATGCTTAAATAGTCTAACAACATGGAGTAAGCACCAATCACAATAGAATACGCCTTTGGCGACCAATCCCCTGTCAGCTACTCTGAGCGGACCTGATGGGGAACCTATTTCCTAATATTCTAATGTGTGCTGACGTGAATTACCCAAAACGCGCTGCGCTGGGAGGGGAGGCGGCGCCCGCAGCCCAACCCGCTGTGTGAGGGACGCCGACCAATAAACCGACAGGCTCAGATGACATCACACTGGTCCCGCCTACATAGCGAGGCGGACCAGATAGGAGACAGTGTCAGCTCAGGGCGGCGTACGACCCGCCCCTGTGGTCAGTCACGTCAACACACCACGTGGGCGAGATGTAAACAAACCACCCACGTGGTGCAAACATAGCAGGAATGACCACCGGGACCGCCCCCGTCCCAGCGCGCGATGTCAGATAGTCCAAGCTAGAAGGAGAGGAAAATAAATGTCAATATAAGCACATTAAAAGGACAACACATAGCAAAGAACGGGAAAAGTAGTACATTAGATAAATGGTTGCATATCATATTCCCTATTCATCCCGCGGGGTTCTAAGGTATCTAATCTCCTTATCCAAACAGCCTCCCTATATAACAGCCTCTTTACTCTATTACCACCCCTCCTTAGGGGAGGAACTTGCTCTAATATTTGAAACCTTAGTTGGCTAACTGTATGACTAACTGTATGACCTGCCTGTATGAAGTGAGAAGGGACTGATAGATCACTGCATCTATTACGTATAGTGCTTTTGTGGGCCGCAAGTCTGACCTTCATAGGCTGGGTCGTCTGGCCCACATATAGCAGACCACATGGACATTTAAGGGCATATACTATATATCTTGAGTTACAATCAAATTGTCCCTGTATTTTAAAGGGGGCACCTGAATGGGGATGGTGTATGACAGGTCCTCGAATGACACTGTTACAATTGATACAGTTTAAACACGGATAAGTGCCATTAGGGCGATTGGAAAAAGGCTGAACAGTACGACTAGAACCCAAGTCAGCCCGTACCAACTTGTCTCTAAGTGTCGGAGCCCGCTTATAGGACATAAGGGGAGGGGTCTGAAATTCAAGGATATCAGGAAAGCCATCTTTCAAAATATGCCAATTATGGCGGATGACATCAGCTATTGCTCCACTATGGATATTAAACTGTGAAACGAAGGGAATCCTTTTATTGTGTCCACGTCTATGGCTAGTGTTGTCACTTCTGGGGTAACATAACCTCTGTCTGGCCCTGCTCAAAACCTGTTTGGGATAATGTCTCTGTAAAAATCTCTGTTCCATTTCATCCAATCTCTGTTCTCTTACTACTGGATCCTCAACTATACGACTAACACGTTGGAATTGACTACCTGGAATGGAGAGGATCGTACTAGGTGGGTGAAAGCTCTCGAAACACAATACAGAATTGGTGTCTGTGGGTTTTTTATACAAGTCTGTGCTTAACCCACCTCTAGACAATCGCACGGTTGTGTCGAGAAAGCTCACCTCATCCTTATCACAATGTATGGTAAGACGAATGGCAGGACATTGTATCTGCAACTGATCTACAAATTGAACTAAGCTCGAATGTGGCCCCACACACATGCAAAAAACATCATCGATATAATGATGCCAACAATGGGCAAAAGTGGTAAATAATTCATTGGTGTATACAAAAGATTCCTCATAGAGGTTCATAAAGATGTTTGCGTAGCATGGGGCCACATTCGAGCCCATAGCTGTTCCCCGCACCTGTAAAAAATATTGATCCTCAACTCAGCGAAGGTCTGTGATATCACATGGTACATATAGAGCAGGCCTACAAGGGATGTGGCTAGGCAATTTGCATGACAAACGTATGCAAATTCTTCAGCAGCAGCAAGCTGAAAAACTGACAAAAGGTCTCTCTTCCAGAGACCTGCAGAATGCAGACCTGAACAACGGTCAAAAAGCTGCCTGCCTGCACAGGCAGCTGAGCAGATCATTACAGGAACGCTTAGTGATGCAACAAATGAGTGTTCCTCGATCCATCTTCCTACCCACTAACAGATTTATTTCCTAATAATTTTAGGGAGCCAGCTTACTGCCACATGTGAACACTGACCAAACATATCATAACTTCACCCATGAGTGTTTTTACTGCATACACAAGGTATTCCCATACAAGTCAGCAAGCTGCCTGGGAGATGCTGCGTGCAGCTTCTGGAAATTGCCGGTCAGCTGCTGCAGACGACAAATGCTGCATAGCAACATTTCACAACTGCCTGTGTAAACTCTGTATATAATTGGGGTAAAATAACAGAGGTGCCAGTTCAGGATAAAAATGGTTAAAAACCGTTTTAAGAGGAGGAGGAAGTGGTGGACTATAAGTAGACACCAAAGTCTGTATCCACTGGAAAATATTCTGTATTCAAAACACTCCACAATTAAATGCAACGCGTTTCACGCGTATAGTCCCGCCTCCTCAGGCAACAATTGGAGCTTTCTGTGATTTGTATAAGCCAAAGTACCTCCGTCTGTACATAGAATTGAGTTATGTGTTTGGGATTGGCATTTTTTTGACACTCAAATAATTAGTAAATGGGCTGCTTAAATGCAAGGAAGCTATCCATTTGAAATAGGTCTTATAAAATGTGCTACCATTTCCAATGAGGCCAATATGTAAACCTACATTTTCTAAGATGTCTTTTCATTTCAAATAATTTAACTTGTCTAAGTTTTTGTAAGCTTATTTACTTGCTGAAATGTCATTGAAATATTATTTTGCGAAGCATGATCTCAGTACAGAACTTGGAGCGTGAGTTATTGGTTCTCCATATGCCAATTGGTAAATAACTCTTATGTTTGACTATCAGAAAGGACACTTTACATTGGGTTTAATTAAAGGCTAATATCAGGGTTCAGTGTTGGGGTTGGAGCTTGCAAAGATCCAACACCTATACACTGCACAGACAGAAGGGAGGTGTGACTGAACTGCTACTCGCCAAACCTCCAAGTCAGGATGTAAAGGGGGCGTGGCTGAGTGGTCACTCAACCCTTTTCAACCCTTTTCACAGGGCTCTGTAGAAAGTAGTCCAATTACATAAGCACCTGATGGATAGTTGACGTGCCGGGATCACCCCTGGAGTCACAGGGATCACATGTATCAGCTGAAAGGATCCGCACCGTCTTTAAAAGCAAGTATTTATTAAAGCTCTTTAAAATGTCATGAGTATAATCAAAGTGCACTCCAGATCACCATTGACGCATAGCGTTTCGGATATACTCCTTCCTCAGAATGGTTCAAGTACACAATGTCACAATCACACATGCAATGTTCATTAAATGCACAGACAGAGGACCTGATGGAAAACTGCAACATGCCCACCTAATCTGCATATATGCATATTCATACCAGCAGGAGCCAATGAAAAACATGTACAAAACATGTAAACAATGCAGAGTCCCACGCGTACCAGGCAACCAAATCAGTACTTACATCAGGTTGATCGCACAGTTGGAGTGTCACCGGAGGTCCTCCACACCGAGGATACTCTCTCATCCACAAAAGACATGTAATACACATCCTATGTTTATTAGATCATCATGCCTCAATGTCCAGTCAGCGGTGTCAGCTGATCCCAAGCTCTGCCGACTAATAACCGCTCCCCTCCATATTGGCACACTCCTCCTGCCTCACAACCTATCAGCAAGTCCCCCAGTGAGTAACAGCCTATAAGAGGAGTGCCGACAACGTCCGCTCGTCTGGCCGTCTAGTAACTAACCAATCAGCGTGGCTCTTAAATTCCGCATCAATTCCCGCATATACGGAGGAAACCTCCGTGTCAAAGACGGAATTCCACAAAAATGAATAAACCAATCACAGCAGTGCCTACTGCGTCCGCACTAGAGACTTCATGTGACGCGAACAGGCTGCCACCAATCAAAGGCTGGCCTACAACGTCCGCTACTAAGATAAAAATTCATTCAAGCCTGCGAACAGGCATATCCATAAAAAATAGTGAAGTGAGCCACTCGATTTTAAAAATTCATATATTACTCACGGTACCAAGTTGGGATATAATTCAATCGCCTCGCACACATGCTCTCCGCAGTTATAGCTCCACCTGCTGGATGAATCAAATTTCACACATAAATATAAACACACATACGCAAGGTTTTCATGACAGTTATATACTCACAACAAAATGTTAACATCATATTCCCTATTTAATCCTTTAGGTTCTAAAGTCTCCAGCTTTTTTATCCAATAATTTTCACGTTTGAGCAGCTGTTTATGTCTATCCCCTCCTCTCCTCTGTATAGGGACTCCCTCCAAAACCTGAACCCTAAGCTGTGACAAACTATGCTGATGTGTGACAAAATGCTCAGATACCGATAATTCCATATTTTTTGTTCTAATACTCGATTTATGGGATGCTACCCTATCTCGCAAAGCCTGGGTAGTCTTACCAATGTAGCCCATCCCACAAGGGCACTTCAACATATAAACTACATATCTAGATTCACAGGTATACAAACCCTGTATTTTAAACTTAGTGCCCCTGCTGGGATGGGTAAAGGTGTCACCCCTGCAGATAAAACTGCAGAGGTGACAACCTAAACATGGGAAAGTACCATTTCTCACTGATTTCTGTCTCTTTTCTGGACCTATATCACCCCTTACCAATATGTCACGCAATGAAGGTGCACGTTTGTAGGACATAAGAGGATAGTTGTAAAACTCCTGTACATATGGCAATCCTTCCTTCAACATGGGCCAAAATCTATTAATAATTTTCGCTATTTCGTCAGATAGAATGTTATAAGTGGTTACACAGGTCACCCTATCGCTATAACCTACACCAGCACCCCTACGTCTAGTTTGCCCAGTTCTCCATCTTTTTATAGGCTGTTACTCACTGGGGGACTTGCTGATAGGTTGTGAGGCAGGAGGAGTGTGCCAATATGGAGGGGAGCGGTTATTAGTCGGCAGAGCTTGGGATCAGCTGACACCGCTGACTGGACATTGAGGCACGATGATCTAATAAACATAGGATGTGTATTACATGTCTTTTGTGGATGAAAGAGTATCCTCGGTGTGGAGGGCCTCCGGTGACACTCCAACTGTGCGATCAACCTGATGTAAGTACTGATTTGGTTGCCTGGTACGCGTGGGACTCTGCATTGTTTACATGTTTTGTACATGTTTTTCATTGGCTCCTGCTGGTATGAATATGCATATATGCAGATTAGGTGGGCATGTTGCAGTTTTCCATCAGGTCCTCTGTCTGTGCATTTAATGAACATTGCATGTGTGATTGTGACATTGTGTACTTGAACCATTCTGAGGAAGGAGTATATCCGAAACGCTATGCGTCAATGGTGATCTGGAGTGCACTTTGATTATACTCATGACATTTTAAAGAGCTTTAATAAATACTTGCTTTTAAAGATGGTGCGGATCCTTTCAGCTGATACAGGGCTCTGTAGAGGGATGTGGGGATGTGGCATAGCCTGCGTGGACTTGGTGTGGATGGGGAAGTTGCCCACTGATATGGAGACCTGTCCCAGCATTCATAGTTCTGGAGCTGTGTTCCTCTGATTTCAGGTACTTGCTAGCCTTTTTCCAAAGTGGCACGATTAGTGCTAGTGCAGTCAAAGGGTAAAAGGGAGTCTTAAGTTCAATAGTAAATCTCTATCACTGGACCTAGGGCTTTAGATAGGGAATTGAGTTTTACTAGGTTGACAAAACCATCCACAAAGAGGATGAGTGGCTCTACGATGTTCAGTTTAGAGTACTTACACACTACAACCGTGGTGCGGTGCAAAGGAGAATATAATCACATCACTATGCCCAGTTACTTTATACAGCTATTTGACCTAATTTTCGGTAGCAGTGAATTAATATTTTATTTTCTACTTTTCTCAATATTGCTGTTGTTTTGTGCTATGAGTTGCCTTAAGCCATATTAAATACCAGATAATGTAGCCATACTGTGGTGTCTGGGGAACTTTTACATATTTGTCTGTGGAGATTGTGGCCCTAGGCAATGTTTTATGTATGCCTCTTTTATATATAACTGAGCAGCATGTCTCATTCATTTTATTTATAGGAAGGAATATGCACTGTAAATCCAAAGGAGCTTTGACAAAGCCTGTAATTAAGGAGAGACTTTCTAAAACAACATTGTTCTTCTCAGACCTCTCTTCAGTTATGGTTTTGTGTCAGACATCAATTATCAGTGTCTAGGCTAAAGTGTACATTTATAAATCAAGCAGTATATTATTTTGCAGTTATGGTTATCCTTAAATAACATTATGTTGCTAGATATGAATGAAAGGAAATGAAAACAGAGATTTATTTTCAAAAGTTATGTGTACAAAACCTCAATTGAAAAGGAAATGAATAATTGTCAAATGAGGCATAGAGTGGAAATGGGATATCTGTTCTACAGTAGCAGCCTGGTGACTGGCAGAGTCAACTGCAGTGCATGTAAACCTTTATATACCTACAAGGGACACTGGCAGTGGACCATGCAGTGGTTAGTTATGTATTTTATGCTGTATGTTTGTGTGCACTGTTGCTGTATCCACTGATATCCTTAGCTGTTATTGCACAAATGTGCTCTAGTGTCAGACTCCCCATCAAAGTTGTACTGCAGAACTGCAGGATTTATAGTAACGCTTGTGTTTACAGTGCTGAAGTGCTAAATTAAAGGAGAATTCCACAAAGTGTCATTGGACTGAAAATGAAATAGGAATAGCATTGGTAATAATTTTTGGTAATATATTTACATAGTTATTTGGGTTGAAAAAAGACATACGTCCATCGAGTTCAACCATATTTTTTTTTCTTTTTCTCCTTTAATGGTTATTAGCAGCAAAACGTTTAAATAGTGTTCTAGTCATAATTGCAATAAAGGCCCCTATATCCTATAAAACATTTTTTAACGATTAGATGTAACGAACATCCTTCATTTGTTTAACCGCTTCACAGCTTTGTAGTGCATTGAATGGTGTAAAGCTAGCCGGGGCAGTACTGCGCTCAACATTACAGCAGATTTCTGCGAAACTATGATCGAATGTCCAGTGGTGCGTGGGTAAACTATCAATATTAGAGATATTGATAGATACTGATCGTCAACATTGCGAACTCAGCCAGCCAGATAATACATGGATAATGCATAATTGGTTTATCCACAAAAATTGGTGCTCTGAAAATTATAGTTAATGCAATAGGCATAAGCAAAAATAAAACAAAACTTGGGCATGACCTGTTGCTTTAATTTGAAAATGCTACTTTAAAAAAAATGTTGTGCTACCTAAAATTACTTTCACGGGTCATTATCAGATATTTTGTTCCATTACTGGGTAGCATGAGGGCATAGAGAATAGCACTCTCAGGACACTATCTACATGGAGTTTGTATGTTCTCCCCATGTTTGTGTGGGTTTCCTCTGGGTACTTTGGTTTCCTCCCATGTCCCAAAAACATACACATAGGTTAATTACTCGCCCCCCAAAAATTGATCTTAGACTGTAGCAGGAACATAAGACTGGCATAATGACTGACTATGGCAGGGATTAGATTGTGAGCATCTCTGGGGACTGGCAGTGATATGACTATATAGATTGTGTAAAGAGCTGGGGAAGATTCCAGCGCTATATAGATACCCAATAATAATAATATCTGTGTCATGCTTGATAATATGGGTGGCAGTCATTAGTGTATGCCATCACTCTTACATAACCATGTAGTCTCGAGTTGTGATACAAAAAGGTGAAGCATGTTGGTCAACTTATATCTAGTTCTATACAAATATATCTATATCCTTAGTCTGCACTCTCCTGAAGAAGGGAACCCTGAGTGGCCCCAAAACAATTGCTAACCGTAGTGTTGACATGTGATTTGAAAATAAACTACACTCATTAAGAAGCTGGTGTGCTAACCGATCTTTTCTACTACTTAGTTCTATACAAAGACTGCATCCTATATTGAGAATGACAACTACGATATGGTGCGTGTGGCAGCATCTGGAGCAGAAGTATGTAAAGACTATGCTTGTACAGCTCTAAAACTACTTTTTCTACATATGGACATATTTGATATAGTTTTAGCTATAATGTAATTGTTTTGGGAACTCTTTGCTAAAAGAATGCATATCCTTTAAGGAAGGATCCAGTTTCTCAGGCGGTATCATTTTAATTGTGAGAAAAAGAAGCTGGTCGGGCTGTAAATCTGCCTGATCATTATTAACAGTAACAATGGATTGATTTACAGGCTGCAGCAACTGTTGGGCTTATGTAGTGTATGTGCAGAAAGATGCAGCTAAGCTCCAGAGCTTTTCACTGCTTCTGTTACTAGCAGCACTTTGGCTTCCAGTGTGCATACTGACAGTATAATCCTAATGATAATACTCCTTGGACATGCTGGTAAGTTGAGTTTGACTAGCAGAGATTTAGCAGTAAGACAGGCTTGTGTAATAGCTATACCACTGGATGAATCATTATCAAACCAGCTAAAACTGCCACTGTGACGTGCTAAGCATTCAAGCTCAATAGAATTAGATAAAATCCTTTTATAGTGAAATTGAGGAATTGTAAAGAGCTGGGAGTAGATGCAACTTGAGTTGAGTTTTTCTTGTTATCTTAGGGCTGGAACCCACTAGAGATCGAAATCGTTTTTGAAAAATTTTTGTACTAAACACCGCAATTTCCAGAATTTTGGACCTTGCATTCCTTAAATGCAATTGCTCAGAAAATTCTACATGTACCACAATTGCGAATTTGGCAAAAATGCAATTGCGCCTGTGGAATCCCCGCCATAGGCTTACGTTAGCTTGTTGCTTTGGGAATTGCCAGCTATTCCTTAGAAGTGGAAAGTGGGCCCCGGGCCATAGTCCATGATGGAGATGCAGTGTTGCTCACCTTCGCTTCTTCTCACAGGTGTTACAGAACATGATTAAGGGGTAGTAGTGATGGTAGTAGGCAATTGATTTCTAACTTTTATAATGCATAAATGTAAACGGACCCATAGGGAAACATGGAAAATTCCTCTACATCAGTTGTCCGTTATAGCTGACAGCAACTATGGTAATTCTGTGCAACTCAGCCCTTATTGTTTGGTTTTGAGACCAAAAAGTTTTGGTCACTGCAGACATCTATTTCCATTTCCCTTAGATTTTTAAAGGTGCATTTAGTAAAACGTTCAGTGAAGGCTCAATGTGGCCTTTCTTGAGATGTGGCTTTTTTCCTGCAACCCTTTCATATCAGCCACATTTCTGGAGCACTTGTGATATGATTGACTCAGGCAAGCAATGACCACTCCTTGCCATAAATTCCTGTATCTGCCTCAGATTTGGCTTTTTGTACCCTCATTGACCAGTTTGCCCAATGCTTTTCCATCCAATTTGAACACCTTTACCACTTCTTAATTCTAGATTTTACTATGCTCCTTGCTATTAATTAAAGCTTTTAAAAAAAAAAATTCCATCTCCTGCATAAAAGTTTTGCATAGTTTGGTACAGCCCGTCCCCTCCGATCCTCCAATGACCTGCGACTAGTCGCACCACGCACATCTCAGTCACATGCACGATTGCAGGACTTCACCAGGGCTGCCCCTACTCTCTGGAACTCACTCCCACCAGCCATCAGACTCACCCCCACCTTTAATACCTTCAAACAAGCTCTCAAGACTCACCTTTTCATGCTCGCATACCCCCCTACACCAGCACCCTAATATGTTCTGTTAGACACCCTCTCAAAAGATGCACCTATTGTCTCCACCCCCACCCTTTAGGTTGTAAACCTCTGGCAGGGCCCTCCTCCCCAGTGTTTCCAGCTTGATTATGCAATCTTACTGACAATCACCTCTCTCGTGGACTAGAACAGTCTCTATTTTGACCTATGACACTATTTTTTATCAAATCATTTGCATGATCTTGTTTTGTTGTGAGTTTCCTGTATGTTCTACCTTGTATGTTAACCCATTTATCTATTGTGCAGCGCTGCGTAATATGTTGGTGCTTTATAAATACAATAAATAATAATGTGTACTACACTGTACAGGAGAGTGCTGGTTTTAATGCCGTGGTTCCCATACACTGTGCTGTGACACAATAATGTGTTATGGCAGCACTGGTGATCTTTTGAGTGGTTGTTCCGCCCCTCCTGGCTGTTTAACAAAGAGCAGCATCTAATTCATCCAGTTAGGATGCAGCAGTGCCAAGCTAGTACCATCGCACAGTGCCAACAAAAGGCAAAGCCAGGGCAGTGTCATCCGCCAGAAACAGCCAATTTGCTATCAGTGCTAGCAGGCTCACTCTAGGCTAATTCCAGCAGCCAGCAATGTCAGACCAGTTTCAACTGGCCAGCACTGCACTTCATTTTAAAGAGGAACTCCAGTGAAAATAATGTAATAAAAAAAAGTAATTCGTTTTTTACAATAATTATGTATAAATGATTTAGTTATTGTTTGCCCATTGTAAAAGATTTCCTCTCCCTGATTTACATTCTGACATTTATCACGTGGTGAAATTTTTACTGCTGGCAAGTGATGTCAGTGGAAGAAGATGCTACTTGCTTTTTTGACAGTTGTAAACAGCTGTTATTTCCCACAACGCAACAAGGCTCCCACAGTGTGATGTCAGCACCCTGGTGCTGACATCACACTGTGTGAGGGGTTTCACCACAATATCAGCCATACAGGGCCCCCTGGGGATTCGTTACTGATAAGGAAAGGATTTTTCATGGGAAAGGTGGTATCCGCTACAGATTGGGATGAATTTCAATTCTTGGTTACAGTTTCTCTTCGAGGTTGCCATTCACGGGTCAGTATTTCCACCACATTACATTACTTTGATCAAATATTCTAATTATCAACTGACATCAGATCAATAAACCTCTGATCATATTTGGAAAGTTTACTGAGGAAAATAATCATCAATCAATAAATTCAATAAATTCCCTAAGTCAGTAAGGAGTGTCGAATGGATGACCTCATAGCTTTGACTTGAATAGAATGGTTCATCTCTAGCCTGGGTTGTGGTCCAATAGATTGTCTTTCTGATTTCTGCTGAAATCAGTTAAGAGTTAAGTGGTGCAATGTCAGCACTGCCTGATCAGTTTATGATTGGGGAGTAATCCATCACTTGCTAGATTGTGCCACTTTTGACCCATGTGGCTACCTTTAGAAAATAAGGCCTATAGTTCTGCAACCTCTGTATGGAATACATACAGTCCAAAATAAATAGAGAGGCCAGCTTGTACGCTTATAACAATGTTTGAGTGCAGCATTGTCTTTACTTTACAATCAAAACTTAGCAGTGTGCTTATGTAAAGTGACAAGTGGCTGGAGGTCATGTAATGTAACAATCCATTCCAGTGGTCTAATTGCATCCCGCCTATCAGCAGCGAGACAGTGTCAGTACAAACAGATGTAGATACTGCCTGTGTACATCATTGTGCAGTTATGGATTTTTCTGTCCTCCTTAATTCATTTTATCTTGCCTGTGTTGTAGAAGTATCTGAATAGACACCCTCATGTAATCCTTTCATTTGAAAGTACTGTAATAGACAGTCCTAACATGTACAGCAAAATATAATTACTAATTTGTGCTCTTTAAAGCGATCCAATTTTCCTTCCTTGATGGTATACCTGTTATTCCCTTATGTCTTGCTTTCAAAATCCCCTTTAGAATTGTTTTATCTAAAACTAAAACATAAATGCCCATGACAGGAGAAAGGTGACCTTCTGTAATATGTACATGTGTAAGCTACAGCCATCTTTTGGGTCCAACCAATGTCCATTCGGATATAAATGTGATGGAAGATGTGATGCTACAGGTACTACATAATGTGTAATTCAATTATTCTGTGTGCCGGGTTTTTACATTGCTACATCTGATATCCCCACATGACAAAGTTAAAGCTAGGTAACTAAATCTGAAGGAATTAAATGAAGAAATAGTATCAAGAAAAAAATAGTGTCAAGGAGCAAAGTGCACTGGTAATTAATAGGGTGGCATGCTGTAGGTATTTCTGGGCTTCTGTTGTTGTTGTTCAGAAGTACTAAGTTACTTTCACATGGGCAGTTGACATTAGTGACTCAGAACGGCTCCTTTGGATCTGCTGGATGCACGCAAGTTGCTGGAAGCTTCAGCGCACAGGAATTTATAGGAGGTGCCTTTCTGTTGCGCAATAACCACAATGTGTGCTATCCACGCGTATTAGCTCTTAGGTACACTTATCAGGGTTTAGGTAGCTGAAATAATCATTCTGTTAATTTTGGTGGAATTTCTGGTGATGGCTCTGTGACAATTAATTTGACTTGGCTGAGTGATAAGTACTGTCCTATGAGGAGAAAAAGAGGCAGGAGGCTCCAAATACAAATCATCAGTCAGTTGCTTGGCACCATGAAGGTGGTGGATGCCCACCCAGACTTAAGACTGACAATGGAGACAGTCATAAATTATAATTTTGGTTGTTAAGGGTTTAATGTTTGTACAACCCTCTGGGCTTTCTGTTGGAGCACCACAGAAGTTTTGTAATCCAGGGCACTGTACTATGGGAATATAATATGGAGATAATTACTAAGGTAAACTTCCCTTATGCCTTCCTTTTGGTTACCTAAGCCACCTGGCTAGTAATTGACCGGCAATCATGGAAACAGGCCTAAACTAAACTCAGCACTTCATTTTTTTTAATACATCTTTATTAATGCCCAAGTCATGAAAATGTACATACGTATCAAGACAGAATAAATATTCACATTACATTTTATGTTTTACAAGATGGATTACGCCATAGATAATAAAACAAGCCACTACAATATGGTGTAGAAATGTTGACATCAGTTGGGTTTAGCAACTGAACAATTCAAATACCTGGAGACCCAAGTCTCTTTTTTTTTTTTTTTTTTTTTTTTTTTTTTTTGTAACCCTCCCACTTTCAGGTACACTCTAAGATTATAAGATTAACTTATAGTAAATAACTACCATATTTGCAACTGTTTTAATCCTTTTCTTTTCTTTCATTCTACAGTCTGGACAGCCAAGCCCAGCAAGTTCCACGTCTAGTTCAAGTTCCAGTTTGGTGCCACCCCATAACCATAGGCAAGGTATTAAACTAATAATAAATAGTGGCAGTTTTTATTTGTTGACAGTAATGTGTGTGAATAATTGCAATTTTTATTACTGGAGGGAAAAAGCATATTTTTATGATGCTACAGGGTGGCGTACATTAAGCCTTCCGTAGCTGCCTGCCACGAATGCTCCCTTCCATGCACGCCTGTTACTCGCTCCCTGCTGTATGTTTGTGCGCTGTTCGGTTTAAAGGGGCACTACAGCGAAAAAATTTAAAATTTAAAATATGTGCAAACATATACAAATAAGTAGTACATTTTTTCCCAGAGTAAAATGAGCCATAAATTACTTTTCTCCTATAATGCTGTCACTTACAGTAGGCAGTAGAAATCTGACAGAAGTGACAGGGTTTGAACTAGTCCATCTCTTCATAGGGGATTTTCAGCAAGGCTTTTATTCTTTATAAAGATATTCCCGAAAAAGGATTTAAACAATGATTCTAGGCCAGCTTCCCTGCTCGCTACAGTTTTTTGGCAGTTGGACAGAGCAACTGCCATTCACTAAGTGCTTTTGAAAATAAATATATCCCTGAGAATCCCCTATGAAGAGATGGACTAGTTCAAAACCTGTCACTTCTGTCAGATTTCTACTACCTACTGTAAGTGACAGCAACATAGGAGAAAAGAAATTGATGGCGCATTTTACTTTGGAAAAAATGTACTTCTTATTTGTATATGTTTGCACATATTTTACGTTTTGCAGTTTTTCGCTGTAGTGCCCCTTTAATTTTAAATCTTTGTTACCTATATTTGCTGCCGCATGAGAGTATGATAATGAGAAAATGTGATATCTGCTTCTGAAACATGGAGTACTTAAAGATACTGAAATATAGGTACAACAGTTTTCTAGATCTCTCTCTAGGCACACAGTTGCAGAGCTTGTTTACGTCTATATAGATTACGCTGCCCTTCTAGTCTAAACAGTGAAAATGATGCAATCCAGATGCTAGAAGCAGCCACTGACTATCTTAACAGTAGTTTCTGGTCATGTGATAAAAAAAAATTAGCTGCAGAACCATTCTTTCTCTTAAAAATTGAAACATTTTAATATTGGAGCACTCTGATTAATAAGTTATTCCATTAGTGTGATTAGATCTGTGCCTGGATGAGCTTTATATGGGATGGTATTAGTCTAATCAAAGTAAGGGGCCACACATCATACTTTTCTTTTTTTGTAACTGGATTATAACTTTTTAAAAATCTTATTGATGTATCACAAACGTGTTCAATTTTTCCCCAATTTAAAAAAAAAGAGAAATTTGCAATCTATCCTACACCATTACATTTTTAGAAGAATTGGTTAGAATTTTCCACCACAGCCGGTCCACAAATGAAAATGAAACACAAAACAGGGAAATTCAATCAGATATTATGGTAAAAAATGTATTCAGTTTTCTTGTACAATTGTTTGGTTTTATTAAAAAAATTGGAAAATTGAACGTTTGGATTGAACTGTATGTGGCAATCTCAAAGGGTACCTCTGTAGGACTTACTACACCCCTTTGTTCCTGTGTTGGGACCTTTTAGCTTTACAATATTCAACATTAATATTGAAAATTGCTTGCTTCCCTCCCTATACAAGCATGGCCATCAGTGTTGCTCAAATGTACCAAAATTCGATTCAGGTACATTCAAATTCTGGTCCAAGTAAAATTCGGATTCGGAAAGAATTCAAATTCGGTTCGAATTTCATTAATAAAATTCGGCCCAAAATTCGTGTTTAAATATTCGACTATTTTTCCAAAAAAAAAAATCTCTCTCCTCCTCCTCCTATCCATCCATCCTCTTGTATCATCCATCATCTTGCAGGGAATTGCAGTTTTTCAAAACAGCTTACATACCATGGCTGGGATTTGAACCCAGGTCTGTGTGTAGTAGGTATCTGTCTTACCCCCTAGACGACCAACCACACTACTAAAGCTGGCCTAGCATGTACCATTATGATCAATCCAATAGAAAAAGTAGCATGATTAAGGATTTGTACTTTTTCAAAAGCCAGCTTACATACCTTGGCTGGGAATTGAACCCAGGTCTCAGTGTGTAGTAGGTATCTGAGGTATCCGACTTACCCCCTAGACCACCAACCACACTACATGCTGAAGCCAGCCTAGCATGTACCATTATGATCAATCCAATAGAAAAAGTAGCATGATTAAGGATTTGTACTTTTTCAAAAGCCAGCTTACATACCATGGCTGGGATTTGAACCCTGGTCTGTGTGTAGTAGGTATCTGTCTTACCCCCTAGACCACCAACCACACTACATGCTAAAGCTGGCCTAGCATGTACCATTATGATCAATCCAATAGAAAAAGTAGCATGATTAGGTTTTTGTGACCCAAGGCTATGACCTCTTTGGCTTAGGGGCCCAAAACTCACCAATCATGATCCCCCCAAGAGTCCCTACAATGCTAGAAAATTTGGTACTGCTGAGCCATTGCCCTTTGAAATGGTGTGAGATTTTGGAAAGGTAAATAGGAGGCCCAATGAAAGCCTATGGGGAATTTTACCACTTTTGCACCCCTGAAACTCTGGTTTGCAGAGATGTAGGGAACCCATCTTTGGATTCCAAGTATAACAATATGCCTTCTACCTGCATGAGACATGTCGTGAGATTCAGACGTTGCTAACGGCCATGGCTGCGATTTCTGTTCGTCAGAATTTCCACCATTGATATTGGCCAAATAAACAGGTTTTTGTGACCCAAGGCTATGACCTTTTTGGCCTAGGGGCCTGAAACTCACCAGTCATGATCTCCCTAAGAGTACCTACAGTGCTAGAAAATTTGGTACTGCTGAGCCATCGCCCTTTGAAAAGATTTGAGATTTTTGAAAGTGAAATAGGGAGCCTAATGGAAGCCTATGGCAGAATTCAGCACATTTGCACCCCTATAATTCTGGCTGGTTATCATCACCCAACGACTTTAGCAGTTAATAGCAAAGGCCCCTTACATCCTAGCAACACCAAATTTGCAGGATATGTTAAAAAGATAGCAGGAAACAATATTTAACTGAATTCCGAGGCCACAAATGTGAAAAAAGTTAAATAACTTTTCATAATTCAGATCCATGGAGGATGCCATCCGCGCCCTCCCGTTCATTTCCCCATGGCTCCCGCAGTAATACCGGCCCTGGTCTGGCCCGACCCCTCCAAACGGGTTGCATTCTCATTCCCCCCTCAATATGGCCGCCACAGATTGCCGCTGCTCTGCAGTTTGCATAGGCGCGATTGCGGCTGTGCAGCTCTAGGACCTCCTCCTGCCGCATCATCAATATGCGTGCATACATCTGACGCATCGGGAGGAGGCCCTAGAGCTGCGCAGCCGCAATTACGTCTATGCGGACTTCACAGCCGCGGCAATCTGTGGCGGCCATATTGAGGGGGGAATAAGAACCCGACCCGTTTGGAGGGGTTGGGACCCGACCCGGGCCATTATTACTGCGGGTGCCATGGCGGAATGAACGGGAGGGCGCAGATGGCGTCCTCCATGGATCTGGATTATGAAGTGGTATTTAACTTTTTTCATTCTTGTGGCCTCGTAAGTCCGGGCTTGTTTGCGCTGATCTGTGCAGCGTGGGCTCTCCAGCCCACAGCACAGATCAGCAGACAGCCAGGGCGAACCAGACTTCCTCCCTTTTTTTCCCCCACTAGGGGGATGTCCTGCTGGGGGGCTCTGATCACCACCGGCTATTTGCAATCAGCGCGGGGTGGGGGGTGGTTGGCCGCAGCGATTTTCCGCCTCCTTCCCCTTCCCTCCCTCTCCTCTTTCCCCTGGGCGGCGCAGGACGGAGATCCGTCCTGCACCGCCTCTAATAGGCTTCAGCCTATCAGCTGCCGGCGATCCCCGGCCGGGGTTTGACGATCTCCTTTACGTTGCTGCGCAGCGCCGTATGATGTAAATAGCGGGGATTTCTTCCCCGCGTGTTTACATTTTACCTGCGAGCCGCGATCGGCAGCTCGCAGGTTGTTCACGGAGGCACCCTCCGTGAACTGACATAGAAAAGCCGCTCGTTCGTTTCCATGTAAAACCACGTAACACCTAGGTCCACCGATCGGCTGACCGTAGTCGTTAAGTGGTTAAAAAAAAAGTAATAAAAAAAAAAAGAAAAGAAAAAAAAAAAGCCTCTGTAACACCTTGTCCCCCATGCAGGCTGGGATAGCCAGAATGCGGAGCCCCGACCGACTGGGGCTTCGCACCCTAAGCTATACCAGCCCGCATGGTCCATGGTATGGGGGGCTCCGGGGGGGGGGTGGTGCAGCCAAGCCAAACCCAATTCATGGACAAGGGGCTCTTCCCCACCTCCGGTGCCCCAGGAGGAGGTGGGGGGCGACGACTTCCAGGAGGGGGGTTCATGGTGGCATCTGGGAGTCCCCTTTAAAAAGGGGACCCCAGATGCCCATCCCACCCCAGGAGAAATGAGTATAGGGGTACAAAGTACCCCTTACCAATTTCCACAAAGGGTTAAATAAAAATAAAAACACAACCACGAGAAAAGTATTTTATTATTCTAAATTAACCATAAATACTTACCTGTACCTTTAAAAAAGTTTTCCCACGCCAATATCCACGGTAAATGTTCCCACGCCAGTATCCTCTTATGTTGCGATCTTCTATTAAGTTGATTGAAGATCTCCGAAGCCCCCCACCCACATCTAAGTTATACAGGTTCTGGGGCTATTTGCATATAATGAGTGCCTTAACTGCATCTACCTAGCCACAAAACCTGTATAATTCATATGTGTCAGTAATTAAAAGGGATGAGTTGGCAACACTGAGTGCACCCATGCCATGGTATGTAAGCTGGCTTTTGAAAAAGTACAAATCCTTAATCATGCTACTTTTTCTATTGGATTGATCATAATGGTACATGCTAGGCCAGCTTTAGCATGTAGTGTGGTTGGTGGTCTAGGGGGAAGACAGATACCTACTACTCACTGAGACCTGGGTTCAAATCCCAGCCATGGTATATAAGCTGGCTTTTGAAAAAGTACAAATCCTTAATCATGCTACTTTTTCTATTGGATTGATCGTAATGGTACATGCTAGGCTGGCTTCAGCATGTAGTGTGGTTGGTGGTCTAGGGGGTAAGTCTGATACCTCAGATACCTACTACACACTGAGACCTGGGTTCAAATCCCAGCCATGGTATGTAAGCTGTTTTGAAAACCTGCAATTCCCTGCAAGATGATGGATGATACAAGAGGATGGATTGATGGATGGGAGGAGGAGGAGTTTGTTTGTGTTAAAATATAGCCGAATTTTCGAATACGAATTTTTAGCCGAATTTGAGAAACAGTATTCGGGTACATTCGAATCATCAAAATTCGGATTCGGGTTCAAATTCGGCAACCATGAAAAATGACTCTAATTTTCGGGTACATAATACATTCTCGAATTTGGAGAGTAACCCTGATGGCCATGCAGTAGCATGGAGCTGCTCATGCACCCCTTAGTTCTCTGTGCATGAGTGGCTCAGTGCTATTGCGCAGGCACGATCCCTACTGCTGTCTGCACAGTACAGCGTCACTTGTATTCTGAGGGGAGTGATGCTGCTAAGATGAAAAGGGTCCTGGCCAGCAGCGGAGAGGTTGTGGAGAATCAGGGAAGACACTGGTGCATTTAGTGGCTTCTCTTTACAATGGTAAGAATCTATCTTTTTTGTTTTTATTTCATTTTTTTTAGGTTTCAGGTTTGCTTGAATTGTAAGGCTAGTTACTCATATATTGTGGTGCAGTTGTCCTGTGGCAGGATAGCCTGGGGTAGGACAATTGCACCACAATACTTGCCCTTCATATCACCCTGTGGCAGAGTGCATCGGCAGAGTAATATGCATAACACCACCACATTGCCCGGGAAACATTTGCCTCACTATCTGTTGTAGAAGCCTTCTGTTACTGAATCAAACAACCCAACTATTGAAGCCAAGAAAAAGGGACATTGAGACATGCTCTGCCACACCTTTAGCTTTGCCCCAATTTTACATCCAGTGCACCTTCTCCTAAATAGATTCCTGTTTTTTAGTGGCCCTGCCATCCTCCCCTATACAGTTTCCTGGTGTCTAGCTGCTTTCCTCCCTCCCTCCACCAAATACAGTTTCCTGGTGTCTACTGACTACCTCCCCCATACAGTGAACCCGGGTGTCTAGTGGTTCCTCCCTTTCGGCAGGGATTGGGGCTTGTTCCCTTGGGCAATATTGTTGAGCCGGCGCTGAACAGATGCGTAAGCAAAATTTCATCTAACGTGTGTACACAGTCTAAGCTCTCTTTTTCTTAACCACTTGAGGACCTAGGGCTTTCTACCCCTTAAGGACCGGCCACTTTTTTTCCATTCAGACCACTGCAGCTTTCACGGTTTATTGCTCGCTCATACAACCTACCACCTAAATGAATTTTGGCTCCTTTTCTTGTCACTAATAAAGCTTTCTTTTAGTTCTATTTGATTGCTCCTGCGATTTTTACTTTTTATTATATTCAGCAAAAAAGACATGAATTTTGGCAAAAAAATGATTTTTTTAACTTTCTGTGCTGACAGTTTTCAAATAAAGTAAAATTTCTGTATACATGCAGCGCGAAAAATGTGGACAAACATGTTTTTGATACAAAAAAACCCATTCAGTGTATATTTATTGGTTTGGGTAAAAGTTATAGCGTTTACAAACTATGGTGCAAAAAGTGAATTTTCCCATTTTCAAGCATCTCTGACTTTTCTGACCCTCTGTCATGTTTCGAGAGGGGCTAGAATTCCAGGATAGTATAAATACCCCCCAAATGACCCCATTTTGGAAAGAAGACATCCCAAAGTATTCACTGAGAGGCATAGTGAGTTCATAGAAGATATTATTTTTTGTCACAAGTAAGCGGAAAATGACACTTTGTGAAAAAAAAAAAAAAAAAAAAAAAGTTTCCATTTCTTCTAACTTGCGACAAAAAAAAATGAAATCTGCCACGGACTCACCATGCTCCTCTCTGAATACCTTGAAGTGTCTACTTTCCAAAATGGGGTCATTTGTGGGGTGTGTTTACTGTCCTGACATTTTGGGGGGTGCTAAATTGTAAGCACCCCTGTAAAGCCTGAAGGTGCTCATTGGACTTTGGACCCCTTAGCGCAGTTAGGGTGCAAAAAAGTGCCACACATGTGGTATTGCCGTACTCAGGAGAAGTAGTATAATGTGTTTTGGGGTGTATTTTTACACATACCCATGCTGGGTGGGAGAAATATCTCTGTAAATGACAATTTGTTAATTTTTTTTACACACAATTGTCCATTTACAGAGATCTTTCTCCCACTCAGCATGGGTATGTGTAAAAATACACCACAAAACACATTATACTACTTCTCCTGAGTACGGCGATACCACATGTGTGGCACTTTTTTGCACCCTAACTGCGCTAAAGGGCCCAAAGTCCAATGAGTACCTTTAGAATTTCACAGGTCATTTTGAGAAATTTCGTTTCAAGACTACTCCTCACGGTTTAGGGCCCCTAAAATGCCAGGGCAGTATAGGAACCCCACAAATGACCCCATTTTAGAAAGAAGACACCCCAAGGTATTCCGTTAGGAGTATAGTGAGTTCATAGAAGATTTTATTTTTTTGTCAAAAGTTAGCGGAAATTGATTTTAATTGTGTTTTTTCACAAAGTGTCATTTTCCACTAACTTTTGACAAAAAATAAAATCTTCTATGAACTCACCATACTCCTAACGGAATACCTTGGGGTGTCTTCTTTCTAAAATGGGGTCATTTGTGGGGTTCCTATACTGCCCTGGCATTTTAGGGGCCCTAAACCGTGAGGAGTAGTCTTGGAACGAAATTTCTCAAAATGACCTGTGAAATTCTAAAGGTACTCATTGGACTTTGGGCCCTTTAGCGCAGTTAGGGTGCAAAAAAGTGCCACACATGTGGTATCGCCGTACTCAGGAGAAGTAGTACAATGTGTTTTGGGGTGTATTTTTACACATACCCATGCTGGGTGGGAGAAATACCTCTGTAAATGGACAATTGTGTGTAAAAAAATCAAAAGATTGTCATTTACAGAGGTATTTCTCCCACCCAGCATGGGTATGTGTAAAAATACACCCCAAAACACATTATACTACTTCTCCCGAGTACGGCGATACCACATGTGTGGCACTTTTTTGCACCCTAACTGCACTAAGGGGCCCAAAGTGCAATGAGTACCTTTAGGATTTCACAGGTCATTTTTGTTTCAAGACTACTCCTCACGGTTTAGGGCCCCTAAAATGCCAGGGCAGTATAGGAACCCCACTAATGACCCCATTTTAGAAAGAAGACACCCCAAGGTATTCCGTTAGGAGTATGGTGAGTTCATAGAAGTTTTTATTTTTTTGTCACAAGTTAGCGGAAATTGATTTTAATAGTTTTTTTTCACAAAGTGTCATTTTCCGCTAACTTGTGACAAAAAATAAAATCTTCTATGAACTCACCATACTCCGTACGGAATACCTTTGGGTGTCTTCTTTCTAGAATGGGGTCATTTGTGGGGTTCCTATACTGCCCTGGCATTTTAGGGGCCCTAAACCGTGAGGAGTAGTCTTGAAACCAAATGTCGCAAAATGACCTGTGAAATCCTAAAGGTACTCATTGGACTTTGGGCCCCTTAGCGTACTTAGGGTGTAAAAAAGTGTCACACATGTGGTACCGCCGTACTCAGGAGAAGTAGTATAATGCGTTTTGGGGTGTATTTTTACACATACCCATGCTAAGTGGGAGAAATATCTCTGTAAATGACAATTGTTTGATTTTTTTACACACAATTGTCCATTTACATAGAAATTTCTCCCATCCAGCATGGGTATGTGTAAAAATACACCCCAAAACACATTATACTACTTTTCCTGAGTACAGCGGTACCACATGTGTGACAATTTTTTGCAGCCTAGGTGCGCTAAGGGGCCCAACGTCCTATTCACAGGTCATTTTGAAGCATTTGTTTTCTAGACTACTCCTCGCGGTTTAGGGCCCCTAAAATGCCAGGGCAGTATAGGAACCCCACAAGTGACCCCATTTTAGAAAGAAGACACCCCAAGGTATTCCGTTAGGTGTATGGCGAGTTCATAGAAGATTTTATTTTTTGTCACAAGTTAGTGAAAAATGACACTTTGTGAAAAAAAACCAATAAAAATTAATTTCCGCTAACTTTTGACAAAAATAAAATCTTCTATGAACTCGTCATACACCTAACAGAATACCTTGGGGTGTCTTTTTTTCTAAAATAGGGTCACTTGTGGGGTTCCTATACCGCCCTGGCATTTTACAGGCCCAAAACCGTGAGTAGTCTGGAAACCAAATGTCTCAAAATGACTGTTCAGGGGTATAAGCATCTGCAAATTTTGATGACAGGTGGTCTATGAGGGGGCGAATTTTGTGGAACCGGTCATAAGCAGGGTGGCCTTTTAGATGACAGGTTGTATTGGGCCTGATCTGATGGATAGGAGTGCTAGGGGGGTGACAGGAGGTGATTGATGGGTGTCTCAGGGGGTGGTTAGAGGGGAAAATAGATGCAATCAATGCACTGGGGAGGTGATCGGAAGGGGGTCTGAGGGGGATCTGAGGGATTGGCCGAGTGATCAGGAGCCCACACGGGGCAAATTGGGGCCTGATCTGATGGGTAGGTGTGCTAGGGGGTGACAGGAGGTGATTGATGGGTGTCTCAAGGTGTGATTAGAGGGGGGAATAGATGCAAGCAATGCACTGGCGAGGTGATCAGGGCTGGGGTCTGAGGGCATTCTGAGGGTGTGGGCGGGTGATTGAGTGCCCTAGGGGCAGATAGGGGTCTAATCTGATAGGTAGCAGTGACAGGGGGTGATTGATGGGTAATTAGTGGGTGTTTAGGGTAGAGAATAGATGGAAACACTGCGCTTGGGTGGTGATCTGATGTCGGATCTGCGGGCGATCTATTGGTGTGGGTGGGTGATCAGTTTGCCCGCAAGGGGCAGGTTAGGGGCTGATTGATGGGTGGCAGTGACAGCGGGTGATTGATGGGTGGAAGTGACAGGGGGTGATTGATGGGTGGCAGTGACAGGGGGTGATTGATGGGTGATTGATAGGTGATTGACAGGTAATCAGTGGGTTATTACAGGGGAGAACAGATGTAAATATTGCACTGGCGAATTGATAAGGGGGGGTCTGAGGGCAATCTGAGCGTGTAGGCGGGCGATTGGGTGCCCGCAAGGGGCAGATTAGGGTCTGATCTGATGGGTAACAGTGACAGGTGGTGATAGGGGGTGATTGATGGGTAATTAGTGGGTGTTTAGAGGAGAGAATAGATGTAAACGCTGCGCTTGGGTGGTGATCTGATGTCGGATCTGCGGGCGATCTATTGGTGTGGGTGGGTGATCAGATTGCCCGCAAGGGGCAGGTTAGGGGCTGATTGTTGGGTGGCAGTGACGGGGTGATTGATGGGTGATAGGTGATTGGCAGGTGATTGACAGGTGGTCAGTGGGTTATTACAGGGAAGGACAGATGTAATTAATGCACTGGCGAATTGATAAGGGGGGGGTCTGAGGGCAATCTGAGCGTGTGGGCGGGTGATTGGGTGCCCGCAAGGGGCAGATTAGGGTCTGATCTGATAGGTAACAGTGACAGGTGGTGATAGGGGGTGATTGATGGGTGATTGATGGGTAATTAGTGGGTGTTTAGAGAAGATAACAGATGTAAACAATACATTTGGGAGGTAATCTGACGGCGGGTTTGCGGGCGATCTAATGGTGTGGGTGGGTGATCAGATTGCCCGCAAGGGGCAGGTTAGGGGCTGATTGATGGGTGGCAGTGACAGGGGGTGATTGATGGGTGATAGGTGATTGGCAGGTGATTGACAGGTGATCAGTGGGTTATTACAGGGAAGAACAGATGTAATTAATGCACTGGTGAATTGATAAGGGGGGGTCAGAGGGCAATCTGAGCGTGTGGGCGGGTGATTGGGTGCCCGCAAGGGGCAGATTAGGGTCTGATCTGATAGGTAAAAGTGACAGGTGGTGATAGGGGGTGATTGATGGGTGATTGATGGGTAATTAGTGTGTGTTTAGAGGAGAGAATAGATGTAAACAATGGATTTGGGAGGTGATCTGATGTCGGATCTGCGGGCGATCTATTGGTGTGGGGGGGTGATCAGATTGCCCGCAAGGGGCAGGTTAGGGGCTGGCTGATGGGTGGCAGTGACAGGGGGTGATTGACGGGTGATTGACGGGTGATTGACAGGTGATTGACAGGTGATCAGGGGGATAGATGCATACAGTAAACAGGGGGGGTGGTCTGGGGGGGGGGTCTGGGGAGAATCTGAGGGGTGGGGGGTGATCAGGAGGGGGCAGGGAGCAGGGTGGGGGATAAAAAAAAAAATAGCGTTGACAGATAGTGACAGGGAGTGATTGATGGGTGATTAGGGGGGTGATTGGGTGCAAACAGGGGTCTGGGGGGTGGGCAGGGGGGGGTCTGATGGGTGCTGTGGGCGATCTGGGGCAGGGGGGGGGAAAAATCAGTGTGCTTGGTGCAGACTAGGGTGGCTGCAGCCTGCCCTGGTGGTCCCTCGGACACTGGGACCACCAGGGCAGGAGGCAGCCTGTATAATACACTTTGTAAACATTACAAAGTGTATTATACACTTTGTATGCGGCGATCGCGGGGTTAACATCCCGCCGGCGCTTCCGTATGGCCGGCGGGATGTTGCGGCGGGTGAGCGGCGCCAGGCGGAGGCGGAGGATCGCGTCACTGATGACGCGATCGCTCCGCCCATGCCCCTACAAGGACCGCCGCCAATTGTCAATACGGCGGTCCTTGCGGGGTGCACTTCCCGGCCGCCAATTGTACATACGGCGGTCGGGAAGTGGTTAATAGTGTCCACCATATAACAATCACTTTTCTTTCTTTCTTTTTTTTTTTACTGACCTGGGACATCCAGCAGATTACTGACCATATATTATCAGTAATAAGCTCAGGCAGCTGACAGGATACTCTTCACTCTGATATGAAGAAGGCTGTCACTTCTGAAGAGGTTGTCAAAGCAGTTCATTGGTTGTTGCAATAAAGTTTGATTAGGAGGGTGTGATTAGGAGGGTGCTTCTTTTTGGCCTTCTCATTAGAAGTTTAGATTCTTACTAATGCTCCTTTGCAACTGGATCTCCTTTAATCCTAATTAAATTTTAATATGAAAGGCATTATGGCAAGCAGCCATTTTTACATGTTCTGAGGAAAAGGAAAATATCATTTGTTGGAGAACTGAAAGCAGATTTTATTTACAGGTTGCAGAACCAAAGGTACTGCTTTGGGCCAGTTTAAAATGGTGTTTTTTAAGTTCATGTAATAAGCTTTCTGTATATTAGTCTGCTCTTATTTTATTGCTAAACAGCGGTGAAACAGGACTGTCTTCAGATACAAAACCTGTAGGTCTACCCAGCAGACAGGGCTCCCAAAGATGAGCTTTCTAATATTTACTACTAGAGTATTTTACTAGTAAATTATATGATTTTTCTAATCATTACACATTTGCTTTTTAGTTTTTGGTTTGTAACTTTTCGCTTGCTGAAAGTAATAAGGCCTAAATGGCGGTGGGAGTGATAAGACAGCACCATGCAACTCACATTAAGATTTGAGAAAAGTGCTTGCTTGACCAGAATCTGACCTTGAACTCAAAGGGGCTTGCCTAAAACTAAATAGATCAAAAACGGGCAAACAAAAGCTGCCGCTTCATAGAACTCTGCAATCAAATTGATTTGTTGTCCTGATTTTTTTTTTTTTGTAACTCGCAATTGAACTTAAATTAACACAATGCTTTTGCTGTAGGTGACTTGATTTTTTTTATGCACTGACTGCATTCCCATAGCATCAGTCCTTCATTTGTTATATTACTATATTGCCTCTAGTTCCCTTATCTGTATACATGATACACCTGGAGACCCTGCATAAAGTAGTGTGTAAATAATTGTTACACACAAGTATAAATGGAAGAGTTTTTGATTGACAAAAAAGTGTTTTCCTGTGGTTTAATTTTGAATTTGAATACAGAAGTAAGAATAATAATACAAAAAAACATATGAAAAAGCATTATGTTCATGTTTATTTTGATATTCTCGGTATTACTGTATATGCATGAGTTACTTGTGCATTCTTCTGTTATATGCTTGGTCTGAGGAATAAAACTGTAAGAAAATATTATTGATTTATAAAGCACCAACATATTCTGTGGCGCTGTATCAAGCAAGAAACAAACAATGGTGTACATAATGATAATACAGACAATATCGATCAATAGATATTGGTAGACTGTGGAAACCATCTTTATAAAACAGTGCAATTTATTGTTATTATTACTACTTAAGACAGTATTTGAATCTCAGAGCGGTTCTAATGTCGCTTCTACCATATGAAATAAACTTTTGCAGTAAAGACAGGTGGAATGCTCAGAGAGGAAACGCACTCAGGCATATAGAGAACATACATTCTTCTTGCAGATAGAGCCCTAGTTGGCACTGTAGTGCTAAAGTACCAAGAAGCTAGCCAGCCAGTCTCCATGCACCTTGGTGAATACTGACATTTAGACGTTCATACCTCAAATATTAAGCTTTTCAGGTTGTCTTCCCATACAACACCCAGGTACAAGGATTTTAATCTTCTCAGCGTTTACCTTCCATTTTTTTTTCTGCTTTCCTTGTTCAGTTTCCTGGATATAATTTGGATGTGTGATTGTATTTTGTTTATGGTGCTGTTCTTGTCCAAACCATTATTTACAACTGATTGCAAGATGATCCATAAAGAGACAAATACTCTTTTACAAAAATTGTATTACATGAAGTCTGTCTCGTGACAGCTCTTGCTGCCACCTGCAGGGAAAACACTAGCGGGCCAGACACTGTTTAACATTTTGTAGTTGGGAACATATCTTATTCTGTTTCTGTTCCTTAACCTCCCTTGCGGTATGATTATTTCCGGATTTTAGGTTTTGAAGTGCTCAGTTCAGGCTTATGCTGGGAATACACAGTTCGTTTCTGCCGCTCAATTCTCCGCTCGATTGTTGTTGCTGCTTGATTCTGCAGTCGATTCTCTTATCTTCCGCTCGTTTTTCTTATCTTTTTTTTCACTGCTATCAGAAATCGAGCGCTGTGAAATGATCGAATGAGAGATCGGACATGTTGGAAATCTTCTATTGAGCCATCTATCTGAAGCACAAACAAACCGTGTATTCGCAGCATCAGGGCTGGGTTACACTGAATCAATTGCTGTCCGCTATAACACAACAGCCATTTGATTAGAATTGATTTTCCATGTTTCTGTATGGGTCAGTTTACATCTATGCATTATAAGATTCTACGCATGATTGTAAACTGACCCAATAGAGAAACGTGGCAAATTCCTTCTCATCAGCTGTCCATTGTGTTATAGTTGACAGTAACTCATCCAGTGTAACTCAGGCATAATATCTATATCAATACACGCAAAACTACAAAACAAGATTTTAAACTTAAATGTAGTGCTATTCATAATAATATAGCAAACAGCATGTTATTTTGGGTTAAGTTTGGTTTAATTATGCAAAGAGGTGGTAACTTTCCATGGGACATACGGTATTTTTATTTTTTTAAATAATTAAAATTAAAAAAAGGAAGAGTTTTCCAAAATGTTAACTTGCCTAGATTTCTTTATGTCTTGTACAGGCTCCCTAAGGTCTATAATGAAAGACTTGCATTCTGATGACAATGAAGAAGAGTCTGATGATGCTGATGACAATGATTCTGAGAACGAAAGGACTATACATATGCATGGAGGAAGTCGAGCTCGCAGGTATATCATGCATCAAGTTTACTGTGGGAATCTGTTAATGAGCCAATAGCTTTCTCAAGAGGACTTCTCTACAGCCTGTAACATGATTACATATATAAGTGGACCTGCTTGAGCAAGAATATAGCAGAGTATGCTATACTATTTTTTTTTTAAGGCTACTTGAGTAATATGTTTAATTATGTAAACTATTTACTTTTATAATTTAATTAGGAAATTCTGTTATTGCTAATGCAAATAAAAATCTCAACAGAGACCTTTCATTAACTATACTGCTCTAAGTAAATGGTATGTTATTACGTCATCTCAATTTCTCCAATTTCCTTTAATTGGAGAATAATTGCAGACATTTCCCTTCTAGCTGTATAACCCATTTGTCCAATGCCTGTGAATGAACACCAGTCAAAGCTGTCCGTTTTTTCAAGCGCTGATTTTGTACCACCCACTGACCTGTACTGGGATTATTAGCGCATATATCGCTTGATCTATGTACATTTATTAGCAGTGCATCATTTATTGAATGTATTTGCATTAAAAACAGTTGTATGTGCTTGAAACAAACTAAAAATAACCTGTTTTAATGACATAAGATTGATTATTTTGAAGCTTATTCTGGTCAGCTGACCTTGAGGCAAAATCTGCTCCTAGTTACTCTAGAATTATTCCTATGGGTACATATATCATGTGCTGCAGATGGCCTCTGGAATTTCCATCAGTATGAAAGTAAATAATGTTTTGATCAGTAGCTGAATCTTCCACTGGTTAGTTGCAGCAATGAAAGCGATGCTCTGGATCCTGTCCATGGTATTTGTACGAATGTCTGTGTATATATAACTGTTGTTGTTGGAAGTGGGATTGTGTTGGTAGTCAGATAGTGGCCTATCATTTCATTGTTCTGTAATTTATGGGCTTTTGAAGTTTAATTTAGTAGATCATCCCCTACTCCTCCAGTCCCTCTAGTCCTTGGGTATTCACGATCTCGCCCTGTCCTGGCTTTCATCCTACCTCTCCAACTGCTCCTTCACGACCGCCTTCAATGAGTCCTCGTCCACCCCAAACCACCTCTCGGTGGGAGTCCCCCAAGGTTCGGTCCTTGGCCCACTACTGTTCACCCTATACACATCCTCCATTGGCAAGGTTATCTCCTCCATGGGTTTTAACTATTATCTGTATGCAGATGACACCCAGATCTACCTCCACACCCCTGACATATCCACCACTACCATGGACAAGGTCTCCTCCTGCCTATCAGCCATCTCCTTCTGGATGTCCGCTAGGTTCCTGAAACTAAATCTAGACAAAACGGAATTTATGATCTTCCCACCCCGGCCATCCACGAACCTCCCAGATGTGCATGTCACTGTTAACCACACTACCATTCGCCCTACCTCTCAAGCCCGCTGTCTGGGTGTCACCCTGGACTCCGCACTCTCCTTCACTTCCCACATCCAAAATCTCACAAAGTCCTGAAACTTCCACCTTCGTAACATCTGTAAGATTCGCCCTTTCCTGACCTCTGCCACCGCCAAACTCCTCATCCATGCCCTCATAATTTCCCACCTTGACTACTGCAATGCCCTGCTGTCTGGTCTCCCTATGACCCGAACAGCCCCACTGCAGTCCATCATGAATGCGGCAGCCAGAATTATCCACTGCTCCCATCGCTCCACCACGGCAGATCCCCTCCTAGAATCCCTCCACTGGCTTCCTATCCAGTCCAGAATCAGATTCAAGATACTGTGTCTGACCTACAAATCTGTCCACAAAACCTGTCCAACCTACATTTCCGATCTTACTCAGAGGTACACACCTAGCCGCTCACTCCGCTCTTCCAATGAACTTCGCCTAACCGCCCCCCGCATCACCTAGTCCCATGCACGCCTCCAGGACTTCTCAAGAGCTGCTCCAACACTATGGAACTCCCTACCTCCACCCATTAGGGCAGCCCCCTCCTTCAACATCTTCAAGAAAGCCCTCAAAACTCACCTTTTCACTCTGGCCTACTACCCCTCACAGGTGCTCTAAACCTACAGCTGAACTCTAGTCCCCTACCATTCGTGTCCTTACCTCTCCCTCTAGATTGTAAGCCTTTGGGCAGGGTCCTCCTCCTTTTGTGTCCTACCTGATCTTGCACCTCCATTACTGTGAACCCATGCTATGCATCTGAGTGAACCTAACTTGCCTAATCTCCATGCTCCATCCAGTGACTGACTAAGCATTACCTTGTACTCACACTATGGTGTGTGATCTGGTTTTCTTGTATTCCTGTATTGTCATATTGCTGTATGTCACCCCTAAATATTGTCTGTAACCTAAATTAATGTTCAGCGCTGTGTAATATGTTGGCGCTTTATAAATACAATAAATAAATAATTAAAAAGAATTACTTATTGGACACTGAAATCACCTGAATAATGATGCTATTGTGTTTTTAATAAATCCTCCTTTCTAATAAACTTCCCTATAGTTTATTGTTGAGTTGGGTTATGAAACCAATTCGTGTGTCACCCTTAATACAGAGAATCTGATTCTACAGTTAAACTAAAGTTTTTTTTAAATCTCACATGGTAGTCTTTATTGCTCAGTGTGAATAGATCACTGGTTTTATCTGGGGCCAACATAGTACACAGTTACTGTGTCTGTATGCATTAGAACCCACTATAATCCATGGTATACAGATACGGTGGTGATCTGTTGTAAAGGAAGGAGGGAGTCTTAAGGTGGCCACACACCCTACAATTTTTTAAATATCTGTTCAATTTAAGAATTGCGATCAATTTTTCTGACTGTTACATTTCAAAAATATGACCAATGTACCACACATGTATGTTAAATTTTTCCCCAATTATGATAAAAATGATTGGAAACTCTGACAAAATTGCTAGGTTGTATATATTAATTAATTGACACTCTAACACACACCATACAATATTTAGAAAGATTAAAGAAAAATAACGGGCATTCCAGATCGATAAAAATCGAAGAAAACGGGAAATCCGATCGGATTTTCCAGTCGAATGAAAAAAAAAAAGCTTTAAATTTTTTGGGGAGATCCGATCGTTTTTATCGAATTACTGTCAAATCGGATCATTTTATTGTATCGTGTGTGGCCACCTTTAGGTACTTATCCTACAGGAGAAAAATAAATGTAAAAAGATTTTTTTCCAGTAATGAATGTATTAACAATTTGTATTATCCAGCTATATTAATTGTTGGTTGGGTGTGAAAAATATTACTCTGGAAATCATATTATGGCTTCATGTTGAGTAGAAACATATGAAGAGCTATGTATACAGTTATCACAAGAGGAAAGACGCCTTTGGTATTCAGCAAGGCTGGTGCTTCCATAGAGGCCAAGGGGGCCCCCAGGGCTTGTGGGGGCCTCCCAAGGTGTCTACCTACCCCCCACAGGTGAATTTGCTGGGGGGCTGTGCTAGAGGGGCCCCCAAGTTTGCTCCAGGGCCACATTGTAGCTAGAACCGGCCCTGGTATTCAGAGCTTGTTTTCCTTTTTTTTTTTTTAAACTCCATTACACTTGTTTGAACAAGGTGGAGATGGCTCTCCAGGTATATAGTATACAAACCGCATCTATCTAAAGCAGATCCATATCTTCTTTCACAGAATCAGCCTCAGTGATGGCAGCAATAGTGAAAGCAGTTCGGTGTCCTCACCATTACGAAATGAGCCACCTACGTTATTAAAAACAAATAATAATCAGGTAAGGTTTTATTAGACTATTTCTTGACACATTAGCTAACTGTATATTTATTTTCATGTTGGCAATGATACTGTAAACCACATGCTTTTCATTCCACTGTGTTAGGTTACCTAATGCACTTTGTTTCATTTTTTTTTTTTCCAACATCGCATCAAGGGTTTGCTATGGCTGCAAATCTGTTAACCTTACAATGAGAACAGAAGCACATGAGCTGCCCACACACTGTTCTTTACATAGAGCACATAATACACAGTGACGACTCAGCCTCTCACAGGGATACAATGCTGCCTACATTTAAACACTGCTGCTATAGCAGCAGGATCACTGTGCATGTATATTTAACTGTGCTAATAGCCTTTCTTGACAGAGGAGCACGTTACCCATGTATTTCCCCTGGCTGCCAGTGAGTACATTAGAGGACTTTAACATTTCTCTGTGTCTGGGTTTTTGTTAATGATTGGCCTTCTCTTTATATCAGCTGGCTATTCACTAATAACATATTTTATTCCCTACGTTTTTGTCCCTGTGTTATGTGATGGAACAAGTCATTTAAAGCAAACATCTCACTACAATCAAGCTTTAAATTAACCAATAGTGCATATCAAGATTGCTAAATTACATTATTATTTGGAGCAGAAGAAAACCTGCTTTTCTCTTCTGGTGGAAAAATGTTATTCTAGTTGGTGATTGAGATACATTGGCTAAACTAACGTTAATATTTTGATTTTATTATGGTAACAATATTTGAGAAGGTAATGGCTTTAATGGATTATGTGCACATATTGCTAAAGCAACTTTTAGAGGGAGGTAAGGGGGGTGTGTTTTATATGTTTTGGGGTTTTGCACTAAAAATTAAAATTACAGTAAATGTTTAAAGTGGAAACAAATTAAATAATTTTAAAATATGCTTAGACACAGAACATTTATATTGCGCTTTTCTCCTGGAGGACTCAAAGCGCCAGAGCTGCAGCCACTAGGAACTGCTCTATAGGCGGTAGCAGTGTTAGGGAGTCTTGCCCAAGGTGTCCTCCTGAATATGTGCTGGCTTACTGAACAGGAAGAGCCGAGTTTCAAACCCTGGTCTCCCGTGAGGCAGAGCCCTTAACCAGTGTTAAAGTCCATCTCCAGAGAAAAATTACAAAAAAAGTACACTTGCCTCCAAGAAGACTCCCTCTGACTTCTGGTCCTCCTCTTCTTTATTTCCAATTTTGTTGGATTGTGCAGCGTGGTCCTTAGGCTGCAACAAGAGTCTCCATCATATAATGTCTATCTACCCCAAGGTTTCCAGTCAAAGCATGGTAAGTGGATAGCAACCTTGTCAGTCAAAGCCTGCTTTCCCTTTAAGTTACCATACCGCTAAGTCCTGAAACAGTGGGACTAGCAGCCATCTGGAATTGCCAACTGATTATTATTATTTAGTATTTATAAACCCCCGACATCTTTCGCAGTGCTTTATCGAATACATATTCATGTCAACAACTGTCCCTCAGAAGAGCTCTCAATCTTATCCCTGCCATAGTCATATGTCCATAGGGGAAAGCCAATCAACCGATCTGTATGTTTTTGGGAGGAAACCGGAGTGCCCGGCAGAAACCCACACAGACACAGGGGTAACATCCAAACTCTGTGCAGACAGATTCGAACCAGGGACCCAGTGCTGCAAGGCAAGAGAGCTATCCACTACGCCACTAGAGTAGATTGTCAATTTCTTTATTTATAGACCTAAGTAACTTCTTCATTTTTTTTCATAATTAGGTTGTTAGACCAATGTATCACACCCCTATTTTCAACTGATTTTTGAAATGTTACAATCCATCAGAGAAATTTATTGTAATTCTTAAATTCAAAAGTTATCTAAAAATTGTATCACATGTCGCACTCTTTAGCCTAACTCCCCACACTGATGAAAAAGAAAAAAAACCTCGTGGCCATCACTGCAACTACAGTTCTTCCCTGCTAAGGGAACCCTAACTACCCCATGTCCATTGTCTTCTTAAAAGCCGCATGTACCCTTCTTATCACCTTGTCCTACCTGTGTTGACAAACCTTTTTTCTATTTAGAGAGAACTAGACAGGAATGTATGCGACTGTGTTAGTAGTAGAGTAAGGTGATCAGTTCAGTGTTCAAAGTCAAAAACTAGATGGTGCCCCTGCAAACTCCTCCCTAACTATGTCACTCAGATGTTGATGGGATGGGGTAGAAGTGTGACCAGTCACAGACTGCTGTTCAGCCTGACAAAGCTGTATTTGACACGCACACAGTAAAATCTGGATTATGAACCCAGCAAGCCAGGTAATAAAACATTGTCACTAAAATAGTTTATGTGCAATCCACAAAACTTTTGTGCACTGCAAATATTTGTGTGTGTGTGTGTGTATATATGTATGTATGTATATATATATATAGATATAGATATAGATATATATATATATAGATATATATAGATATATATAGATATATATATATAGGTATATAGATATAGATATATAGATATATATATATAGATATCTATATATAGATATATATATACAGATATCTATATATAGATATCTATATATAGATATCTATATATAGATATCTATATATAGATATATATATATAGATATCTATATATAGATATATATATATATATATCTATATCTATATATATCTATATATATATATATATATATCTATATATATATATATATATATATATATATATATATATATATATATACATCTATATCTATCTATCTATCTATCTATCTATCTATCTATGTATATATATATATATATATATATATATATACATACATATACACACAGATACGTTAATTGGCTTCAACCTAAATTGGCCCTAGACTACGATACATACACTACACGATACATACATAGACACACAACTATGGTAGGGACAGTTAGTGACAACTTACTCTGTACAGCACTGCATAATATGTTGGTGCTATATAAATTCATAAATAAATAAAGCTCAGCAATATTCTCTAATATTATATATACAGGTCCTTCTCAAAAAATTAGCATATTGTGATAAAGTTCATCATTTTCTGTAATGTACTGATAAACATTAGACTTTCATATATTTTAGATTCATTACACACAACTGAAGTAGTTCAAGCCTTTTATTGTTTTAATATTAATGATTTTGGCATACAGCTCATGAAAATTTCCTATCTCAAAAAATTTGCATATTTCATCCGACCAATAATAGAAAAGTGTTTTTAAAACAAAAAAAGTCAACCTTCAAATAATTATGTTCAGTTATGCGCTCAAAACTTGGTCGGGAATCCTTTTGCAGAAATGACTGCTTCACTGCGGCGTGGCATTGAGGCAATCAGCCTGCGGCACTGCTCAGGTGTGATGGAGGCCCAGGATGCTTCAATAGCGGCCTTAAGCTCATCCAGAGTGTTGGGTCTTGCGTCTCTCAACTTTCTCTTCACAATATCCCACAGGTTCTCTATGGGGTTCAGGTCAGGTCAAAAATTCAAAACCTACATGTTTAAATGATTACAGGCCTGTTGTTATCTGAAATCTATCACAGATCCCCTGCTGGACTCTCTGCAATTTGCCTACAGGCCTAATAGACCTGCAGATGATGCTGTGAACATGTGTATGCATTATGTACTACAGCATCTAGACACCCTAAGAACCTACACCAGGATTTTATTTATAGATTACAGCTCTGCATTTAATACCATAATGCCATCTCTGCTACACAGCAAGCTCTCCCAGCTACACATACCTGAATCCATCTGCAAATAGATAACCGTTTTCCTAACCGATAGGAGACAGCGTGTGAGGCTGCATTTTCACTTGTGCGGTGCGAATCACCGCGGTAAAAATTCGCATGCGGGTCAATGCGAATTTTCATGTGACTTTCATGCGAATTCGCATGGATGACGATGTATGTGAATTTAACCATGGCAGTGCTGGTGTGATTTTCCATTGTTTCTATGCGAATTCGTATGAAAATTCGCATACCCAAACCGCATGCAAATTTCCTATTAAATACATTGTATGCGATTCGCATAGCGGTATGCGAATTCTGATGGCTCTGCCATGCAAATTTTTTCTGCACAGAAAAACGCAAAGTAATCCTGACAAGTGGAAACAGTCCCATTCACTCGTATTGCTATGCGAATTTGCATGCGAAAAACGCATGCGAATTCGCGATAGTGGAAATGGGCCCTTAGACTTGGTTAACACACATCAAGCTCTCTGACCGTCAGTACTGGTGCACCCTAGGGTTGTGTGCTTTCCCCACTGCTCTACTCGCTGTACACCAATGACTGCATCTCCACAGATCCATCTGTTAAGGTTCTGAAGTTTGCAGATGACACAACAGTAGTTGGTCTCATACAAAACGAGGATGAGTCTGCATACAGGCATGTGGTGGGACAGCTTTCCTCCTGGTGCAGCAGCAACAACTTGGAACTAAATGCTGTCAAAACCATGGAGATGATAATAGACTTTAGGAGATCTCCCCCCAGCACCTCCCCTTAACCATAAATGAATCCACAATAACCCAGGTAGAGTCATTCAAGTTTCTTGGGTCCACGATCTCACACAACCTAAAATGGGATAACAATACGGCCACTATTGTCAAGAAAGCGCAACAGAGGATGTACCATCTACGGCAGCTGAAAACGTTTGGCCTACCTCAAAATTTAATGGTGCAGTTCTACACTGCGATTATTGAATCCACCATAACATCATCTACGACTGTATGGTTCAGCTCCTGCTCAGCATTAGAAAAGGGGAGGCTGCAGCGCATCATCCGAACAGCGGAAAGGATAATTGGCTGTAGCTTACCTTCCCTGCAGGATCTTTACACTAGCAGGTGCAGAAAGAGAGAAACCAAAATTGCCTCTGACCCCTCTCACCCAGCTCACTCCATCTTCCAGCGCAGCCTTCAGGAGTAAGATTCCGGTCAATCGCTACCAAAACCTCCAGACACAGGAACAGCTTTTTTCCTCAAGCAGTAGCCATACTTAATGCTGAACCACGTTAGAGCTGCTAGGACTTGATAGTAATCAGCACAGAACTGTAAATGAACAATTCTCACATTGCTTACTGCCACTATACTTGCATAAATGTCCCTGACTTGTAATATACACACTGTCTGTCCTTGTAATGTTTTTGTTTGCGTTTGTTAAGCAACTGCCAAGACAAATTCCTTGTTGGTGCAAACTTACTTGTAGAAATAAAATTGATTCTGATTCAGGAGAGTTGGCAGGCCAATTGAGCACAGTAATACCATGGTCAGTAAACCATTTACCAGTGGTTTTGGCACTGTGAGCAGGTGCCTGGTCGTGCTGAAAAATGAAATCTTCATCTCCATAAAGCTTTTCAGCAGATGGAAGCATGAAGTGCTCCAGAATCTCCTGATAGCTAGCTGCATTGACCCTGCCCTTGATAAAATACAGCGGACCAACACCAGCAGCTAACATGGCACCCCAGACCATCACTGACTGTGGGTACTTGACACTGGACTTCAGGCCTTTTGGCATTTCCCTCTCCCCAGTCTTCATCCGGACTCTGGCACCTTGATTTCCGAATGACATGCAAAAGTTGCTTTCATCCGAAAAAAGTACTTTGGACCACTGAGCAACAGTCCAGTGCTGCTTCTCTGTAGCCCAGGTCAGGCGCTTCTGCCTCTTTCTGGTTCAAAAGTGGCTTGACCTGAGGAATGCGGCACCTGTAGCCCATTTCCTGCACACGCCTGTACATGGTGGCTCTGGATGTTTCTACTCCAGACTCAGTCCACTGCTTCCGCAGGTCCCCCAAGGTCTGGAGTTGGTCCTTCTCCACAATCCTTCTCAGGGTCCGGTCACCTCTTCTCATTGTGCAGCGTTTTCTGCTACACTTTTTCCTTCCCACAGACTTCCCACTGAGGTGCCTTGATACAGCACTCTGGGAACAGCCTATTCGTTCATACATTTCTTTCTGTGTCTTACCCTCTTGCTTGAGGGTGTCAATGATGGCCTTCTGGACAGCAGTCAGGTCGGCAGTCTTACCCATGATTGCGGTTTTGAGTAATGAACCAGGCTGGGAGTTTTTAAAAGCCTCAGGAATCTTTTGCAGGTGTTTAGAGTTAATTAGTTGAGTCAGATGATTAGGTTAATAGCTCATTTAGAGAACCTTTTCATGATATGCTAATTTTTTGAGATAGGAATTTTGGGTTTTCATGAGCTGTATGCCAAAATCATTAACATTAAAACAATAAAAGGCTTGAACTACTTCAGTTGTGTGTAATGAATCTAAAATATATGAAAGTCTAATGTTTATCAGTACATTACAGAAAATAATGAACTTTATCACAATATGCTAATTTTTTTTTAGAAGGACCTGTATATATATTATTAGAGAATATTGCTGAGCTTTATTTATTTATTTATTTATTTAAGAATTTATATAGCACCAACATATTACACAGTGCTGCACAGAGTAAGTTGTCACTAACTGTGTCAGTGAAATGATCTGTGCCTGTGTCATCCTGCTGGTAGCGGCACTGAGGAACTTGAGGTGGACTTCCGCTGTCTACCAGCAGATGGCTCTCATATTGCTGGGAGCGGTGCAATTCCTTGGCTCACCAGCAGATGGAACTGTGAAAGATTCTGGCCAGTCACCTGAACAATGTGCTGCATAAAAGGATGGACTTGTTAGCAGCACATTGGTAGGTCATTCCGTTCGTGTTCTTGCTGCAGTTGTGACTCTGGCCTTTGATCCTGTGTTTCCTAGTTCCTGCCTTGCCTTGTATTACTCTGAATTCCTGGTATCGATCTTTGCTAACCTGACCACTCTCTGTCTGACATTATTACCTGATGCTGATCTCTTGGTTTGACTCCTGCTTTTATGACTTCCCTTTATGTATGATGATTCGGATTATGCACTGTTGTAAATATTCTGTCTGTTGCTGTATATATTGGTATAGATCAGCGGTCCTCAAACTAAGGCCCGTGGGCCGAATGTGGCCCCCTGAGGCTTTTTTACTGGCCCCCCACACACAAAATGTATTACTTACAGATGCGGTCAGCTACATCTTTAAACATTGGTGGTCTGCATATAGAATAGCAGTGCTGGCACCATCTATCCACATCCAATCAAATTCCACATCAGGTGACACTGCTGTCCAATTGGACTGCAGGTTGACACCTGGGTATACTTCACTGTCTGGCCCGCCAAGACTTCTACATCATTTTATGTATACTCCGGCCCCCCAGCAGTCTGATGTATGTTGACCCGGCCCTCGACCCAAAACCTTTGGGGCCCCCTGGTATAGATAGATAGTCAGGATTCTGGTATTTGTGGTGCACCACGTGTTGTTTGATTGTACGATTGTATGTGTATGGTGATCTGTATTTGTACACTTTGCATTATTGTAAATAAAACACATTCATTATTCTACTCTGTTGTGCAGACGTCAGTATTTCAATTGTGATCTTCCAGTTTTGTTTAAAACCAAAACAATTGCCATGCAGAGATCGTGGATCTGCCAGTCTGGTTCCAGTCACGACCACGATCTGCGTGGCCAATCGTTACAAACTGTCCCTCAGAGGGGTTCACAATCTAGTCCCTGCTATAGTTGTGTGTCTATGTATGTATCGTGTAGTGTATGTATCGTAGTCTAGGGCCAATTTAGGGGGAAGCCAATTAACTTATCTGTATGTTTTTGGGATGTGGGAGGAAGCTGGAGTGCACGGAGGAAACCCACACAGACATGGGGAGAACATACAACCTCCTTGCAGATGTTGACTTGGCTGGGATTCGAACCAGGGACCTAGCGCTGCAAGAGGAGAGTGCTAACCTCTACACCACCTCACTGCTTTGCATTGGAGTTTAGATGGGCACAGCATGAGATTGAAAAAGGCTCTGGATAAATGCAGATGTAGTGTTGGGGTAAATTTATACTTGCATGACTGTTCTGCTTTTGTTTACACTGTACTTTGGATATGACTGTATATTGCCAATTCCACTCACATTTATAGCAGAGGGAAAAGGGAGGGTTTTGTTGCTTTAGGGCTGTCGATAAGCCATCAACATTTTTCCATGGGCCTTGTGGTACATAGTTTAACCCTTTATTGACATGCTGGCTCTAAGTAAATGTAATTGGCTCCTGATTGGTGCACAGAGCTCAGCTGTAGCAGCAGAGGAGACTGAAATCTGTGCCCTGGCCAGGAATAAGATGTTCCAAGCAGGACGTAGATTTCAATAGCTTGCGTCCACAAGCGGTTACCCATGGACCTTTCTAAGCACAACAGTGGCGTATCTGGGTAAACATTCGTACAGTGCACTGGGCGGATAGCGGACCGACACCACTAAAACTGCTTCCCTGCACGATAGGAGGGGGACACACTCTGCAGCCTGCGGAGTAGAAGAGGAGGGGCAAAGCGCATCAGCCAGCAGGCAATTAAGATGTTCCTAACATCCGGTTGCCTTCAAGTATAGTGTCAGGGCGTGGGAAGGTTACTGAGCGATGCCTGTTAAACCGGCCCCTCTTCCATTATGCCGCTAATGTGAGGTCTGGTTTTGGGGATGCGGGCGCCTCCACACACAAGCAGGAGAAGGGGTGCAGGCATGGTGCCCATGGCACAAGCCATGCCTGCACCCTTATAAATACGCCACTTACGCCACTGAAGCACAAAACTGTGACCTCAAGAAGCATCACCCAGAAGCCCCTTTTATGAAACTGATATTTCTGGTTGCACCATAGATATTATCATGTTTCCAGGATGGTGGCAACTGTTCACTGTTTGGTTCTAGTTGTTCCCTAGCATGCACCGATCTGCACCCAATCTGCTATGTATGATCAGACTGATAACAGCATAGAAAATATCTCTTGCCCCAACATCATGACACCTGATCAACCCTCCTTTCCTTTGACTATCTTTATATCAGAAGAGATAATTGGGCTGTTGTGTCCAGAAGGATGGGGGAAGTAGGGAAATTAAAGAGCGTTACATGTAGAAGTTGATATCATTCATCCCTGTAGAAACAACCCCTGTAGAAACAATGTCACACACACTGTCCCAGCTGCTAGCAAGAGATATATATTGCCTATAGTCTTAAACCTAGTCATTGTTCTGGGATAAAAGCTGCTCGTGAGCTTCTTACAAGTTTCTTTGAACTATTTGTATGTTGCTCTGATGCTCTTTGTTCACGCAGCATTTCACTGTTTTTGGCGTATTTGATGCTTTGCCAAGCATAAATAACTTACAAATCAGAAACATACAAAGCATCCAGTGATGTGCCTAAACTGCTTTGTCCACTGAACATAAATTTTCAGAAGTAAATCTTACCACAAAAAAGAAGAAATGCATTGCACGCATTATTGATATTAAGCAGTGAGTAAGTATTAACCTGTTATTTTAATATTTCAGTTTTCAGATGTGAAAGGGAGTTCTACTTTTGTACAGTAGTATTTATAAGGGGGGAAATGGTTTCTGTAAATGGTTTCTGTCTTTGTTTTACACACACAGGGAAATATCCGAAACCTGGATTTTTCTGGTATTCAGGCCTGGACTCAAAAAGTCTGTTAAAATTCCTTGTTGATATATCAATGTTAATAAATATGATCTTTATTTCTACTACCTACACCCTGATGCAGCTCCAATGCTGCATTTGCCCCTCCTATATTTGCTGTGTAGCTTCAATGGATTGCTGTGCATTTCATGAATAAGGGTCTATTTCCACTAGCCATGAATCGCGGCTGTTTTCTGCATGCAATTTCAGATATGGAATCGCAGCCTATTTGAAATCAATAGCATGCATCCGAATCATGTGCGGGCAAAGATAAAAATGATGCATGTTGCAGTTTTCCACAGCACACATCTGAATCCTCACAGCAGAGGGATACAGATGTGAATTTGCATCAACATGGATGCTGTATCAGTTTTGGAAATAGATGCAGCAGCCCAGTGAAAGTGGGCCCTAAGGGCCTGTTTCCACTACCTCTGTATATGCAGCGTTTCCACACATGCAAGCCAGATGGGGAAACACTGCCTGCTAAGATAATAGGCTTGCCATTCAAATCACATGCCGGTGTGATTCTGGACAGCATGCAGCATTTTTCTGTAACACGCATCTGAATCCCTATTGCTTCATAGCAGCACAGTAGGGATGATCAATGAGATGCAAATTCTTCTGAAATTATGCAGATTTTTATGCAAATGTATGCAGTTTGGAAAATGGATCAATTAATTTAAATTCAGGTTTAAATTGATTGGTCCATTAGCATTCTGCATACATTTGCATAAAAAGCTGCATGCATTTGCATCAACTCGGAATAATTTGCATATTTGTGATTATCCCTACAGCACAAATGCCTCATTCGGAAACCAGCGCAGCACAAGACCCTTAGTTGATATCCACATGTTGTTGATTTGTATTGGTAATATGCAGCTCTATAAAACAATGGTGTCCATAGCCCCTATACTCTTTGTACTGTCTTGCAACTTACAGTGAATATTTCTCTTTGGTAAATTGCAGTTTTTTATGTAATAAGGAAAACAAGAGTTTGCTATCTTAAAACAGAAAGAATTTGCGATAATTCAGGTTGGAGTGAGCTTGAGATGTCTCCCAGTGCATCACTGCTGAATATATGCAAATTAGCCGATGTTGCCTTTAGAAGCTAAACACACCTCCAGAACCGCTGGAATGCAATGATGTGTCAACTTGTTAATTTGTACAGAGCCATAATAAACATGCATACAGACCTAGCCACTAATTTGTCTGTCATCAGAAATCTCTGCTGTCATCTGAATACTTGATATACAGGCCATGATACCGGTAACTACATAAAGGGGAACTTTAAGATTTCCAACACAGAATAGAGACACTGAGAGCCCAATATAGTGTAGTATGTACTGGTATGGGGATATAAGTATCTATTTATACTTACAAACATGGGTTACTGTCCAGGTAACCACTATATCAGCAGGTGAGGAGATTAGACCTGTCCCCACTCAGGATTAAGAAGTTTCTTTCTGTAGATAGGAAATAAGGGGCAACACCAAGGGTGGACTCAGGAACTGTATAAGCAGACAGAGGCGCCAAAAGGATAAAATATTCTAAACTGTTTAAAATGAGAGGAGGCAGAGGTGGACTCCCCCAAGCAGACACACACGAGTGTTGTGTATATTCAACACAACAAAAATTGATTTACTGTATATACTCCAGAAAGTGCACTTTCTGGAGTATATAAATACATGTTTGTTTTTTTGAATATGCACAATACTCATGTGTGTTTGAATATGTACAATACTCAAACATTTTAGAATATTTTATCCTTTTGGCGCCTCGGGCTGCTTATACAGTTTCCAAGCCATAGTTTTATAACAAGGGCGGAATCCATCTCTATGGCCAAGTCTAGTGCTGCACTTGAAGTGCACTGTAGCTAATAAGTTGTCAACCACTTCTCCACTCAAAGAATAATTTTAAAGGCCAAGATGCTAAAGGATGCATTGGATACTTCATGCCCACCAAGGCCTTTTGTCTTCAACTCTCATTGAATAAGTGTCTTGGGGGTCAATTTACCAAGCATTACCGCATTCAGTAATGCTGAAAACAGCAGGTTTTACCGAACGCTTAGTAAAGTGTCAATTGTTCAAGGCTGTTACCGCATAACAAGCTGAAATTACCGAGCAGTGAGGTAAATTACAGACTTGTGCGGTAAACACCTCAACAAATGTCAGTAAATGTCAATTCATCAAGGTTACAGCATGCGCTAAAGCCCTCTATAATTACCGACAGTTCTTATCTGGTGAACTCAGTGCAGGACTCACAAAACTCACAGAAGCAGGGACGATTACCTATGACTGGCAGGAGCAGAAACCAACAGAAACAGCCCCTGTCTTCTGCACGCCCCTTTAATTGGACCTCAAGCCTTCTCCGGTGGGTCCAGCGTTTTTACCCCCAGGCAGCAAGCAGAGATATCAGAACAAGAGTCTTCCCCTGCCTACCTTCCGCAGTTTAACCTCTTAGGTCCGTGTTTGAAGATGCAGAGGAACTAGTGGGGAAATCGCCTAAGCAGGGCATGTGTAAAGTCTCCTGGAAGTTCATCTTAGCTGTGGCAAAGAAATAAAATGTTAAGAAAGACTAATGGAGACTAATAGACAGATTTACTGTCTCTACTTGCTCTAAATCTAACATGTACATCTAAAGGGATTGTAATGCTGTCTCTGCACGGAGAACAGCATAGAATGTAACAACACAGACAACTCACACTCTTCTGTTGTTACCGACAATGGGCTTCTACCGCACCTGAAAATATTAATGAATATGCACACAAAAGTATAAAATACCGAATGCTGTATTTTCCTGTTTTTTGTTTTTTTTTATCAACAGCCTTGATGAATTGACTCCTTAGTGAACATTTACTCAGGAGTATATTGCACTGTATGTTGCACTGTATTATAGATATTGTATTGGGGGGATATAGCACAGAACTAAAATAGTGTGTTATCAAATAATAATTGCTCTTACCTAATGTTTAAGAATGTTTAAGAATAATCTGGCATTGTATTATTACCTATTGTATTCTTTACATATTCAATTTGTACACTATGTATTACCCTTTTTTATACTCAATAAACCTTTTGGTCAATGAAAAAAAAAGAATGTTTAAGAATGTACCGTATATTCCGGCGTATAAGATAACCCCCCCAAACTTTTCCAGTTAAAATATAGAGTTTGGGATAAACTCGCTGTATAAGACTACCCCTCTTCCAACGCACACCAAATAAAAATAAAATCATATACTGGTGCTATGTATGAACAGATAATGGTGCTGTACTGTACGGTATGTGGTATCCAGTATATAAAGTACACAGGCGATTGACTGGTTGGATTGGTCAGCTCTCCTTGTCTGCCATTTTATCAGAGCGGTAAGGAAGAATAGGTCATGCTGTGCCCATAAAACATGCCTCTTTCACCAGTCTGGCCCACCCTAGTATCCTATTTACCTCCTTCTCTGCCTCTCATATCTCGCACATGTGCCCCTGCGCTGCTTCACTACAGGTCTCAGCAAAGAGAGGCGGTAACAAGATAGGGTGGGAGGTTGTAAGAGGCGTGTTTTATGGGCACAGCACGATCTCTTTCTTCCATACCCTGGGCGCCCAAGATTTTGCAACTTGAGCGGTGAGTTTTCCCCAGCATATGCGGCAACCGCCATCTTGCAACTCTCCAGCATCGGTAATTAAACATCAACATATTGTGCATGTGCATCACGTATCAGCAGCACGTAAACCTCAGCATGTCTCGTACGCGCATCACATATCAGTATCGCATATCACCCGGCATCAATGACATTCTGCCGACTTTTCAAGAAAATTAACAAGGGTTAAAAAACGTATACGCCAGAATATACAGTATATATTGCATGATAGTATGATAGAGCTATATGAAAATATATCATATCTGTATTGTGCAGTTTATTCAGAGGCACAAAAGCTGTTTCAGTAGTTCTCTGTAGCCTCAATATGCTGTGAACATGTTAAAGAAATTTATAAGTAAATATAAGCATACACACGTCATACTAGCCTCCCGCATAGTCTACTCATCAATCTTTCTACTCTCCCGTGTCCTGTGTTCAATGGACTTTTTTTTTAACCTGCTGGGCGATCTGATTATGCGCAGCCGCTCGGCTGCGCATGGTTTTTTATACCTAATTATTATTTTTTTTTTTTTAAATCATGTAGCTAGCCTAGCGCTAGCTACATGATACTCCCTTCCGATTCCCACCCACCCTTCCGATCGCCGCTGGCGCCTATGCCCACCAGGAAATCCCGTTCTGAATGGGATTACCTTGAGGGCTTTTCCCGTCGCCATGGTGACAAACTGAATGACGTCATAGGGAGTCCCGATCCACCCCTCAGCACTGATTGGCCAGGCTGCGCACGGGGTCTGGGGGGGCCCTATTATGCAATGGGGATCGGCGGCGATCAGAGAAACACGCAGCTAGCAAAGTGCTAGCTGCGTGTTTCAAAAAAAAATAATTATTCAAATTGGCCCAGCAGGACCTGAGCCGTGGCCTCCGGCGTCTCTAGACGAGCTTAGCTCGTCCAGAACGCTAGGGAGGTTAAACTGTAATATTGCCTACTTGAGCCATAGGGAAACATAGACATTACCTTGCACATCAGTTATAACTGCCAGCATACTGATATACTTCAGTTCTGACAAAATCTTGTCAGAACTAGAAGGAATCCTTGTTTAAAGCAACTAGTGAGCTTCTGAGAGGAACTGCCAGCAAGGCAAGTATGTAATATTTATTTGCAGGTACATTATGTGTTAAGCCCAATCTACACGATACGATTCTTTGTACGATTCTATTTACGATCATGTCCGATCAGGATTCGATTCAATTCGATTTGGTATTGCAAAACAATGGCAAATCGAATCGAGTCCTGATCGGACATGTCGGATTTAATCAGATCGTAAATAGAATCGTAATTGAATCGTACAAAGAATCGTATTGTGTAGATGGGGCTTTATGTGTATAATGTTACTTGGTTCAAGTTTACTTTAAGCTGTTTGCTTGTTTACTAGTACTTTCTTTTTCCCCTCATTGTTCATGCAACAGTAAGTATTGTCTATTGTACAGCACCACAGAAGATGTCCTATATAAATCAATAATAATAGTAATATATTTTGCTTATTGTCAAGCCTTGGATTATAGGTTTGGATGAGGAAAATCACAAAAGCACAGTAGCCTACTTTCTCCCTACAGAGCCAATTATTCCTGTGCTGAGGCATGCTGTAGCTGAGGTCATTAATCTGCATGTCGCCCAAAAGTGTGTATTTTTCACCTGGTGATTTTGTATTGTTTTCTTTTATGGAGGATTTAAAGAAGTACATGTGGAAATATTGGCCTCCCCTTTGTGCTCATGTATTGGCTTGAAAAACAAAGCATTTTACTCATTGAGAGTAGGGGCAAACATAGAGGTTGTGTGTGAAAAATTAAAAAAAATTAAAAAATCCCCACAATTTTAATTCACTGACATGTATCCTGTTTAGACAGATACACAAACAGGCATCCTTTCTATTGTATAGGTTTCTGTGTCACAGCCAAAACAGCATGGACCCCAGAAGGTATCTTGTGGTATCTGGCACTGTGAGAAACACTCCTTTCTGCCCCTCCTGAGCGCATACATTTTCGAGTGTTCAGTACCGCAGTCTATATGAAAGAAAGCTGACAGTACTGTCATGGACACTACAGCCCTTTTCCACACCTACATATCTGTTACCATGTGTTTCCTCATCTGAGAGGCCTGTACACCAGTTACCACAAGTAACTTTACATTTAACACTTCCTAGCAAGGTCTGTGTCCTCTGCTGCCATGCTCCTGCAAAATAACACAGGGTCTCAAACACATCACATTTCTATGATGGCACACAGAGACAAGTTCAATACTGTGAATATTCAGAATGTGTAGATAACCTAAATTATTTTATATCATTCATTAAAGAAAATAAAATACGGAGCATTGATAATTACAGAAAAATAAACAAAAAAGATAAATATAGCCCACAGTAAAATAAAATGGATACATGATGAAGAGAATACTTATGCTATGTACCCATGTCGCGATTTTCCTGACAATCGATTTTTATTTGAGAACAGAGCAGTCGTTTCCATGATATCACAACATTGGTACAGGCACACGACCACGCAAATGTCTGTTAGAGTCGGCAATAGAGACGGTCACGGGGATCTTTAAGGTACCCGATGAGTCCCGCGCAAGGTAGCTCAATCGCTTGAAGTCTCCTTCGCTTCCGACATGTGACATGTACCTGCTGGCAGGAAGAGGCGTCGCTGAACGACCGTAGTCAAGGGGATGTTACTGGACCCATCGGGCAGAGAGTACGGAGCATTAGAATACTTAAGTTTCAGATGGTGTGTTCCATTCCTTAGGATCACAATTACAGGAGTCTTCCTGGCTTCTGCTGAGGAACATACGGCAGCTCTTTGACTGCTTAGATATCGGGCATAGAAGACAGACTATAGGATTACACTGCTTTAAAATAATGAAGCTGGCTATTGGAAAAGCCAAAGGTGGATAATTTCTCATTTGTTTTCCTTCCACCCCCCAATCTGTTTTGGACCCTGCTGCGGAAGTTGTTGGCACTGTATACATTTCCCTATAAAACTTAGAACGGTCCCCATTTGTTAAACTTTATATAATTTGAAAAATAAACCATATTATCTACGGTACTATCTAAGATAATTATTATACCGCCTGTGAATCTTAAGGAAGAAATATTAGTCTTGAATATGTTAACACTATATAAGAAATCATCTTCTAGTATCCCCATCACTTTCTTGCTACTAGAGCTTGGTGATTCCCTTTTTAAAGCTTTGGGAATTCCGAAATATGAGCCCAGTTACCAACAACCTGACCAAGAGGTCACCATGCTAGCTTCTTCTCACTTCCACAATCAGTACGAGAGGCACCCTCTCTGGACAGCTTTAAAAAAAGGCTAAAAACTCACCTCTTTTCCCTAGCCTTTGAGACTGCATAATGCAGGGTCACAGCGCTTTGAGTCCCCAGGGAGAAAAGCGCTATATAAATATTATTGTTATTGTTGTTCTTGTTCTGCCAAGAGTGAGATGTGAATCCAATCCTACTCTCCCCTATCCTCACAAATGGACTCACTGGCATGAGGAAAGTGAGTAGTTATGTCCTGTTGTGGACAGATGGTGGCACTACATCCAGGTCAAACTCCAGATGACTGTTCTGAAAATTGGTTTTGCCTGGAGCTTGATCAAGTGGACTACTCCACTGTCCTATAAGGAAGAAGAAAGGGATAAGGAGAATGTAATTACAGACACCCAGTTACATGGCAATTTTCCGGTTCATTCTTTTCACTCCACTATTGGTGCACTTTGGCCTCAATTCACTAAGCTTTATCAAACACTTCATCAAACGTTTGATAATTTACCTCATGGGTAAAATCTAATTTTGAATTCACTAAGTTGTTATAAATTTATTGAACATTTTATCGATAGAATATTTGATAAATCTATAATACATTAGTGAATTCAAAATTAGATTTTACCCATGAGGTAAATTATCAAACGTTTGATAAAGTGTTTGATAAAGCTTAGTGAATTGAGGCGTATGTGTAGAGAATGAATTATACAATGCTCATAGTGACAATCTAAACTTAAAATGAAATAACAAAAAAAAAAACCTGAAGTGGGAGAAATATTGAAGTGGTCATTGTAGACTTCCCATCTTGCTGTTGGGTTGCTCAGCTGCTTACAAAACGTTTTGAATCACTTACCCAGAATCTACCCAGACAATCCGGAAGCCAAAAAATCAGCAGTATGATTAAACATTTTTTAAAAGATTGCTGTAATATAGCAGCCACTAAGTTCTTACCAAGAAGCTGTATGTTTGAGATCCTGGGATTGATTCATATGGGATGCTTGGTGTAGTTCTACTTTAGTAAACAAATTGATATATATTAGTGTACACAAAAGATTTTTGAATGGCATTCCCATTTCAGTCTGCACCCAGTTCTGATTGCCAGGAAGTTCAGATATGCAAAACTATTATGGTAATTCCAGTTCCTTGCAAAATGTAGCACCAATACATTTCTTCCACATAAAAAATGGTTCAGTACTCCGTACAATCCTGCATGAATAGTTTGAACAGAGCAGAATGTAGTCTCTATGTGGTGGGCATAGCAGTAGCTTCTGTATTACTTAGCTATATCTTTGTTACACTTGATAAAATATATAGTGATAACCTGGACAGGAATATAGTTTTCTTAATATTTGTCTAAGGCCTAGAACCCACTAGGAGTGCCTTTCTGAGCACTTTGTGATTTAAAAAGCTCTTGCTAATGTAATGCTATGGGTGTGATCCCACTAGAGCAATGTGATTTTATAAAAATCCCCCATAGCATTGCATTAGCAAGAGCTTTTTCAAATCACTAGCGCTTAGAAAAGGCTGCTAGTGGGTTTGAGCCCTTTTGCTTGTTTCAAGATAGCGTGATTTTATTATTTTGCAAATGCCAAAATGCAAGCATCATAAAACTGGAGTTTCTACCGTTAACTCTGTTTTCCTATTGACTCCTGTCCCCCAAAATAGACTGTAAAATTACATAGTAAAAATAGACTGTAAAATTGTCTATAAATCGTCTATAAACCTATCCCTAGTTAAGTTTTGTGGTTTTATTTAATCCATATTTTGTGGAATGCATCATAATTTACAGTGCACAACATGTTCTGAGTAAATTGTTTCCTATTACAAGCAGAGCACAGTGATGAGAAGTGGTGCATGTAACTTTTAAATAGACATTGGGGATGGTGTGGGAAGGGTTACACAATTTATTACAGTTAGTGGGGAAAAACTGCTAAATTGTAGTTGCAGTGCTTGCCACAAAGCGCTAATATCTCTCCTCAGGACATGCACTGGGTCTAATAATCTGCTCTGTTCTAGAGAAGGAACTCTACCGGCAATAAGGAGCTACTTTATGCAGTTAAGTGGGTATTTTTAATATGTGTATTTCAAAAAGTACATAAGTGCTAGGAACATATTGGATTGCTAATATTCCAAATCTACTATTGTATGCATTGAAAAATTGGGAGCTTAGGGCTTTAAGTGACATGCCTCTGTTGTTTAGCCCTCATACTTGCATGTAGCAAAACGGTGATCAACATAATTTATTTAGTTGCCACGTCCTACTAACAAGTATTCAGCTGAAGTCTTTATGGAGCATATAACACCACAGCACTCAACCGAGGTGTAATTTATGAGATTCTGGGCTGTTTCCGCATTTTGTAACTGTAAAAACGAGGGAGTTTGGCAGCTGTGTCTAGCTGGCTTCAAATAAGGACTTTATTGCCTTAAAGGAAAAAATGTTCAATTTTCTTTTAACATCTCTGTTCACCTTGACGTATTCTACACCTATATTCAGTTTAACACATTGTTTCCTAATATGTACAACATTTTCTTTACATGAATTACATTACTATGTATAATCCTTGTTCAAATATCCTTTAATTTTCATTTACTGCTGTACTGTGTCTGAATACAGTACCTTGATATTAAGTAACATTGTATTTGCTTCAATAATAGAAAATATAATACATTTTTGTCTCTGTTGTGGAAGGGCACTGCATAAGAGTAGAATACGGTGTGTTTACAATATAGATATATAATGTGTATGCCAGCTGATAGTTCAAATGCATCCAGAGGAAAACTCAACCAATAACCACCACAGATATTATAAGTAAAGTGCCAGAGAAAATTTCCAGAAAAAAAATGTTGAATGCTAAATTTTTAGTAGTAAAAATTCAGTATTCAGCAGTAAAAATTTGATGGAGCTCTAACCCGCTTTATTTAAAAGAATAATAACATAGATACTAATTTTCTGTAAAGGGCACACATAAGGTGACTGCAAAGAGATGACAACCATACTTTTCATATGTCACAAAATCTCCTCTGTGGTGCTGCTGTAAAAAGCAAATAAGATACAGAACCTTAAGTAGTAAATATCTTGTTCTTCAGCCACCTAATAATATAGGATTATGTCCATGTGAGGCCTTTCCCTCCAGCCACTAAAGGTTGCTGTTTTGGTGTACCGGAGCCTGTCTCTCATAAATAAGAACTACAACCCCTAGTGGTGCTACAAAGCCGGAATGGCCACCAATAAATTATGCCGATGCCATAAGGCGTAGGAAGATAGATACATGCTGTGCTTAATCTCTAAATGGCCCATACTCACGGGCTACAAATTGTTGCTGTCGCTAGCACACGGGAGCGTGTGCGCGACAGATAGGCGACAGCTCGTCGCCAGGTCCCTCCGCATACACACGGCGGAGGGACCTGGCAACTGATGCGACGGAAGCTGTCGCTGATGTTCATCCCCCGGCCGGAAGCTCAGGGTATTCTCTGCTGGTTGCTGTCGCTAGTTCGCATACACACGAGGACTAGCGACAGTTGCGGCGAAGTTGCGCGGCAACTGTCGCCAGGCGATTGACCGCGCCAATCGCCTGGCGACAGCAGCGACGAGCGACGGTTCGGGGTGCGCGCCTGTGTTGCGCCTCATACTCATGGGCGACCTGTCGCCGCAACACGCGCGCCCCACGTGGTTGCGGCGACAATTGTAGCCCGTGAGTATGGGCCATAAAACTACTATACAGTGAGGAGAGGTGGTAGCACTTCCCAAAACAGGCTACATCTGAATGACTTGCAGCATAGATGTGCAGAGCCTAATTATAAGCAGGATACACAACTTGCATTCAAAACAGATGCACCACAATTATCATAGTGGAGGATGTTCGCTTCCAAAACAGTTTGCATGCAGGGTGTTCCACTGTTTTGAATGCACGTTGTGTATCCTGCCTATAGTTTGGCATAATAATAATAAGAAGGTACTGTAAATAATTTGCATAGTTTAGATTGTTTCCAGGACATAAGGTAGAACTGCTTCCCATGATTTGGTCCTAATCTGTTGCGGATTGGTTTAGAGTTAACCTGTTAAGTAAGGAAGACAATTACTGCTAGTGCAAGCAAGAAGTCTATCCTTCACAGTGCTCATCATCTTTACGTGCAAGATGAGAGCAGAATAGTATAATGACCACAGGACTGCAACCTGTTGCTGTCAGTGTTTCTGTAAGAGGTAAACTGCACTAAATATGAATAATCACTGCTCTCCTTGGATATCCTGGTCTGATTTGTCAAGATGCCACTTGTTACTTTATAATGCGGCTGTAAATTCCTACAGGTCTGGCAGAAACCATAAAGTACAAGAGCAGAGGTCAAGAGCTTTTATCAGTCCCGCCAGAGGCCAGACTGGGAATTTACAGCTTATGGTTATTTACCTTAGCTTTGTGTATCTGGCAGTATTTCCTTTCTGTAAGCTTCACACTTCTGTCTGTGACTGCAGATGTTTACCAGTGGGTTCCCTCCAATCTGCTAGTATGTAACCTCTCATGACTGCTCATAGACTGAAGAAATCAAGGCAGCTCTGTTTCCATCCAATGCCTGTGCTGTGTTTAAACTGCATACATGCTGTTTTTCTCTAAGCTGAGATGTCATTTTTATTCTTTTGGTCTTTGTAGATCTTAGAAGTAAAAAGCCCCATTAAACAGAGCAAGTCTGAAAAACAAATAAAACACGGAGACTGTGATAAGGTAAATATCTGACTTTAAGTTGCTGTCCATAACTTTGATATGAGAATTCTTGCTTGCAGTGGTCCTCTTGCAGTTCTTTTAGGTTATGATGTTTCTTCTACAGAGCAGAGCGTTCGGCATCTTGTTGTCGCGTTGTGTTTTAAGTTCCCTGGGGGAACCATCCAAACGCAGCCATCCTGGAAGCGACATGCGGCGTCCAAAACATAACAAAGGAATCTACTGTAACGGTTATGCTAACATCGCAAAAAGCTGTACCCGTTGTTTAAAAATGCTTCCGTTCATTTGAATGGACAAGGGTTGATCACTTTTAAAAGTTGCTTTCGTGGCCCGCCAAAACGTTGCGTTTACTGCTGATTGACAGTAATTCAGCAAGCAAGATCAGATTACTGTGCATAGACTGTGCACGGACTGCTTGTCCATAACATGTAGTGTCTGTTCCATGATACAGCAACAGTTTGCAGCCAGTGCTGTGCTGCCTCTTTCTTCGATTTGGTAGTACCTAGACCATTTGAGCAATCCGGTCAAGGCTTGGCACCGGCCCAGGTCCAGGAGTTTACGCCTTGACAGCTATTCTCCGTGGATTTTGCATTTGTACTCACTGTTAGCCATAATCCCTGAACAAGCATGCAGATCACAGGTTTGTGGCAAGAATTTCTGCATGCTTGTTTCAGGTGTGTTATTCAGACACTATTGCAGCCAAAGAGATCAGCTGGACTGCCAGGCAACTAGAGTTGTTTAAAAGGAAATTAATATGGCAGCCACCATATAACTTTTAGGTGTCCTGTAAGTAGTTGTGTATGTGGTTACACAGCCACTCCTGTCAGGCTTAGTATCATCACTTCTACCAATGCTTCTAGTTGGAAGAGCATTGCCAATCTTAGTTGCATGACCAAAGATGGGACCTACATCACCTGTAGCACAGGAGAGGGAGATTCGCCATCCCACATGTGGCTTATAATAAACACAGCTCTGTGTACCCCAACATGATACAAAAGGGTTCTTATTTATATGGATTTGTTGAGGTATCCTAAGGTAATTCCTGTGGAAAATAAATTATCTGTGCTTTGCTTTGCTTCGTTATAGATTGTGAAGAGACTGGCCCAATTCACATAGGTGTTTTACTGACTGTTTCCTGGCTGCTGATATGTCACTAGTGAAAGAATTTCCAGAATGCAGCTACATAATCGATATTGGTAATAGTGCCTCTTGTGTCAGACCAGTAGTTGGACCATTACTGGGTGGGGTGATTCTAAGTGTGTATACACACATCCAATTTTGATTGGCTAAATACTGATCAATTTGCCACCTCTGTGTAGTATGAGGGCAAACAGATTTTGCCTAATATGAACAGATTGTAAGTAAGCTCTCATATTATATAGAAGTGGTAAAAATGACCAACCATTGGCTAATCAAAACTGGATGTGCGTATGCAGCCTAATGCTCAGAAGCTAATCACAGAGCAGGAGATTGCTCTAAGCTCTAATGATGTAGAGATGCAAGTTTAACTGTATTCTAATGAGTCCTCACTAGAGAGAATTTGCCAACCAGGAAGCAGACCTTTTTGCAGTGCAGTCTTAAAGCGGATCCGAGATGAAAAACTAACTATAACACGTAACTCGTCTATATATCTTATCTAAAGTTTAGATAGTTTACACAGCAAATCTAGCTGCAAACAGCTTTAATAGAATATGATTGATTATTCCTGTGATATAATAACAGCAGCCATGTTGTTTGTAAACATTACACAGAAGCAGGCTAATCTGCATCTTAAACAAAAAAAAACCTAATCCCCCCCCCCCCCCCTCCTCCTTCCTCCCCTCTGCCTCTGAAATCTCTGGCTAGTAATACCTCCCCCATCTTCTGCCCAGACTGAGCTCCCGTGAGCCCTCGCTACTGTCTGAAAGTGCCTTGGCTCTCTGAATACCTGTGGGCGTGGCTTGTTTAGTTTATAGGGAATTAGAGTATTAAAACAAAAACGTATTTGGCTTGAGGAATGCCCTATAAACAATAGGAAAGGAACATAATTATGCAATGAGTAAAAGTTCATCTCGGATCCACTTTAAAGTTGTGTTCCAAGGTGCTTTATAGCTCTAATCCAGTCTTTCTCTCACATTGCTCTGGAATAGTACAGGTGCTTACACACGCACTACGGCCGCCAAAGACTGGTCCGTCAGACCCTCCCGCTGGGCGGACTTTTAGCCGACAGTAGCACGTGTGTATGCACTGTCGGCGGACTGATAAGGCTGTTTCTGAACGAACCGCTAAGCGTAGCATACACACGCACTACTGTCGGCTGAACGTCCACCCAGCAGGAGGGTCTGACGGACCTGTCGTTGCTGCATGTAGTGCGTGTGTACGCACCTTAAGTGTTAAATTAAACATTAAATACACTTTTGAAATCTTTGAAGCAGAAGAGCAGCAGTACTTAAAGCATATTTCAAATTAATGTGATCTTATCTGTATCTTGCAATAGCAGACATGCTCCCCACAGTAGGTTATTATTGTTGCTTCTTTCCCATAGCTCAGTGATCTGCAAACTTGGCTCTCCAGCTGTTAAGGAACTACTACTAGTCCCACAATACATTGCAGAAGTCTGACAGCCACAGTCTTGATTTATAAAGGCAAATGCATTATGGGACTTGTAGTTCCTTAACAGCTGGAGAGCCAAGTTTGCAGATCACTGCCATAGTTGATGTCTGCCTTCTGTATCTTTTGCCTGCATGGGAGTTTGCATCTTGCTGGTGATGGCAAAACTATGTACAGCACAGAGCATTTTCATCGTAGCATGTTATAACTACTACTTTATTTGTAGTGAGAGTGATTTAAAAGGAATTCGAGGTGAGACAAATGGAGGCTGCATTATTTATTCCCTTTTAATGGAACACCGAGGTGACGTGACATGAGACAGACGTGTATGTACAGCAGTGGTCCTCAAACTAAGGCCCGCGGGCCGAATGTGGCCCCTGAGGCTTTTTTTACCGGCCCCCACACACAAAATGTATTACTTATAGATGCGGTAAGCTACATCTTTAAATATTGGTAGTCCACATATAGAATAGCAGTGCTGGCACCACCCTTCCACATGGAAGCCAGAAAGCACTGATTCTCTGGTTTCCAATCAAATTCCACAGTAGGTGACACTGCTGTCCAATTGAACGGAAAGTTGTCACCTGGGTATGCTTCACTGTCTGGCCCGCAAAGACTTCTACATCCTTTTATGTATACTTCGGCCCCCCAGCAGTCTGAAGTATGTTGACCCGGCCCTCGACCCAAAATGTTTGGGGACCCCTGATGTACAGTGTCAAGCAGTGTCAAGCACACAAATGACTATGCTGTGATACTTTTTTTCCGTTCTCTGCCTAAAAGAGTCAATCATCAGGTATGCAAGTGACCGTTTCTGTCTGGGTTGGACTATAGCATGACAATCATTGATAAGGAATTACAGCTATAAAACACTTTCCTGTCAGTAAATGGCTTTTGAGAGAAGGAAAGTGATAAAAAGGGTCAAATGGTTCATAGATTTGAGTGCTGACATACTTCAATGCATGTGTCAGAGAAGCAATGAAACAATGAAAATTGAAAAACTAGATTTAAATCTAAAATAAAACGTGGGATATCTGAAAAAAAAAGTCATTTTTAGGAGGATAGATACAGTTGTTTATATCGGCAGTTTATTTTCACCTCGGATGTCCTTTAACCAGTTTACCCCCGCCCGTACGAATTTCTCCGTCCCTTTTTCCATCCTTTAACCCCCAGAGACGGAGAAATCCTTACTTTCCACGCTCCCGCCGCTGCCCGCGCTCCCGCTCGCTATAGCGCGCACTCCTGCGGGTAAACACGCCGCTCGCCCGGAGATCAATGAACGGGAAAGTCCATTCGTTGATCTAAGCCCCGCAATGATCTGCTGCTTATCCGATAAGCAGCGCGATCATTGTGGAAAAAAAACTACTTTACCAGCCTCCCAGTACTTCCTCCAAGCGTCCGGAACGACGCTTGGAGGTCGCATTAAAAAAAAAGTTACTGTTGCCATCTTGTGACCAAATAGTAAAACTACACTCTAAAGCATTTTAAACATACAATCACATTACTTATACACAATAAATTAACTCATTACCTCCCACACTCCCCATTTTTTTTTTGTAATTAAAAAAAAATGAAAAAAATTACAATTAAAAAAAATACATAAATAGTTACTTTAGGGGCTGAACTTTTTAAATATTTATGTCAGGAGGGTACAACACTGTTACTTTATAAACTATGGGCTTGTAATTAGGGATGGACGCAAAACTGAAAAAAATGCACCTTTATTTCCAAATAAAATATTGGCGCCAAACGTGATAGGGACATAATTTAAACGGTTTTATAACCGGGACAAATGGGCAAATACATTTCATGGGTTTTAATTACAGTAGCATGCATTATTTAAAAACTATAATGGCCGAAAACTGAAAAATGATTTTTTTCCCACATTTTTTCCTATTTTCCCATTAATACATATTTAGAATAAAATAATTCTTGGCATAATGTCCCACCTAAAAAAGGCCTAATTGGTGGCGGGAAAAACAAGATATAGTTCATTAAATTGTGATAAGTAATGATAAAGTTATAGACGAATGAATGGAAGGAGCGCTGAAAGGTGAAAATTGCTCTGGTGCTCTATTGGTAAAACCCCTCAGTGGTGAAGTGGTTAAACAATGCCAGTTGCCTGGCAGTCCTGCTGACCTTTCTGGTTAATAGCGTCTGAATCGCACACCTGAAACAAGCATGTGGCTAATCCAGTCAGACTTGAGTCAGAAATACCTCATCTGCATGCTTGGCCAGGGTCTATGGCTAAAAGTATTGGAGGCAGTGGTACAGCCAGGCAATGTGCATTGCTTAAGAAATGAATATCAGCCACCATATGTCTCTCACCTTAGAGTTCCCTTTAAATGTGACAGTGTTTCTCAACATTTTATTGTTCTGTACCCCTTTCGAAGTCTGTGCTCACCAAATGGCCCCCTATATGGTAAAGATTATCTCAAGTACCCCTTAACACAGATATATTTAATAGTAGTGCATGGTAATTGTTTCTAAACAAGTGCGACAAGGAATGTCGTGGCCATGTGTTAAGCTAGCCATACATGTAGCGATGATGGGCGGATTCGACCAAGAGACAAATCTCTCTCTGATCGGAGAGAAATCTGTCAGGTGCCCATACACCATAGGCCGATTCCCGATAAATTTCAGCATGAAATCTCTCTGGAATTGGCCGAGCCCGCCGCATCCTCCGCTTTGCTGTGTGTGTAATGTATAAATGTGCCCTAATGTGCAATTATACACTACCTGTCCTGTGTCCCGGTGGCCGTCCATCTTTCTCCAATTATCTGTATACGAGCTGCCAGTGTAGCTTGTGTGTGATGGCAGGGTGTATGCGGCTGATTGAAGAGAGGCGGAAAATAGATGGCTCCCACGACACAGGACAGGTAATGTATAAATGCACATTAAAGCATATTTATCCATTACACACACACACACACACACACACACGGAACAGCGACAGGGGGTTTGTTGCGTTTGTAGCTCGTTCCGATTATCACTCGTAATTACCGCTGCGCACCTGATTGAGCAAGTCGGCCCTACATCTTGCAGCATGTCTGATCGACTAATGCGACCAATCTCAGCCCTAAATTGGAGGCATTGTCAGTCAGGCATGCACTTGGCGGCAACGATTTTCATCAAATTCCGATAATAATCGAATCGGATGGTCGATCGGCCACCACCTTTATTTTAAATGTAAGGATTTATGGAACCTTTTTTTTTCTAATGTAGCACAGTGCACTGGGCTTTGGGGGCTTTAATATCTATCTAGCTGTCTGTCTGTCTGTCTGTCTATCTATCTATCTATCTATCTATCTATCTATATATATATATATATATATATATATATACATGGATCCGAGATGAACTTTTACTCATTGCATAATTGTGTTCCTTTCCTATTGTTTATAGTGCATTCCTCAAGCCAAATACTTTTTTGTTTTGTTTTAATACTCTAATTCCCTATAAGCTAAACAAGCCTCGCCCACAGCCTTTCAGAGAGCCTTGGCATTTTCAGACAGTAGCAAGGGCTCATGGGAGCTCAGTCTGGGCAGAAGGAGGGGGAGGTATTACTAGCCAGAGATTTCAGAGGCAGAGGGGAGGAGGAGGGGGAATTAGGCTGAGTGCTGAAGATGCAAATAAGCTTACCTATGTGTAATGTTTATAAACAACATGGCTGCTGTCGTATCACAGGAAGAAATAATCATATTCTATTGAAGCTATTTGCCGCTAGATTTGCTGTGTAAACTATCTAAACTTTAGATAAGATATATAGACAAGTTACTTTTTATAGTTAGTTTTTCATCATTCGGATCCGCTTTAAGCCCAAGAGTTCTTAGTAGTGAACACAATTAAATATGCATATTTCTAATTTTTACCTTTTTTGTTTGATCTGCAATGTTTGAATTTCTAATGCTTATATTGTTTGAGCTCAGTGGGGTAGAGGATGATTATCTTCTTTTTGTTTTAACTAGGACAGCAGAGTATTATTTAATGTTGTTATTCTTTGTTCTAGGCATATCTAGATGAATTAGTTGAGCTCCACAGGAGGTTAATGACTCTAAGAGAGAGACACATCCTTCAGCAGGTAAGCTGCCTATATAGACTTGGGTACCCGGGGGAAAAAAAGGTTATTTTATATTAACTATAAAAATCTCTATTTAGCTTTTAGCTTTGGGCCATTACTATCATCAAGCTAATCTAATGGTTTATTGCTACTGCAAATCACATAGTGCACAGAAAAATGTAGTCATTTTTTGGTGCACTTGCAAATCCACATTTAATTGTATTGAATAACACAGAAACACAATTGCCCCAAAAATGCAACCTGCAGTGTTTTTGTACTTTGGCAAAAATGTAATTACAATACAGTACTAAATGTAATGGAAGTCCTTGTATGCTCCAGGTTTATTTTAATTGGTATTCACTTTCTGTAATGATTTACCTAAAAAAAAATGCTATATGTATTTTACTTGTCTACAGATAACCCCCTCCCCCCCCCCCCAAAAAAAAAGTGCTGCCTGGTCCGTGGGGGTTGCTGGACCAGGCAGCGCTCATTACCTCCTCTCCCCGCAGTTCCTATCTGCAGCCATCCATCACTTTCACTTTGGTGACCTTTGGGGTCACAACGCTGGAGAAGAAGCGATAGCATAGCACTGATTGACAAGGAGGGGGTGGGGTAGAGGAGGGTAGTAGGCAGCAGAAAGCCTGTTAGAAGGCTCTGATAGATAGGAAAGGGGCGTTTTGTAGGCGTTCCTTAGCCTGCAGCGTGAAGCCCCTTCCCCTAGTCTATCGACATTATGAATGTCGCCAGATTCCAGGGGGGGGGGGGGGGGGGGAAGAGGAGGCTAGAGGGGGTGCAGGGGGCATGGAGAGCAGCGATCGGGGCACACAGAGGTATGTCCTGCAGATGGGAACATGCCTCTGTGTCCCTTTTTTTAGATTTAAAAACCCGCCTTGGGTTCTCTTTAAAGGATACCCAAAGTGAAATGTGTCAGTGTCCAGTGCTAAACATACAAATAACTAGGTTGTGTTTTTATTTTTATTATTATTATTTTTCTGCCTGCAAGGGTTAATATTTAGGTATGCAAGTGACAGTTTCTCTCAAGTAGGGACTAAGCTTAAAGCTAATGGGAACCGCTTCTTTAAAAAAGAAACCAGATACTTGAGAGGGAAGGCTCTGGGTCCTAATGAGCCTTCCCTCTCCCGGAGCCCTTAGTGCAGCTCTGTCCCCGGCAGCAGTATTTGACTAAATTGGTCAAATACTGCTCCTTCCGCCAGACGATGGTGTCTTCGGGAACCTGAGTGCTCCTGAGGACGGGGCGCTTTATACTGTGCGAGCGCCCTCTCTCATGCACTTGCGGCAGTATAGAGCCGCGTTTCTTCGGGTACACTCGGCTCCCGAAGACTTCCGAAGTCCGCCGTGGCAGGGGATTTGAATGGAGGAGCTGCCGCCTGAACGAGAACACCGGGAGAGGAGGGGGAAGGCTCATTAGGACACAGAGCCTTCCCTAACCTTAGGCAAGTATCTGCTTTCTTTTTAAAAAAACAAAACCAAATCCCATTTGCTTTAAACTATAGAATAACCCTCACCAATAAGGAATTAAAGCTAGAAAACCTTTTCCTGGAAGAGAATGGCTTCTGAGAGCAAGGGATATATTAAAAAAAGGTCAATAGTTCATGTATTTTAGCTTCTGGGACACTGAAAGACTGTCAACATATAATACAACATTAAAGGGACTCCGAGCAGTGCAGAAACTATGGAAAGATGCATATCATTTTAAAGCTCTTTCTCCTCTTTCCAATGATATATAAACCGCCACCCTACGCCTTTTGGTTTTCGCTATTTTCGCGATTGAAATTGCTGCGGCCGCGATTTCGATCGCGAAAATAGAGAAAACTAAAAGGCGTAGGGCGACGATTTAGGGGCCGTCGGAAACAGGAGAAAGAGAGCTTTAAAATGATATCCATCTTTCCATAGTTATATTGTATTACACAGGACGACACTTTCCCCAGTGTCAGCAGCTCCATTCAGCAGAATGGAGCTGCTGACTTTAGGAGAAAGTCACCCTGTGTAATACAATATAACTATGGAAAGATGGATATCATTTTAAAGCTCTCTTTCTCCTCTTTCTGACGGCCCCTAAATCGTCACCCTACGTCTTTTAGTTTTCTCTATTTTCGCGATCGAAATCGCAGCCGCTGCAATTTCAATCGCGAAAATAGCGAAAACCAAAAGGCGTAGGGTGGCGGTTTATATATCATTGGAAAGAGGAGAAAGAGCTTTAAAATGATATGCATCTTTCCATAGTTTCTGCACTGCTCGGAGTCCCTTTAAGCATTCTTTTCTTAGCTAATACACAGAAAATACAACAGCAGAAATAGAAAAGTCATTTCTAGACATAGGAGGATAGATGCAATTGTTTGTAATCAGTTTATTTTCACCTCTAGTTTATTTTCTGTGTATCATGTGTTGACATTTGCTTTATCTCTTCTGCTTTTTTTTTTTTTCCCTTTCGTTTATTCTATTTTCAGTGGACAGTTTTATATGAATAGTGTATGTTACTACTGCTGCTACTACTAGGTCCTAATTGATATGTCAATTTTTTTAGTTTTACATCCTCAGTGCTAACTGTCCTTAAGTGAAACTTTGTTGCTTCTTCATTTTAAGGGCTTTTTCAAACCTTCAGGTATGTTTGCCTTAGGACATGTGTTTTTAATATGCATGTATTAAATTTGTGTATGTGCAAAAGCAAGCACAATGCACAAAGTGTGAAGGAACCCTAATGCCAATTTTGGGGAGAAATTGAGCACCACTTCTCAGTAGATTTTGGGCTGGGCGGAAAGTTAACCACCCTGGCGTTCTATTTCCCCAGGATTTCTGTGCAAAAAGTGGTTCAATTAATTTCCAATAATTTTCAACCAATTTTTTTTTGCAATCATTTTTTTAATATATTGAATTCAATACAGGTTATTGTATTGAATTCAGTTAAAAAAAAAGTGTTTGCTGCGAGATTTTGATGATGCTGTGTGACATTGGTGCCATCAACGCCGATCGACGGGGGACATGTGATCGCCAAGGGAGAAGCAAAATCCGCCAAGGGACATGGAAGAAGGCACTGGAGAAGCTATCAGAGGTACGCAGTGAGGGATCAGCATGCCAATGGTGAGTATAAGACCCAGATGTATAGCCAGATGTATTAGCCAGATGTGCAGCCAGGTATAGTTAGCCAGATGTGCAGCCAGGTGTAGTTAGCCAGATGTGCAGCCAGGTATAGTTAGTCAGATGTATTAGCCAGGAATAGTTAGTCAGATGTATTAGCCAGGAATAGTTATAATGTTTTGCCAGGTATATAGGGAGCAAGATGTTTGCTGGTGTATAGGAGACAGATGTGCAGCCAGGTGTATAGGAGACAGATGTGCAGCCAGGTCTAGGGAGTCATATGTATAGGGAGCTAGGTTTGCTGGTGCCTCTGCCCCCCCAACCCCATTGCCCCCGATGCCCCCTAACTGTGGCCGGGTGTCCCTTCTGTGGGGGGGCTCCTTTTCTGTGCTGGCTGGTAGTGGCCGGCGGGGATCCCCTCTGTGGGGGGGGGGGGGGGGGGAATCCCCATACTGTGCGTGTGGGTGGCCGGGTGGCCCTTCTGTGTGTGCATTGGGGGGGGGGGGGCAGGTGTCCCCTTCTATGGGGGCTAGTTGTGGTCGGTCGGGGACACCCCCTTCTGTGGTGGGGGGGAGGTGGGTGTCCGAATCTATGCGGGCTGTGGGTGGCCTCTCCCTCCCCTTCCCCATCCCTCCCTCTCTGTCCTCCGTGCCCCCCCCCCCCCGATCCCGTGTCTCCCCCCTGTAAGAAGCCCTGATCTACTCACCTGAGGGCTTTCTCCTGCGGCGGAAGCGGCACACTCCCTCCTCCATCGCGAAGTCTCGTGTTCTCTGTAATTACAGTACGCAGCTTGGTGACGTCACCAAGCTGCGTACTGTAATTACACAGACCGGGACTTCGGCGATGGAGGAGGTGGGTGTTCATCGCGGCCGGCGCAGGAGAAAGCCCTCAGGTGAGTAAAGCAGGGCTTCTGACAGGGGGGGAGACACGGGATCGGGGAGGGGGGGGGCACAGGATCAGGGGTGAGGGGGGGGCACGGAGGACAGAGAGGGAGGGATGGGGGAAGAGGAGGGAGAGGCCACCCACAGCCCGCATAGATGGGGACACCCACCTCCCCCCCCCCACCACAGGAGGGGGTGTCCCCGACTGACCACGACTAGCCCCCTTAGAAGGATGATACCCCCCCCTCACACACAGAAGGGCCACCCAGCCACCCGCACGCATAGTACGGGGATTCCCCCCCCCCCCCCCCACAGAGGGGATCCCCGCACCAGCCACCCGCTGGATCAGGAGGGGAATCTCTGCACAGCCCCGCACATTCTCTGCCCCGCCGGCTGCACAGGGATTCCCAGGGTGGCTGGATGCTAGTTCAGTATGCTGTGGGTAGCACAGATCGCTACCCACAGCGTGCGGACAGGCATCCAGCCATCCTGGGGAATCCCTCTAATGAGGGAAAAGTGCACCCGGCGGGGAAGAGAAACAAGAAATCTCCCTGGCGGTATTGACGAGCTCAGCTCGTCAATACCGCTTTCAGCAAGTTTTTCCTGGACGAGCTGAGCTCGTCAATACCGCCAGGGTGGTTATCCTCCCAGAGGAATCTATACAAAAAATTACAGAGTATACAAATTCTCTGGAAACATGGTCCTTCATTCAGTCCTGGAACTCTGTACAAAACAAGAGTGGAAACCAGACCCCTACATTAATAGTAAAACCAATTATAATATTTTGATATTATATTAGTATATTGTTATTTCCCGAAATACTGTAGGCTATTCAAATTTAGGTACGGTAAATACAGCCTTTGGTAGAATTTATATACAGTAGCCTCTTACAGCATTATTTTGCTCTGTAGAGCTAGATGTACCTGTATAACAGCATAGCACTGCCTGAGGCACAGGTAACAGGATGTAAATTTTGTCGAAGGCATGTGTTCAGAGCTCAGGAAGTAAAATATACTGTGTGTGTGTTTCTGTCTGTCTCTGTGTGTGTTGTGTTCTTATCCACTTGTTATATTTAAAATTAATTTTTATCTAAATATTTTTTAGTTATGATGGAATTAGAAAAGGATGACCTCCTTAAAAAATAATAATAAACTTATTTTTGTTTCTCTGCAGTTGGAAACCTAGACACACACACACACGTACACACACGTACACACACACACACGTACACACACACACACACACACACACACACACACACACACGTACACACACACACACACGTACACACACACACGTACACACACACGTACACACACACACGTACACACACACGTACACACACACGTACACGTACACACACACACACACACACACGTACACACACACACGTACACACACACGTACACACACACACACACACACACACACGTACACACACGTACACACACGTACACACACACACACACACACACACACACACACACACACACACACACACACACACACACACACACACACACACACACACACGTACACACACACACGTACACACACACACGCACTGAGTAAGAATTGATGTTTCCCACAATACTGTAGTGTTTGGCGCTCCCTCCGCTTGCCCCCACCAGATATCAGCATTATGTTGCCCCCCATCCCAATTCATTAGAAGAATTTTGTATTTACATAGTAGTGGCACTTTTATCCCCCCCCCCCCCCCCCCCCATCCCACAAATACCAGTATTAGGTGGCCTTTTTATCCCCTCCCCCCCCCCCCCCGACAGTATTAGTTTGCTCTTTTCCACACCTTCCCAGTGATATACTTGTAGTCACTATAGGTGTGTGGCACAAGGTAATAGTGGCCCTCTGTAAGACACCGTATGTAATATGCCAGCGGTCCACAAGGATAGAGTCACCATGGGGTTGGAGACGGAAACGCTGGCCACACAGGTGAAAATGCTCCGCCATTTGCATTCTCCATCAAATCAGTGCCTGGGGGAACGCCTTTCATTTGGGGATCAGTTTGCCCCTATGTAAGTGCAGGCTATGCGCACAAAAATAATGTTTCCAGCTGTATTGATGCAATACAATTTATAATAGCCATTGAGCGAACTGCTTCCAACTATGATCAGTTGTAATAATTGTGACAGCATAAAATATCTGTTCCTGGAGCATTCCAGTGCTTGGTAGAGTAGCTTGATAGCAAGCTGTCAATTGTGGGTGGCAAGACACTATTAAGAGATCACAGGGATGAAAATGCATATATGCAGTCAGTTGCATGATCTTCCCTCTCATTGGGCATTATGTAGTTCTGGCATCTCTGAATGTTCATAAGGTCAGTGCAGTGGCAGCTCAAGTAAAAGCATTCCTATTTGAAAACAGTGGAAAGGATCATGGAAGCTTTTAGCAGTCTGGACATTTGGTAATGGTTTTCAAAACTGGGACTATTATTGCAGAATAGAGAAGCAACAATACAAAATGTCTTCCTTTTGCCTATCCCTCATAGTAAAGCATTGAACACATGCTAGATGGTTCTCGGCTGAGATGGATGGTCAGGGCCACTTTTGTATCTAGAGTGTATCTAGTGTGTGTGTGTACAGCGACCCCTTAACCCCCTCAGTGTGTCTGTGAGAGATTCGGATTGGTGGATCACCAGACGGATTGCCTGTTGTATGCAACATCGTAAGCCCTTCTCCATAGCAACAGAATGTCTCTCTAGCAATTTCAAAGGCAGTTAAAGACTTGCGCACACAATGAATCCTTCAGGGAAACTTAACCAGATCTTGATTAAAACACAGCTCTTGCAAACTTATTCTGTGCCTCCACGTATGAATTCAGCAAACCGTCAATTCTATCCAAACAAAAAGAATACGTGGGCACCAGTAAAATGCACACCTCTGTGTTTAATGTTGCATCAGCAAACTCTTCCAACAGATGTAGCAATAAAGACAATAATTCACCCCATCCAGGTGCACCCCGCATAGAGACCCCTCGGTCAACAATTGTTTCACATCAAAGATGCATCATCAAGAACCAGTAGATGATCTTGGCAGCGAGGAAAGAGGGTCCACGCCGGCAGAACAGCGCTTCCTTATATGTCACTTCCGGGTGCGCTCATGTGATCCCACCGGCCAATCCAAAAATTCCCGCACGCATGACGCGGCCGCATGCGGACAAATGTACGCATGCGCTCAAGCGTCTATCGGGTTGGCTGCGTCCCACGGCTGAACCATACGTAATGGCGTAGGTTCGTGCAGCCATACCCTGACAACAAGTCTCTCTAGCCTACAGGCTGGTGATGTGTCTGTACTGAACTCGGCACTGAGCAGTCACCTGAGGGATCAAGTCTTTGTGGGTAACGGTCCTCATGCATGTGTATAAAGCTTAAAGGATAACTCAGCGCTGTTAAAAATTAAAGAACTGGGAGTGCTTTATGCTTGCGCACGACGTCACAACTATGAAGTGTGCATGCACAGAACGCTCCTGGCCGTGGTCGAATGATGGACACGCATCGCTGGGCAGCACCAGCACACTGCTCCCCGATGTGGCCGATTTAAGAGTAGCTTCTTGGGGCCCTTAGGACCCGTTTTCACTCCAGCGGAAATTAGGCCGATATCGCAGAGTTTCCCCGCAAGCAAATCACGCGGGGAAACTTCTGCCATAGGGTATAATGCTGCAGCCATCCGAATCCCTTGCCTTAGCTATTTTGACGACATTGCAGCATTTTTTAGTGCGGAAGGCAGTGAACCCCACATCCCGCACAAGGCGGCTAGTGGAAACAAGCCCTTATAAGATAACAGAGGAGAAGGAAGGGGGGGGGGGGAAGCAGTAGGCATGAGGAGAGCTTCCTACACATGCTTATTCCCAAGTTTTTTACATTTTTAAAATTGCTAAGGTATCCTTTAAGTATTCACAGTGCTGTTCAGCCCATCTTTATCTTGGCATTTGAAGTGACAAACTTACTTTTTGAACAAAACAATTAAGGTAATCATATTAGGATATAAGCTGAAGAAAGCCTCATAACCTTGCTTGACATTTAGGAATGCCATTGCCATAATTTACTCCACACATTCCTTTGGTGGCTTAAGCCCCAGATTTCCTAAAGCCAAACTTGCACACATGCAGATGGTCCTTCGATTTTACAGCACACAAGGCAAAGGATGTGACTTTTCTGCTAAATCATAGTTGATGCTTCAAGCATGAGCTAGAGGTATTTTCTATTAACTGCAAGTGTTTTCATGTGTACTTTTTAAACAAAAATCTCAGTCAAAAGCATAGCATTAGTTCTTTTGAACTGTAAGAGTACGTAATGCACAAAGATGCAAAGAAGTAAAAATATGCATGAAATAAGCGCACCAGGTGCAGTAAAAAGCCTTTAGGGATGGAAGTACAGATTGTTCGTTGACAGGCAGAGAGAAAATCCCTTGATATTGGCCTGTAGACACAAGTTTATATGGTTGTTTCCAGATTACAGTCATTCAGAACCACAGTAAACTAATGGCACATGTAGACTTAACGAGCTGTATCATGATAAAAGATGTATTTAAACAAACTGACAGGTATGTGTGTTTTATATTATTTTTGTTTTATTGTACTTCCAAATAAAATAGCAATTTTACTTTGCTTTAGGGAGATGATCTGTCTTCCAGAATAATGAAGACATTGTTTAAACTGCATAAGAGTTTAATTCTATAGGGCTCAGTTTCCTAGTTCCTTACAACTGCAAAATGAGTTCATATCACAATACAGACATCCTGAATGTGTTGCAGAGACTCAAATTACTTGTGGTGAACTGCCCAATTAAGTAGGTATTTTAACAAGTAGTTGTGCATTAAATATCCACTATTAAGTTTTTCATTATGCACTGAAGAGGGGACAGCTTAATTATGGAACTGTAGAGTTCTCATGTTTACTTCATCAGTTAGTTCTAATGTATTTAAAATGGAACTGTAGTGAAAACAACTTAATGAATACAATTGCTTATTATTTTTTCAATATTAATTTATAAATGATGTAGTCAGTGTTTGCCCGTGTTACAATCTTTCCCCAACCTATACAGTATATAGATACTATCATGAAAGTGGGTATCCTGAATAATTTATTGCATTTTACTATATGTCACTACGGTTCCTGCGGTAAATTTTTAGTTAGTGTCACAAGAGCCCTAGTGGTCAGACCGCAAATTGCCTTCCAATCGGTTTCAGCACACAGACCATGCAAGCTTTGGTCGCGATCTTTGCGCAGAAACCGACAAATTTGGGCAGCAGCCCGACCAGAAGGGAGCCTGTGGGTTACGGAAATACACTTTACACACTAGTTCAGGGTATAACTGCCACCACCTCTGTTACCATGGGACAGAGGAGCCCGCTGACTGTCTGAACCTAGATCTACAAATAAAAACGGTTAAAACCTGCTGTATTCTGTCTAGCTAGCAACAATACAATAGTAGCGTCTCTTCAGAAGTCTGGTTCAGTTTGTGCGGCTGCGAAGCAGGGTAGCGGAACAGTGAATGACTTGGATAAAGTCGTTTATTCACGGCAATATAAATAATTAATATATACAGACAATTATTAAAATCAACAATTATTAAAACAGTAATAGCCAGTATGAAAAATAAAAAAAAGGGAGAAAAAATACTTAGTTTCATGGAAAATGTCCTTTTGTGGGAAAATCATCAAGCCCTTGGTTCCAAGTTCTTTGTTTCAGCTAAGTTCAAGCAAAATGGCCACCACTTGTTTCTCACGGTGGCCGTGTGTTCATGAAGGTGGAAAAATGGAGGAATCAGGGCCCGCCTGCCAGCCATGTGCTTTTGATAAAGCTGGTTTGGGGGTGTGGCAATGCCGACACCCTCTGAGTCACCCACCAATGACAGTTCATTCCCTCTGAGAGATTTTAGGTTTTAAACGTACAAACTGCCGTACCTCACAAACGATACACGTTATATTTAGGGGGATAACAGATTCATACTTGTTGGAAAATACAGATTAATATGACATCAGACATGGCTAGGGCAGCGGGTCCAGTTCTTGAGAAGGGTCATACCTCAATAACCGGACGGACTATCACAATGAATTTCATATCAGCACGATGGCCAGATTTTACCGAACAAGACGATATGAATTTTATAGCTGTGCGAGGTATGGTCGCCATATAATCGTCAAGAAACCATACCCCACATGCATTCATATCTGGCCTGGTCGGAGCCGCTTCGGCTGGCTTTCTATGGCCCCCCTGTGGAGATTATCTTCCTGAACTCAAGGGTTTGTTCCTATTCATTAGCATATCAAAAGAGCCATCCTGCAGTTAAGCTGATGTCTTCTCTCTGCTGAGAAAAGACAGATGCTCCTACACAATCAATCCAGATTCTATCGATCTGAAGCGCAATCAATACAATACAATACAATAACATTTCTATAGCGCTTTTCTCCCATAGGACTCAAAGCGCTTAGGCTCTCTCAGATTCAGTAATTAGTAGGATAAAGTATTCACACAACAAAAGTTATATTTCTGCAAATGCCAAACTGAACAGGTGGGTTTTCAGTCTGGATTTAAACACGTCCAGGGATGGAGCTGTCCTGATATGTTGAGGTAAGGAGTTCCAAAACGTAGGGGCAGCATGACAGAAGGCTCTGGGACCAAAAGTTTCCAAGTGGACTCTGGGTATGACTAGATTATTAGAACCTGTTGATCTGAGAATGCGGGGATTGCTACGCAGCTGCAACATATCTTTCATGTATCCAGGGCCTAAATTATTCAGGGATTTAAATGTCAGTAGGCCGATCTTGAATAGGACCCTCCATTCTATAGGTAGCCAGTGAAGGGAGTGCAGGACTGGCGTTATGTGGCAGTGACGGGGTTGGTTGGTTAGCAGTCTGGCAGCAGTATTCTGTATCAGCTGTAGTCGGTACAAGACCTTTTTTGGAAGGCCAGTGTAGAGAGCATTGCAGTAGTCCAGTCGGGATGTGATGAAGGCGTGGACTAAGGTTGGCAGATCTTCTGGGGGTATGAGGTGCTTGATTTTTGCAATGTTCTTCAGGTGAAAATAGGATGATTTCACCACAGCAGAGATTTGAGTTCTGAAGTTTAAATCCCAATCAATTAGAACTCCCAGGCTACGCACATGATCAGAGCTGCGCAGATCCGTGCCTCCTATTCCCAGTGGTGAAGACTGCAAGTTAAGTTGTTTTGTTATCATGCTCTGCCCTCCTATCAGAAGGACTTCAGTTTTGTCTGCATTTAGTTTCAGCCAGTTGTCATTCATCCATTGCTGTAGTTCACGTAAGCAGGCGTTTATAGTTAGAGTTGGGTCTGTCACACCAGGCTTGAAGGAAAGATATAGTTGGGTGTCGTCTGCATAGCAGTGGTATGTCAGGCCATGTTTTTGGATTAGTTTTCCCAGCGGTAACATGTAAATCGTGAAAAGCAGGGGAGAGAGGATTGAGCCCTGGGGCACCCCATACTTAAGTGATACAGGGGTGGACAGGAAGGGCCCCATAGACACTTTGTGGGTTCTGCCACTCAAGAAGGATTGGAACCACTGAAGAACTATGCCATCAATGCCGCAGTATTCCTGTAGCCTGTTTATCAAGATGTCATGGTCAACTGTATCAAAGGCTGCAGAAAGGTCTAGCAGTATGAGGATGGAGCACTCTCCTCTGTCTCTTGCCATGAGCAAGTGGTTGCATATTTGGATGAGGGCAGTTTCAGTGCTGTGGTGTTTCCTGAAGCCAGACTGGAATGGGTCATAACTGTTGTTCGATGCAGAGAGTCAAGTGCGATCGCTTTTTCTTCACGGGCGGTTCCAGGACGGCCCCGCAACCGTCCATGACAGATAGTTTAATTGCGTTTTAGCAGCAAGGATAGTAGTGGTATCTATAAACAGCATTGAAGGCTGGTGCTTTTATAGGAGAAAAATAGGCATATCCTTAGTGACCCCCAAATTTACACATTCTGGGCTAGAGCACACTTATGTGTCGTCTTTTAGGATACCCAGGTGCTATATTATGTAGTTACAGCTGATTATTTTGGTCAATGTATCTTCCATAATATATTATTATTAGTGTACACTCCATTTGTAATTTAATGGGAACCTTAACGCTAAAACATATAAGTTTCACTTACCTGGGACATCTGCCGGCCCCCTGCAGCCATCCTGTGCCCTCGCAGTCACTCACAGCTCCTCCAGTCCCCCGGCGCCAGCTAGTTTAGTTTTTGCCGACTTGGAGTCGGCAGGACGCCACGTGTACATTTGCACGCATTTCCAATGGTTGAGGAAGCTATCGCGGACATTAACACGTACATTTTTACGAGTTGTAGGTACAGTGCGTAAAAATGTATGCGTTGCACCTGCAACGTGTAAAAATGTACTTGTTAATGTCAGAGATAGCTTCCTGTAGCAGCCTGAATGCTTGCAAAGATATGCGTGGCGGCCTGCCGACTTAGAGTCGGCAAAAATGACACTTGCTGGCGGCAGGGGACCTGAGGAGTCGTGAGTGACTGCGCGAGGGCACAGGATGGCTGCAGGGGGCTGGTAGATGCCCCAGGTATGTGAAACTCATTTTTTATTTTTGTTTAGAGTTAAGGTTCCCTTTAAGGCAAGAATTTAAATTTGTCTTTCCAGTAGCCACCTACATGACAGATGCCCTATTTCTGATACTGCTGCAACCCACATTGCCCCCTGTTCTCTGCTTTATGGACATACATTTATATCATCATAAAGTATCTGATCGGCTAAAGGTGCGTACACAGGCACTACTGTAAGGAATGACGGGTCCGTCAGACCCTCCCGCTGGACGGGCGTTCTGCCAACATTAGAGAGTGTGTACAGTCTGTCGGCAGACTGATGAGGCTATTTCTGAACGATCCGCTGAGTTCAGAAACAGCCTTATCAGTCTGCCGACAGACTGCACGTGCTCTACTGTCGGCAGAACGGCTGCCCAGCGGGAGGGTCTGATGGACCGTTGTTTGTTACAGTAGTGCCTGTGTACGCACCTTTAGAGTCCAGGTCAGTGGGAACAAAGTCAGTAGTGCCATCGTCCTCAAGCACACTTTCTTAGTGTCTAAAGACTGTATTTCATCATTTATACTCATGTGGTTCATTTCTCTTTATTCCCCTAGAGTATGTGCTATACACATAGCTTACTCTTAAATGGGCACCTTTTTTGACACATTGGCCTCAATTCACTAAGCTTATCTCCTGTCTTTAATAACGTTTCTAGAGTTGTTACCATGGTGATAAGGCATGTAGTATTCAGGAAACATTTTACCTCAGGCAAACCTAAAGTTAACTCTTCTGTCTTTAAATGAACTCTCCAATCCTTAAAATAACTCCAGAGTTAAAGACAGGCTGTTAATTAACTGCGTGTGAAAATAACTACAGAGGAGGTAAATTAACTACAGAGGAGGTAACGTAAGGAATGAAGAGGTAAGATAACTCTCTCACCGTGTGGTGGCAAGTTTTCTCTTGCCTTATTATCTCCAGCATGATCTTAGTGAATTGAGGCCATAGTCTTGGGAATTTTGGAGACTGTTGTTTTATTGGCTCCACAGACGTAATTTTGTGTGTATTTTTAAACTCATTTGCAGGTTAATTTGTGCCAGACCACTTTTTTTCATTCTTGGCATTGTGGTTGTAGCTTTATAGATGCTCACGCCTTGGAAAAAGTCAGTGAAGCAAAGCTTTTCAGAAAAGCTAAATATTCTTTGTGACATCCAAGAGGTCATTTTCCATTACTTTACTCTGAAAGCTGAAAGAATCACAGATTAAAAACTATAATATATATATGCTATAAACCAACCCCCATTTAGACATCATATTTAACATTTAAACTGATTATTTTCCACTATATCAAAAACATTGTGAAATGCATAATGGATCACATCTGCAAGAGAGTGTATTCTAGTTGGGATGGGGTGGGGGTGTTATTCTGGTTTTTTATTGTGGTCTTTTTTTAGCTACAAGTTTCTATAGGGGAACATTTATGAGGCCAGCTTTATGTTACAAAATTCTTCCAGCTGTTTTTTTTTTCTAGTTTATTGACATACAGTCTCTTCGGGGAAAAAAAATTGCCGTGTTTTTCACAATCATTATTTAGTTTATCTTTGCCCATTGTAACATCTTTCCTCACCCTGATTTACAGTTGGAAGTTTATCACAGATGGCCACATATTTAGTCCTGTCAAGTGCAGGTCTGTAGAATGTTTTTTTGAGAATTCAGAAGCCAGTGAAAATAATGCCTGGTCTCTCAGAATGCCCTGGGGGTAGAATTCTGCTAAATAGCCTAAGCTAGACATCACTGGGAGGATGGGGCTACATACCAAAATACAGCAATATCTAGATATGGGAAGTGTTTCTGAAACCAGGAAAATTACCGCAAAAGTGGATAATATTATTATTATTGATTTATAAAGCGCCTACATATCACAACATGGGGTACATAATAATACAGACAATGGTGTACACTAATATACTGTGTACTACTGTATCATATGGGATTGTATGTCAGTCAGTCTGGCTTTTGGAAGGTGTCACTGTGATAATGCCTGTATGTCGATTAAATTTGCATTGAGGGCAGAGATCAAGGGAACTGCCATTGTCTTCATTGAATAGACCAGTCACCTTCAATAGGCAAAGGAACCTGGACAGTAATTAGGAACTGTCTACCTAGACTCTAATTAGGAGATGGCTTTTCAGGCCAATACTGTCAACAATGTGTTTGTCACCTGTAACGTGGACTAGGGAAATCTTTTCATGTATGTACTAAAAGACCCTTTAGCCTGGGGAAATTGGAGGTTAAGGAAGTCTTTTGTTGTGTGTGTGCTATAGTACACTTTTCACATGTGGATATTAGATCTCTGGAAATCAAATTATGTCTGAGGATGTAATTAAATCTAGTCCCCCCCCCCCCCCCCCATCCAAACAGGCTTACAGCCTCAAGGCAAATATTCCATTATAAAAAGTCGGGGGCAGATACCTAAAGTCAGTCTACTCCTGATGGTAGCTGGAGCCGGACTCCCGGTCTAAGCTAAGTTGGCTCCTGATCCAATCAGAAAGGTGTCCGTCCACAGAACTCAAGTCCAAGATTCGTCTATCTTGATCCCTGTTATTTTGGTAAGCAAATCGCTTGTGTGTATCTTTGTAACTATTAATTTTGTAACTTTTTATTTTGTTTTTTGTAATCTTTTGTATATATTCTGTTCTGCATTGTTCCACTTTTTTCATGGAATATTAAATTATTATTTAATAAGCTTGACTTCTGCTGTAGTAAACTAACACTCATAGCCTAGAGGAGACTGCAGTGTAGCTGTGTATAAGTCCATGCCTAATTGTATGCTTGAGCAACACTACCATATGAAATTGTAATTGCATTGTGGGTATGAGGCACTTCTGCGCTTGACAGCCGAGTGGGAAGTCTAACAGTATCGTTCGGAACGACTGTTAGTGGTTTTGCTTCACTACCGTGTAAGATTGCAACTGTGTGTGTGTGCGTGGCGTTCTCGTATTCGGCCTAAGCACAAAGCTGACCCAAATACGAAAACGCAGATTGCGTATTGAGCACTCGACAGCTGAGTGAACGTGTCTAGCAAACCGCTAGTGGTGGCAGTAAGGAGCTTTTTAGGGGTCACAGCCTTGTTTGTAGCTTGAATAAGGCTTTCCCCGTTTGATCTGGTCAAACCCGCAGTCGGGAACCATATACGCAGGCGTGCTGCGGGCCGGTTCCTGACACTACCATTTGTCATTATTATTATTTTCTTCACCTTCCTTATCTATATTAATTAGCCTTTTCCTGGACTCACTAATAAATCCATTTCACTATCTAAGGTACGTACACACGTCTGATATTTCTGGCTGACTTGTCGTTCAAACCAGTCGTTTGGACGACAGTTTGGCGTGTGTATGAACGATCGTTAAGGCAATTTTACGGCAATTTGCTAAATATGATCGGATCTCCTGACAAAAACGAAAGATTTTTTTTCCATTCAACTGAAAAATCCGATCGGATTTCCGTTTTTTTTTTTCGATTTTTTTATCAATCTGGAATGCTGTGAATTTTTTTTTGAATTTTTCTAAAGATTATGGTGTGTTTTAGATTGTCAGTTTATTACTATACACACCCTAGCAATTTTCTTAGCGTTTCCAATCATTTTTCTCATACTTGTGGAAAAATTTAACGTGTGTGGTATATTGGTCATATCTTTGAAATGTTACAATCAGTCAGAAAAATTGATTGCAATTCTTAAATTGAACAGATATTTAAAAAATGTTATGGTGTGTGGCCACCTTTAGACTGATAGCAGCAGTTTTGACTGGTCCACTTGGCGGAGCCGTGGACTAACTGTAGTTCAAAGGACAGTTAGGTCAGTACATGTGTACAAACTAAGTGTTGTTTGAAAGTCTATTAGTTTGACACTAATAGACTTTCAAACAAGTCCTTTGATCAGTGATTTGATCTAGTCCATTGTTCTGTCCAGTACATTGACTAGTTAAACGACATGTAAATTAGCTGTAATTAGCATTTCAAACGTTTTGTCCTCTGTGTGTACAAGGAGTCGGAACGACTTTTTGTTTGAATGACAAGTCGTTCAAACGTCTGGTTTGAAAAACAATCTGGCATAAAATCAGACGTGTGAATGCACCTTTAGCTACAGTATATTCAAGTTGTTGCAGAGCCCCTGTAAAAGCTCAATGATGTATATCAGTCTGCAGCTGTTAAGTAGAGCACATGCTAGGGGCACATCTGGCTATCTATGAGGGGGGATAATAAAGGGGCACATCTGGGGAAGGTGTTTATAAAGGGGCTCATCTGGCTATATAGACTGGGGGGAATAAAAGTGCACATCTGTCTATTCTGGGGGGTTAACAAAGAGGCTCATCTGGCTAACTATACTGGGGAGGAATAAAGGTGCACATCAGTCTATACTGGAGGGCTGTGAGCTATTAAAGGGTCACATCTGGCTATCTATATGGGGCAAATAAAGGGTGTACATCTGGCTATCTGTACTGGGGCGTGCTAATACTGGGGCACATCTGACTATCCATACGGGGGGGGGGGGTAAAACTGGGATACAGTTGGCTATCAATATGGGGGCGGGGCTAATACTAAATGATAAGTACACACTGTAGCAGTGTGTGCGAATCAAATATCCTCATCACAGATTGTCTCAGTAACATATTTTAAGTTTTGTGATAAACGGGAGGAATGACCAAATACAATTATTTGTTTTTAACCTACGGTAGCACTACTTATTTTTAGACTGTGTTGTATAAAAACTGTGAATTTATGATTTTTTTTCATTATTTTTCTTATTTCTCTAACTGTATAGAAAGCAAAAAATGTCTTGGGGAAGAAAACTCTGCCCAATGAAAGTCTAGTTTGTTAAAGAAAATAAAAAAAAAACACATACAGAACATATCATTCAGTTGCCATAGGTATGGATAAAGTTATTGCTGGTTAAACATGGACATAGCTAAAATCTCAAAACTGCTCCTGTCCATAAGGAGGAAATGAGGTCTAGATGTGAAGTGGTTTAAAGCGGAATAGAACCCTGCATTTCAACTTTGCTCTAAAACATTATTTACAGTATATTATATGCAACCAGCATTTTTTTTTTACTAGACCAGCATTGGAAGGGTTACACAGAGCTTTAAAGTTCCTGGAGATTTCTGCAGACGCATCCGAAGCTGACATAGATACATTTTGTTTACAGAAATGTATTTAAGTGTTGAATGTGACTCACTCTCTCTGACTGAGAAGGAGCTGGAGGACAGCCAAAGAGTGTGTAACATTTCTCAATAGATACATTTAACTAAATAGAATGTAACAATCTGAACTTCTGCATATCTCTCCACGGAACTTTAAACCTCTGTGTTTAACCCTTTCAATGCTGGTCTAGTAAAAAAAATACTGGTTGCATATAATATGCTGTAAATAATGTTTTAGAGCAAAGTTAAAATGCAGGGTTATATTCCGCTTTAACAGTTTACTATGCCCACAGAGACCAGTAAATTCAGGCATATAGGGTACCATTTTCACATAACTAGTAGTAAAATAGATTTTGAGGTGTTTTAAGCTGAAGCTGCTGCCATTTAGAAAAAAGGCACAAATTGAATAAAGAACTATAAAAAAACTGTCACTTTCAAAGTTATGGTTAAACTTGGGAAATTTCAGCCAGACCACACAAGTCTGAATATTACCAATTACCCATGATTGAATAGCTCTACATGACTGCTTTTAAAAAGTGGTGACAGTTGTGGCATTTTTTAATGATGGTTAGACAGTTAAGGACTTTTCATTACGAACATCCACGCAAGAAACAGCAGTAGGCGTGCACCTTCCGTCTCAAAATTTTACTTGCAAAGTGGCTATTCAAAAATCATATACAGACATCCAAAAATGACAAAGTGCAAGTCAACATGGCATGGGTGTGATGCCAGGCATCGCTTATGTGTCACCAATAGCAGGCAGGATATGCGGTGCGAAGGTGGGTGTCAGGCACAGGGTGGGAGAGCGACGGCCGTTTCGCGTCTATGCGACGCTTGGTCACGCTGCGTACCATAGACTTTTCATTACAAATACAGCATAAGGAGAAAACAAGTACTCACGCTTATTTCAAAATAAAATATCTTTGCCATAGATTATACCAGCAACCTAATTTAAGTGTTAAAATAAGAGCTAAATAGATTAATAAAATATAAAATCTTTATCTACAGTGGCACTGTGTTTTTGTTGTTTTTTTTTCAATCTGTCATTGGTGAAAACAGAGACACCGTTATTTTTTCCATTTTTTTGTTCTTTTTCCCTTTGAAATGCATAGGAAATAAAATAATTTCTGAAAAAAGCACCCAAAGAAAGTCTAGTTTTCTCCCCAAAAAAGACTTTAGATCCCTAAGGTGTCATAAGTAGTGAAAAAGTTATTGCTGATTAAATGGGAGCATAACTAAAATGTCAAAACTGCTATGGTAGTTAAAGTGACCTTGAGACGAACGAAAATTAAAGATCTATACATACCTGGGGCTTCCTCCAGCCACCTCTGCAGCAGTCGATCCCACGTCGTCTTCCTCCACCTCCTCGTTTTCCCGTTAGAAGCCCTGTAAATTTGGCCAATCGGGGCACACTGTGCATGCGGCGACTGGACAAACTTACGGATGTTCTAACGGGACAACAAGGAGGCAAAGTGGAAGCAATCAGTGCATAGGGGGATGGAGGAAGCCCCAAGTATGTATAAATCTTTTATTATTGTTCATCTCTGGTACACTTTAAAGGACTTACGAGTCCAAATTAAAATAAAAAAGTTAAGCACCTGAATGAAATTTGAATGCACGGAGGACGCCATCTGCGCCCTCCGTGCAGTTCCGCCAGGTCCCCGTACTTCAATCGTCCCCCCAGGTCGCTCCCAACCCCACAGCCCGGGTGGGACGATTGAAGTGCGGGGACCCGGCGGAACTGCACGGAGGGCGCGGATGGTGTCCTCCGTGCATTCAAATTTCATTCAGGTACTTCACTTTTTTTTTTTAATTTGAACTTGTAAGTCCTTTAAGGGGAAAACAGGCCAAGATGCAAAGTGGTTAATACCAGTGTCTGAATATGTATGAAGGCACTTAGGCTTTTCTAACTACTGTTCTTTGTATTTGTATTTGTTTGATAAAGACACAAAGTACTTGATTTTTAAAAATCGAGATTTTCAGAGATACACTTCAATATCCTTGTGGCAAACTTATTAATATATTTAGCAGTGTAACTACAAATCATTGGTATCTCAAGTAATAATTTTATTGCCTTCCACCAATATTCACACTTCCTACCTCATACCCATTTATGGTGAACCAGCAGCTTTGAATGCCCACCTGCCATGATCACCTCCCAAACAGTGTGGCCACAACAGCACCTGCTATGGCAGAGTGGGCCTCTATTAGAACAAGAGACACTGAGTAGTTAGGGCTCCTCAGAGCCTTGGCCCTCTTGCAGCTGCAGTGGCTGCTCCCCTGTTTTTACACCTATGTATAAATGACTCAGAGCTGCATCCAAGTCTATATTTTATCTGGTATCCGTTATTTGGTTAACATTTTTCAGCAAATTTTGTACATCCTATGCTTACTGATGGACATGTTCATATAGGCTTTCTGTAAAGTATTAATCATAGATTCTTTTACTTTTTCAGATTGTGAACCTTATAGAAGAAACTGGTCACTTCCATATCACAAACACAACTTTTGACTTTGATCTTTGTTCCCTTGATAAAACCACAGTCCGTAAACTACAGAGCTACTTGGAGACATCTGGGGCATCCTGAGAGTATGACATGGGCCTGCCTTTTATGGACAGTTAAAGACAGGAGTCCATACAAGAACTGAACTGCTTGTGATAAGTGGAGCTGTCACTCTAAAGAGTGACAAGAAACAAAACTCCTTTGGATGGTTATCTTCTTTCTAGTTGTTTTTTTATGCCTAAAGTGGAATATAAATAACAACCGTTAAAGAAAGTCATCCTTCATGTTAATTATACCATTTTTGGAGATTAAACCTGGAAAGCCTTGAAAAGAAGACTTAAACAACATGACTTAATTCATTAAGTAATGTGCTCAGGATCATATGTCACCACGTGACACACTCATGTTGAGCACACACTGCCTTACTACGTGACTGATCTATTTATTACCACATATCTAGGTTCCGAACATCAGTGTGGGAATGACACTACCAGAAGGTCCAGTACACCCATCCCAAAATATACACTCCGCTCTTAGAGCAAGGCTGCCATCAGAAGTATAATGTTGACTCTGTTCACAAGAATATTTCTCAGCTTACTTGGCTTCCCTTTCCACTGGTATGTTACATGGACTGGTAGACACAAATAGGAAGACCCATAAGTGGACCAAGCTCAATTTTCATTGTCAGCTTTGTTTGATTTAGGATTCACATCTCCATGACGTCATTGTGAGGACCCTCCATAGATGCACCTGAACAGCATTTTGTGACTTGCAGCCTTACTAAAAGATCATAGGATGTCCATATGAAAGAACAGGCTCCGAGCTGAGCTGAATCCTAGCAATGTTTATCTACTTACCGTGTTTTGTGTCTCTAAATGTGCTCTATTTCTATCCCCATCATATATATATTTATATATATATATATATATATATATATATATATATATATATATATATTTGTTTACAAAGGTAGGGGCTACCTACAGTTTCTTTGTTGAAAGGGACCTTGACCCTCCATTCTCACCTTAAGAGATGGTGTAGCGATTTATTGATTTGGGACTATTTATTACAAGTTTTCACTGTCTATGGCTGACAGTTGTGTTAATTATTGCTACCATGGACGAAATGGCATTCAACATTTTTTCATATGTTCATCTATTTGTTTATGGTCACTAATGTTAATGTTTTTTCTATTCAGAAATTAAATTTCCTTTCCTTAAAGAAAGTCTTATACAGTAATCTATTGGGATCAATTATCCTTTTTTTCCCTTTTGGATTAATTTGAAAAATCCAATTATGTTGTTTACATGTAAACTGTGCATAAGTGATATGCTGGATTTTTTTATCTATGAAAGTAAACACAAGTTTACTTATGTTTGCTTTAATGTAGTTTCACCGTGTTTTTTATGTAATGAAAAATCTGTGAGACTGGAATGTACTCCGACTGGAATGTACTCCCACAGTATGCAGCAGCATTACAGTAGTGCAAAACATTTGAGTAGTGGTAAGGTAGTGGTCATTTGAATCCATATAATACTTAAGGTAGTGGTCATTTGGATCCATATAATACGTTTTCTTCAATAAGAGTAAATAGAATAAGAACAGAAAAATTATACATGGTAAAAGCTGCTAAGCTTTACAACGATGCAAACTGTTTTGTTTTAATTATTTTTGTAATTCAACACTATCTACAGTGCATTCTCTTTCTAATCAATCCTTGCATAGTGTTTGCCTTTGCAAAGTATGAGTGGAAAAGATAAATCTGCTACTGCAGTAAGGATACCAGCTGCTTGTTGCACCAGTCTTGTGGCACATCTGTGCTGGAGGACTTCTGATTTGCATTACAATTTTTGCGGAGAGTCTGTGGACATGGGAAATCAGCTGGATGGATATTCTACATGGACATTCTATATTTTTTTTTAAAATTGTGGCAATTGGTCAAAATGTTATTACCACAGTTGGGCCAGTTACTTCAAGAACTGCAGTTGATTTTAGGATTACTGCACTCAGTTACTGACTTTTATATTTTCAAACATTTATAACTGGGTCTTTAAAAATATGCTTGTTCCATTTAAGTGGAGCTCTAGGCAGACAGATGAATACAGTATTAAAGGAACACTATCAAGTAAAACATCTTTTTTTTAATACTCTGTATTTGGGGACACTGGTGATTACTAGTGATTTGATTATCACTAGTGCTAGAGGCACTTTATTTATTCACCCAGTTCTCTCTCCCTTTCTCTCTGCTTGAAAATCATCCTTCATTGCTCATACAGCTTAATAATATACTTCACTGTGTCACAGCATGCAGGAGACAGGAGGAGGAGGAGGCTGATCTGAAAAGGTAACATGTAGGTCCTGTAATATTGCTGTAAAATATCTAGCAGGGAGATGTGTATACACTATTCCTGGCTCACTGGCTTGCTTGTGACTTTTCACTACAGGTTGCATGTACTTTGTAGGCTGCTATGTGGTGCAGTGCTGAGAGGGAGAGACGCAGTTTACAAAGGCATTATCAGGATCTTTATCAGTCAGAAAGGCAAAGATAATAAACACACCTTGCTGGAATCTTTAACCCCTTACCATCTTCTGAATAAAATTATTTCAGCAAGGTGATTATTAAACTATACACTGAGGAGTTGATAGCCACCCCATGTGCAGGGACATGGTCTAGCCCTCTAACAGCCTGACACATTTGTATCTAAAACTGACAGAGGATTTTACAGCAGAGAGGCAGAGCTGTGTGAGGAAGGAAATTGCTCCTAGTACTTGTGGTAATGTGTGCCCTACAGCATTTAAAAAAAAAAATGTTTTAATCAATAGTATTCCTTTAACTGCCATCCTGTCTAGTCTTGTGTTTTTAGATGGTTCAATAACCAGCTATACAGCGCAATACAAAACGTCGTAGGGAAAGGCCACGAACTAACTTAGCCATCAACCTGCCTCTTTTCTTATGTTCAAGTTGGAGTAACAGCTCTGTGAAAAAAAGGGATGAACATGTAAATTTTGTGGATGTGTTTTCGTCACAAAATGTCAAATTTGCATAAGGCAAGATTTTTGAGAGTTAGCTGCCTAAATTGGCCATGAGGTGACGTTGTCTGTTTACTTTTATACCTTGTAGTGTCGTCCTCCTAAACTAAAGGTGGCTACACACCATACAATAAAATTATTCCCTTTTACTGCAATTAGATAAAAACTATCAGTTGTCCTGAAAAATTGAAAGCTTTTTTTTCTCATTAGTTCGAGAAATCTGATCGAATTTCCCGTTTTTATTCAATAAAAGATCTGGAGTGTTGGATATTTTTGATCCGTTTTTTTGAAAATGCAATGGTGTGTGATTGTCAATTATTTGATATACAGACTCATGCAATTTTTTTCTGAGTTTTCAATAATTTTTTTCATAATTGGGAAAAAATTGAACATATGTGTGTGGTACATTGGTCAGATTTTTAAAATGTTATGCTAGGTACACACAATACAATTTTGTGGCAGATTTACCTGCCAGATCAATTTTTTCCAACATGTCCAATCTGAATTTCGATCAATTTCCATTCACTTTTATGGAAATTGATCGGAAAATCGAAATTCAGATCGGACATGTTGTAAAAAAATTGATCTGGCACGTAAATCTGCTAGAAAATTGTATCATGTGTACCTAGCATTACAATCAGTCAGAAAAATTGATTGCAATTCTTGAATTGAAAAGATATTTAAAAAATTGTATGGTGTGTGGCCACCTTTAAGCTTTGCATGCGTATATTTTTGTGAGCCCGTAAGAAAAGCTTTTCGCATTTACATGCATATACAAGGTGTTTGCCTACACTATGCAAAGATTTGCCAGAATATAGCATTTATGTGAAGCATTAGTTTTATGTTTCCTCTCATCCACTTCCACTTACAGAAATGTGTGTAATTTTCAATCCTCCCTACTGTGCACTGATGGAGAGCCTAATTCACAGGCTGTGCTAACCGAGAGCGGAATGCATAAGCTCATGGCAAGACAACATTGGTGACTTTTAGGGGCTTCATATAAAATAATATCAATAGAAAGACTTTACCATACATACTGTATGTATTGCTGTCATTGTTGGCACAAATGGAACAATCTTAACTCCATAATTGCTGGATTTTGGCTTTAATTACATCTTGAATTAGAGTCGCCAAAAGGATAAAAGGAAGCTAAATGAGCTTAAAAACCAAATTCTTGGTAAATAGAGGAGGTAGCGGTAGACTTACCTCCTCCAAGTAGACACACAACGACTGTAGTAAAGACTGTCAATATATTTTATTTATGAACGCCAAATAAATAAATAAAATATATTGACAGTCTTTACTACAGTCGTTGTGTGTCTACTTGGAGGAGGTAAGTCTACCGCTACCTCCTCTATTTACCAAGAATTTGTTTTTTAAGCACATTTAGCTTCCTTTTATCCTCTTGGCGCCTCTGTTTCCCTGCATAATATTGAGTCCACCCTGGGTGGAGGGTTGAACCCCCATTTACTCATCTACAGAGAGCGACTTCTTATTCCTGAGTGGGGTCAGGAAAATCTCCCCACCTGCCTTTACAGTGGTCGCCTAATGGTAACCCTGGTTTGTGAGTATTAATATTTACTCTATCTAGTAACCATTTACCAGTACATATTACACTATTGGGGCTCTTGGTGTTCCTTGTTTTTACCTTGAATTAGAGAGTCATGGAGGCTGCCAGGTTGACAACATTCTTTAAAAAAATGCCAGTGTATGGACTGTAATACTGATCTTTTGGATAGAATACTTTCTGAATCACTCCCGAGGATATTATAGAGATCAAGTGTTCCGAGTTTCCTCTGATTTTCCTGATTTCCATGTTTGTTGTATGACATTAAGGGTTGCACTAACTGCCGGAAATATTGCTGCCCTTAGGCAGCACATGGCAATATTACCGTTACTACCGTGCCTTACTTGCAATGGCTGGTTAGTGTATTGGTTAAGGGCTCTTAATCTCGGCTCTTCCTGTTCGGTAAGCCTGCACCTATTCAGTAAGGAGTCTATGGGCTAACACTGCTTCTGAGTCTGCCCTAGTGGCTGCAGCTCAAGCGCTTTGAGTGCTCCAATCGCAATATAAATGATATTTGTCTTGTTATTACTGTGACTCGCGGTACATGATTACCATGAGTGCCACTATACTAACATGCGTTATGCAAGTAGTGTAATGCATGTTACTGTAACAACGGTCACGCTAATTATGTACCACGGGTTGTGCTAATAACGTAACGCATGGTATGCTGCTGGCGGTAGTACCGGTAGTATTGCTGTGCACTGCCTGCCCGCACCAATTACCAGCATATCAACCCTTAAGTGTAGAAGATCAACATTTATAGTCAACCTTGTTTTATAGGAGGTGGTAATAATGGCAGCCTCCACAGCTCTTATTTATAAGGGCCCGTTTCCACTTGTGCGTTGCGATTCCTGTGCGGAAAAAGCATGTGCGATTTCGCATGCGGATGCGTTTTTCATGCGTTTTTCTATGCGATTTCGCATGTGTTTTGTGGCCAAGTGTTTTTAACCATGTCAATGCTGGTGGAGTTTTTACATTGTTTTTACACGAAAACGCATAGAAAAACGCATGCGTTTTTCCTATTAATTACATTGTATGCGATTCGAATTCTGATGGCTCTGCCGTGCCGATTATTTCTGCACAGAAAAATGCTAAGAAATCCTGACAAGTGGAAACAGTCCCATCCACTTGCTTTGGTTATGCGAATCTGCATGCAGAAAACGCATGCAGATTCGCTCTAGTGGAAACAGGCCCTGAAGGTATTAAGGACTTTGTACCTAGATGCATTACTTATCTTTAGCAGAGATATCTTTAGTTATTTTCCAATCTCCCGTAGCCTCATTACACTGTGCTACACAATCTGTTTGTCCCATACAGACTATGATATATAAGAGCTCAGGAAATATGTGTGGGCAGTGCTGAGGTCAGCTGCCAAGCTGGTCCACTGGAAACATAAAGGTGAATAATTAATGAATATTTCACATGCAGAAAATATTCACAGCAATGGTTTGTCAGTCCTTTTGAATTTGCATTATAGTTCTGTGTAAATATGACTTTAAACTTGATCTGCTTTTCATTTAAGTCCTATAACTAGATAATTATTATTATTAATTCATATAGCACTGTCATTTTACATGGTGAGAATTCAGTTAAATAAATGCATTAGCATGCTTGTTAGAGGAAAATGATCCAAAGTTTACACAGAGTTATTGGGCATAAATTACAAACACAAATCTTTACATACTTCTGCTACACATATGTGTAAACATTCTGGTTACTTTATCATTTCTGCACATTGGCTTGGAGAAATGTTAGTCCTCCCAACAGGAAAGCTTCCACTCAGTGATGTTATTGGGCTTTGCACATATGATCTATCAGCTTTGGGTACTCTTCTCTCTCATCTATGGGGTCTTAACTTAATAGCTGGGCAGAAATGTGTTTTTGGATAGAAGTTTGTTTCTTGAAACCCTGCCATGCACACAATAGTTCTCCTGATGTTGGACTAATAAACACTTTTTGTTTCTTAGATGTTAGCCTGGAGTTATTCTGATACCTCCTGTAGTATTACATACCTACCTTTTGGTGTGGTCCTTTTTGCTTGGTCACTTGATTTTAACAGTTAGCCTGACAGTGGACTAGTGCCATCCCTACTGTTTAGAAATAGTTTAGTAACCTTATCAATAATTGTTTTCGGAGATCCACAACATCCCTTCTGTTCAAACTACAACACACTTTCAAATGCCTTTGTTGCAAGGTCAGTCTTCAATAGTGAAAACCCAGATTTCTGTTTTTTAAAAAGGCAGGGCCATTTCCAGTAGCTCATGCATCCTATGAGATTAAAACAAATCTAATTTCTCCTTTAAATGAATAAGTAATCCTAGTGGTTCCCCTTACAAATATATATGTAACTATGGATCATTTTTATCAGTCACAAAGCATAACATGTTTGTGCATTTGTCTAATTGGGTACTTCTACGGTATCTAGTCTTCAGACTAACAAGAAAACCTATTTTAGGTTATATTTATGCACTTGAGTATTCATTTCATTTTCAAAGCCCAATGTATATGCAATACATTTTGTGTTGCAAAGCCTTTTGGAATTATGGGCCTAGCTGCACTTTAATTTGCTGCAGACTGAAGTGTTGGGTACATTTGTCAATAAACATGGTCACTTTCTTCCATATCATTTCCATTATAGGAGAAATTGTAAAGAACCTAATGATTTATTAGATCATGTGATATATTTGTATGTCTCTGAATAGCTGTTTACACTCATTTAAAGGGACCCTTGGCAGTAACGAAAAAAATAAATCCGGACTTACCTGGGGCTTCCTCCAGCCCCTTGCAGCCGACGAGGTCCCCCGGCATCTTCTTGGTACATTCCGCGGGCCCACAGGCGGCTCAAGTAGTCCAGCGATTTCTGATGAAGTTGCGCGTGCGCACCCCAGCGCATCGTCGCGCCATTCACCGTAACAGTCTTGCACATGCGCAGTTCTCTAAAGACTGAACTGCGCATGCGCAGGACTTTCATGGCGACCGGCATGATGACAGACAGGAGGGCACGCACGCGCAACTTCAGCTGAAGTCACCAGATTATCAGAGCCACCAGCGAGATCGCAGAAGGGACCAAGAGGATGCCAGGGGACCACATCTCTTTTGGTTTTAGTTTTAGCCCACATGGGCATATACTATAAGTTTGGCCTGTCAGATTTAGAAAACCAATCCCATGTTTCTACCCAATTTCTTTTATAGGAAGGAAAAAATATGTAGAAAAAATCTTGCTCTTTCTCAAGCATCTCTTGTAGATGCTCTATGTTATGGCAAACTCACTTTTACATAGATTCTGGGGTTGTTAAAATAAATGTCAGTCTGTGACTGAACAGGCTTAGCTGCCTAGCATATTGGAGCAATACTGGAGATTCGTTTTTACAAAAGAAGCATTACAATAATAGCCAACTTTTGGCAACTGGAACTATTTCTGTAAAAAACTATAACATTCTACTGATAGTCACAGACCATTTTTGTCAATGATAACAGAACATGTACACAATGTCCTCTGTTAGGACGCCATTGTGTTGTCATTCTCACGTGCACTTGTATGACAAAAACATCATACGTTTTTAGTTAAGAAAATTCATAATTTGCCTGCAGTTGTGTATCTGCTGTTCTTTGCTGCATCCAGTCTACTCATTCCTTTTAATCTATTAAGTTCTGTGCCACTTGTTATGTTTACTCGGTTAACGTATACCTAAGTGTGGTCTCCTTTTTATTATTATTATTTTTTTTGCATTGTAATTCAAAGTCTTTGCAGTTCTTTCATTCCAAAGAGTTATTATTTTTGTATTTTCCCTACCATTACGTGTATGTTTTGATATGGGAGGGCTTGTGTTACTTCCCAATGAACAAGTGTACTTTCCAGTAATGTTATGACTCTATAGGATGATTGGCATGAAACATACTTGAAGCATTTTGATGTATAGTCTACTTCTCAATGTGCAATTTATATCAAGGAAACCGTAAAGTTTAAAAAATGGTGCATGTGTGTTGTTGTTTTTCCTGTTCTTTTGGTTAATTAAGATATGTATAGCATTATGAGAACATTCTAGCGTTTAGCTGGTGCACAATCTTCATGATAAAATTTGTTACTATTAAATCAATGTGTAAGTAAAGTTTGGTTCATAAGTAAGTTTTATAATTTTGTGTGTGGAACAACATGGGTTTTATCATAGTTACATAGGAATCACTAACACCTATTATGGTTCATCTAGGACAGTGTTCCCCAACCCTGTCTTCAAGGCTCACCAATAGTGCATGTTTTGTGGAAATCCACAGAGGTAGTTAATCAGCTCTGCTGAGACACTAATTACCCCACTAGTGCATGTTTGTGGTTTCCTGCAAAACATGTACTGTTGGTGGGCCTTGAGGATAGGGTTGGAGAACTCTGATCTAGGATCTCTCAATGAAGCATAATCTAGAGACATTGGCTTCAATTCATCAAGCATTGCCACATTCGGTAATGCTGAAAACAACTGAGGTTTGCCGAGCACTTAGGACAATGTGAATTCATCAAGGCTGAGATTGAACCGCAAGAAAAGCTGAAATTACGGAGCAGTGAGATAAATTACTGACTTGTGCGGTAAACACCTCAACACGTCAGTAAATGTCAATTTGTGAAGGTTACAACGTGATAAAACACTGCAACCTGTTCAATCATTACCGTCAGCTCTCCTCTGTCGGAAACGAGCTTCAAATGCCTTCCGTGTGGATAGCCCTGTGATTGACAGGAACAGGGAGCCAATAGAAACTGCTACAGTCTCCTGCAAGTCCCGTTGATACGACCCACAGGCTTCTCGGGAGGGACAAACTTTGCTATCCCCCAGCCAGCGAGCAGAGAGAACACTGACCAAAACCGGTTTCCCCTGAAGCCCTTCGCCGGTTTAACCCATTAGGTTACTGCTTGAAGATGCGGAGGAACTAGTGAGGAAATCACCTAAGCAGGGCATGTTTAAAGTGTCCTGGAAGTTTATCTAAGCTGTAGCAATTAAATAAAATGTTAATAAAGACTAATAGACAGATTTAGAGCAGAGCAAGCAAAGGGAGTATAACAAACATGCACATCTAAAGGAATGTCTGCATGCCTCTTTCTATTGTTATGCTGTCTCTGCACGGAGAACATCATTTAATAGAGACTCTTCTGTAGTTACGGAACAGGTTTTTTGTCATTGGGCTTTGGTAAATTACCAAACTTTTACCACACCTGTGAAAATATTAATGAATTACCAAAACACAAAAGTCTAAAATACCGATCAATGTATTTTCCCATATATACATAGGTACAGAGGCGCCAGTAGTATAACATTTCGGTAAAAGGTTTAAAAACAGGGAGGTTAGCGGTGGACTTACCTCCCCAATGCAGACACAAGATACTGTTGATTTCCTCAACAAAAAGTTTATTCACATACTCCAAAAAAGTGTAACACGTTTCATGGACAGAGTCCACTTCATCAGGCTTTAAGTGTGGAGTATAATAACTGTTGGACAGAGGAGACAATGGGGGCTAAGTACCAGTTGATTTGGAAGTCAATAAAGCTAAATTACATTTTCAACATTTAGAGAACTATATAAATACATAAATATACACCTATATACAAGACTATTTGTCTATTCATTATAGTGTAAAGTGCCACATGCATATATTGTCCGGTTTCACCTTTCCAGAAGGTGCGGCCCAACCCGGCCCATTATTGCCTCTGGGGTATAGGCCACCCCACAGCCCCTTGGGCAATCTCCACTGTGATGCAGCTTCTGTAGTCAGCTAAAGTGGTTACTCCAGGCTCTAACTTCTCTGGGGTCCTCTGCACTGTGGAATTGGCCTCTATATAGGGTGCTCTTATATATACCTCCTCATCGCGTAAAAATATTTTTAATAGTTTTAAAAATTATTAAAAAACAACTTGCATAGGTCACCAATATGGCTTAGGCTTTAAATGTCCATCACTAGTTTAGCAATTGACAGACCAGGCGTAATATATGCACCTCACCTTACAATCGACGCTAGCAAGCATATTACATTACCCGCACAAACAAAATAAATCATCAGCTGGTGTGAGGCCGGGTGCAAACGCCAAACAATCTTTCACACGGCCGTAAGCTGTGTTCGCTGCAAGTCGCTTCCTGGTGTCGTCATGCGTAAGTCACGTCGCTCCGTAGCTCCGCCCAGGGCATGGCCTATACCCCAGAGGTGATAACGGGCCTGGTTGGACCGCACCTTCTGGTGAGTCTCTCTATGATGGGGGAGTGAGTAACCACCCATTATCCCTTTGAGCTGAACTCCTAGAAAACGGACAATATATCCATGAGGCGCTAAACCTGAATTACCCTTAAGAATTTATTACTGGACACACATCCATTAGGAAGCGAACTGCATCAATTAACGTTGTCATAATTGTATTAACATTGCACTTAGTATCATTGTGAGCGCCAGATTGTGTTGATTTATGAAATTATAGTGTAAAGGATTGCACTTACACATGTACATTTTTTTTGTGTATATGAGCTTGCAAAACTTGCTCAGATTATAAGAATGGTGATTGGTGCCATAGTGGTGAAATAGAATTAATAATAATTAATAAACTAGGAGAATACAATAATGTGTTATCCATGTAAGGGGTGTATTGGATAGTGGCAATATTGGTGAGGTGATGCAGTAGAAAGCGACACAATGGCCTCAATTCACTAAGCTTTATCAAACACTTTATCAAATGTTTGATAATTTACCTCGTGGGTAAAATCTGATTTTGAATTTACTAAGGTGTTATAGATTCATTGAACGTTTTATCGATAAAACATTCAACAAATATGTAACACATTAGTGAATTCAAAATTAGAGTTTACCCCTGAGGCAAATTATCAAACGTTTGATAAAGTGTTTGATAAAGCTTAGTGAATTGAGGCCAATGTCTCTATTTGGAGAGGTGTATGATGAAAAACCGGGGTAGAAAAAAGGAGGAAAAACATAATAAGAGAAAAATGAATCTTCCCTTGAGAGATCAGCTTAGCGCCTCTGTGTTGATCTCATTCTGGACGTGCTTTATAAAAGGGCTTAATTGTATAATAGGGCATTCATTGGCCAATCAAAAAGGCTTGTTTACGCTTTAGCTCATAAGGGCACGCTGCGTTTGTCTCATGATGTCACACGCATGCGCATTAACTTTGGGGAAAGCTGGAACCAATTTGGTCAGTGAGGTAGCCAGCGGAAATATGCGGAGTTAAGGACGCATGAGCACTGCCGCCTGGACGGTAACCCAGACTTGTGAGTATAATCTTATACTTACCTTACCACACTCACATTTCCAGTACATACTATACTATACTGGGCTCTTGGTGTCTTCTTTTCTTAATTGATGTATTTTCCCAACTTGTTTTTTTGTTTTTTGTCTTTTTAATCGAACAGCCTTTGATGAATTGAAGCCATTGATCTGAATGTGAACCTGAGCAAAGTACCCCCTTGCCCAACATGTAGGATTGCTTGGTTGACATTTTTTTTTTGTTAGCAAAAAAATAAGACTCAAAAAACATTAGTAAGCAATATAGGTTGAGGGCCCTTTTCCATTAAGAGTGAGAACATGATTCTTTCTATTTCCACTACAGCCTTTTCTCCATTATCCGTGATGCAAATGGTGCAATTGGTGTCAGTTTGCTGTTTCCGATAGAAGGGAATAAACTTTGCCGGAAAATCAGTTTGAATTGCCGGGAAAATTGCATAGTGAAGCTATTGCTAAATGATTTTCCGGTGCTCCTGTTATTTGCAGCAAAAATGCAGCAGAAAAAAAAATGAATCATACTAGTGGAAAAACCGCAGTGAGATTTACATGTTAGTTGCAGTGCTATTCCGAGTGATAAGATTCTTGGATCAAATCGCAGCTAGTGGAAAAGGGCCCCAAATGTCTAAATATTTATATGCATAAATATCTGAAGAAAAATGTACCTTTAGAAAACTATAAATGTGAAATACAAGCCGCTTCTTCTTATTTAGGTAAACCTATAACTACATTTGGCATTTCCATAAATTTAGCGGTAGTAAAGCTTATTACTTCACTGTGGCTCTGGAGGGTGAGTGAATATGAGGTCACAAGCTCACGTCAATCGCACACAATTCAGCAACATCCACACACTCAGTAATCACTCACAGCACTGAAATCAAAGGGCATGCATGCTCCACCCATACACACTCCCAGCATTGTAAAAGAAATAAAGCTCCACCTAAAATATAGTGTAAAGAACATTGTAGTCTACAAGCAGAAGGTATAAAGGCAGCAACACGGCACACTGCAACACATGAGACTCTAGGCAGCCATAAAGCATACATCACACTAGTACAGGCTGTGTGCATCTGTGATGTGTGAGCACAGTCTCGCTCCTTATTAACCCTTCATCAAGCCACTTTAGTTGTATAACACACAAATAAACCTTTCACTCCTTGAAGGTAGGTCAGAGTGATTTTTATTCGGTCAACATGAACGAGGGGAAGCATGTGCATGACACAAAGAGCCATACATGGTCTATAAGGCATCTTCATGTATGCAGCATTACGCCACATCACCAGCAGGTCAAATTGAGCATCCTATCTTTGCCCATACCCAAATTTCTGCTTGGCAGCCAATCACACCAAAGTATCTATCTTGTGTCTGGGACAGCCAATTCATGTTTTACCGTCACCATGTAATAATACAATTTCCAGAGCAATACACCGATTTAATAATGTACATCTTTGTGGGCAGCTAAACCTTCCTATTGTGCCTTTATTGACAAATACTACCCAAAAAGCTCAATCTCAAATGGTGGAAGCACTTATAATAACATTTTATTGTCTGTTGTAAAAAATGCACAACTCTTAAAGCCTTAAAAAAAATTATTAGGCCCACATGCAAATTTACTTTTAATGTAAGTGTTAACATTTATTTGACCTTGACCACTCTTCCTTTCTGCATTATAGCCTAAGATACAACTTTGCAAAGTCCCCCTTTCTATAGCGAGCGAATCAGCACAATCATTGCTTTGCCTTGTCCCATTTTGGGGGCCATTACTTCTGTTCCCCACTGATGACAAACTGTTCCTTGATCATGATGTGCAGTGCTGCTTCTGCTAAAATCCTCCACCATTCTTTATGGTTGCTTGCAAGCACTTTGTCTTATATCACATATGATGACCTTTTAGAAACCTGTTACAATCAAATGTTTTGAATTTTGACTCATTCATAGCACTTATCAGAGCTGCATGTCTAGCTGAAGACCATTCATGACCAGATTTCTCCTCCCTGTACCAGGATCCCACTGGTTTGGGCTAGGTCTGAACTGATGGGAGACAACTGCATTTTTGGTGCTCATCCTAGCCTATTTCATTGTGCTTTTGCCAAAGAGATTGGACTGCAGATTTGGAATCGCCTAATTTCCTTCTTGATGCAGCAAGACTACCCTATATTTCTTGCTTTACTCCGTCTTGCTGTTAGGTAAATTTTTGTTTTTTTCTTACATAAAACTGTTTTGAGCAACCTCAGCCAGCTAGTAGAGTGTTTGTTTTTTTTTCCTCACTCAGTTTAATTCCTTCCATACAGTTGATGCTGTTTGAATTAATGATTGTTTTAACCTACATGCCATCATGTTGATCTTTAGCATCTATTTGGCATAATTGTTTATTCATACACTAGACTGTGAGCAACCTGGGAAACCTGATGCTGAGGCTCATGACTTGTAGTAGTCAGTTTCATAAATTGGCTTTCCTGAAAACTATAACGTTACAGAAATAGAAACTTTCCTGTTGTCAGGTGCATTATCACATGCATTTATGTGCAAAAATGAGCACAGGGAACTGCTTAACCCTCTGCAGAGCAGAAATCTATGACCCTTTCTCTTACTTTTGTAAAACTTAAATATTTAGTAGTCTTGAATGATCTTCAAAAGCGCACTGCTGAGAGATGACCCTTCCACCTGGCAAAGATGTGCAGGAGGAATGAAAGAAAGGTCCCTCACCAGAGTTCAAAGATGTCTTGCTTGCCTTGCCAGCCTGCTTTGATTTCATCCTCAAACAGCAAGAAAGCAAAGGAGAATGGCTGACGGAGTGTGTGTGTAGCCCTGCTACAAATGGCGCAGGTTCTTTAATTTTAAAAAGATTTATTTCTATTCCTGGCCAGCATCAACTATGAGAAGTAGTGCTGGCACAGGCCGTTTTTTTACACAGAGCACGTAGCCAGCACTCAAGATGGCTGTTCTACTCTCAGACAGGGGCAGGTGCCAGTTACAGAGGTTGGGAACGCCCCTCCAGCTGAAGAGGCAAACCCTCTCTGATTTTACCTCAGAACGACACAGGCAGCGTGTGGAGAGGAGGCAGACACCAGAGGGGCAAGAAACTGAGCTCACAGAGAGAGAGAGATGGCACCCAGCAGCAGAGCGGTGTAGTTCACAGATGGCACACAGAGAGGGGACTGTGAGAGACAGCGCCCGGAGCCAAAAAGGGAGACGCCTCATACACAAATGAGTGAGAGACAGCTCAGCAAGGCCAGAGAGACGGCTTCAGCAAAAAGTAACCAGATAAGTGAAATCACACCACACGGAAACGCAGAAAGAAAGTGACAGGAGTTTATTTAAAAAGACATTTCAGCATTCCTCAGAAATATTCCTTAATAGTAAGAACACAAAAATAAATCAGACTATCAAACCAAGTCAGCTGAAACTGCTTCTTCTAAATCCTCTACAGTTTAAGTGAGTGTGCTAATATCAGCTGATATATACAGTGTGTGTGTGAGGGGGAAAAAAAAATGTCATAGCGGCACCAGTGTACTGTATTTTTTTTTTTTTTTTTGTGAACCAAAGACTGTGTTTTTTTTTCTACCTGGCACAACAGAGCTGATCCATGAGAGTTGTGTGTGCACTCCCTTGTTCTGCTGAAACTGTTCTCCACAGTAAAGCCAATAAGCCTGTGTTTGAATGCAATTGATCTGCATATTGGCTGTGTCTATGCCTCAAGAATAATCCCCAGTGTGACTCTGCTTAAAAGCCTGTCTGGTATGAGTGAAAAAGACACTTACCTGCCAATATTTTTGGAGTGTTAATTTTCTGTGAGGATAAAAGAGAATAACACATTAGGAAAGAAATGTATCAATTTACGGAGAGAAAAATAGGAACTTACCTGTGAGGAAATATTTTGCGGTGTTCTGCAAGTGAAATAATTGCATTTAGAGCCTAAACCGACCTGCAGTGAGAAGTAATAAAAGGAGATAATTGATACTTACATATGTGACATACAGGAAAAGAAAAACCTTGATAACTAAAAGCAAAAAAAAAAAGAATGTCAGATATTTTTTTAGCTTAACCGTTAAAAGAAACAATAAGGGAAGAAACTCACTTCAGAGTTACTGAACCGGCGCCTTGGAGTGTGTTACATATAAAGTAAAGGAAAGTTAGTACAAGCTATCACCCATTTCGGAAAAGATCTTTAATCAGCAACTCAACATCAGTTCTTTTAACCACTTGCCGACCGCACGCTTATACCGTGGCAGCTGCAGGACCAGCGACGCAGTACTGCGTCGCCAGCTGCAGGCTGATTAATCAGGAAGCAGCCGCTCGCGCGAGCGGCTGCTTCCTGTCAATTCACGGCGGGGGGCTCCGTGAATAGCCTGCGGGCCGCCGATCGCGGCTCGCAGGCTAAATGTAAACACAAGCGGAAATAATCCGCTTTGTTTACATTGTACGGCGCTGCTGCGCAGCAGCGCCGTAAGGCAGATCGGCGATCCCCGGCCAATCAGCGGCCGGGGATCGCCGCCATGTGACAGGGGACAGCCTGTCACTGGCTGCACAGGACGGATAGCGTCCTGTGCAGCGCGGATCACCGGGGGTGGACAGGTAGGAGAGGGAGGGGAGGAATCTTGCAGCGGAGGGGGGCTTTGAGGTGCCCCCCCCCCGCAACACCCAGCAGGCAGGAGCGATCAGACCCCCCCAGCACATCATCCCCCTAAAGGGGAAAAAAGGGGGGCGATCTTGTCGCTCTGCCTGCACCCTGATCTGTGCTGGGGGCTGCACAGCCCACCCAGCACAGATCAGCTAAAACGGCGCTGGTCATTAAGGGGGGGGGGGGGGTAAAGGGGTACCCCTGCTCCATGGTCATATACAGGCTAGAGTGTGAATATGAACTCATAGCCACTGTATGGTTAGATAAGACTTTTGCAAGGAACTGAAGACTGTTAGGGTAATTTTCATACAGTAAGGACTACTTAGAATCAGTCACTTATCTACCCCACCAGGAGCATTAGTCCATTTTCGATTTGATTTCTCTCAGGTTTATTTTGTCACATATATGTATGCATACATATTTAGATAGGAAAAAGAAAACTGTATCACTATAGACTTATAGAGAGTGAGATAAAGAAAAAGGTCTGGGGAAGGATTGTGAATTGTATATTTGTTGTGTGATCTGCTATGTCTTTCTTCCAGGTGCAATAATTTTAAGCAAGGTCCAAGTGTAGTAGTCTCTATCATTATTTCAGGAAGTAATCTTTTTCTTTTTAGGTATGAGATCTTCAAGCAAGAAACAAGAAGTGTTTAACCACCCTGGCGTTCTATTGAGATCGCCAGGGCGGCTGCGAGAGGGTTTTTTTTTAAGTAAAAAAAAACTATTTCATGCAGCCAACTGAAAGTTGGCTGCATGAAAGCCCACTAGAGGGCGCTCCTGAAGCGTAATTCCGATCGCCTTCGGCGATCAGAATTCACAAGGAAGGCTGCAATGAGCAGCCTTCCTTGTTTGGCTTTCCTCGTCGCCATGGCGACGAGCGGAGTGACGTCATGGACGTCAGCCGCCTCCGATCCAGCCCTTAGCGCTGGCCGGAACTATTTGTTCCGGCTGCGCAGGGCTCGGGCGGCTGGGGGGACCCTCTTTCGCCACTGCACGCGGCGGAACGCACACGCTGCTGGCAAAGTGCCGGCTGCATGTGCTGCTTTTTATTTTATCAAAATCGTCCCAGCAGGGCCTGAGCGGCACCCTCTGGTGGTAATGGACGAGCTGAGCTCGTCCATACCGCTAAGGTGGCTAACTCTGTATCTGTTGATTATTTTACTTAATTAATTCAGTGATCTCTATTGTAAGGGTGGTCTTGACAGTGAGGGTTTCAATTGGGGGTTTGTGTCCTCTTTATGCCGTAAGGTCTGCATGTCAGCGGACATTATTTTTGTTTTGTGAAAAATAATTATTTTTATTTGGCAAGATGGACTCTGACATCAATAGATCAGGAGAGAACCTGGGGTCAGACATACCAGCTATGGGTGAGGGATTCGCTGAGAGAGCTCCATTAAGGGCGAATGTAGATTTTACCATGTCTATGACTGACTCCTATTGGTATTTTAGCTACCTACTTACCTAAATTTACTGGTAATAATATGCCTCTGAGAGATTGGGCAGAGCATTTTCAAAGTGCTATCAAAGCATATAAAGTCCCAGTTGATATGCATCGGGAAGTAGCCATCTTGGCTTCTGAGGGTGATGCACAGAAAACAATAATTAATGCCAGTCGGGATCTTCCTGTGAGTTTAGAAGACATTTTGGAAATACTTGAAGAAATATATGGGGACCTCTCTGACCTACACGTAGTGCGGAAGAGGTTCATGGATCGAACCCAGCAGGATAGCATACCTCAGTTTGCTAATGCCCTACAAGAACTGATGAGAGCTATATAAAAAAGGAAGAAGCGGAAGATCCTTACCAGAACAATGGGATGTCTTCCTGGCTGAAAGACCAGTTTGTGTTGGGATTAGGAGCCATGTAGTAAGAAGGGCAGTAAAGAATAAGTTAGAATTAGACCCTGCAATTTCCTTTCAATCGGTCCAACGACTAGCTGTCAAATATCAACAAGAGGAGGAAATTATTCAATTGGCTATGCGACAACCAGATTCTGATGCAAAGGAAAATGGAAGTGAGAATAGTCATGCCGCCCATACCTCTGTCAGCAAAAAGGGGGAAGAGGCCATGGAGTTAGGTCATATTTTGAAGCATATGCAAAAAGATATTGCTAAGCTAAGATTACACCAAGAAGTCAGATGAGAAGAATACCATGGGCCCAGGGAATCTACTCAGAATAGGAATGACCAACCATTCACCTGCTGGAACTGCCAAAGAGAGGGACATTTTGCCCGTAATTGTCCTAGACCTCAACGATATGCTCGCAATGGAAGCAATCAGAATTTAAACTAGAGCCTCCCAGGGTTGAAGGTCGGACGTTGGGAATGGCTACTCAGACCTATGTGCGACAGGAGACAGGGCAAGTAGTAGGAAACTGTCCTTTTATTAAAATTAAGTTAGAAGGAAAAGAGGTTGATGGCTTGTTAGACACAGGATCCCAAGTGACTACCATTTCAAGGGGTATTTTGCAAGAAATTTTCCTGGAAAAATTCAGGAATTGGAGGTGTCTTGGATTGAGCTGGCAGCAGCCAATAATTTGCCCATCCCAGTCAAAGGAATTTTTTGGATGGATGTGGAAATTGGTGAGGAACGGTTGGGGAAAAAGGGTATAATGGTGGTAAAGAGACAGCCGTCGTCAGAAACCCCAATAATTGTTGGAATTAATATTTTTCAGGATCTGGATGGACGATTATTTTTGCAATATGGACATCGGTATTGGCAAAAGGTTTCCCGGCAACAAGAAGAAAGACGAGTGTTTCAAAATTTGATTAAAAACGTGTAGTGCTATTCGAAATGCCAAGCATTGTAAGGGGAGGATTTGAGTGATTAGAGTGCCCTGTGAGAAGGGCTTGTCTGTTCCCCCTAGGTCTGAGGTAGTAATGCAGGTGGCAGTGGGTTCCAACTGTCAAATTGCAGGTCTGGTCTAACGGTTTTGGTAGAACCAGTCAATCAGAGATCGGATATTACTGTAGCCAAGACAGTAGCCACGGTGAAAAATGGGCAAGTTCCTATCCGAATGTCGAATTGGGGAAAAGACACTGTACATATACCTTCGGGTGTTTGGTTGGCTGATGTGTGTCCGTGGAAAGTGTAGGTGGTAACGAAGTGCAAGTGGAAGAGAGAGGAAAAAATCTTTGCTCATGTTGGATAACGTCAATGGACTCTGATACTAAACCGCAAGAATGGACTGGAGAGAAAGTTTCCCAAACAGTAGTATTGAATGTTGAACAACTGAATGATAATGAGAAGTCGGCATTGAATCAGTTGTTTGAGAGAAATAAAGAAGTTTTTTCTATTGATGAAAGTGATCTTGGATGCTCTGATAAGATTCCTCATGAGATTAGAACAGATACAGCTGGCCCCATCAGAGAAAGATATACATATATCCCTCCTAATTTGTTCCAAGAAGTTAAGCAGATGTTAGAACTGATGTTGGCGGCCGATGTAATAGAACCTAGCAGTAGTCCCTGGGCAGCTCCCATTGTGTTAGGGAAGAAAAAGGATGGTAGTGTGAGGTTTTGTGTAGATTACAGAAAGTTGAATTCAGTGACTATCAAGGATGCCTATCCCTTTCCTTGGATAGAGGACTCATTACTGGATTTGGGGAATGCTAAAGTGTTCTCTACTCTAGATCTTTGTAGTGGTTACTGGCAAATTTTAGTTGACGAAAAAAAGATCAGGAAAAGACCGCTTTTACTACACCCATGGGTCTTTATCAATTCAAGAGAATGCCGCTTGGATTGACGAATGCCCCGGCTACATTCCAAAGACTGATGGAGGGCTGTTTGGGCGAGTTTAATTTTGAACATGTGCTGATCTATTTGGATGAATTAATTGTATATTCCAATGATTTTCATCAACCTATTCAGCACCTGGATGTGGTATTCCGGAAGCTCAGGTCATATGGACTAAAGTTGAAGCCTAGTAAGTGTCATCTCTTCAAGCTGGAGGTTAATTTCTTGGGGCATGTTATTTCCAAAGAAGGCGTCAAGCCAAACCCAGAAAAAGTGAAATTAACCCATTCAGGTTCCATCGTTTTCACGTGAGAAATGTTCACCTCCCATTCATTAGCCTATAACTTTATCACTACTTATCACAATGCACTGATCTATATCTTGTTTTTTCCGCCACCAATTAGGCTTTCTTTGGGGGGTACATTTTGCTACGAGCCACTTTACTGTAAATGCATTTTAACAGGAAGAATAAGAAAAAACGGAAAAAATTCATTATTTCTCAGTTTTCAGCCATTATAGTTTTAAAATAATACATGCCTCCATAATTAAACTCACGTATTGTATTTGCCCATATGTCCCGGTTATTACACCGTTAAAATTATGTCCCTATCACAATGTATGGCGACAATATTTTATTTGGAAATAAAGGTGCATTTTTTCCGTTTTGCATCTATCACTATTTACAAGTTTAAAATAAAAAAAATAGAAATATTTCATCTTTACATTGATATTTAAAAAGTTTAGACCCTTAGTTAAATATTTACATGTTTTGTTTTTTTTATTGTAATGTTTTTTTTTTTTTATAGTAAACATTTTATTTGGGTAGTTTTGGAAGGGTGGGAGGTAAACAATAGATTTATAATGTAAATGTGTGTTAATTTTAATTTTTTTTTTTTTACAGATGTAGTATTACTTTTTGGCCACAAGATGGCGGCCATGAGTTTGTTTACATGACGTCACTCTAAGCGTAACATATGCTTACAGTGACGCATCGGGAAGGGAACGGCCAGAAAAGGCGCAGCTTCCGAGAGAAGCTGTCGCTTTTTCAGCGGGGGAGAGGAATCAATGATCGGGCCCCATAGCCCGATACATTGATTCCCTGGCTACCGAATCCGCGGCCGGGAGTGCGCGTGCACGCGCGCGATCGGCCGCGGTAGCGCGCATGGTTCCTGGTCGTAGGAACTACGTCCAGGAACCAAAATAGGTTAAGGAATGGCCAGTTCCCACTACTATCCAGGAGGTATGAGCATTTTTAGGGATAGCAAGTTACTATCGAAGATTTATACCGCATTTTGCACAGAAGGCTCGTCCTTTGCATTTTATTCTAAAAGGGGGTCACCTGAAGAAAAAAAATGATACCGTCTGCTGGAACACTGAACAGCAAAAAGCTTTTGATGAATTAAATGCCGAAATTGAATCTTCTCTGATACTGGCCTTCGCGGATTTCCACCTTCCTTTTTGTTTGTATACTGATGCTAGTAATCAGGGCTTAGGTGCAGTTCTGACTCAGGTAAAAGGAGGAAAAGAATGAGTAATAGCTTTTGCGATTCGTAGTCTCCGAGAGACTGAAAAAAAATCCAGCAAATTGCAGTTCCTTCCGGCTAGAATTGTTGGCAGTGGTATGGGCCGTCACTGAGAAATTCAGTGAGTACTTGAATGGAGTAAAATTTACTATTTACACCGACAATCCCGTAGCGTACCTTCAAACAGCTAAATTAGGAGTGATGGAACAACGTTGGGTAGCCAGATTAGCCAAGTTCCAGTTTACTATTAAGTACAGGCCAGGAAGAATCAACGGCTGTGCAGATGCATTATCAAGATTCCCATATGAACCTGCTGGAAGGGAGAGCGATGAGGATCTGGAAGAATTCGAAGTACCCCTGTTTGGGAATAAGGAAAAAGCAGAGTGGGACAAATTGCAGGAACAAGATCGTATTCTCAAACCATTGAAAGAAAAGGTCAGAGCACAAGTATGGCCAAAGAGAACACAGAGAGTAAATTGGACGGTGGAGGGACAAAAACTGCTTAGGCAGTGGGATCGCTTAAGAGTGGAGAACAATTTGCTGGTCAGAAAGGTGCAGTTGAAAAATTGGCAGAATGGGCAAAGTCAGATAGTGTTGACTTAGGATGTAGCAAGCAAAGTTATCACCACCCTGCATAAAAAATTAGGGCACCCAGGGCCTGAGAAAATAGCCTGGTGCTTCCGAAAGAGATTTTACTGTCTACAGATGAAAGGGGTAATTCAGAAAGTATGCACAGAATGTCTGACATACAACACCAATAAAGGCACTTAGCCACAGCTCCCTTTGGTAAAATGGAAGCCTATTGCACATTTGGAAGTGGTGGCAGTTGATTTTTTGTCTCTGGATACTGCTTAAGACAGACGAAGTAGTGTGTTGGTCATGATTGACCATTTCACAAAATTTGCGGTAGCCCTACCAACTAGAGACCAAACAGCAGTAACAGCTGCCAAGCACCTCTGGAATGAATTTATACAAATTTATGGCTGTCCTCAGCGGATCCACTCAGACCAGGGTCCGTGTTTTGATAGTCGTTTGATGCAGGAGTTATGTCCGCTCTATAACATAAAAAAATTGCATACTACACCTTATCATCCTCAAGGGAATGGAGTCTGTGAACGTTTCAACCGCACCCTGATACAGAAGATACGGTCCCTGGAACAAGAAATGAAGCAACGTTGGTCGGTATACATTAAAGAGTTAGTCTGGGCCTATAATCACACTGTGCATGACGCTACTGGATATGCTCCTTTTCATTTAAAGTTGAAGAGAAATCGAGAGCCCAATATGGTGTAGTATGTCAAAATTGATTGGATAAATGAAACAGTGAGATGGTAATACTCACAAACACGGGTTACCGCTCAGGTAACCACTCATTAGGCAGGTGAGGAGATAAGACCTGTCCTCACTCAGGATTAAGAAGTCGCTCTTTGTAGATAGGAAGAAAGGGGGTAGATCACCCCTCCACCTGTGGTGGACTCAAATATATTGGTAGGTGAACAGAGGCGCCAGAAGGATAAAAGTACATAAAATTTTTTAAAAATTGCTGGGAGGAAGTGGTGGACTCGCCTCCGTTAAAGCAGACACCAAGGACTGTAAATATATAGATATACACATTTATTGAAAATACCCCAAAGATGCAACGCGTTTCGCGGGCACAGCCCACTTCAGGCAATAAGCAGGGGATAAACAACTGTAAACAAAAGACAGAGGCATAGCTATAAATGTTGCCATAAAAAGATACAAATGGATTATTATTTAGTGTAATAATAGTATTTCAAACATAGTGTTTAGTGATATGTTATAGTAGGGGGGTGATTGCAAGGAATGGGTCGGTGTAAACTACATAATGTGTATAGGGGAATGGACTAGATAACAGTGGTAAAAGGTAGTTAGTAAATCAGATTAAGTTGGTATCAAATTGACCGCTTTAGGTATATTTCAGTAGAAGGTAGGGAATGGAATAAGTTGTAGCTGGCAAGAGAGAAAAAAAGGCATGTGTAGTGGTTAAAGATAAAGACTTACCAGCAATTCAGTTATAGCAAGCAGAGCACCTCTGTACTGTTGTGAGGTCGCTTGCTGCTTTAAATGTGTTAATGCTGGCAGCTCTGGCCTATCCAGAAGCTGCTCCAGTGTGGGTGGGTGGAGTCAGTGGCCATGGTGACAGAGAGTCCTCCAATCAGCTGCTGCCAGCTGTAAGGAGTAGATTGGTGTGCATGTGGTCTTACATAACCTGCATGCTTTCTCTGCATGCACAGGGCGGTGTTGTCAGTGGGTGGAGTCAGTGGCCATGGGGACAGAGAGTCCTCCAATCAGCTGCTGCCAGCTGTAAGGAGTAGATTGGTGTGCATGTGGTCTTACATAACATGCATGCTTTCTCTGCATGCACAGGGCAGTGTTTAGAAAAGGAACATGGAGCACAGTGGTGTGTTTGCTGCCATCTAGTGGTTCAAAAGAACAAGTACAGTGAAAAGACTTCAAATGTCATTATACATGCTAAAAGATAATGAAGATAAAAGCATGAACAATGCCCGGCTTTTTACAATTGGTAAATAAAATAGTGTAAACTTCTGGAATTAATAAAAAAAATTAATAAAATAAAATAATAATAAAAAATATATATATATAAAATATAATAAAGATTATAAAAAAAATTAATAAAAATGTATAATAAAAAATAATGTGAATATGACATGAAGATATAAGCATAAAATCGAAGAACGCATAAAAAACATAAAAACAATTGTAATATATCCAAAATATAAGGAGGCCATTGGCAAAAATTGTCCAGGCATGGTAATATATAGTGTATAATCCCGTCTACGGTTTTGATATCGTAGACGAATGTTTGCAGCTGTAATAATTATCATTGTATTAGAATGATGATAGTAATAGTCATAATAAAGATAATAATAAACATCAGTAATAGAAGATAAGATATATATAAAAAAATAAATAAATATATATATATATTTTTTTTCCTCTTTTCCCCTTCTTTGGGGAGGGGGGGGGGGGGATAAAAGAGAGCGACCAAGATAAAAGCAAAACTTTTGACAGGGATGGTAAGTGGATTTTTTCTATAACTTCGTTAAGGCCCTCCGGGGATAGGGTTCTTAATGTCTGTATCCAGAACATTTCATGTTTTTTGAGGAGATCAAATGCATTTGGTTTTCTTGTATCCACTGAGTCAATCAGTGTAATATTGAATAGCAGTGGATTGCTGTTGTGATGGGTGCTGAAGTGACGTGACACACTGTGAAGGGGAAATTGTTTAATGATATTTCTTTTATGTTGTCCGATTCTGCTGCGTACTAATTGGGTGGTTCTCCCCACATACTGGAGCCAGCACGGACAGGAGATGAGATAGATGACATATTTGGAGTCGCAAGTAAACCGTTTTTTCAAAGGGAAATTGCAGTTGGTACTGGTTGAAGAGAATGATACACTAGTGTTGATGAATTGGCAGGCTGTGCAGCGGGTCTTGTTACATGGAAAGCAGCCTGGTTTGAGTGGTTCTGAATGAGTGGGCAGGGGCTGTGTGGGCGGGCGCAGTTTACTGGGTGCAAGAATGTTGCGGAGATTGGGAGCTCTCCTATATGTGATGGATGGTGCTTTGGGTAAGAGCGGTCTTAAGAAGGGGTCCTGCATCAGGATCTCCCATCTGTTGGTAAGAATGTCACGAATGTGCGAATGCTGAGCATTGTATTGAGTGATGAACCTTGGAGGGCCTGTATTGTTAGTTAGTTTTGCATCAGTACTCGGGGGGGGGGGGGGGGGGGGTTGGGGCGTTTGGCTTTAAATTTAGCGTTTTTTATCAAGGTCTTGGGATATTGGCGGTCCGTGAATTTTTTGGTGAGGATATTGGATTGGATGTCCTATTGTGTTGAATCTGTGCAATTCCTGTTGATTCTCCTGAACTGACTGTATGGTGTATTGGTAATCCAGGGGTGATGATGGAAACTTTTGAAGTGAATGTAATTATTGGCATCGACCGGTTTGAAATAAGTTTTTTTTGTTTTGATGTGATTCGATTCGATGTATAGGGTAAGGTCAAGGTATTCTATGGAAGATGTGTGATGGTGGTAAGTAAATTGTAACCCTGCTGGGTTGGAATTAAGATAATCAATAAAATGTGGGATGGTAGAAATGTCGCCTTTCCAAATAAAAATAAGGTCATCAATGTAACGTTTGTAAAATACTATATTATTGAAAAACTGGTTGCCAGGGGAGAGTTTCATTTGTTCGAGGAAACCCATCAGGAGATTAGCGTACGATGGGGCAAACAAACTCCCCATCGCCGTTCCGCTAATCTGATGGTAAACTTGTTCATTGAATGTGAAGATATTATTCTGAAGGATAAATTCAGCGCATTGTAGCAGAAACGTTTGTTGTGTTGTAGGCATGGAGGGGTTGGAGGCTATGAAATATTGTAGTGCACGGAGGCCGAATGGATGGGGGATGTTGGTGTAGAGGGCAGAAACGTCACATGTCAGCCAGACATAGTCAGGCTGCCAGGGGACATCCTGCAATAAACAAATGAGTTGCTGAGAATCTTTGAGGAATGATGGAAGGGACTGGACATGTGTTTGTAAATGTTGATCAAGAAATTTGGAGAGATTGCTGGTGATTGAGTTGACTCCTGAAATAATCGGTCGCCCAGGAGGTTTATGGAGACTTTTATGGATTTTGGATAAATAATAAAAGTTCGGAGTGGTTGGTTGGGTGTTGATTATACAATTCTTTTCATTTTTGGTGATGATGTTGGATAAAAAGGCATTATTGATAAAAGTTTTCAATGTGAGGTTAAGCGCGGGTGTTGGGTCTGATGTCAAGATTTCGAAATGTGTGGGGTTGTTGAGGAGTCTAGCTGCTTCGTCTAAGTAGTTGGACCGATTGAGTATGACAATGCCACCCCCTTTGTCGGCTGGTTTGATGATGAGATTATGATTTTTTTTGTAAGGATTTAATAGCAGAGGTTTCGTTACGGTTGGGGTTGGAATTTAGTGGAGGTGGATTGTTGTGTAAAGTTTGTAGATCATTGAGTACCATGGAGTAGAATGTATCAATGAAGTGACCCTTGGAGGCCACTGGATAGAATCGTGATCTACCTTTCAGTTGTGTGGTAATGTATTTTTCAGTGTTTAGTTCAGCTTGTGTAATGAATGAGATGGGTAGGGCGTCGTTGTTCGTGATTATGAGTGAGGGGGGATCGGGGTCAGAGCTGGGTTTGAAAGATTTTATTGCAAAATGCCTTTTTAAAGTGAGCTTTCGAATATAGCTGTTAAGATCGGCAAAGAGTTCAAAAGTGTTGATTTGGTTGGTAGGACAGAAGGAAAGACCTTTCTCCAATACTGCCGTTTCATGTGCATTGAGGGTATGGTCAGACAAATTGAAGATACATTTATTTTTAGGGGTCAGGGAGTTTTGTGTGATTGGGGTTTGCTTCTTTTTCCTTTTTCCTCTACTTCCTCTTTTTCTAGGTCTGGTAATTGGCGTTTTGATTTGTTCGGAGGCTGGAGATATACCTTCTCTGAACGGGGGCTCGGTAGTTGGGTGGTGAGGATGTTTTGTGACAAAGCTGAGGGGAGCTCTAAAAAAGAGGAAGTTAGGGTGTTGTTAGCTGAATCATTGATAGATATAGGGTTGGTGGAAGGGGGCACGGGGAAAATATTGGTTATGGTATTTTGTGTATGTGGACTGGTGGTATTGCCACTCGCCAGGGGAACGGAAATCATGTTTGTGGGTGATTTTAGGCTGGAATTGTCTGGCGGGCTTGGTGAGTCTGGATCTGAGTTGTAGATGCTGATCTGGGATGCCCTGATGGGTGAGCTGGGGGTGGCCTCTGGTGGTTTGGATGGCGGGGAATTTTTTTGTTCTGACTGGGTTGAATTTGTGGCAGTTTTTTGTAACGATGCAGGTGGTCCATTTGGGATGAAATTGAATTTAAGGCTAGTCTGTGTTTTAGAGATTTTCTTGCCGACACCAGTACGGGGGGTAGAGGTGACAGATTTTTTGGGATTGGTGGTTTTGGTGCGCTGGGTCTTGGGAGCAGTGATGATATCGAAACTATTGGGCGATGGAGCTGTGCATGTGAAAGTGATATTTTTGGGGATGGTGTTGGTGATGGTATTGGGTAAGGGGATATTCGGTGTGGGGGGGGGGGTGCAGTGGAGGCTGGAGGTGATGCTGGGACTTGGACTGGTGGTGGACCTAAGGGTGGAGGTGGAAAAGGTGGATATCTATATGGTGGTGGTGGGATGCTAAGGCTCATTAGGGGGACAGGTGGCGGTGGGGGGGCTGGGCCCGGGGGCAGGGAGGTGGGAACTGGTTGCGGTCTGCGCTCCCTTTCCCGATGTTCAGCGTAAGCTAACCGGTCTCTATTTAATTTTTTAAGTTTTGACTCAATGGTGTCCAATTCAAAACGCTTGACTCTGGCCTTGAGATTGGACATGAGCGGGAAGTACTGTTCATTGTTTAAATTGGCTAGCAGGAATTCTCTGCATTCATTAATAATGGGTTGTAAATCAGTAATGAGAGTTTTCCTTTTATCTATAATCCTCTCCATCATGCCTGCAGTGCAGACCTCAAGATAAATATACCAGTCTGCACTAAAGACAAGGTCTTTAGGAAAGGCTGTGAGAGTTTTGATTCGTATGCCATCTGGGGAAATTTTTTCGTCTATATAAGTCTGCTGCATGGCAATATCAGCTAAATTGAAAAATTCATCTTTAAGTGCAGATTCTAGTTTTTGCAACACTGGTTTAAGGTCGACAGTGGAGGTGGGTGGCCGAGTTTCTGGCAGGTTGTGATCTGGAGCAGGTTCAGTGTTCGGGACATGCTTGAATTGTGCCAAAAGGTCATCTCTATGGATAGATCTATCCTCTATGAAGTTCATGATTGGGCTGCAATCGATGTCGATGTTCGCCAGATCTTGAGAAAGAAAAGGCCAAGCCGAGCTTGCGGAAACTAAAGTTGAAGAGAAATCGAGAGCCCAATATGGTGTAGTATGTCAAAATTGATTGGATAAATGAAACAGTGAGATGGTAATACTCACAAACACGGGTTACCGCTCAGGTAACCACTCATTAGGTAGGTGAGGAGATTAGACCTGTCCTCACTCAGGATTAAGAAGTCGCTCTCTGTAGATAGGAAGAAAGGGAGTAGATCACCCCTCCACCTGTGGTGGACTCAAATATATTGGTATGTGAACAGAGGCGCCAGAAGGATAAAAGTACATAAAATTTTTTAAAAATTGCTGGGAGGAAGTGGTGGACTCGCCTCCGTTAAAGCAGACACCAAGGACTGTAATTATATAGATATACACATTTATTGAAAATACCCCAAAGATGCAACGCGTTTCGCGGTCACAGCCCACTTCTTCAGGCAATAAGCAGGGGATAAACAACTGTAAACAAAAGACAGAGGCATAGCTATAAATGTTGCCATAAAAAGATACAAATGGATTATTATTTAGTGTAATAAGAATAGTATTTCAAACATAGTGTTTAGTGATATGTTATAGTAGGGGGGTGATTGCAAGGAATGGGTCGGTGTAAACTACATAATGTGTATAGGGGAATGGACTAGATAACAGTGGTAAAAGGTAGTTAGTAAATCAGATTAAGTTGGTATCAAATTGACCGCTTTAGGTATATTTCAGTAGAAGGTAGGGAATGGAATAAGTTGTAGCTGGCAAGAGAGAAAAAAAGGCATGTGTAGTGGTTAAAAATAAAGATAAAGACTTACCAGCAATTCAGTTATAGCAAGCAGAGCTGACTCCACCCACTGACAACACCGCCCTGTGCATGCAGAGAAAGCATGCAGGTTATGTAAGACCACATGCACACCAATCTACTCCTTACAGCTGGCAGCAGCTGATTGTAGGACTCTCTGTCACCATGGCCACTGACTCCACCCACCCACACTGGAGCAGCTTCTGGATAGGCCAGAGCTGCCAGCATTAAAACATTTAAAGCAGCAAGCGACCTCACAACAGTACAGAGGTGCTCTGCTTGCTATAACTGAATTGCTGGTAAGTCTTTATCTTTATTTGTGCTCTGTGTAAACAAACAGCCTGTGCCAGCACTACTTCTCATAGCTGATGCTGGTCAGAAATAGAAATAAATCTTTTTAAAATTAAAGAACCCGCGTTATTTGTAGCAGGGCTACATGTGTCTCCTGGGTTTTATAAAAATCATTAAAGTAAACCTGAACTGATAATATATAGTTCTCACACAGAACCCTCCCTCTACCGATGCCTAACCCTACCCACCCCCCTGCTGGTGCCTAACTTTAACTGCCCCACCACGCCTAACCTTGAAAACACCACCTCCCTTTAAGGCCTAACCGTAACACTCTCCCCCATGCCTATCCTTAAGCATTTAGTAAAGGAGACTCCTAGATGCAGTGAAAGAAGTGCGTGTGGGACCTGTTTCAGCATCTCTGAATCAGAAAATATTCCAGCAGCTATGCACTCTGTGGGGTTCATTATTATCATTTTGCTACAGACAACATTTTCATGCGGCTGCTAAACTCACAGGACAACCCATTGGTGACGGAGGTATTTTCAGTAATTTTCTCATCTTCCCAGAAATTGCTGCATCGTTAGTAAGTGAAATAACAGGGTTGACAAGATGCATCTTCTTCATAGTGACGTATAGATAGTGTTAGTTTAGATAGTGTTAGTTTATTCAATGAAAGTGCTAATTAAATTCATCATACATATACTATATGTATGATGAATTTAATTAGCATTACCTTATGTTTTAGCAATAAATTGTATATATATTTTTTTTTCTGGTCACTGCTGTTGAAAATAGATTAGTTATTTTAATGCCCCAAATAGCGTCTGTCTGATCTAATGCATTGTCATTGGTTACATTATACTTTATACATCATCCTAACTCACATGACACTAGTCATTAAAAAGCAACTAATCCCAAAACGGAACAAGGCAAATTCTAATAGCAATTAGAGCTGAAACCCTTAGAACTGTTCTGAAGTACGCAGGCATGAATTTTGAACTGCGCCTGTGCAGTGAAAGAAAGTGATTGTGAATGAGCGCTGGCTTCTCTGTGCTCGCGCAATTTGGAACTTGTGGCTGGGCAATTCTAATTCACGTGCCATCGCTAGGGAAAGCTTCCTGGTTTTCACATTCCACTGGAGCATTCCATTATGCATCAGTAGTGGGGATGCTATGCTCTTTCATGTGTTTAAATTAGTGGCAGTCACTTCATAAGATATAGAAGGTCTCGAGTGTGATGATCACAAGGTCTTATCCTACCAAAGTCAGAAACCTTCCTCAAAAGACCCTGAAGATGCGCCATATCATATTTTAGCAATACAATTTTCTGAATGATTGACTGGACGATCTGGTAATTGTGAGCGGTAGGAAATGATCATTCAGGTCCTCGAACTGGAAGGAAACCAATCTGGAAATAAGCATCAGAATCTATCCGAAAACAAAATGATTATTCTTTATCGATTGCCATCTTCAAAGCTGCCCGATCCAATTGTACAGTTAATTGTTCAGGAAGTTGTATCCTTAATTAAGGTACCTTTAGACAAAAGCAGATCTGTTTTAGCAGAAACAAGAGGAATGTCTTAGAAAACTAGGGAAAACAAAAGTTTGCTTTCTTAAAACAGAAAGAATTTGCGATAATTCAGGTTGGAGTGAGCTTGAGATGTCTCCCAGTGTATCACTGCTGAATATATGAAAATTAACCATTGTTGCCCATATACGCTAAACACACCTCCAGAACCGCTGGAATGCAATGATGTGTCAGCTTGTTAATTTTTACAGAGCCATAATAATTCAACATGCATACAGACTGTTTTGGATTGTTTGATCCTCATCAGTGCATGGCATGGATTAATTTGGCTCTATGAAGTAGGGCTTGTAACACCGAGAGGTACAGACTAACCAGCAAGCTCATGGTGACCCAGAACTCATTGGAGTGTGTTAGGGGCTACAATGGTTCTAAAAGCCCCCTTACTAAAATACTAAGGAAAACAAAAGTTTGCTTTCTTAAAACAGAAAGGTGTGTTTAGCTTCTAAGGGCAACAATGGTTAATTTGTATATATTCAGCAGTGATGCACTGGGAGACATCTCAAGCTCACTCCAACCTGAATTATCGCAAAAAAAATTCTGTTTTAAGAAAGCAAACTTTTGTTTTCCTTAGTATTTTAGTAAGGGGGATTTTAGGACCATTGTAGCCCCTCACACACTCCAGTGAGTTCTGGTTCACCATGAGCTTGCTGGTTAGTCTGTACCTCTTAGAAAACTAGAAAATAGTGTGAAAATGGTCACCCAGGTAAGCTTCAAATATCCACTTTAGCTTGAAAACAGACCCTCTCATAGACCTAGCAAGTCTTCAAAGCAAGACAAGAGGTCTCTTATCTCCCTCACTATTACAAAATCCCAGGTCTGACATGAACTTTGGGAACATGACCCCATATAAAACCGACAAGTACATTTTTCTCTATATCTCATAACTCATTATACAATATGCAATGCATTATACCTATTATACGTTATACAATGTAAAGCAATTGCAGTAGCAGAACATATGGACTTAATCATCTTATCAGTTAAGAAATGGTAATGAGTTACAGGAGTCAAGAAAAGCACACTACCCTGCTAAAACTATAATCCCAGGGAAAATGTAGACTATAAGGATTCATAACTTTGTGCTGATCAATAAAATGCTGGTTTGCAAAGCTTCATACCAAAGCAATATGGACTTGCTGAGAACATTCGCATCACAGATGGTCTACTTGAGCATCATTAACTATGTTTGCATATGGTCAGCTTTTTGTGATTAGGAGGAAAGCTTTACCCCACCCTATTTACGGAGCTAGAAAATATGTCACAAGGTAGGTTTCCTGAGAAGTAATGTTGCACCCACATGTGCAAGGAGGGGGCACTGTCAGAGAGAGTTAAAGCAGACCTAAACCAAACATTTTTTTTAATTCAAAAATTCAATTCAATATTTAGTTATTAAATATTATTAATTGTATTTATAAAGCGCCAACATATTACGCAGCGTTGCACCACTCTGACACATACAAAGATAAATAAACACAGCTTCAAGCCTATGAGCATTTCAGTGCATGCTTTTCACCTTTCTCTTTTCATAACTAGGGTATACAGCTGGCAGCCATTACTTCTGAGCTTAGTAGGAGGTTTTAGTTCATAGGTGTGTTTGGCATCAGCTACTCTCCCTCACAGGGGCATTGTCTATGTAAAATCTCACACAAGCTGAGATCACCTCCCCTGTGACATCCGTAGCAGCCTGTGTTTTTGTTTTTTAACTCCTCCACCAGTCTGCCGGATTCTGTCCCGGCAATATGAAAGGAAGGGAGGGGTTCCTCCAATAAATGTAAAATATTTTATATTTGTCATCATGCAGCTGAAAAAAAGGCTGCTATTTATCATTATAATTTAGAAAATAGATTTTATTTCTGATATCTTGTATTTTTAATTGGGGTCCACTTTAACTTATCTGTATCGACGCTGCTTTCTATGGTGCTTCATGCTGCACTCCATCCTCCCAAGACTTCCTTCTTCACAGCTGGAACTTCCATAGTGAAAAAGGAAGTGTCGGGAAGATAGAAGGCAGCAACAAAAGGCGGTGATACAGGCAACTTAAAGGGAACCTAAACTTGAGAAGGCTATGGATTTTTCCTTTTAAAATAATACCAGTTGCCTGACTCTCCTGCTGATCCAGTGTCTCTAATACTTTTAGCCACAGCCCCTGAACAAGCAGGCAGATCAGGTGCTCTGACTGAAGTCAGACTGGATTAGCTGCATGCTTGTTTCAGGTGTGTGATTCATCCACTATTATAGCCAAAGAAATCAGTAGGACTGCCAGGCAACTGGTATTGTTTAAAAGTAAACATCCATATCCCTCGGTTTAGGTTCCCTTTAAGACTGGTCACACTGCAAGAAGCTTTTTCTAAGCGCTTGTGATTTTAAAATCTTTTGCCAATGTAATGCTATGAGTGTATTCTCACTGGAGGGATGTGATTTTATAAAAATCACCCATACCATTGCATTAGCAAGAGCTTTTCAAATCACTGGCACTAAAAAAAGCTTGCAGTATGAACCAAGCCTAACCATCTCTGCCATGACCGCCTCCATTTTGCTTCTCATGATAGTGTCCTCACTTATAGTGCTGAGCAAATGTGACTGTAGACTTTTCACCCAGAGTTTTGTGCAAGTTTTCGCCCCCCCCCCCCCCCGACGGTTTCTACATTTTGTCATATTACTGCCACAAACCTGAATCAATTTTATTGATATTCCACGTGATAGACCAATACAAAGTGGTGTACACGTGAGAAGTGGAACGAAAATCATACATGATTCCAAACATTTTTTTATAAATAAATAACTGCAAAGTGGGGTGTGTGTAATTATTCAGCCCCCTTTGGTCTGAGTGCAGTCAGTTGCCCAAATACATTGCCAGATGAGTGCTAATGACTACATAGAGTGCACCTGTGTGTAATCTAATGTCAGTACAAATACAGCTGCTCTGTGACGGCCTCAGAGGTTCTCTAAGAGAATATTGGGAGCAACAACACCATGACGTCCAAAGAGCACACCAGACAGGTCAGGGATAAAGTTATTGAGAAATTTAAAGCAGGCTTAGGCTACAAAAAGATTTCCAAAGCCTTGAACACCCCACGGAGCACTGTTGAAGCGATCATTCAGAAATGGAAGGAGTATGGCACAACTGTAAACCTACCAAGACAAGGCCATCCACCTAAACTCACAGGCCGAACAAGGAGAGCGCTGATCAGAAATGCAGTCAAGAGGCCCATGGTGACTCTGGACGAGCTGCAGAGATCTACAGCTCAGGTGGGGGAATCTGTCCATAGGACAACTATTAGTCGTGCACTGCACAAAGTTGGCCTTTATGGAAGAGTGGCAAGAAGAAAGCCATTGTAAACAAAAAACCATAAGAAGTCCCGTTTGCAGTTTGCCACAAGCCGTGTGGGGGGACACAGCAAACGTGTGGAAGAAGGTGCTCTGGTCAGATGAGACCAAAATGGAACTTTTTGGCCAAAATGCAAAACTCTGTGTGTGGCGGAAAACTAACACTGCACATCACTCTGAACACACCATTCCCACTGTTAAATATGGTGGTGGCAGCATCATGCTCTGTGGGTGCTTCTCTTCAGCAGAGACAGGGAAGCTGGTCAGAGTTGATGGTAAGATGGATGGAGCCAAATACAGGGCAATCTTAGAAGAAAACCTCTTGGAGTCTGCAAAAGACTTGAGACTGGGGCGGAGGTTCACCTTCCAGCAGGACAACAACCCTAAACATAATGCCAGGGCAACAATGGAATGGTTTAAAGCAAAACATATCCATGTGTTAGAATTGCCCAGTCACAATCCAGATCTAAATCCAATCAAGGATCTGTGGCAAGATCTGAAAACGGCTGTTCTCAAATGCTGTCCATCTAATCTGAGCTGGAGCTATTTTGCAAAGAAGAATGTGCAAGGATTTCAGTCTCTAGATGTGTAAAGCTGGTAGAGACATACTCTAAAAGACTGGCAGCTGTAATTGCAGCAAAAGGTGGTTCTACAAAGTATTGATTCAGGGGGTTGAATAATTACACACACCCCACTTTGCAGTTATTTTTTTTTTAAATGTTTGGAATCATGGATGATTGTTGTTCCACTTCTCACGTGTACACCACTTTGTATTGGTCTTTCACGTGGAATTCCAATAAAATTGATTCATGTTTGTGGCAGTAATATGACAAAATGTGGAAAACTTCAAGGGGGCCGAATACTTTTGCAAACCACTGTACCCACATAAAAAAATGTTTGACTTTTCCAAATGCAAGGATCAGAAGTTGCTTTTTTGTTATACACTGTACTTGACAGCAACATGTTGTTTTACTTTCATAGCTGCACAGATAAATATATTTCATCTGTTGGAACCACCTTTTTATAGCTTGTACAGTGTCAATATTTGTCTGTGTAACTGGTATTCTTTGATATTGGATGGTTTAATGATTGTGTGTGTGCATTAGGGAAGGAAGAAGGTTATTAAAGCTGGCAGATCAGAACTCAGACGGAGTAAGGCTCGGTTAACTTTAGTGTTTTTTTTTTGCGGATTGGAACCGGACCGTATACTGTACAAACGGAACGGACACGAACGGATCCAATGTTAATCTATGGGAACCGTACATATCCGTCCATATGGATATGTTACCTGTGTTCCAGTCCCCGGATCGAAAAAATGCTGCAGGCCCTACTTTTCCGCACCGCTGCTCCCTGCGGACCTGAAACGGAAGGTTTTGCAGGGCAATAGGAACAAATAGAAAACTGAACTTAAAACACTGGCTATAAAAATGGACCTTTCTAGCCACTTCCTGTGTACTCTCTATGGTACAGCGGCCATCTTGGCTTGTTTGTTTGGCACATGGGCCTAGAAGTGCTGCAGGAGTGGGATCCATCCCAGTTTGTGGATTTCTGGAAAGAGATGGAAGACATCAGGCCACACAGCATCGAGGACCTGATTGTCCAAGTGCAGGGGCAACCTGCCCTTTGGGACAAGGGGCACCCAGACCGTGGACAGCTGTCTTCTGTCCCACATAGTAGTAGGTGAAAATTAAAAACGAGGCTATTCAAAGCCAGAAGCTGTAGAAATACACTGGATCCATTGTCCAAACAGCAAGCTCCCTCCTCAACAATGGCCACAATGTATTTACAGATCATTGAGAGCTCTGGTGTATATATAGCTTATCTTTAATGCTAATTTTAGAACTTCCACTTTAAAACGGAAACTGATACAAAATGTATGCAAAAATGATACAAACGGAACTGAAATGGACCAGAAACGGATTTAAACCGGTCCAGAACGGATCCATTCGAAAGGACAACTGATCCGTTGGAACTAAAAGGTTTGGCACGAAACGCTAATGTGAACCGGGCCTAAAATGTTTGTTGTTTTTCCTCTTTAACTGTATTATCAATTTAAATTTGTGATACATGCAACAGGTTCTCTTTTGCAGGTAATTTTAAAATGTATGCATTTATGTATGGCATGGATGTATGGCATTTAATTTGGAATTCATTTTGTATCATGGCATGTACAGTACGTAATGGGTTTATATTCCATCTACCTCTAACCACCAATAATGTACCTTGTTACCTGTCTACACAAAGACACCAAATCAATCCTATTCTAGTGGGTTTAGCATGTCTGTAACTGTAATTAAAGGGAATATACTTATGACATACCGCTAACAATTACATTGTAATGGTCTGTAAATTGCATCAGCATGCCTTGTCTTTAAACTATTTGATCTTTAATCCCCCAAATCCTAAAACTCTGTATTTATCTATGTTTTTTCCCCACATTTAGAAATGCCACTCCTCCACATCACCACATTCATATGCATGGCGGAGTACAAAGCAGCTGATGCTGCCAGGAAGTATGTAATACTGATCCCATCAGCACCAGTGTTTATGAAAGAAAAACATGTGTTTTATATCCCAAGCTAAGTGGGTGGTCTGGACTAGTAGAGAACTGATTATCATTTGATCACTTAATTTAGGAGAGATGTCAAGAATGTTGTGCGATAAGCATGGCCATTTACTTTGTAATTGTTACTTTTATTCCTGAAGTCTTTTTAGCAAATATACGTGAATATGAATGCAAATACTCTTATTAGGGTGTTTGTTTACATACACAGGCTGTTCTTCCTCAATAATTTAACTTTAATTGTGCTTTTCTGATACTCTTCATGCCACATCAAGGGGAAACTCTCATAATAATGCAAATCTAGACTCATTTAGAAGTACTAGGAGATGATGATGCAGGAAGATGTAGCTTGAGCCTCCTCAGCCTGTGCAGCTCATTTTAAAATATCGGTATGTAATTAATTGAGGGATGCTTGATAGGTAAAAAAAGGCCACCAGCCTGTGCCCTGTGGTCTTTATTTGAGAAAATGAACAGTGGTAGTGACCGCTAATGCCATGATTTGTATTGCTTTAACATATCTGGTAAATTTGTGGCTTTGTATTACAGTATAAGAGGCACCGAATAGTTACAGAAGTGATGTGGTATAAACCTGGAGGGATATTTAGTACTAGTCTTCAGTCTTGTTACATTAATTGGCACTAGGTTTAGGATCTGGAGCTTTTATCAGTGGCATTCAGCCAGGTAGTATCTCCCACCCACATTGGAAATTGCTATGAAAAATAGCTTAGCGTTGAGAATTGGTTGTGTGATGATTAAATAAATGACTGCACCAAGGCACCCTGTTTCTGTTCTAAAATGGAGCTCTAGTGGTCCTGTCTAACAGCCATAATGCTTTCCTTTGTAGAGACAATTTGGTACATACTCTTATATGGGACACTGGGGGTTAAGGTTAGGCATAGGGAGCTCAGGTTAGTTGCCTACCTGGAAGGGATAAAGGTTAGGCTCCATCAGGGGCTTTCTGTGTGAGAGTAGAGAGAGGTTAGGTCATAGAAAAAATAGTGGTACAAATTATCGTTCTTTTACAATATGAATGAAGTAGTAGAAACCGTTAATTTACCAATATTTAATTATTGGCTTTCTCCGGCTTCCTAAATCAACTGGCACCTTTATCAAATATAAGCTCCAGGCTGTAGACGGGTCAGTTTAGCATTGCTTTAGGCTTTTTCTTTTAGACTCTTTTACTATGAAGCCATGCTTTTGTCATATGTAGAGTTTGCAATTTGCCATTATTTTGCTTAAATAAGCAAATCCATCCCTAAAGAAGATGCATCTGGATGGCAGCATATGTTGGTCTGAAACCTGTATCTACTATTCAGCACTATTTGTGCCTTCTGAAATGTTTAAGCTTACTATGCCATGGTCACTTTAGCAACTTCATGTCATCAAGGGGCAAAATCTTTGTGTGTCCCAGAATAAAGCCCCTTAGTATCTCCTGAGGTCCTATAAGAATTCATTAAGTGGAGTGGACCTGACTTGACGAAGACACTGGCCGTATCAAAATGCATTGTCACATCAGTCTACGGAGCCAGTTCGTAGAGGGTTTCCTCCTGCTTGTCATCGCCAGTAATGTCCACCCCCTGCCAGCTGTGGTGACGTTGGAGTTAAAAGGATCACCTGGTCTTGTGAGATATTCAATATTTATCTTTTTATCTTGTAAGTGTTTTTAATCAGTTGCTACATGCAATAAAGGGTATCACCATAGAGCACTCCCTTTCCTTGTTTTGCAGTGTTCTAAAATAAGCTGTGTATTCCTGTAGAGAGAGGTACACTACAAATTAAAGCTGATCTTCAAATACGGACAGTCCCCTTCTTACAAACGACTCAAGATATGTTTCATACATAGAAAGTTGTCTTCATGTACAAATATATATTGTGCTGATTTTGTTATATATATATATATATATATATATATATATATATATATATACATATATATATACATATATATATACATATTTTTGTTGTTACATGTTATACAGTATTGTATAAGTTGTTGTAAGTACTGTAGTTTAAAACACATTAAAAGCACATTAAAAATTAATCAAACATTGTTAAAAACTGCATGTAAAATCCAAGAGTTGTCCAAAAATAAATCATTTATTCACGTTTCATAACTAGACTTGCAAACAAATTCAACTTACAAACAATATCCCGAAGCCAGTTTGTAAGTAGGGGACTGCCGTATATGAGAGGCACTGTTTAACCCAGTTATGCATTCAAGTAAGAATGGTTAAATGCATTCTAAATATAGTATAAGTCTTTTGTTCTGTAATTGGCAGGCAGAGGCAGTACTCAAGTTCTATTTTACTAAGAGCCTGAGCCCACTAACGCAGTTGTGTCCGCTTCTGTCTGCTTTTTAGCATCTGTAACATTGTGTAACTGAAAAGCGGACACAACTGCGCACAACTGCGTTAGTGGGCTCAGGCCCTTACTGTAGTTTTGAACATCATTGAATAGTATAAAGCTAGCTGGGGTTATGATAAAATCAGCACAGAGTGCCAATTGGAATGAAAGAGGCAGGGTAGAGGTGGGAAACAGACAGAGGAAAGCCAGTGAGAAGCCTCCTAGAGGTGGGGAAGGGGCGTTACGCAAGAGTTCCTCTCTTGCAGGGAATGCCACTTCCCCGCTAGTCCGCCAACTTGCTGCTTGTTGCCAGATTCAGGGGTCCTAACATGGTACAGGGGGAACTAAAAGTGGCACAGAGGGCACACAGAAGCATGTCCTTCAGATGGAAACATGCCTCTTTATCCTTTTTTTAAATTAAAAAACACCTCAGGTTCACTTTAAAGAGACTCTGTAACATAAAAAAGTGTCCCTGCGGGGTACTTGCCTAGGGAGGGAGAAACCTCTGGATCCTATCGAAAATCTCCCCTGTCCTCTTCCGTCCAGAGGTGGTCTCGCTGGGCCCCTCCAAAACCACAGCCGACAATTTGTTGTGCTGTGGCACAGGCACCGTGGTGCCTGCAATATTTACCTTCCCCGGATCCAGCGGTTCCCCGATGGGCTAAGACGGAAATAGCCGATCTCAATCCGCTATTTCCACCTTAGCCCGAGCCGAGAGCCGCTACTGCGCCTGCACTGGATCCAGGAAGGTAAATGTTTACATGCCCGCTGTTCGGGGACATCTAGTGCTGATCCAGAGGCTTCCCCTTCCTGAGGTAAGTACCCACCAGGGGCACTTTTTTATGTTACAAGTTCTCTTTCAGATGTATGTTTTTACAATATTTTGTTGAAAATCTATAAGCTGTGATTAAGACCCTCTTTAATATTCTGTGCAAATGCTTTGTGTCCTAGTTGCCTGTTGGTTCTTTGAAGTCTTGTTGTACCACTTATAAGAGAAACTAGGGAGTATGGCCAACATGCTCTGCATAGTACATGTCAGGTGAATTAAGGATCTCCCAACGGTATGATCATTTGAAAATGAATGATTGTATCTCTCCATTCATGGTTAGCTTAAGGCTGTAATATACTTTTATTAAGAGGAAGCCTGAGGCACTCTGATAACCCTGTGAACCTTTCTCATCAAAATTCCACAAAATTACAGCCCCGAGAATTACAGCCCTTGTAATGATGTTGGCAGTCGCCCAACATAAGTAAATTCACAGTTCAGTCCAGTATACTGATGTATGTGGGTTTAACTGACTTCAAACTTCTTCCTCAAAGCCTGACTAGGCAGTTACTGGAGAGCTCCTGATTCAGTCAGCGCACTCCATTCGCTTGGATGCTCTCATGACATGATATTTAAAGAATAATTACCGACAGCCTGAGTGTTAACAGCTCACATTTTTTCCAGATGAAGGATTTAAAAACACGGCATTAGAGTTAATCTTCTATCAGGAAAATATTGCTTCAAAAACTATTTGCTGGAAACTCTGTATAAATACCACCTTATCCATTCCGATCTGTAAATCCTGTTTAGGGACAGCTTTGGCAGTAATTTAAAAAGACCTACTGTATAAATATCTGGAGTGAGAATGGTGATGTAATGAAATGATGGGACTTACTAAAGCAACTGCAGTGGGGATATCATCAGTGATGAAGCAAACCTGGACTAGATACAATTAAAGGACACCTGAACTGAGAGGGATATGGAGGTTGCCATATTTATTTCCTTTTAACCTCTTCAGGACCATAAGCTTACACCCCCCTAGTGACCAGGCTATTTTTTACAATTTAGGCCACTGCAGCTTTAAGGGCTCGCTGCTGGGCCGTACAACTCTGCGCACAAGTGATCCCCCTCTTTTCTGCTCACCAACAGAAAGCTCTGATTGCTGCAGGGATGTTTGTTTATTTTATTTTTTTATTTATGGGTGCTTTTTTTTAATAAATTGTACTATTTTTTTATTTAGTTTATCCTATCTTCGCCCTCCCTCCCCCGCTAGCCAATGACAGTGATCAGGTGTGAGTGATACGGCTGTTGCCAGTACAGCGCTGCCTTAGATCACAGCGCTGTACAATGTAAATAGATAGCGGTTTTGCCATCTAACAGTCTCCTAGCGGCAATTGCCGCTGAGAGACTGATGATGGAGCGGAGCTCCACGCACATCGGTGCGCATGATCCCCTGCAAAGCACGCCCTTGGGGCTTGACGCCAATCAGCATTAGGCGGTCCTGGGGGAACCACCGTGTTCACGACAATTGGCGTGACGTGGTCGTAAGATGGTTAAAAAATGCCGGTTGCCTGGCAGTCCTACTGATATATTTGGCTGCGGTAGTGTCTGAATCATGCACCTGAAAAAAGCATGCCACTAATTCAGTCAGAAACGCCTGATCTGCATGCTTGTTCTCGGTCAATGGCTAAAAGTATTAGAGGCAGGTCAGCAGTGCAGCCAGGCAATTTGAATTGTTTCAAAGGAAATAAATATGTCAGCCTCCATATCCCTCCACAGTTTAATAATTGTATAGCTAGGATTTGCCACCCTCACTCATATAAGATCATAGTAAAGGTTTCTGAGAGCTGTGCCAATTAGTGATTAAAGGAATACTATTGATACCCAAGTGTTCTAAAATGACAGTGTGCAAATAATGTCTAAGTAGCTGTGTAAACATTTTCCTACTTTTCATGTTAAATATCAGAGGCAAAAGCTGTAATTTATTGAGGGTAAGATTTAGCTATATTGGGACAAATCAATTGCAGAAGGGGTGTCTGCTTCAATGCACAGCCAGTGTCTCATATCAGACTACAGAAAGCAAAAACATTATGGAAAGCTGTGAGAATTAGTTACATTTCCTCTGCTCTCTTCAGACAGGTCAGTCAGAAACACAGGACACAGGAGCTGCAGCTGTTGGGAGCTCTCTCTCTCTCTCTGTCACACACAGAGCTACACATAGAGTTAACTGATGAAGTGTGAGGGGAATTTCCCCTCTCCTCATGGCTCAGTCAGCCAGTCTTGGCATCAGTAAAGATTGAAAGTATTTTGCTAACAGTAAACAAAGAAGTTGCTACTAAAATGTATACACCAGTACTTAGCAGCACTTCCCAAACAATTCCTGTGTCAATTGAAAAAAAATATGTGAATCAATAGTATTCCTTTAATTGCAGTTGCATGCAGCACCCACAGCAAGAGTTTTTTTTTTTTTTTTTTTCCTTGACAGCCTATGTCAGTGATGGCTAACCTTGGCACTCCAGCTGTGACAAAACTACAAATCCCATCATGCCTCTGCCTCCCCAAGTTATGCTTAGAGCTGTCAGAGTATTGCAATGCCTCAAAGGACTTGTAGTTCCACCACAGCTGGAGTGCCAAGGTTAGCCATCACTGGCCTATGTTCACCTGAAAAAAATGTTTTTTTTTTCCTTTGGAGCATTTGCATAAGACTGTAATCACACTACTGCTGCTTTAATAACCTTTCAATAAATGTTTCTGTGTTTCAGTATGACTCGGATGAGGACTGCAATCCACTGCGGCTTAATAGCAGACTTTTTTTTTGTAATTCAATCCAGGGTTTTTTAATATCTCTTATTATGAGACTTTTAGAGAAGCCTTAGTAATTCAGAACCCAAATTGTCTAAAGCAAATAATTATCTACTGCCACTAGCAAACAGTCATATGTTTGAAGACCCTGATGGAAACTGCTGCTCAGGATAGATGAAGGCAATAGACCCTATCCAGTTAAAGTGAGACTGAAGCAAAAAGAAGTATGATGAATTGTATGTGTAGTACAGATAATTCATAGAACATTAATAGCCTAGAAAGTGTCTCGTATTTTTATTTTTGGTTATATAGCTTTTTTTTTTTTTTAAATAACATTGCGTCATGCTTTAATATTTGAGTTTACAAACTATAATCTGTATTTTAAACTATGATACAGAGCAGGAACGTTCAGAGGGTTATTAGCTCTGCAGTAATACCTTAAAGAGAACCTGTACTGAGTAAAATTATTTAAAATAAACACATGAAGTAACTTCAAATGAACATTACATCAACAACACAACAACAACAACAAATAACATTTGTAAAGCGCTTTTCTCCCGTGGGACTCAAAGCGCATAAGCATGGCTCCGACCATCGTGGTACAGGGGAAGAATTTTATAAATCTGGAAATGCCAGGCTAAACAGGTGGCTTTTCAGTCTGGATTTGAATAGCTCCAGGGATGGTGCTGTCTTTACTGGGTGTGGTAGGGAGTTCCAAAGAGTAGGGGCAGCATGACAGAAGGCTCTGTCTCCAGATTTTTTGAGGTGCACTCTGGGAGTGACCAAGTTTATAGAACTTGCTGATCTGAGGTTGTGAGAGGTGTGGTGCAGCTTCAGCAAGTCCTTCATGTATCCAGGGCCCAGATTGTGCAGGGATTTGAATGTCAGCAGTCCAATCTTGAAGAGTATTCTCCATTGTACTGGTAGCCAGTGCAGTGAGCGAAGGATCGGTGTAATGTGACAGTGGCGAGGCTGGTTTGTTAGCAATCTGGCAGCAGCATTCTGCACTAATTGCAGGCGACGCAAGTCTTTTTTGGGGAGGCCAGCATAAAGGGCATTGCAGTAGTCCAGCCGTGATGTGATGAAGGCGTGGACTAGGGTTTGAAGATCCTCTGGGGGAATCAGATGTTTAATCTTTGCAATGTTCTTCAGATGAAAGAAGGAAGATTTAACTACAGATGAAATTTTATTTCTGAAACTCAATTCCCCATCGATTAGTACGCCAAGGCTGCGCACAAGGTTGGAGCTGTTTATGTCTGAATTCCCAATCCTGATTGGTGTTGCTTTAGGATAGAGCTGTTTTGATGGCGAGCACTGGCTTTGGACAAACAGGACCTCAGTTTTGTCAGCATTCAGTTTCAACCAGTTATCATTCATCCATGCCTGAAGCTCAGCTAAGCAAGAGTTTATTTTTGGGGTAGGGTCTGTTCCACCAGGTTTGAAGGACAGGTATAGCTGTGTGTCATCAGCGTAGCAGTGGTACGTCAGGCCATGTCGTTGGATAAGTGTACCGAGTGGCAACATGTAGATTGCAAACAGCAGAGGGGATAGGATTGATCCTTGTGGCACTCCGAATTGTAGAGGTGCAGGTTTGGACATTATAGGTCCTAGGGATACTCTCTGTGTTCTGTCAGTCAGGAATGATCTGAACCACTGGAGGACTGATCCACTGATGCCACAGTACTCCTGCAGTCTGTTAAGCAGGATTTCATGGTCAACTGTATCAAAAGCAGCTGAGAGATCCAACAGGATTAGGATGGAGCATTCCCCTCTGTCCCTTGCCATGAGCAGATCGTTGCAGACTTGGATGAGGGCTGTTTCACAGCTGTGGTGTTTCTTAAAGCCAGATTGTAAAGGGTCCAGGATGTTGTTTACTGACAGCCTGGTTTCAAGTTGCAGATAGACAGCCTTTTCAATAACTTTACCTAAGAAGGGGAGGTTGGAGACAGGTCTGTAGCTGCTCATAGCATCTGGATCTATGGAAGGTTTTTTGAGAAGGGGCTTGATGATTCCTTCTTTTAGAGAGGTAGGAAACCTCCCTGCTTGCAGAGAGCAATTTACTATTTTGTGAAATGCTGGACCAAGCAGGTCAGGGCATTTCAGCATATGTTTAGTTGGTCCAGGGTCCAGGTCGCAGGTTGTCTGGTGGAGACGACAGAGGGTGTCTGAGATCTCTTCCTCACTAATACTTTTGAAATCAGTCCAGGGTGTTAGGTTGTTTTTGCAGCTATTTCCATTAGTTGCATGAGTCTTGGGTGCTGTGGACTGAATGAGAGACCGAATAGAAGATACTTTGTCAGCAAAGTAGCAGGCAAATTTCTCACATAGCTCCTTTGAGGGAGTTATAGTGGGTTTTAGACAGGATGGATTACATAGTCTATCAACTGTGCGGAATAGTTGGGCTGGTCTGTTGGCGGCCTTTGCGATCTCCTGTGATAGGTAGGAGGATTTTTTCTTGGTGATCGCATTTTGGTAGCTTTCCCGGTGAGAGACAAGGGTGTGTTTATCTTTTGAATTCTGAGACTTTCGCCACTTCCTTTCTAGTCTGCGCACTTCTTTCTTTAGGTCCTTTAGTGAGCTGTCAAACCACCGTGCATGGTGAAGTGGTGTAGATCGTTTGATGCGAACTGGAGCGAGGGCGTCATAGGCAGATGACACTGCATGGTTGTAAATCAGGACCATGGAGTCTGGGTCTGCGCAATGATTGGTTAATGCGTCGAAGTTGAGGATATTCTGAACGTGCTGGGGTGAGACATCTTTCAGTGAACGGTATTTTATGAGTTCTTTCCCTCTGTGTTTTATCGCTGGTGCTGTCAGAGAGAAGTGGATGGTGTGGTGGTCTGACCATACCACTGGGTTTATATCCATGTGTGATATTAAAAGTCCGGAATGAAATATAAGATCCAGGGTGTGCCCTTTCGTATGGGTGGGGAGGTTGATAGCCTGAGAGAAACCCAGTTCATTCATTATGAGAAGTAGTTCACTTCCTAGCTGGGAGTCGTGATCATCCACCCATGCATTGAAGTCTCCCAGGATGATCCATCTAGGGTGTTCCACTGTTACGCAGGATAAGAGTTCAGATATTTCCTTAAGAAAGGCTGGACCATTTTTTGGGGGGCGGTATATGAGCAATATGTTGATGTTTACTTCTGCTGACAGTTGAGCTGCAATACATTCAAAGGTTTCAGTGGGGCCTATGGGCAGGGGCCTTATGTTCAAGGAGGATCTGAAGCATATGGCAACCCCCCCACCCTTGCCGACTTGTCTCTCACAGTGCAAGATTGAATAATTGGCCGGCACGGTTGCTTCAAGAGTTGGGCCTGCATGCTTCCCAAGCCAGGTCTCTGTCAAAAAGGTCAAATCAGAGAGCTCTATTAGGTCATGTATAGTTGCAGTCTTATTATTTATCGATCTGGCATTGCAGAGTGTAGCTGTGATTAAGCTTTTCTGAGGGCAAATATGTTTTTTATACTTGGATCCACTACCTCTCCGCCCCCTTCTGCATTTCCTGAGTATCCCAAAGGATTTTAAGAGTAGAGCCAGAGAGGTGTTAATTTGTAATTGATTCTTGGGAGGGCATGCAGAGAAAAGGTCCTTTGATGAGTATTTGTATGTTGACATTAGAGACAATAGACTTGTTCAGATAGCTTGTACTTCTGGAGTCCTGCTGGGATCAAAGGGGGTCTATGCAAAATCCTTTCATTCCTACACAGAGTTGGATCATAGATTTATTTTAAGTAAAGTTCCTTGTTTTAGAAGATAAATGATAACATAAATGTGGAAAATAGTCACTTGGTGCATATGCCTTGGATAATGTATAAAGGATTACTCACAGGGTGGAGTGAGGGCAATCACAGGCAATCAAGTTTCCAGAGAAGTTGAAGGTCTTGTTTCAGGTCAGCTGTTAGAAGGCTTGGTGTGTTCAGCAGAGGTGAGCTTCATGGAGGATTTCAATCCAGTTTAAATCTCTGCCATCCAAAGTAATCCGATTGTTCTGGTTGGTTGTAGTTGTAGCCTTGGTCGTGGTGGGTGGAATTCCTCTGTATTTTGAGTCCAGTTTCAGCACAAATAGGTTTAAAGGTGTAGAAATCTGAGACAAGGTCTGGAGCAGCTGCTCCATTACATAGTTACCTTGCCATCAGTTCCTCTCAGTAGGTCACCATTTTCTTCTTACAGTGATCCCTTCCAGTTCTGACAACATTTTGTCAGAACTGAAATATATCAGTTGCTGTCAGTTATATATCAGTTGCTGTTAGTTACAGCTGAGAGGAGAACTGATGTGTCCATGTTTCCCTATGGCTCAAGTGGGCGATGTTACAGTTTAACAGTGTGCTGACCAGGAAGCTGTTATGGGGTAATAGCCATTTTCAAAATGGAGGACGGAGAATTCCATTGGTCACAGTGGACAAACAGGATGAAGGAGAGGAAAAATAGATTGAGTAGTAGACTACACAGGAGGTAAGTCAGACTTGTGTATGTTTATTTTGACTTTTAATGTTCAGTTCAGGTTTTCTTTAAACAAACAAGAAATCGTGAGAGACAGGTTGAGAGAAGTGCTTCAGAAAAGAGAACTGTAGGTGACTAAACTAGACACGAACTCTGAGAAGCTCTTTTGCAACTGGAGTTTCTTAACTCTTCCTGTACTGCAGTGGCGTACCTAGGGCATTTGACACCCGGTGCTAGGTATTGAAAGACACCCCCCCCCCACCCACGGGGCGGGGTGTGGCTATGACCGGATGGGGCGGAGCTAATTTAAAAGTGCACCCAAGTTTTAGTCAACCTTTCTCCAGAAAATTCACATCATTGCGCAGCTTTTCTCCAGAAAATACACAAAATGTCAGAAGCTTTCAACATAAAATACACGTAATGCGAGAACATTTCACCAGACATTACACGTTATGTGAGCAGATTTCACAAGAAAATACATTCAATCATGTCGGCAGATTTGACCAGAAAAAAATCATTCAATCTTGCGGTAGATTTGACCAGAACATACACAATGTCAGCACCAGATTTCACCACAAAATACACAATATCGGTAGTTAAACTGACCACAAAATACACGACGGTAGTTAAACTGACCACAAAATACACAATGACGGTAGTTAAACTGACCACAAAATACACAATGACGGTAGTTAAACTGACCACAAAATACACAATGACGGTAGTTAAACTGACCACAAAATACACAATGACGGTAGTTAAACTGACCACAAAATACACAATGTCGGCAGTTAATCTGACCACAAAATACACAATGTCGGTAGCAGATCTGACCACAAAATACACAATATCGGTAGCAGATTTAAGTGTTGGCAAGCTGATGGTGGGTAGGTGGCTAAGGGTGAGCAGCCTGATTGCCTAGTGGGTAGGTGGGCAGCCTGCTGGGTAGCAGTGGTGGGTAGGGGGGCAGCAGTGGTGGGTAGGTGGGCAGCCTGCTGAGTAGCCTGGTGGGTAGGTGGGCAGCAGTGGTGGGTAGGTGGGTAGCATGGTGGGTAGCCTGGTGGGTAGGGGGGCAGCAGTGGTGGGTAGGTGGGCAGCCTGCTGGGTAGCAGTGGTGGGTAGGTGGGCAGCAGTGGTGGGTAGGTGGGCAGCCTGCTGGGTAGCCTGGTGGGTAGGTGGGCAGCCTGCTGGGTAGCAGTGGTGGGTAGGTGGGCAGCAGTGGTGGGTAGGTGGGCAGCCTGCTGGGTAGCCAGCAGTGGTAAATCAGGAAAAACATCCTTCAGGCGTTTGTCTTTATGGAGTATTGGTTGTAGGGCTTTTGATATCTTCCTCAGTGTCTTTAATTTTGGGTTGTAGATTAAATTAATTAACGACACTGAGGAAGATATCAAAAGCCCTACAACCAATACTCCATAAAGACAAACGCCTGAAGGATGTTTTTCCTGATTTACCACTGCTTGCTTTCAGACAACCTCCCAATTTGAGACAAATGATTATCAGAAGTGCATTATCTACACCAGAAACTCCAGGCACATTACCCTGCAATAACACAAGGTGTGAGACCTGCCCTTATATCTTGAGCACAAGCCAAATACAAATACCAAACTCACAGAAATATCATCAAATACAAGACCAATTTTCCTGCGAGTCATCCAATGTTGTATACATGATACGCTGCATGAAATGCCCCTCAAGAGGAATCTATATAGGAGAAACAGGACAAAAACTGCGCACAAGAATGAACCATCACCGCTTTAAAATTAATGAGGGTAAAATGGACACACCAGTGGGCCAACACTTCTGTGAACCAGGACACAGCATGCAAGATCTAAAAGTACTTGTTCTTAAGGGTAACTTCAAAAATGATCAATCAAGAAAAGTTTCTGAGTACAAATTTATGAAAATGTTCAAGACATTAACAGAAGGTTTAAATTGTGGAACAGGATTCATGACACCTTATGTAACATGATTGATTTGGCTTCATGATCTTCAGAAACCTGCTGGATTTCATGTATGGTTGCACTAACTCACTGGCTCCAGCCTGCTGATCACCTGACACCTAACGGATAAACAGTAACCAACACAACTGTCATCTTCGTGTTTACCATTTATCTGCATCAGTGTTTTACTTCGGCTTACATCTGGAAATATGCCTGAAGAAGGGGAGTAGATCCCAGAAAGCTTGCATCATTTAACTCTATTAGTTAGCCATTAAAAGGTATTATTTTTCGTCCAACCCTCCAGGACAGTGACATTGAGATTTGGGCTCCGCCCCCCAGAAACAGGAAACACCCAGCGTGAGCTCTATAAATCTGTTCCCAGGTATCCACACCTCAGTTGTGTGTTTCCTTCCCTGGGAACATGAGCTCTGTAAAGAGAGCTAGCTGGTCAGCAGCCTGGGAGTGCTGAGGCTAGTAATAGTTCTCTGAGGGAGCCTGCTTCACTACCCTGGAGGGTTGGAATATTGTTGCAGCAGAAAGCTCCTTACCTGCTTAAACAGGTTTTTCCCCTCTAGCAGCCACCTGAGCGGCTGTGCGTGCTAGAGGGAGGACAGCGCGGAGCAGCCCTGACGGAGGTCCTGGACGCAGCGGTGGGGGAATATCGGCTCTGCACGGAGGAAGGATGGCTTTGCCCCCAGTCTAGCGGTACTTCCGCCGACGAGTGACTTCACTTCCGCATTTTGCGCGGCTGCAAAACAGCGTTGTGTGCGTTCCTTGTGGCACTTAGCGTTTGGCCTTTGCCAAGGATGGACGCACGAAAACTTCAGGATCAGGTAAGCCGGCGGAGATCTTGTGGGGAGCCGCGTTTGACCACGGTCTGACTGGTCGCCGCACTGGTCTGAGGTTTGATTATGCTGCTCAGATGTATTTAGTCAGCATATGAATGACAGTGGCTAGATCAAGGATATTTGCTGAAGCTGTCTTTTTGTGGTGGCACATTGTTGTTTAAAACCAGTTAAACATGGATAACTGCACTGATCTTAAGTTTAATTAATAGATCAGAAAAAGCATGTTAGACTACTTTGTGATTTGATTACTTAAATGGAGCAATATGTTTGTTACCAGTTTAAGTATTGTAAAAGTCCTGATAGTTCAGAAAAGCATTTGTTCACATGTGACTGATTGGTTTTTGTGCAGCTCAATGTGTTTTGCATAAGTAATTGTTGCATAGCTACCTGAATGAAAGTTAACTACATGGTGCATTCATTATGTGGAGTGAGCTGGTTACTGGGTTAGCTGCATATAATGTTGGATGTTTTCCTTCTAAGTTTGCAGGAGGGATTTATTGGTGCAGTATCACCGAATATATATTAAAAAAAAAAAAAAAAAAAATTTTTGGGGGGTTTCTCTCTCTCCTGCAATATATATTTAGCAGCTGGATGCATCTACATTCTGTCTAGATGAGCTACACTTCAGTTGGTATGCATCCTAAATTATCTGTCTGATTGCTGTACTTAAGCTTATTTTACAGATAATATGATATTCCTTTTTTATGGTAAACAGCTCAGTATATATACAGAGTATATATGAATAAACATCACATCTGTTCAGAAGAGGATTTATGTGATTAATTACAGGCTTTAATGAATTATAGTAATTAATCTCATGGTATTATTCTCTTCATATGTTTTTCAGGAGACTTCGGACTTATCCGATAGCTCTAACAGGTCCAGGAGTTGCCTTGTCTGTAAGGTGGTTTTGCCAACTAGCTGGACCAAAGCATCTTGCCAAGGATGTATTACAAAGTTAATTAATGAAGAGAATACTGCCTCCTGCAAAGAGTTTATGACTACCATGAGGCATGAAATGGTAGAGACATTTAGAGCATTCAGGGAAAATCTGCCTACAGGGTCAACTCCTGTGGTACCTCCTGTGGCAGTTATTCCCAAGGAGAATCCTAAGCCGAGAAAAGCTCTTGTAAAGACTACAAGACGTTTAATTTCTTCAGATGAAGAAGAAGAAGAGGAAATACAGGATGTTCTTCCTGGAGGACAGGTTAACAGGGATTTATCACAGGATGATATGTCAGATCAAAGTGATACGGATGAGAAACTTATGTTTTCAAGATTCAGATTTCCGGTGGAAGAGACTGATGAATTAGTGCGGGCTATTCACACTACCTTGAATATTAATCAGACCACTCCCGCTCCTGTGTCCATACATGATAAATTATATTCTGGTATGGATCCCACACCACATTTAAATTTTCCTGTACATCCCTCAACAAAAAACCTAATTAATACGCAATGGAAATACCCAGAGAAAAAACTTTTTATTTCCAGAGGGTTTAGAAAGCGATTCCCTTTTTCAGAAGAAGATGCAAAACTATGGGAAGGTTGTCCCAAGTTAGACGCAGCGTTCAGTCTAATGAATAGGGAGAATGAACTTGCTTTTGAGGATTTGGGTTTCCTTAAAGACCCAGCAGACAAGAAAATTGATTTGTCACTTAAAAAAGCTTATACAGCAGCAGTAACTAACTTTAAGCCTGCTGCAGCCACCACCTGTGTCTCTAGGACCACTTTATTATGGATAGAGAGGGTGGAAGAATTAGTCAAAACTGATGCTCCTAAAAAGGACATTTTAGAAGCTCTGAGTGTTGTTAAGAAATCTAATAATTATGTTACTGATGCTTCAACAGAGTCACTAAGAGTTACAGCAAAGACAACAGCACTAGTTAATAATGCCCGCAGAAATCTGTGGCTCAAGACATGGGACGGTAGCCAATCGTCCAAGTCTAAGGCATGTAATCTACCCTTTACGGGGGATCTGTTATTAGGCCCTCAGCTCCAAGAAGTCTTGGAGAAGACGGCAAGCAGGAAATTATCATTTCCGAAGAAAAAGAAATTCAATAGGCCCTTTTTTCGCCGCAATAACCAGGGGTCCAAAAAAGAAGGACTTGGCCAATTAATAAGGAAGGGCCTAGGAGGACTCCGCTGCATAAGCCAGCGGAGCCCCAAAGCAAGCACCAGTGACGCCAGGCTGAAAGTAGGGGGCAGGTTATCTCGCTTTTATCCAGAGTGGAGAAAGATAACCTCGAATCAATTCATTTTAGACCTAATAAAAGACGGGTACAAGATAAGATTCATAAAAAAGCCCCCGGTGAGATTTGTAAAGACTTTAATGCCGAAAGACAGAGAAGCCAGGATGGCATTACAGGAATTACTAAGAGACATGATGGACAGAAATGTCATAAAAGAGGTACCACCTCAGGAAAGAAACCGAGGGTTCTATTCTCGAATTTTTCTGATCAAAAAGCCAACCGGAAAATTCAGAATGATTCTGAACTTAACCACTTCCCGACCGCCGTATTGACAATTGGCGGCCGGGAAGTGCACCCCGCAAGGACCGCCGTATTGACAATTGGCGGCGGTCCTTGTAGGGGCATGGGCGGAGCGATCGCGTCATCCGTGATGCGATCCTCCGCCTCCGCCTGGCGCCGCTCACCCGCCGCAACATCCCGCCGGCCATACGGAAGCGCCGGCGGGATGTTAACCCGACGATCGCCGCATACAAAGTGTATAATACACTTTGTAATGTTTACAAAGTGTATTATACAGGCTGCCTCCTGCCCTGGTGGTCCTAGTGTCCGAGGGACCACCAGGGCAGGCTGCAGCCACCCTAGTCTGCACCAAGCACACTGATTTTTTTACCCCCCCTGCCCCAGATCGCCCACAGCACCCATCAGACCCCCCCCCTGCCCACCCCCCAGACCCCTGTTTGCACCCAATCACCCCCCTAATCACCCATCAATCACTCCCTGTCACTATCTGTCAACGCTATTTTTTTTTTATCCCCCCCCCTGCCCACTGCTCCCTCCTGATCACCCCCCCACCCCTCAGATTCTCCCAAGACCCCCCCCCCCCCAAGTACTGTATGCATCTATCCCCCCTGATCACCTGTCAATCACCTGTCAATCACCTGTCAATCGCCTGTCAATCACCCATCAATCACCCCCTGTCACTGCCACCCATCAATCAGCCCCTAACCTGCCCCTTGCGGGCAATCTGATCACCCCCCCACACCAATAGATCGCCCGCAGATCCGACATCAGATCACCTCCCAAATCCATTGTTTACATCTATTCTCTCCTCTAAACACCCACTAATTACCCATCAATCACCCCCTATCACCACCTGTCACTTTTACCTATCAGATCAGACCCTAATCTGCCCCTTGCGGGCACCCAATCACCCGCCCACACGCTCAGATTGCCCTCTGACCCCCCCTTATCAATTCACCAATGCATTAATTACATCTGTTCTTCCCTGTAATAACCCACTGATCACCTGTCAATCACCTGCCAATCACCTATCACCCATCAATCACCCTCTGTCACCCCCTGTCACTGCCACCTATCAATCAGCCCCTAACCTGCCCCTTGCGGGCAATCTGATCACCCACCCACACCATTAGATCGCCCGCAAACCCGCCGTCAGATTACCTCCCAAATGTATCGTTTACATCTGTTATCTTCTCTAAACACCCACTAATTACCCATCAATCACCCATCAATCACCCCCTATCACCACCTGTCACTGTTACCTATCAGATCAGACCCTAATCTGCCCCTTGCGGGCACCCAATCACCCGCCCACACGCTCAGATTGCCCTCAGACCCCCCCCCCCTTATCAATTCGCCAGTGCATTAATTACATCTGTCCTTCCCTGTAATAACCCACTGATCACCTGTCAATCACCTGCCAATCACCTATCACCCATCAATCACCCCCTGTCACTGCCACCCAACAATCAGCCCCTAACCTGCCCCTTGCGGGCAATCTGATCACCCACCCACACAAATAGATCGCCCGCAGATCCGACATCAGATCACCACCCAAGCGCAGCGTTTACATCTATTCTCTCCTCTAAACACCCACTAATTACCCATCAATCACCCCCTATCACCACCTGTCACTGTTACCCATCAGATCAGACCCTAATCTGCCCCTTGCGGGCACCCAATCACCCGCCTACACGCTCAGATTGCCCTCAGACCCCCCCTTATCAATTCGCCAGTGCAATATTTACATCTGTCCTTCCCTGTAATAACCCACTGATCACCTGTCAATCACCTGCCAATCACCTATCACCCATCAATCACCCCCTGTCACTGCCACCCATCAATCACCCCCTGTCACTGCCACCCATCAATCACCCGCTGTCACTGCCACCCATCAATCAGCCTCTAACCTGCCCCTTGCGGGCAAACTGATCACCCACCCACACCAATAGATCGCCCGCAGATCAGACATCAGATCACCACCCAAGCGCAGTGTTTCCATCTATTCTCTACCCTAAACACCCACTAATTACCCATCAATCACCCCCTGTCAATGCTACCTATCAGATTAGACCCCTATCTGCCCCTAGGGCACTCAATCACCCGCCCACACCCTCAGAATGCCCTCAGACCCCAGCCCTGATCACCTCGCCAGTGCATTGCTTGCATCTATTCCCCCCTCTAATCACACCTTGAGACACCCATCAATCACCTCCTGTCACCCCCTAGCACACCTACCCATCAGATCAGGCCCCAATTTGCCCCGTGTGGGCTCCTGATCACTCGGCCAAACCCTCAGATCCCCCTCAGACCCCCTTCCGATCACCTCCCCAGTGCATTGATTGCATCTATTTTCCCCTCTAACCACCCCCTGAGACACCCATCAATCACCTCCTGTCACCCCCCCCTAGCACTCCTATCCATCAGATCAGGCCCAATACAACCTGTCATCTAAAAGGCCACCCTGCTTATGACCGGTTCCACAAAATTCGCCCCCTCATAGACCACCTGTCATCAAAATTTGCAGATGCTTATACCCCTGAACAGTCATTTTGAGACATTTGGTTTCCAGACTACTCACGGTTTTGGGCCTGTAAAATGCCAGGGCGGTATAGGAACCCCACAAGTGACCCCATTTTAGAAAAAAAGACACCCCAAGGTATTTTGTTAGGTGTATGACGAGTTCATAGAAGATTTTATTTTTTGTCAAAAGTTAGCGGAAATTAATTTTTATTGGTTTTTTTCCCCAAAGTGTCATTTTTCACTAACTTGTGACAAAAAATAAAATCTTCTATGAACTCGCAATACACCTAACAGAATACCTTGGGGTGTCTTCTTTCTAAAATGGGGTCACTTGTGGGGTTCCTATACTGCCCTGGCATTTTAGGGCCCCTAAACCGCGAGGAGTAGTCTAGAAAACAAATGCTTCAAAATGATCTGTGAATAGGACGTTGGGCCCCTTAGCGCACCTAGGCTGCAAAAAAGTGTCACACATGTGGTACCGCCGTACTCAGGAAAAGTAGTATAATGTGTTTTGGGGTGTATTTTTACACATACCCATGCTGGGTGGGAGAAATTTCTATGTAAATGGACAATTGTGTGTAAAAAAATCAAACAATTGTCATTTACAGAGATATTTCTCCCACTTAGCATGGGTATGTGTAAAAATACACCACAAAACGCATTATACTACTTCTCCTGAGTACGGCGGTACCACATGTGTGGCACTTTTTTACACCCTAAGTACGCTAAGGGGCCCAAAGTCCAATGAGTACCTTTAGGATTTCACAGGTCATTTTGCGACATTTGGTTTCAAGACTACTCCTCACGGTTTAGGGCCCCTAAAATGCCAGGGCAGTATAGGAACCCCACAAATGACCCCATTCTAGAAAGAAGACACCCAAAGGTATTCCGTACGGAGTATGGTGAGTTCATAGAAGATTTTATTTTTTGTCACAAGTTATCGGAAAATGACACTTTGTGAAAAAAAACTATTAAAATCAATGTCCGCTAACTTGTGACAAAAAAATAAAAACGTCTATGAACTCACCATACTCCTAACGGAATACCTTGGGGTGTCTTCTTTCTAAAATGGGGTCATTAGTGGGGTTCCTATACTGCCCTGGCATTTTAGGGGCCCTAAACCGCGAGGAGTAGTCTTGAAACAAAAATGACCTGTGAAATCCTAAAGTTACTCATTGGACTTTGGGCCCCTTAGTGCAGTTAGGGTGCAAAAAAGTGCCACACATGTGGTATCGCCGTACTCGGGAGAAGTAGTATAATGTGTTTTGGGGTGTATTTTTACACATACCCATGCTGGGTGGGAGAAATACCTCTGTAAATGACAATCTTTTGATTTTTTTACACACAATTGTCCATTTACAGAGGTATTTCTCCCACCCAGCATGGGTATGTGTAAAAATACACCCCAAAACACATTGTACTACTTCTCCCGAGTATGGCGATACCACATGTGTGGCACTTTTTTGCACCCTAACTGCGCTAAAGGGCCCAAAGTCCAATGAGTACCTTTAGGATTTCACAGGTCATTTTGAGAAATTTCGTTTCAAGACTACTCCTCACGGTTTAGGGCCCCTAAAATGCCAGGGCAGTATAGGAACCCCACAAATGACCCCATTTTAGAAAGAAGACACCCCAAGGTATTCCGTTAGTAGTATGGCGAGTTCATAGAAGATTTTATTTTTTGTCACAAGTTAGCGGAAATTGATTTTAATTGTGTTTTTTCACAAAGTGTCATTTTCCGCTAACTTTTGACAAAAAATAAAATCTTCTATGAACTCACCATACTCCTAACGGAATACCTTGGGGTGTCTTCTTTCTAAAATGGGGTCATTAGTGGGGTTCCTATACTGCCCTGGCATTTTAGGGGCCCTAAACCGTGAGGAGTAGTCTTGAAACGAAATTTCTCAAAATGACCTGTGAAATCCTAAAGGTACTCATTGGACTTTGGGCCCTTTAGCGCAGTTAGGGTGCAAAAAAGTGCCATACATGTGGTATCGCCGTACTCAGGAGAAGTAGTATAATGTGTTTTGTGGTGTATTTTTACACATACCCATGCTGAGTGGGAGAAAGATCTCTGTAAATGGACAATTGTGTGTTATAAAAATTAACAAATTGTCATTTACAGAGATATTTCTCCCACCCAGCATGGGTATGTGTAAAAATACACCCCAAAACACATTATACTACTTCTCCTGAGTACGGCAATACCACATGTGTGGCACTTTTTTGCAGCCTAACTGCGCTAAGGGGTCCAAAGTCCAATGAGCACCTTTAGGCTTTACAGGGGTGCTTACAATTTAGCACCCACCAAAATGTCAGGACAGTAAACACACCCCACAAATGACCCCATTTTGGAAAGTAGACCCTTCAAGGTATTCAGAGAGGGGCATGGTGAGTCCGTGGCAGATTTCATTTTTTTTTGTCGCAAGTTCGAAGAAATGGAAACTTTTTTTGTGTGTGTCATTTTCCGCTTACTTGTGACAAAAAATAATATCTTCTATGAACTCACTATGCCTCTCAGTGAATACTTTGGGATGTCTTCTTTCCAAAATGGGGTCATTTGGGGGGTATTTATACTATCCTGGAATTCTAGCCCCTCATGAAACATGACAGGGGGTCAGAAAAGTCAGAGATGCTTGAAAATGGGAAAATTCACTTTTTGCACCATAGTTTGTAAACGCTATAACTTTTACCCAAACCAATAAATATACACTGAATGGGTTTTTTTTTATCAAAAACATGTTTGTCCACATTTTTCGCGCTGCATGTATACAGAAATTTTACTTTATTTGAAAAATGTCAGCACAGAAAGTTAAAAAAATCATTTTTTTGCCAAAATTCATGTCTTTTTTGATGAATATAATAAAAAGTAAAAATCGCAGGAGCAATCAAATAGCACCAAAAGAAAGCTTTATTAGTGACAAGAAAAGGAGCCAAAATTCATTTAGGTGGTAGGTTGTATGAGCGAGCAATAAACCGTGAAAGCTGCAGTGGTCTGAATGGAAAAAAAGTGGCCGGTCCTTAAGGGGTAGAAAGCCCTAGGTCCTCAAGTGGTTAAAACCACTAAACCCCTTTATTGTATACGAAAAGTTCAGAATGGAAACTGTGTATACGATGAGGAACTTACTGAATGCAGACGTGTTTATGGTGAACATAGATCTGACAGACGCTTATTGGCACATCCCAATCAGAAGGGAGTCTCAAAAGTACCTAAGATTCAGTGTACAAGGAGACGGTGGAGTGCTGCATTATCAATTCTCGTGCCTTCCTTTCGGAATATCTTCAGCACCAAGAGTGTTTACGAAAGTAATGGCAGAGGTGGTAGGAAATCTTCATCTCCAGAACATTATAATAATCCCTTATCTGGACGACCTATTAGTTCTAGCAGACAATGCGGTACTGCTTCAAAGAGATCTGAAGAGGGTGTTAGGTCAGTTAGAAACCCTGGGTTGGTTAGTAAATTACCAAAAGTCACATCTGGATCCATCCCAGGTGATCAAATTTTTGGGGTTCATAATAAATTCACCCCTTCAAAGACTGTTCTTGCCAGAGGACAAGGTGACAAAAGTGCAGTCGACAATAGTCAGCCTTCTAGAGGCAGACGCCATCTCAGTACGGCAGTGCATGAGTATAGTGGGTCTTCTAACCTCAACAGCACCAGCAGTAGATTGGGCAATGGCTCACGTAAGAGTTCTCCAGAACTGGCTACTGGAAAACTGGAACAGAAATCAGGGCGATTTAGAAAGCGTGTTATCAATACCAACCTGGGTAAAGGAATCACTGCCTTGGTGGATGGATATAAAAAATCTTCAGTTAGGAAGACTATGGCGGTCTCCTCCAACAAAGATTATAACAACAGACGCAAGTTTGATGGGTTGAGGAGCCCATGTGGACGGACTATACCTGCAAGGGTCATGGACAGACCCAGTAAGGGGAGAGTCATCCAACTTCAGAGAAATGAAGGCAGTTCATATGGCCCTATTACAAGCATCAGAGTGTCTAAAGGGGCATCATCTTCAGGTTCGTTCAGACAACATAACAGTAGTAGCCTATCTGAACAAACAAGGAGGGACAAGGTCCAGAAAACTCCTAGAAGTGTCACTGAAGATCTTAGATTGGGCAGAGCTGAATCTGCTATCGTTAACAGCAGTCCATCTGAAAGGGACATTAAATCGAATGGCCGACCTTCTAAGCAGACAAAGACTGTCAAATTCCGAGCTGAGGCTCAACCCGGAAGTATTCAGAATGATAACGGCCAGATGGGGGTGGCCCGAAATAGACCTTTTTGCCAATCAGACGAACTCTCAGTGCAGAAGGTTTTTCTCTCTAGATCCGAAGGGAGCATGTGCAATAGATGCGTTGGCCCAAGATTGGATCTTCGGCAAAGCATATGCCTTTCCACCAATCCCCTTGATTCCTCTTGTATTACAGAAGTTGAGACTGTCCAGAATGACTCTGATATGGTGGTGGCTGGATAGAGTACTGGTTAAGGGCTCTGCCTTTGACATGGGAGACCAGGGTTCGAATCCTGGCTAGGTCAAGTACCTATTCAGTAAGGAGTTCAAGGCAAGACTCCCTAACACTGCAGGGTGGCCTCCTGAGCGCGTCCCAGTGGCTGCAGCTCTTGAGCGCTTTGAGTCCGAAAGGAGAAAAGCGCTATACAAGTGTTCGGATTATTATTATTATTATTGATATTAATAGCACCAGATTGGCCAAAACGATCATGGTACCCGTTGTTACTAAAAATGCTGAAAAAAGATCCTTTACTCCTCCCTCAGGAGGAATTACTCTTAGATCAAGAGGAACACAGATGGGTACATGTTCCAAATCTGCATCTAAAAGCATGGTTTCTGAAAGGGATGTTCTGAAGTCCAAGGGCTTGTCAGACAGAGTGATCAAGACGGTTCTGAATAGCAGAAAGAAAGTAACCAGATCGATCTATTCTAAGTATTGGAAGACTTTTTTAGACTGGAAAAAGAGAAATAAAGTTAAAGACAATAAATTACCGACAATTCTGGAGTTCCTGCAAGATGGAATTGAGAGGGGTTTGGCCTTAAGTACAATTAAGGTACAAGTAGCAGCAATTTCTGTTTTCGTTGATAAGAAATTAGCCTTAGATCCCCTGGTGATCAGATTTATGAAATCAGTAGAAAGATCAAGGCCAATAGTTAAGAAATCATGTCCTAGGTGGGACCTATCTTTAGTTCTCAATGTACTTATGGAAGAGCCATTCGAACCTCTAGAAGAAATTTCGTTAAGGAATCTTACAATTAAAACCATATTCTTAGTAGCTATTACCTCTGCAAAAAGAGTAAGCGAATTAGAGGCACTAAGCAGTGATAAACAATTCTGTTCTATATTTGAAGACCGAGTGATATTGAAGACGGTAACTGATTTTTTACCAAAAGTATCATCAGTGTCTAATAGGGGGCAAGAGATAATATTGCCTACCTTCTGCAATAAAGCAGTTCATCCAAAAGAGAAGCAGTGGCACAAGCTGGATGTAAGGAGGTGCTTACTAATATACTTAAAAAGAGTGAAGCAACTCAGGAAAACAGACAGGTTATTTGTTAATTTCACTGGAAATAAAGTGGGAGAAAAAATGACCAAAGCTCCGATAGCAAGATGGCTCAAGGTTTGTATTGAGGAAGCTTACAAATTGAGGCAGTTGGAGTCACCTAAAGAGATCACAGCACACTCTACTAGAGCTATGGCAACCTCCTGGGCCTATAGAGCTGGGGCATCGGCATCGGAGATCTGCCGGGCAGCAACATGGAGGAGTGTCAACACGTTCGTCAGACATTACTGTCTAGATCTGATGACAGCAGGAGAACAGTCCTTCGGGAGGAAAGTTCTACAGGCTGTGGTCCCGCCCTAAGGTGGGTGATTCCTTGTTTATCATCTCAATGTCGCTGTCCTGGAGGGTTGGACGAAAAAACCAGGATTACGACCTGGTAATTCTATTTTTGACAACCCTCCAGGACAGTCCTTAGTTCCCACCCGTTAAGCATCATATATTTTGATGTGGGTAAGAAAGTATTAGGGTATCCAGTATGACTAGGTTCAGGTCTTGGGCACAACTGAGGTGTGGATACCTGGGAACAGATTTATAGAGCTCACGCTGGGTGTTTCCTGTTTCTGGGGGGCGGAGCCCAAATCTCAATGTCACTGTCCTGGAGGGTTGTCAAAAATAGAATTACCAGGTTGTAATCCTGGTTTTCTTACAAAACGTTGTTTTTTTTCTACCTATATAATTTGTTTGGCTAACACGGTACAGAAACTTTTTTGCTACCTTAGAAACTTTAAAATCGATATTCTCAAAAACTATAAGGTCTTTTTGAAAAATTGTTTTTTCATCTTATCCCCAATGATCTACTTAACATATCCTGCAAATTTAGTGTTTCTAGCATTTAAAGGATACCACAGCCCACAGGCTGTGGTAAAATAAATGCAGCATGTGTAGGGGAAAAAAAAGGACATACTCACCGCTCCCCTCGCTCCCAGCCGCCGGGTCCCGCTCGTCTGCTACAGCTCCCGGTACCGGCCGACTCATCTGACCCCTGACCCGGACATACTGCACTGCGCATGCGCAGTATGTCCAATCATCTTCCCTTCTGCCGTCGCATCATGACGGCAGAAGATCGGACACTCCCCCGCCTCCTTCCTGCCCAGCGTGTGCGCTCCACTAATAAAGCTAGCGTGACATGCTAGCTGGAGTCACGCTGGGAGCGGCGATTTGGAGAGAGAGTGGAGGGGGAGTGAGTTGGGATGGACGGGAAGCGGGCACTTATTATGAAAGTGCCCGCTTCCCGTCCATCCCAACTCACTCCCCCTCCACTCTCTCTCCAAATCGCCGCTCCCAGCGTGACTCCAGCTAGCATGTCACGCTAGCTTTATTAGTGGAGCGCACACGCTGGGCAGGAAGGAGGCGGGGGAGTGTCCGATCTTCTGCCGTCATGATGCGACGGCAGAAGGGAAGATGATTGGACATACTGCGCATGCGCAGTGCAGTATGTCCGGGTCAGGGGTCAGATGAGTCGGCCGGTACCGGGAGCTGTAGCAGACGAGCGGGACCCGGCGGCTGGGAGCGAGGGGAGCGGTGAGTATGTCCTTTTTTTTCCCCTACACATGCTGCATTTATTTTACCACAGCCTGTGGGCTGTGGTATCCTTTAAGGTGGATTTGCTATTAACCATTAAAGTCAGCGGGTTTTTTAATGTGTATTTTTTTTCCTTTGACACTTTAAAATCGATTTTCTCAAAAACTATAAGGTTTGACATTTTTTTTCCTCTTGTAGCCACTGGGGGCCCCTACAAGCTCTGGGGCCCTGGGGCAATTGCCCCCTTTGCCTCTATGGTAGCGCCGGTAGCTCCGGCCCTGAAAGGACCTTTTCTCTGCCTGCCCTCCCAAAAAACAATTACAAATTAACACCTCACTAGCTCTCCTCTTAAAATCCTTTGGGATACTCAGGAAGCGCAGAAGGGGGCGGAGAGGTAGTGGATCCAAAAATAAACACCAGGGAAGCAACACCAGGCAAAGGGTAACAAGTTTGACAATGAAATCTAAAAAAACATAGCTGTCCCCAGGAAAGCTCAATCACAGCCACACTCTGCAATGCCAGATCGATAAATAATAGGACTGCAACTATACATGACCTAATAGAGCTCTCTGATTTGACCTTTTCGACAGAGACCTGGCTTGGGAAACATGCAGGCCCAACTCTTGAAGCAACGGTTATTCAGTCTTGCACTGTGAGAGACAAGTCCGCAAGGGTTGGGGGTTGCCATATGCTTCAGATCCTCTTTGAACATAAGGCCCCTGGCCATAGGCCCCACTGAAACCTTTGAATGTCTTGCAGCCCAACTGTCAGCAGAAGTAAACATCAACATATTGCTCATATACCGCCCCCCAGAAAATGGTCCAGCCTTTCTTAAAGAAATCTCTGAACTCTTATCCTGCCTTACAGTGGAACACCCTAGATGGATCATTCTGGGAGATTTTAATGCATTGGTGGATGATCACGCCTCACGCCTAGGAAGTGAACTACTTCTCATAATGAGTGAACTGGGTTTCTCTCAGGCTGTCAACCTCCCCACCCACAAGAAAGGGCACACCCTGGATCTTATATTTCATTGTGGACTTTTCAATTTCAAATAGTTTTATTAAATTTTCAGTAAAGATAACAGCTCACAACGCAGGACAAAGCACTCATTTGAACAAGACATCATGACTGACAGCAAGTAAACAGGTGCAAATGCAAAAACAAAACAGTATTGGAGGCATGATGAGTTGTCAGAAAAGTAGGGGGAGCCGAGTGGCTCCAACTATACATAAATAGGGGGAACCAGTATTCCAGGTTGAACACCGTTCCCGCTTCGAGAGCTTCATCCTGAAGGTCTCTGGCCTCCCCCAACAGTGGGGGTGGGCGAAATTAGCTGCAGAAAGTGGAGAACAGAAAGAGAGAGAGAGAATAGAAAGAAAGTAGGCAAGGAGAGAAGAGGGGGAGGGGGGGAGGGAACTGGTCCTAACCCGGGCCAAGATTCATAGCCCTGAGATCGTGGTCATAGCGGTGACAGCAGAGTAATATAACTATCTGTGACCGGTGATGGTCAGATATGATTTCCAGGGGTCCCATATTTTATCTGTCTTGGACTGCCTGTCCATAAGGATTCCCGCCATTTGCTCCTGAATCATAAACCCTGTAACTCTGTTTTTGACTTCCTCAAATGACACTATCTGTTTTTTCCAGGCTCTAGCAATAGTTAGCTTAGCCGCCACAAATATAAATTGGAGGAGAATTTCCTGAGCCTTGCTGAGGCTGCCTGTTTTGAAGTGTAGTAAGGCAGACCACGGGTCTTTGCGCAGTTGACTATGAAAAACAGCCTGTGTCAAGCGATATGTTTTTGACCAAAAACGAGATAATAGAGAGCAGGACCAAAAAGTGTGAAGTAAGTCGCCCTTGGCTTGGCATCCCCTGAAGCAGTTACCATCTCCTCCCATACGGGCTAGTCTAGAGGGAACCCAGTACCATCTCATCATCACCTTCAAAGATGCTTCCGCAAGGCCCAAGTTAATGGAAAGGTGGAAGAGACTATGCCAAGCATGTTGCCACTCTTCCACTGTGCGAGAACCTTTTAAATCAATTTCCCACCTTTTAACGTACCCATGCGAAAAGGAGGGGGCAGAACTGGCTAAAGACGAGTAGAGCCTGCTCACCAGCCCAGCACCCCTTGTGTCCTGGAGGCAAGCATTCTCGAAAGGTGATAGAGATATGTTGGCATCTGGGACATTTCTCAACAGGGAATTTATCCAATGTCGCAGCTGTAGATATCTAAAATACTCTGATCCGGGGATTTGGTGCTTGTCCCTAAGATAATCCCAACTAGCCACTTTTGAATCTTTGATCATGTGATATACTATCAGCAGATTCTTAGAAGTCCACCAGCGGAATGTTGCAGGGTCGTCGCATGCTGGGGGAAAAAGGGGGTTATTAGTGATTGGTAGGAGCGGCAGAAATGGGGATAAAAGCTTTCGCGAATATTTTAAAGAGTCCCAGACCCGAAGGCAATGAGACAGCATACAACTGAGTGATGGGGGCCGGAGCTTGGGAGGCAACCAAATAGGGCATTGTACTGACAGAGGCGAAGCAGAGGCTATATCAAATAGGGACCATTGTGGCATATCTGACCCTCTATACAAGCCAACCATTGGTGCAATCTGTGTCGCTTGATAATATGCACGTATTTCCGGAAGTCCCAAGCCTCCAGAATGTTTTGGGAGGTACAATGAGGCCTTGGCAACTCTAGGCCTGGAATTTCCCCAGATAAATTTGTTTATTTTATACTGAAAGAGTCGTAACAAGTGCGGGGGAATCCAGACGGGGAGTAGCCTAAAATGATAAAGAATTTTTGCCAACAAGACCATTTTAACAGAGTGCACCCGGCCTAGCCAGGATAACTGCATAGCGGACCAATTTGAAGTGTATTGGGTAATGAGCCTAGACAGTGCATAATAGTTGGCTTGAAAAAGAGAGCTATAATGCGCAGTTAATTTTATGCCTAGATAAGGAATTTGCTTCTCTACTATTTTAAAGGGTACTTCTCTGATCAATTCTTGCCAGTCTGCCTGCTCCATCGTGAGATTCATGAGGTTTGATTTGCTAGGGTTAATGGTCAGACCCGAGACCCGTGCGAATTGTTCCATTGCCTCCATTAATGCAGGGATAGAAGTTTTCGGATTAGACAAGAACAGCAACATATCGTCAGCAAAAAGATTTAATTTATGCTGAGTACCGGCTATTTGGAAACCGAGAATTTCTTCAGAGTTTCTAATCATCTGCGCTAATGGTTCCATCGCTATTATAAATAAAATAGGAGAAAGGGGGCACCCTTGACGAGTTCCTCTCTCTATTGCGAAGCTAGGAGATAAATAACCAGCGTAATGCACTTTAGCTGATGGGGAGGAGTATAAGGCTTGGAGCCAGGCTAAAAAGGATGGCCCAAAACCCCTATACTGCAAAACAGAGTATAAATAGTCCCATGAAAGTGTATCGAACGCTTTGTAGATATCCAGGCTTAGACAGACACCAGGTATCTTTCTATGGCGTAAGCTTTCAAAAACTTGGATAGCTCTATACACAGCATCCGATGCTTGACGCCCTGGGACAAAGCCCACTTGGTCCTTGTGGATTATCTGGGGGAGAAACCTATTGATTCGTGAGGCTAGAATTTTACTCAGGATTTTTATGTCCACATTGAGAAGGGAAATGGGGCGAAAATTGCTAACATCCGTCCGTTCTGTTTCAGTTTTGGGGAGCATAGCTATATTAGCTTGGAGCGTATCTCGACCTGGGAGTTTATTTTTATTGTATTCATTGTACATTTGGGCTAAGAGGGGTGCTATCATTTGGGCGAATTTTTTATAAAAAAAGGGGAGAAAAGCCGCCTGGCTCCGGGGATTTAGCGCTTTTAAGCGATTTTATTGCCGCAAGGCCTTCGTCCGAGGTAATTTCTGCATTAAGGAGTTCAGCATCGGCCGCATCGAGAGGAGGGAGGTGAATTGATTCAAGATAGGCTTCAAGCTGCGTCTTATCGATCTCTCCCTCCGCCCTATACAACTTCTGCAAGAAGTTCTGAAAGTACTGGACTATCTTACAGGGATTCGTAGTGGGGGGTGACTGAGAGTCTTTCACTCGTAGTGTGGAAGGTTTGTATTTTTGATTTTTCAATTTGCGAGCTAGGAAAGTGTGGGGTTTATCAGCCCAATGGTAATAAAAATTTCTACGCCATCGAAGTTGCTTTTCTACCTCTACGCTTAAGGTAGAATCTAGTTGCAACCGCAATCTGTCCCTGGTCAGCTTCAGAGCGGCCGATGGGGAGGCTTTCCAGGGCTGATCTGCTTCCTCGTACTGTTTTGTCAAGTTGACTATATTTTGAGCTCTCTGCTTTTTGAGATAGGAAGCAAAGCCAATTATCCGCCCCCTCACGGTCACCTTCAAAGCCTCCCAGAGAGAAACCGCAGAAGCAACCGACCCTTCGTTGGTTTCCAAATACTCGGTGAGAAAGGAGTGAATCCTCTCAAAACTGTCTTGCCTGGAAAGCAAAGAGTCATTAATTCTCCAAATGAAACTTTTACCCCTGGGTACCAAGGAGGACAATTGGATCTGCACTGGGTCGTGGTCTGACCATGTTACTGCGAGGATTTTAGCGGCTGAGACATTATCTAAATAGGGTGCCTGCATGAAGAAGTGATCGATTCTGCAAAAGCTCCCATGTGGGCTTGAGTAGAAGGTATAATCGCGCATTTGTGGATTAAAATCACGCCAGACATCTAGCAATCCTCCGTCCCTGAATAGACGGGAGACAGCCAGCGACCGAGCGGACGAAATGGGTTGGAGAGCTCTTGCAGAACCAGGTTTGTAGGCCCTGTCCATTCCCTCATCTAGCACCTCGTTTGTGTCTCCACATAGGATAATCATACCTTTCCCGTGCTGCGCTACCACCTGTAAGAAATGGGAGAGGAAACGGTCCTGGAATTGATTAGGAGCATAATAGGAAGCCAAGGTAATTTTGGAATCATAGAGGGTACCCCGTAATATCAGATATCTCCCGGTGGGATCAGCTAGAGTGTGCTCACATTTGAAAGGGAGGCCCCTTCTAAAGGCAATAGACACGCCACGGACCTTCTCCCTTGCGCAAGCATGGAAAGCCATCGGGAAATGTTTACTAAGATAAGAAGGGCGACTAGACCTAGAGAATCTAGTCTCCTGCAGACATACAATGTCTGTGTGAACGGACTTATAGTAATGAAAGGCTTTGCTCCTTTTTTGGGGAGAATTGAAGCCTTGGACATTGTGCGTTATAATTTTTAAAGTAGGGTCAGCCATTATTGCTAGCAGAGGAGAAGGTCCCTGTGTGCCTCGACAATGGAAACGTGAGGCACCATAGGTTATCAGGTAATGAATATTCTTCGTAGGCTAGGGCGGACCAGGGGGGGAGGTAGAGGAGGGGGGAGGGGGGGAGGGGGAAGCAGAAAGAGAAAGAGAGAATAGAAAGAATAGAAAAGGGCCCAAAGTTAGCTCGCCGGATCTCCTGAACGGCGTAGTAAACGGCGATACAAAAATTTAGAGCAACCTGAGGCTGGCTTGGGCCATCCAGGCTCAGTGCCAAAAAACAAGCGGGTGAAAAAATCGCTTGTACGGGGGGGGGGGGGGGGGGGATAATCCCACCCCGGCTGCATGGCTGAGCAAACAAAAGGTTATAACATTTAACAGCACCTAATTAACCCCAAAATCTATCAGATATACTATAAAGCTAAAAGCTGAATACTAAATACTGGATACCAAATGAACGCTTACCCCTGCACCTAACACCAGAGTTTATACCTGGGTTTTCCAGGTGATAAAAGTGTGTAGCGCCATGGCCTGATCATGCTGGCTAAGAGACTAGCAGAAATATATAGCTATATGATTCTCTATTCAAGATCTTGGATATTCTCCAGCTATCAGCAGTATTTGACTGTAGAGGGAAAATAGAGTCAAGTAGATAAATCATTTAGCCTAGGAGTCTAGTTGGCTGCTGGAGCAAGAGTGCGTTTTCATACACTGCGTGTAGCTAACTATAGAAAACTCAAAGATAAATTCTAGTCTGAGAGTCAGGCTCCAAGGATACGACATAACACCGATAAGGTAAGTTCTCCAGATCAGCTTGGTGAGGACAGGATGAAGAGCCAATCAATTCCGGGCAAACTAGATCAGCCAGGATCGGACTGCGTTGCTGGTATCGGTATCTCCTTTTCGCGCATCTTTGATGACCCCTGCTGTTTTACTTTTTCCCATGGAGGCTGGGAGCGAGGTGGGCCTTGGCTTCGGGGGGGAGAGGAGGCAGGAAGCGTAAGCTTGAGCCTCTCCAGCTTTCTCCGGGCTTCTTCTGGGTTTAGAATCACATGGACTCGGTTGATGTAAGAGAACACCAGCTTAAAGGGGAAACCCCAACTGTACTTTATTTCATGAGCTTGAAGGATTTTAGTGAAAGGCTTCATCTCTCTACGCCTCTGGATTGTGGCAGGCGCTAGGTCAGCAAAGATTTGATAATGGTGTCCCTGAAATACAAGGTCTTCTTTATCTCTTGCAGCTTTTAGAATAGTTTCCTTAGATCTATAGAAGGTAAACTTAAGACAATGTCCCGGGGGAGGCCGTTAGGCTTGACTGGGCCCAGGGCTCTATGAATTCTATCAAACTCGAGTCTATCAATCGGCAGACTAGGGACAAGCTCTTGAAAAAGAGCAGTTACTGTAGAAGTCAGATCTGTTATACTCTCAGGCAGACCCCTGACCCGTAAATTACCTCTGCGAGCTCTGTTTTCGAAATCCTCCATACGCAGCTGTACATCTTGGAGGTCTGCTTGGGTCGCCTCCTGATCCTTGTTATGCTCATCCAGTACGACATCTACATTGTCGATGCGGCACTCAAGTTCGTTAATCCTGGACCCCATTTCCTTAATCTCTTTTGAGAGGCGAGCAGCCAGCTTGCCGGAGGACTCCTCAAGCTCCCTCTGCAGGATCGCTTTAAACATGTCCATAAGCGCCTGATCGCGGGCTGAAAGGTTGTTTGGGGCTCTGCTTCCCGACCCAGACTGTCCGCCGATGGATAGAGGTCTGCTGAGACTGGTGGATCTGCTTTCTCCGTCGGATTCGCTCTCCACATGCTCCTGTTCTCTTTGCTGGCTGGGCCCGGGCGCCATCTTGGACCTCCGTGAGAGTGGCTCTTGCCGGGAGGATTCAGTAAGATCTCCCTCGCGCCGGGCTTTCTTGCCTCCCATCTAGGTTTGGGGATTCAGCAGGCTGCAGGGATCTCGGGTGAAACCTTTTGGGGCGAAAAGTGCTGCGTGAAGTGAGCCGATGCAGCCAGGGTGTGCGGAGCTCTGCTAACAGGCGTCCATCTCGAGCAGCCGCTAGCCACGCCCCCCTCATTGTGGACTTTTAATATCACACATGGATATAAACCCAGTGGTATGGTCAGACCACCACACCATCCACTTCTCTCTGACAGCACCAGCGATAAAACACAGAGGGAAAGAACTCATAAAATACCGTTCTTTGAAAGATGTCTCACCCCAGCACGTTCAGAATATCCTCAACTTCGACGCATTAACCAATCATTGCGCAGACCCAGACTCCATGGTCCTGATGTACAACCATGTCATCTGCCTATGACGCCCTTGCTCCAGTTTGCATTAAACGGTCTACACCACTTCACCATGCACGGTGGTTTGACAGCTCACTAAAGGACCTAAAGAAAGAAGTGCGCAGACTAGAAAGGAAGTGGCGAAAATCTCAGAATTCAAAAGATAAACACACCCTTGTCTCTCACCTGGAAAGCTACCAAAATGCGATCACCAAGAAAAAATCCTCCTACCTATCACAGGAGATCGCAAAGGCCGCCAACAGACCAGCCCAACTATTCCGCACAGTTGATAGACTATGTAACCCATCCTGCCTAAAGCCTACTATAACTCCCTCAAAGGAGTGGTGTAATTGCCTTCTTAAAACAGAAGGAAATTTGCAATAATTCAGTTATAAATAAACATTTGTGGTTGCCCACAATGCACACCTACTAAATATGCAAATTATCCCTTTCCGCCCTTGTTAAGCCAAGCAAGCATCCAGAACCGCTGGTTTATAGCAAGCCTATAGCTTTAAGTTTTACACAGCCATACCAAACCCACATGTAGACAGCCTGTTTCGGACTTTTGGTCCTCATCAGTACATGGCAGGGATTGGGTTTGGTATGGCTGTGTAAAACTTAAAGCTATAGGCTTGCTATAAACCAGCGGTTCTGGATGCTTGCTTGGCTTAACAAGGGCGGAAAGGGATAATTTGCATATTTAGTAGGTGTGCATTGTGGGTAACCACAAATGTTCATTTATAACTGAATTATTGCAAATTTCCTTCTGTTTTAAGAAGGCAATTACACCAAGCTTTGCTTTTTTAGTAGGAGGGCTTTTTGGTTCCTTTCATCCCCCTATACATTCCTAGTAGTTTGGGTCACCCTAAGCTGCTTGGTTACTCTGTTCCCTCAAAGGAGCTATGTGAGAAATTTGCTTGCTACTTTGCTGACAAAGTATCCTCTATTCGGTCTCTCATTCAGTCCACAGCACCCAAGACTCATGCAACTCCTGGAAATAGCTGCAAAAACAACCTAACACCCTAGACTGACTTCAAAAGTATTAGTGAGGAAGAGATCTCAGACATCCTCCGTCGCCTCCGCCAGACAACCTGTGACCTGGACCTTGGACCAACTAAACATATGCTGAAATGCCCTGACCTGCTTGGTCCAGCATTTCACAAAATAGTAAATTGCTCTCTGCAAGCAGGGAGGTTTCCTACCTCTTTAAAAGAAGGAATCATCAAGCCCCTTCTTAAAAAACCTTCCATGGATGAGCAGCTACAGACCTGTCTCCAACATCCCTTTCTTAGGTAAAGTTATTGAAAAGGCTGTCTATCTGCTACTTGAAACCAGGCTGTCGGTAAACAACATCCTGGACCCTTTACAATCTGGCTTTAACAAACACCACAGCTGTGAAACAGCCCTCATACAAGTCTGCAACGATCTGCTCACGGCAAGGGACAGAGGGGAATGTTCCATCCTAATCCTGTTGGATCTCTCAGCGGCTTTTGATACAGTTGACCATGAAATCCTGCTTAACAGACTGCAGGAGTACTGTGGCATCAGTGGATCAGTCCTCCAGTGGTTCAGATCATTCCTGACTGACAGAACACAGAGAGTATACCTAGGACCTATAATGTCCAAACCTGCACCTCTACAATTCGGAGTGCTACAAGGATCAATCTTATCCCCTCTGCTGTTTGTAATCTACATGTTGCCACTCGGTACACTTATCCAACGACATGGCCTGACGTACCACTGCTACACCGATGACACACAGCTATACCTGTCCTTCAAACCTGGTGAAACAGACCCTACTCCAAAAATAAACTCTTGCTTAGCTGAGCTACAGGCATGGATGAATGATAACTGGTTGAAACTGAATGCCGACAAAACTGAGGTCCTCTTTGTCCAAAGCCAGTGCTCGCCATCAAAACAGCTCTATCCTAAAGCAACACCAATCAGGATTGGGAATTCAGACATAAACAGCTCCAACCTTGTGTGCAGCCTTGGCATACTAATCAATGGGGATTTGAGTTTCAGAAACCAAATTTCATCTGTAGTTAAATATTCCTACCTTTATCTGAATAACATTGCAAAGATTAAACATCTGATTCCCCCAGAGGATCTTCCAACCCTAGTTCACGCCTTCATCACATCACGACTGGACTACTGCAATGCCCTTTATGCTGGCCTCCCCAAAAAGGACCTGCGTCGCCTGCAATTAGTGCAGAATGCTGCTGCCAGATTGCTAACAAACCAGCCTCGCCACTGTCACATTACACCGATCCTTCGCTCACTGCACTGGCTACCAGTAGAATGGAGAATACTCTTCAAGATTGGACTGCTGACATTCAAATCCCTGCACAATCTGGGCCCTGGATACATGAAGGAATTGCTAAAGCTGCACCACACCTCTCACAACCTCAGATCAGCAAGTTCTATAAACTTGGTCACTCTCAGAGTGCACCTCAAAAAATCTGGAGATAGAGCCTTCTGTCATGCTGCCCCTACTCTTTGGAACTCCCTGCCACACCCAGTAAAGACAGCACCATCCCTGGAGCTATTTAAATCCAGACTGAAAAGCCACCTGTTTAGCCTGGCATTTCCAGACTTATAAAATTCTTCCTCTGTACCACGATGGTCCGAGCCATGCTTATGCGCTTTGAGTCCTATGGGAGAAAAGCGCTCTACAAATGTTGTTTGTTGTTGTTGTTGTTCTTCTACTAATGTTCTATTTCTTACCTGTACTGCACATACAAATCATTATATCATACGTTTATTTTAACTTCAGATTTCCCTTTAATTTTATTATTGCGTTCGCTCATCATTTTTCAATTTTTAATCTTACAATTAAAAAAGTAGTAAAAAAGAAGGTAAAGGTAATATTAAAATTACCTACCTACTAATATTTTCCTTCTTGCTAGAGGCTTAAAAGGTATTTTACTGATAAGGGCCCATATGCAATTAACTTTTCACCTGAGTTTTCTCCTAAGAGATCATTTTTCAACTTCTTTTTACAATGACTTTTTCAGTATTTTGTAATCTAAAAAGTACCAAGAAGTATAGAAAAAGTATTATCAAAATTATTTTGAGTATTTTCTTGCATGCTGGTGGCTTAAAGGGAATTTTATGACCAGGTGTGATAATGAAAACTAAGGAGAAAAACTGAATCGCATATGGCCCAAGATGTGAAAACATCTCCTGTGAGAATACTTAGGTGAAAAGTTAATTGAATAGGGGCCAACATATCCGCTATGTAGAGATTATTGACCTTTGTTTGGATCTGGATCAAGCAGAAGCCTTTAGAGAAAGAAGGGCCCATATGCAATTAACTTTTTCACCTGAGTTATCTCCTAGGAGATAATTTTCATCTTCTCTAAAAAATAACTTTTCCGCAGTTTACAATTGAAAAAGTATCCAAAAGTTGGTGATAAAGTACAAATCAAATGTATTTTGAGTATTTTTTTGCTTGCTGGTGGTTTAAAGACATTTTATGTCAAGGTGTGGAAATATTACCTAGGTGAAAAAGTTAATTGCATATGGGCCAAGATGTAGTTGCCTATATGTGTTCAGCTCTGTGAAGATAACAGGATTGTATTTGTCCTAAGTGCACTGGGCGTCAAGTGATTCACCGAATAATCTGTAACGTTTCCTGAAAATGTGCTATTTACCCAAATTTAATTTAAAGTCAATGGAGAAGGCAAGAGTCATGTGGGTTACAGTGATTTTTTTTTAAAGATGATTTATTCTTATAAATTGCACTAATGTTGGGGAAGCTGCAATAAACTATGCTTGACCTACAACCGTCTACTCACAAAACACACATTATTACAAATACTATAATATTATATGGCAGAGTCCTTTTTTTAGTTTTGGAAAGGATAATTGAATGCTCTTTAAATACCTTATGGGGTCAAACAGAAATGATTCATATTCATCTGAACTACATGGCCATTGATGCTCAGAACACCAGGTTTACATTTCAACCAATTCCACATTTTCCTCCTAAAGGTCAGTGCACATTGTCGTCTTTGGGGCAACATCCTTATGGCCACACATAACCAATTACTGAGGGTGCTACACACCTTTTCCCTGACAGCTGCTTTCAGGGCATCATTTTCTTTAACCTCCCTGGCGGTAAGCCCGTGCTGAGCACGGGCTATGCCGCTAGAAGGCACCACTCAGGCCCCGCTGGGCCGATTTGCATAATTTTTTTTGCTACATGCAGCTAGCACTTTGCTAGCTGCGTGTGCAATGTGATCGCCGCTGCTACCCGCCGATCCGCCGCTATTCGTCATGTCGCGGCCGCCCCCCCAGACCCCGTGCGCTGCCTGGCCAATCAGTGCCAGGCAGCGCTGTGGGGTGGATCGGAGTCCCCTTTGACGTCATGACGTCGGTGACGTCATCCCTCCCATCGCCATGGCGACGGGGGAAGCCCTCCACGAGATCCCGTTCTTCCGGTGATCGGAGGGGCTGGGCGGATGCCGCTGAGCAGCGGCTATCATGTAGCGAGACCTTGTCTCGCTACACGAAACAGAATTTTTTTTTTTTTTTTAAACTGATTTGCTGCCCCCTGGCAGATTTTTAGCAAACCGCCAGGAGGGTTAAATGTGTAGCTTTACCTCAACAATCAAAAGTAGTGTTTTTGTTGATAATGAGTTTTGACGTGCAGTTGGAAACACTTGCATGTGATCAGGTGCCATAAGCATGCACTAAATACCTAAGAATAGTTGTAATATTTTCATACTACCACAAGAAACATGGTCCACCTCTTTTCTGTGATAATCTTTTCCCATGTTTTGTCATACATTGAACTGAGGTAGACATCTACACAGAACCGTAATCAGCCCAGTTCTTTTGTCACAGCAAAGCCAAGGTCAGGAGTGGAAATCAGATTGGTCAGTAACAAGCAGTCAAAAAATTCAGGACCAGTAAGCCAAAATGGAGGCCACAGTGATCTAGGATCCAGCAGCAAGCAATCAGCTGTATAAAGGGGTATTTCAATTGTGGTATAATATGTTGTAAACATAGAGCAGGGCTTCACAAATAATGCTGAGCCTGACGCACTAATTTACATTAAAGTACCATGCGCAGGCAGTGCACTGCAATTTTACCAGTACTAATGCCAGAGGAGTACCACCACGTGTCAGGAACTGGCTCAGCAAGAAGCTAACAAAGATTGCACCTGACAGTGTTACAGAGTTGGAAGGAGAAGAAGCCTTATGTTAGGTATAACACAAGGCCGTTGCCTTTATGTACTTTAGCCACCACTAACAGTTATCTGCTGATGGGTCTTTTAGGCACCATACACACACAGACTCCTGTCCTGCAAGGAGAGCTGTCTCTGTCCATGGCAGTTACAGCCATTCTATACACTGACGCCAAAATGTACACACTCAGGTTGGCAAACACACACTCTTGATCAGTCTGTGGCTGCAAATCACATTTGGACATGACATGAGGGCACACAGTGCAATTTCACACAGGTAGTAATTCACTCACAACCTGGCATATAATACAAGCACTGATAGCATAATACTCTACAGTCTCTCTAGGGAATGCATATTCTATGCGGGGTACACAGAAGACGTACTTATTAAATATGTATTTCATAACCTAAAGGCTGGATTAGAGCAGAGGATAGTTACAAAAATAGTAATTAAACAAAAAGTAACAATGACACACAACAAGGTATTTGCTTATAAAAATGAAAGGGAATAAAACCAAAATAAACTTTACCAGTATAGAAAGGCCTGGAATTTGCCTGGGAGAAGGACCAGTAAGCTGATCAGAAATCAAGGCAATCTTTGCTAAGAAAAGCAACATTCTGAGGTTTGACATTGGTTGGATCTCAGAGTGGGCTCTTTATAGGGCCGGCTCTTAAAGAGATACTTAAGCCTCCTAAAAAAAAAAAAGAGTTTCACTTACCTGTGGCTTCTACCAACCCCTGCAGCCGCCCTGTGTCGCGCAGCCACTCACTGATGCTCTGGTCCCCTGCCGCGGGTTAGTTTAGTTTTCGCCGACTGGGAGATCAGCAGGCCACTGCGCCTGCGTATCCTTGCTCGCATTTCCATCTGTAATAGTATCTTCTGCAGGACGCTATTGCAGATGGGAACCCGAACATGGATACGCATAGCCAGAGCTGCGCAGACGCAGTGGTCGGCAAAAATGAGCATTGGTGAGTGACTGCGAGGGCACAGGACGGCTTCAGGGGGCTGGTAGAAGCCCCAGGTAAGTGAAACTTTTTTTTTTAGGAGGCTTAAGTATCCCTTTAACCTCTTGAGGACTGCAGGGCTAAACCCCCCTAGTGACCAGGCAATTTTTAGTTTAAAAGGCCACTGCAGCTTTAAGGCCAAGCTGCAGGGCCGCACAACATAGCACACGAGTGATTCCCCCCCCCTTTTCTCCCCACCAACAGAGCTCTCTGTTGGTGGGGTCTGATCGCTCCCCCCATGTTTGTTTTTTTTTTTATAAATATTTTTGTTTGTGTTTTTTTTTTAAAAACAGCTGTTCCTTTAAACCCCTTCCCTCCCTCCCTCGCTTCCTCCCCCCAGCCAGCCAATCATGGCGATCAGCTCTCATAGGCTTTACCCTATGAGAGCCGATCGCTCTCTTGTCCCCCAGGGGGACAGCCGTGTCACACGGCTGTCCCCAGTGCAGCGCTGCTGCTGATCGCAGCGCTGCACAGAGTAAATAGACGGCGATTACGCCGTCTAACAGTCTCCCGAGCGGCAATAGCCGCTCGGAGACTGAAGGCGGGGCGGAGCTCCGCCCCTCAAGCAGGAGATGCGCGCGCAGCCTGCGCGCGATCTCCTGCAAAACAGAGCCCCAGGACTTTACGCCAATTGGCGTTAGGCGGTCCTGGGGCTGCCGCCGCGGCCACGCCTACTGGCGTGACGCGGTCGGCAAGAGGTTAAAGGGAAGGTTCAGGGAGGGGATTCAAAAAATAAAAATAAATTTCCACTTACCTGGGGCTTCCTCCAGCCCGTGGCAGGCAGGAGGTGCCCTCGCCGCCGCTCCGCAGGCTCCCGGTGGTCTCCGGTGCCCGACCCGACCTGGCCAGGCCGGCTGCCAGGTCGGGCTCTTCTGCGCTCCATTTCCTGGGACTTCTGCGTCCCACGACGGCGCGCTGACGTCATCGGACGTCCGCCGGGCTGTACTGCGCATGCGCAGTAGTTCTGCGCATGCGCAGTACAGCCCGGCGGACGTCCGATGACGTCAGCGCGCCGTCGTGGGACGCAGAAGTCCCAGGAAATGGAGCGCAGAAGAGCCCGACCTGGCAGCTGGCCAGGTCGGGTCGGGCACCGGAGACCACCGGGAGCCTGCGGAGCGGCGGCGAGGGCACCTCCTGCCTGCCACGGGCTGGAGGAAGCCCCAGGTAAGTGGAAATTTATTTTTATTTTTTGAATCCGCTCCCTGAACCTTCCCTTTAAGGTCGCCACACACCATACAATTTTTTTATTTTCATTTGATTCCAGCATTCTGATCCAATTTTCCAATTGATCAAACGTTTAGATCAGAATCTTCGAGGTACCACACGTGTTTTCGAGATTGACGCATTTTCAGGATAAAAGATTGTAAACGCCCCAAAACTTAGTTGGTTAGAAAAATCGAGAGAAAAAAGTGAATAAATAAAGTTTGGTAAAAAAGGGAAATTTGACCGGATTTCTCTATCGAAAACAAATAATGGGAAGACAGATTTGTATTTATCGAATTGGTGTAAAATTGGATCTTTTAAGTGTATGGTGTGTGGCCACCTTTAGGTCCCTTTTACACTGGGGCGCTGTGGTGCGGTATATTTACACACTCCCCATGGTAAGCTGCGCCGGAAGTTCCCTATCTATTGCGAATGCATACCTACTTTACTGTGCGGCGATCTGCATCGGAACGGAAGACATGTATGTTTTTTTTCTAAAAGTTGGTGGCGGTGCACATGCGAGGAAGCATATCTTTTACAATAAGCTTCGGTGCACTTCCATATTTCCGAAACAGGAAGTGACCGCAAGCGCGCGTCACTTGCTGCTTGGATGGATGCCAGACGGGGAATATTGCATAGTAATGCGGTATTCCCCAAAAGCCCATTTTTAGCGATACGGTGTGGCCTTCGAACCACACCGCTGATGCCAATATACAGTGTGAAGCCGGCCTTAGGTGTTTTTTTTTTTTTTTTACTATATCAGATGCTGTCTGTTGTAATTGAAAGGAAAACTGATGTGCAGTCTAGTGTCTATTTCCCTATGGCCCTTTTCACATTATAAACTAAAAACTGAAGCTTTTTCACAGTGCACTGCTATGGAGAAAAAGATGCAATAAAACACAACGCACATCAATACATTAAAACGCATTAAAGGAACACTATCGATTAACATGTTTTTTTCAATTGAGATAGGAATTATTTGGGAACTGCTCTTAAATACTGGTGTATAAATTTGACTGATAATCTGTTTGTTTACTGTTATCAAATTCCTTTCACACTTCTTTGATGCTGATTCTGATGGCCCAGTGAACCATGAGAGGAGGGGGATTCCCTCACACTACATCTGTTACCCTGTGTGTGAGAGAAAGCTCTCACTGCAGCTGCCTGTCTCTGAGAGCTCTCTGCAGAAAGCAATTTGGCACAGGGGCAGGGGCGCTTTTAGGCATAGGCAGTACAGGCCATTGCCTAGAGTGCCATTGGTCCTGGGGGCGCCATGTTGCTGGATTAAGCCCTGCCCCCTGCACAAAGCCCTGCCCCCTGAATGAAGCCATACCCCATTGCTGATTTATCACTTGCTTCTGCTGCATTTTCTTTGTGTAAGTTGCAGGCAGCCACCACTGTGTCCCTCTGTGCATCCTTTTTCCCCTTTGTACCTCCTTCTGTCCCATTTGTGCTTCCTTCTGTCTCTTGTGCCATGTCTGACCCCGTTTGTCCTGTCTCCCTTTATGCCTCCTTCTGTCTCCTTTTGTTTTTACTTCAGTCCCCGTGTGCCACCTCTACCTCCTTCTATGCCCCTTTGTGCCTCCTTCTGTCCCCCTGTGCCTCCTTATGTCCCCTTGTGCCTTTCTTTGTCCCCTTGTGCTACCTTCTCTCCCCTGTTCCTCCTTCAGTCCCACTCTGCCTCCTTTTTTCCTCCTGTGCCTCCTTTTGTCTCCCTTTGTGACTCATTCTGTCTCCATGTGCCTCTTCAGTCCCCCATGTGCCACCTCTGTCCCCTGTACCTTCCTTTGTCCTCCTGTGCCTCCTTCTGTGCACCTTTGTGCCTTCTTCTGTCTCTTTGTGGCTCTGTCTGTCCTCCTCTGCCTCCTGTCTCCCTGTGCCTCCTTACATCCCCTTCTGCCTTTTTCTGTCCCCCTTTTGTGCCTTCTTCTTTCCCCTCGTGTGCATCCCACTGTGTCCCTGTGCCTCCTTCTGCCCCCCTTTGTGCTTTTTTCTGTCCCCCATTGTGCCTCCTTCAGTCCCCCTGTGCAATCTTCTTTCCTCCTGTGCCTCCTTCTGTCCCCCTTTGTGCCTTCTTCTGCCCTACTTTGTGCCTCCTTCAGTCCTCTTTTGTGCCTCCTTCAGGCTATCGTGTTCTTCTGTCCCCCTGTACCTCCTGCTGCCCTTCTGTGTACCTCCTTCTGTCCTCCTGGACCTACTTCTGTCCTCCTTTGAATCTCATTTTGTCCCCCATTGTGTCTCCTTTTTCCCCCATTGTATCTCCTTTTTTCCCCCATTGTGTCTCCTTCTTTCCCCCATTGTGCCTCATTTTTTCCCCCATTGTGCCTCCTTCTGTCCTCCTTTGTGACTTCTTCTGACCCCCGTGCCTCCTTCTGTTCCTTTGTGCCTCCTTATGTCCCCCTGTGTGCCTTCTCCAGTCCCCCTGTTCCTCCTTCTGTCCCTCTTTGTGCCTCATGAAAGTGGAACCCTGCCTATGTGTATTTTCTGGTGAAACGCTGTCCACATTGTGTATTTTTTGGTGAAACGCTGCCATAATAAGTGTAATTTCTGGTGAAATGCTGCCGCATTACGATTATTTTCTGGTGAAACATTGACACATTACGATTATTTTGTGGTGAAATGCTTCCACAATACGTGTATTTTATGGTGAAATGGTGCAGCATTACAATTATTTTCTGGCGAAATGCTTCTGCAATACGTGTATTTTCTGGTGAAACGCTGACGCATTACGATTATTTTTGGGTGAAACTCTGCCTCATTACAATTATTTTCATGGGGGGGAGGGACAGATTTTTTTCTCCCCTGGAATGAAAAAAAGGCTAGAGGTGCCCCTGCACAGGGGTAGTACGGAGGATCCCCTCTCGACCCTGGAGGTGTGGAAGCAGAGATATTTGGGAGATTCCATTTAGGTTCCCACTGAGCATGCATGATACTCGGTGAGGAAAGCAGCTTCCGGGCAGCATGATGAGACATAACAGCAGCTTCCCCCTTTTCTCTTAAGAGTTTTGGTTCTGGTATGCTTTAAAAGCTGATATAATGCTATGCAAATATACAGAAGCCAGTGTTATTGGTTAAGATCCACTTGGCCTTAGCATGTACCATCACAGAGTGCATTGTGCAGTTAGTGCAACTTATGGTACCTGGGTAATGCAAGAGTTGCGATGGTAATGTGCAATTTGGTACTTGCAGTATGCTGCTTTTACCTTAGTACCTGTAAAATTGCCTTGCACTGGCTGTGGTTGGCAATTTTAACTGTAAAAAGAAACTTTTGGTCTCCCAATTGTAGTGTGATTGAACATCCAACTGTACTAGGTGCAGGCTGCACTATTTAGTACAGTTGTATCAATCGTCTGTGGTCCTTTAACTCAGATACTCAATCTGCAACAACCACCACCACAAAGGTTACACCAGGCCTCACTTGCCAATATCAAAAAATCTTTATTGTAAACAACCAACCAGGGATGTGTATCAAAATCACTATAATAAAACCATTAAAAACACTATAGGAGCCCCAGAAATAGCACAGCATGCCCCCGCTTTCATGCCCACTCCATACATACATGCACGCTATTCATTCCACAGGAAATTATTGCATGCACTTGTGGTAACAGAGCTCGGATTGTTGCTGCAGATATTCATTGGATCGCTATTAACCTGGATCTGTATTAATAGTTCCAGACTTGAATAACCGATACCCAAAGGGCTATCACTGGATTTCAAATAGATATCAAAGTTCCAGGTCCATTAGCATAGCATTATATAAGCAGAAGGACCATTAGCATAACGTTGTATAAGCAGCAGATAGTAGCAAAAGATCAGTCCAGCTGTAGTTGCAAGCCAATTCGACCATAAAATGCATAGCAGCTCATCACAGGCTGAATAAGCCCCTTATACATGTCGTAGTTAGTTGCTTTAACATAGCATTACCAGATCTTGCATTGCACATCAGTCACAAACCTTGTTAAGGGGGTCGCCATATCCCGTCTCTATTCCTCCCCCACAGGTATGCGGCAACTCTACTTTCATAGTTGCTCACGGAGGCTGCAATGTCCTGTTAGCGGTGGCTGTGATTGTAGATCTACCCGCACACGCACGTGTGTCAGCGCAGCGGCAGGGATCAGGCTCAGAGTGGCGTAGGATTACAGCGATGGGCGAGCCTGGCTGCTTATCCCATTCGCGTTCCGTCGTTTTCACGTGAGAAATATTCACCTCCCATTCATTAGCCTATAACTTTATCACTACTTATCACAATGAAATGATGTATATCTTGTTTTTTCTGCCACCAATTAGGCTTTCTTTGGGGGGTACATTTTGCTAAGAGCCACTTTACTGTAAATGCATTTTAACAGGAAGAATAAGAAAAAAATGGAAAAATTCATTATTTCTCAGTTTTCAGCCATTATAGTTATAAAATAATACATGCCTCCATAATTAAAACTCACGTATTGTATTTGCCCATATGTCCCGGTTATTACACCGTTAAAATTATGTCCCTATCACAATGTATGGCGACAATATTTTATTTGGAAATAAAGGTGCATTTTTTTCCATTTTGCATCTATCACTATTAACAAGTTTAAAATAAAAAAATATAGAAATATTTCATCTTTACATTGATATTTAAAAAGTTTAGACCCTAAGGTAAATATTTACATTTTTTTTTTTTTATTGTAATGGTTTTTTTTTAAGTAAACATTTTATTTGGGTAGTTTTGGGAGGGTGGGAGGTAAACAATAGATTTATAATGTAAATGTGTGTTAATTTTTATTTTTTTTTACTTTCAGTTGTAGTATTACTTTTTGGCCACAAGATGGCGACCATGAGTTTGTTTACATGACGTCACTCTAAGCGTAACACATGCTTAGAGTGACGCATCGGGGAGGGAACGGCCAGGAAAGGCGCAGCTTCCGAGAGAAGCTGTCGCTTTTTCAGCGGGGGAGAGGAATCAGTGATTGGGCACCATAGCCCGATACATTGATTCCGTGGCTACCGAATCCGCGGCCGGGAGTGCGCGGTAGCGCGCATGGTTCCTGGACGTAGTTTCTACGTCCAGGAACCAAAATAGGTTATACAACGTTATGCTAAAGGACCTGCTGCTTATATAATGCTATGCTAATGGACCTGGAACTTTGATATCTATTTGAAACCCAGTTATAGTCATTTGGCTCCTATAGTGTTTTCAATGGTTTTATTATAGTGAGTTTGATATACATCCCTGGTTGGTTGTTTACAATAAAGATTTTTTGATATTGGCAAGTGAGGCCTGGTGTAACACTTGTGGTTGGAAATTTTATCAAAAGTTAGTGAATTGGGCCCTTTGAGATCTTATGTAATTAATTGTTTTTTTTTCAATCTGCATAAAAAAATCACTCCACAGCACACCATTCTCTCCCACCAGTCTGTTATAAACAGCATGGATTGCCCCCCACCCCATTCCCTTTAGATTGTAAGCTCGCAAGGGCAGGGCTCTCTCCCCTTTTGTATCTTGGAAATCATTATACATTTTACTCATCATGTTACTTTTATCACTGTCATTATCAATTCTGTATTTTGTATTCTGTATCTTTTTTTGTATTTTGTCACTAATTATGTATCTTGTATATTGGTGTACACCATTGTCTGTATTATTATGTACCCCATGTTTGTTTCTTACTTTGTACAGCGCCATGGAATATGTTGGCGCTTTATAAATCAATAATAATAATAATAATAATAGTGGTTTTTTTTAATAATTACATGAAATAATTAAATGTAATTAAAGTTAAGAGTAATTGAGCTGAAATAAAGGTTGCAATTAATCCTTGAAGTATGTAAAACAAAATTGAAAGCAATTACATTTTCTCATCAAACTTTTTTTAAATAGATTAGAAAACTAAGTAACTGAGAGCAGCTGTAGCAGCAACTTATTTGGCGCTAATGAGGCCAGTTTAGAGGTAGAAGCAATATTGAAAAAAATGAAGGTATTCCCGCAATGTTTATGGCTCACTACAAGTAAACAGTATTGCAGGTACACATAACTGAATAAGCAGGCAAAAAATGACTTTCAGCAAACTTAGTCTGCCCTATGCCAGCCACTATATCCTGTCCAGGATGCTCTGTGAAAGCCTCGCACAGATAATCATAGACCATCAAGGCTTTCTGCAATTCACAAACTGCAATCAACTGCATTGATGTGTGTAGGCTCATGTTTGCCTTTAAAGGTTACCCAATTCTTTATTGCCCATCACCTCTCTGCCTCAGCTGTCAGTTGCCCAACATTGTCTATGATAACAGTAGTGACCACTGTGCAGAGCAGTGCCTGGTAACTTTTTTGTGTGAAGGAAAACTATCAATAAAAACATCCGAGCACCTCTCATGGACATGCCTTTAAGACTCAGACCAGTACTGCAAAGTACTTAAAGATGCATACCTTTCCGTAGCTTGTGCTCTCTTCTTTCATTTGATGCCGTTTTACACCAAATAGTTTTCGTTCGATTTCAGTTTAAAAATTGCAGCTGCCATCTTGGCTATTGTATAACTTCCGGGTCACCACTGTTAGAGACGTGCATCACTGAATGAAGCAGGAAGAGGAAGTGACACGCATGGCCACTGCAAGAGGCTCCTCCAGAGGGGTCATAGCACTACTTTGTTGGAAGTCATCTGGCTTAAAGGCATGCCCATAAGAGGTGCTCGGAGTCCCTTTAAAAAAAAATACTGTATATTAGTGCACACATTACCACTAGTACAAAGAGCAATTGACTTCTTTTCACTTCGCTCTCTCTGCTTTAAAATCATCCTTCAATCCTCACCCAACTCACAAAGGTATGCACCTTTATCAGCGTGACTGAGGGGTGGTCCATACTGGGGCAATTCTTCAGCGCTTTGCTGATCGCCGGCGATCACCAAAGTGCTGCTACAATGTATACCTATGGATACATTCACACTGCAGTGATTGCGATTTTGATTATTCGCAAACGCGTTGCATGCAGCGGTTTGGATGTGATTGCTCTGTCATTCTGATTCTATTTAACGGGAATCACAAGCGCAAATCGAGATGAATCGTGCAAATCACATGATTTGGGTGGTGAATCACGAACGCAAGCGCCCAATGTGAACCAGCCCTGAAACATTTCCTGCACAGTAGGATTGCTATCACCCTCACAATTTGACCACACATTTTTGCTGTTGTGGGAAAGAAATAAAGATTTGTGAAATGTATAGTCCTGACTCCAAACAAGCTTACAAATCTCCCATATGTCTGGTTCACACTGCAACAGCTTTTTAACCACTCTATGACCACAGAGTGGCTTCCTCGTTTGTCCTAAACGCATATATGCGTCATTTCAGATGCGCGAGATTTGATGGAAGCTCGTTCTAGCATGAGTTTCTGTAAATAAATACTGCGGGGCTCCGTGGTCAGCTTGCCAGCCGCGATCGCAAGCTCTTAAAGAAAAAAAACTGCCTTTTTTTTTGTACAGCGCTGCGATTTACTGCTGCGCTGTACTGGGGACAGCTCTATCGCTGAGCTCTCCCCTCAAGTGGCTCACAAACTGATCCCTCTCATAGGCTGGTGCACTAAGAAGTTGATAGCAACCCCCTGCTTAGAAAATAGTCTATCAGTATCTGCATGTGCAAATAATGGGATGATTTTAAATCGGAGAGAGTGAGCTTTGTGAAAAAATTGATTTCTCCTAAAACTAGTAGTGTGTTCCCTAATATACAGTATTAAAAAAGTTGTTTTGATTCATAGTGTCCTTTAACCAATCATAGAAGTTAAGACAGAGCCGGTGAGCATATAGCACTGCCTCCTTGACAATATCACCTTCATGGCTTTACATTTTTAAGGGTACCTTGCAAATAGGGAGGGGAAAAACTTCACCTCTTTCAAAGTTTTCTTGTCCCAATGTTATTAATAAGGGCCTCTTCTCTGTCTTTTTTTGCCATAGAAAGGAGGTGGAAGTAATACAATGAGAGGGGCCTATGGTCCAATCCAGTCACCCCCTTAATAGGGGGACGTCCAAATAGCCTCCCCCACTGAAGTAAAAGGGGTAATTTCTGACCCACTGTATTTACTCTAGGAGTATGGACTGGTTCACGTGGGCTTTCATTGGAAGCATGATTAGCCAATGCTAAACACTTCTCTGCAAACAAATAAAGAAGCGTTTGGCATTAGCTCCCGTCGTTCGGTAAACACATCGCCTTTTGATCTCCGTAGGAAGATAAGGAAGTGCCGTGCTTAGCCGGTCCTGGATGCTACACGTAGGGTCCAGGATCATACAAGACAATGGGAAAAGCCGGTACCAATGTTTACAAAGGGCTTGTCCATTCATTTGTATGTACAAACGCCAAACACTGCAGTTATTGCTGGTTCAAAGCCCATGGGATCTGGCCCATAAGTAGTAGAAAATTCCAAGTAAGCAGCAGCAGCAGAGTATGGTGAAATTAGTCACTCACCCCTCCTGCTGACACTCTCCCTCCTCCAGCTGATCAGTGTGGAGGCCTCCTGGGACTCTACGCAGATGCCACATCACTGTTCCCCATGATCGATGAGAATGTCATCCCTGGATGACTCATGAACAGAGATGCGGTGCAGCAGGGAGCTATGGAGACGGGATGTGTTGACCAGAGGAGAACATATGGAATGCACGGTCCGGACAGTTGAATCATTCTCTAGCATGCTCTGCTGCTCACTCTGCATTATCTGCCCCTGCACAGGGCCTTTTCAGGGGTACAGGCAATTATAACTCCTTTGAGCCTTGCTCACACTCCTGCAGAAGAATTTAACCACTTGCCGACCGCGCACTCATAACGCGCGTCGGCAAAGTGGTAGCTGCAGGACTAGCGACGCAGTATTGCGTCGCCAGCTGCAGGCTAATTAATCAGGAAGCAGCCGCTCGCGCGAGCGGCTGCTTCCTGTCAATTCACGGCGGGGGGCTCCGTGAATAGCCTGCGGGCCGCCGATGGCGGCTCGCAGGCTAAATGTAAACACAAGCGGAAATAATCCGCTTTGTTTACATTGTAAGGCAGATCGGCGATCCCCGGCCAATCAGCGGCCGGGGATCGCCGCCATGTGACAGGGGACGTCCTGTCACTGGCTGCACAGGACGGATAGCGTCCTGTGCAGCCCCGATCACCGGGGATGACAGGTAGGAGAGGGAGGGGGGAATTTCGCCGCGGAGGGGGGCTTTGAGGTGCCCCCCCCGCAACATGCCAGCCAAGAGGAGCGATCAGACCCCCCCTGCACACCATCCCCATAGGGGGGAAAAAAGGGGGGCGATCTGATCGCTCTGCGTGCTGCCTGATCTGTGCTGGGGGCTGCAGAGCCCACCCAGCACAGATCACAGAATACTGCGCTGGTCCTTAAGGGGGGGTAAAGGGTGGGTCCTCAAGTGGTTAAGAACCATGTAACTAGAACACACAAAAGCACATTTTCTTAATCAAACTAATAGCGTACATTGGAGAAGCTCACAGAGCAAGGCAATAAGTTACATGCAGTAAAAATGGAAGCTTAGCTCACATGAAGCCAGATGAAACACACAGCAACAACACCCCCAAAAAATGTAAAAACAGCTTTGATGCTCTCTTAATTTTAAAGGCAATCCAAGCTATGACTGCTAGACTGTAGCAAGATGATGCATTGATACATTCATAGAGAGGATTAGTGAAGTTGAACTTGATGGACGCATTTTTTTTTCCAACCTAGATATCCATTTAAAGGACCACAATCATGGAAAATTGCAAAATACATGTGTGTATTATAACATGTATATTTGTTCCAGAGTAAAATACACTATAACTTTTTTCCTATCTCGTGTTTACTTACAGTAAGTTGTAAACATCTGACAGATCTGACAGGTTTTGGACTAGTCCATCATCTTATGGGGGATTCTCCAGGTTTTCTTTATTCATCCATCAAAATAGTGTGCAAATGAATAGGGAGGCTGGCATCTTTATATAGATCCTTTCCAGGCAGTGCTTTTGTAAAGAATAAAATAAATACTGAGAATTCCCATGAGATGGACTAGTCCAAAACATATCAGTTAGTTACTGCCTATTGTAAGCTACAGTAACCTAGGAGAAAAGAAGTTTAAAGTGCATTTTAATATTGTAGAAATGTGATTCTTACAAATATGTGTGCACATGTATTTTAATTTGTTTAATTTTTTGTGATAGTAATCCTTTAACATACCCACATATCTCGTGCTCAGACTAAACATACAGTAAATACTCAACTCCCAGCACATGCTATGGCATACCAGTTAACTTAGTCTTCTAAACTTTGTTACCACAAAGTATAAGACTTTCTTGTATTTATTTATTTATTTTACAGTCTTTTCACTTTGCCTTAAAATGTCTTCCATTATAAAGAGAGTAAAGTTATGGTTGGTAATAAGGAGCAGTTGTAACCACTCTAATTTTTTTAAATACAATTTCAATCTGATGCTGTTCCATTATTACGCCTGTATCTTGGGTGCTCTCCAGAAATCTGTCATTTAATTGCTTTTTTAGTTTAATGTAACATTGCTTATTTATATATATTTTATACTCCTCCTGTGTCCAATCTTTAAATGAATAAAAATAAAGACATGGTGCTGGGGTTCAAATAGAAGAAAGTATGCTTTTTATGAGCCTCACAGCCCATTGAAATCTAGAACAAATAAATCAGGGAAGACTTTGATGAAACACAGCTCTCCTAAAATAAATTGTATTATATAGCTTTCAGAGTGCTTTTCAACATAAATAAATCATTTAACACAAATAAAATTCACAGTCTAAAATAAACTACTAAGCATGTCATGCTCTGTGATGGGGAAACTATTCTGCAGGATGGATTGTAATTGCATAATGGAAGTGAGAGTGGGAGTGAAAGGGCTCTTTTTGTAAAGGCTTAATCAGCCTAATCATTTGTCCCAACCCTTACCTGTATATATTGCTTTAAATAACTGCTCAAGAAAACATTTAAAGGGGCACTTCAGCGAAAAACTGTAAAATGTAAAATATGTGCAAACATATACAAATAAGAAGTACATTTTTTTCCAGAGTAAAATGAGCCATAAATTACTTTTCTCCTATGTTGCTGTCACTTACAGTAGGTAGTAAAAATCTGACAGAAGTGACAGGTTTTGGACTAGTCCATCTCTTTATAGGGGATTCTCAGGGACATATTTATTTTCAAAAGCACTTAGTGAATGGCAGTTGCTCTGTCCAACTGCCAAAAAACTGTGTAGGGAGCAGGGAAGCTGGCCAGCATCATTGTTTAAATCCTTTTTCGGGAATATCTTTATAAAGAATAAAAGCCTTGCTGAGAATCCCCTATGAAGAGATGGACTAGTCCAAAACCTGTCACTTCTGTCAGATTTCTACTGCCTACTGTAAATGACAGCAATATAGGATAAAAGTAATTTATGGCTCATTTTACTCTGGGAAAAAATGTACTTCTTATTTGTATATGTTTGCACATCTTTTAAATTTTACAGTTTTTCGCTGTAGTGCCCCTTTAAGGCTTTTCCAAACATATTTGACTGAAGCATGACATAAAAATGACCTGCAAAACAACTAAAGTGTTGTGTAATATACAGTGGCTTGCAAAAGTATTCGGCCCCCTTGAAGTTTTCCACATTTTGTCACATTACTGCCACAAACATGCATCAATTTTATTGGAATTCCACATGAAAGACCAATACAAAGTGGTGTACATGTTAGAAGTGGATCGAAAATCATACATGATTCCAAACATTTTTTACAAATAAATAACTGCAAAGTGGGGTGTGCGTAATTTTTCGTCCCCCTGAGTCAATACTTTGTAGAACCACCTTTTGCTGCAATTACAGCTGCTAGTCTTTTAGGGTATGTCTCTACCAGCTTTGCACATCTAGAGACTGAAATCCTTGCCCATTCTTCTTTGCAAAACAGCTCCAGCTCAGTCAGATTAGATGGACAGCGTTTGTGAACAGCAGTTTTCAGATCTTGCCACAGATTCTCGATTGGATTTAGATCTGGACTTTGACTGGGCCATTCTAACACATAGATATGTTTTGTTTTAAACCATTCCATTGTTGCCCTGGCTTTATGTTTAGGGTCATTGTCCTGTTGGAAGGTGAACGTCCATTCCAGTCTCAAGTCTTTTGCAGTCTCCAAGAGGTTTTCTTCCAAGTTTGCCCTGTATTTGGCTCCATCCATCTTCCCATCAACTCTGACCAGCTTCTCTGTCCCTGCTGAAGAGATACACCCCCCGAGCATGATGCTGCCACCTCTATATTCGACAGTGGGGATGGTGTGTTCAGAGTGATGTGCAGTGTTAGTTTTCTGCCACACATAGCATTTTGCATTTTGGCCAAAAAGTTCCATTTTGGTCTCATCTGACCAAAGCACCTTCTTCCACATGGTTGCTGTGTCCCCCACATGGCTTGTGGCAAACTGCAAACTGGACTTCTTATGCTTTCTGTTAACAATGCCTTTCTTCTTGCCACTCTTCCATAAAGGCCAACTTTGTACAGTGCATGACTAATAGTTGTCCTATGGACAGAGTCTCCCACCTGAGCTGTAGCTCTCTGCAGCTCGTCCAGAGTCACCATGGGCCTCTTGACTGCATTTCTCATCAGCGCTCTCCTTGTTCAGCCTGTGAGTTTAGGTGGATGGCCTTGTCTTGGTAGGTTTACAGTTGTGCCATACTCCTTCCATTTCTGAATGATCGCTTGAACAGTGCTCCTTGGGTTGTTCAAGGCTTTGGAAATCTTTTTGTAGCCTAAGCCTGCTTTAAATTTCTCAATAACTTGATCCCTGACCTGTCTTGGACCTGTCTTGTGTCTTCTTTGGACTTTGCGGTGTTGTTGCCCCCAATATTCTCTTAGACAACCTCTGAGGCCCTCACAGAGCAGCTGTATTTTTACTGACATTAGATTACACACAGGTGCACTCTATTTAGTCATTAGCACTCATCAGGCAATGTCTATAGGCAACTGACTGCACTCAGATCAAAGGGGGCCAAATAATTATGCAGATGCCACTTTGCAGTTATTTATTTGTAAAGAAATGTTTGGAATCCTGTATGGTTTTCGTTCCACTTCTCATGTGTACACCACTTTGTATTGGTCTTTCATGTGGAATTCCAATAAAATTGATGCATGTTTGTGGCAGTAATGTGACAAAATGTGGAAAACTTCAAGGGGGCCGAATACTTTCGCAACCCACTGTATATAACGTTAGACTGTCTTGATACAAGAAGAAAAACAGCCATAAAGAGAACCTCTAAAACATACTGTAAGAGTTTGGGTAAATAATGGGTGGGTTTGAGTGTAATGATCAACCCTGTCTGAAATTGTCAGCTGGAAATGTAAATGGTCATCAACCTTTGGTCATATTTCTTGGCAAATAATTTTTTGTTTACCTGAGATAATCAGTTTATCAGCAAGCTTTTTATGGTCGAAAAAGGAAACTTTGTAGACAAAATAATATTTCTAAAGAAGAGACGAGGTAAAGTAGGTATAGTTGAATCCTTTGTTGATGTAGAATCATGCAAATTCTAAATGTAAATGTATGCAGCTTGAGAATGGACCAATCAAATTCCACCTTGAAAGGATTTAATTGGTCCATTTTCTAGCTGCATACACATGCAAATACATTTTTTACATAATCCAACATAAAGTCAAATTTTTTTGCATCTTATTGACCATCTCTACAAGGTAATTGCCTAGCTGAATATGTTACTAATCTCACTATCATTATGGTTAAGTGTTTATATAGCGCCATCATCTTTCATGGCTCCCTAGCATTAATACCAAAGAGATCTGTCCTTGCCCTGTAAATCACTGATGTTACCATTTGTTTCATTTGTCTTGCCTCTTTTAGCTATAGGCTCACTATACACCAGCAGTTCTGGATGTGCAGCCTTGCTTTCAGGGTCATAAAGAGATGATTTGCATACTTGGGAGTGATGCATCATGGGAAACCACAGTTGCTTACTTAAAGCTGAATTATTACCTTGTGTTTTAAGAAGGCAAAATTACATTTAACATTTTTCTCGTTTTTATCACTTCAGTATTTTTAAAACTCACCAATCAACAGCTTAACAAACTCCTACATTGTCTTCAATTGTGTTGGCTATCTACCTATTGAATGCCATAATCATCAAATTCCCATATATTATCTCATCAAATAAAAGTACGCAGTGGTGATACTACAAATAACTGACCCCAAATCCTACATGAAACATCTATACCCGAAGGTGGTTCTCATATTTTTAACTGCCTAGTGTGCCTTTTGTGTTTTGTTTTTTTCAGAGACCATTTAGTTTATATAATTCTATGTTCTGGTCAAATCCTCTTAAAGACTCTTTATTATAAAGTTGAAATAAAAAAAACTATCTGCATGGAGTTGGTACATTCTCCCCTTGTTTATGTGGGTATTTTCTGGGCACCTGATTAACTTTTCACATTCCAAAAATGTAACGATAACTTCCTAGGTTCCCCCAAATCTTGGCCTGAGTCTACAGTAAACATATAACACGACGACTATAGTAGGGATTAGATTGAGAGATCCAAGTTAGTGAGAAGACTAGGTACTCTGTAAAGCAGTGTTTCTCAACATTTTATTGGTATGTACCCCTTTAAAAGAAAAAACCTGTTCTCACCAAGTACCCCCTAGCGTAGTAAACCTAGCATACCAGAATAATAAAAGCACACAGATGAAAGCCTGCAGCGGCCCTGCTTGTCTATAGTCTCATAGAGCCTATAGACAGCACATCCAGAAAAGCTCATAACCTGGAAGCAAAATGGGTATGAGCCAGAGGCTATATTGGATTTGTCCTGGAGCAATAATGGATAAAAAACACTCAAAAAGGCACACCAATGTGGCGAAATTATCAGGTAGCGCATTTATTCTTTACAAGCTATCGACTAATATGTTTATTTTGTGTGAAACGTTCATCTCTGGTTCCCTTTTACAAAAATACAATTAGTGGCTCCCAGTTTATCTTGTTCCTGTCATCTCTTCTGAGCTACCTGGATACTGAAGATTAACATGGGTAATTATGCATTGTAAAGGCCCATACCCACCTCACAAGTTTTCAGATGATTTTACAGACAACTTTTTGAGCGACGAGCAGTTGTTTCTGCAATCTCATGATGTGGATTACAGACGGGCGATCATGCGAACAACATTTAGCAACATGCGGTGATAATGACCGTCGTGGCGGATTGGATCTTTAAGATCCCTGACGACTCCGCACAAAGTACCGGGATTGCTTGAAGTCTCGTTCATGCATGTTATGGCTGTTGTGTGATGTTGCACATGCAATATGGCTAACATTGTAGATCGATGGCTAGCAATTATGCCTTGTAGGGTTAAATTCCCATCATTGAGATACAGTTTGCATGTTCTCCTCATTTTTGTTTGGGTTTCCTGTCTTACACCAAGAACATAATACCTGGTATACTAGCTGGGTTACTGGCTTTCTTTCAACCTGAATAGTTTGAGCCCTGCTGAATATCAGTAAAAGATACAACTGATGTAATAGTCTCTCTGTAAATATACAGTATGTAGGATACACAGGGTCAGTGATTCATGTAATAGAAGCAATATAAGGCACTATGAAATATGTGTCAGCACTATAAAATTGTATACTAACAATAGTAATATTAATATTTATAGAAATTAAAAATGCAGTAAAAATTAAAGAGTAAAGCTATAATAGAGAAGCATGTAATGGGAAGCACTACAATGTGATATGCAACAGCAAAGGTGATCAATAGTGTCTAATGTTATAGGAGCATGACATAATGACAATTTTATACATCTTGTCAATATTACTGTTTTGTATTTCATTCTGAGTCTTAAAAGGAACCACCAGCAACCCACGATGCGCCGACACCGGACGTAGGAGCCGGAGGAGCCAACTTAACACCGGGACCCAGACAGAGCGACACCGCCCCTCTGATGAGGCCCACGGATAGCTAGGACGAAACGGCTGTAAGGGCAGTCACCCTGGAGAATCCCTGAGCATCGGTGCTTCCATCCAGATCCACATCTGCCACCACAAGTATAGCCTGCACTGCAAAAGTCTACGCTCCCTGCATGTCATGTGCTTCGCAATCTGTTTTGCTTATGCTGATGCTGAAATATGGGCATGTTTTGAATTGTATGGTCTGAAGATCAGAGTGTATTGTCACAAGGTGCTGGAAGCACAGCAGTGACTTGGAAGCCCATCAATGTGTGAATAAAGTGGTGACAGTTTTTATCCTGAAGTGCTTGCCAAGCTAGTCTCTTTTTTTCTTGAGCAATATAAGGCACTATAAAATTGTATACTAACAATAGTAATATTAATATTTATAGAAATTAAAAATGCAGTAAAAATTAAAGAGTAAAGCTATAATAGAGAAGCATGTAATGGGAAGCACTACAATGTGATATGCAACAGCAAAGGTGATCAATAGTGTCTAATGTTATAGGAGCATGACATAATGACAATTTTATACATCTTGTCAATATTACTGTTTTGTATTTCATTCTGAGTCTTAAAAGGAACCTGAGATGAGAGGAAAAAATGATATGTACCTGTGGCTTCTTCCAGCCCTCTTCAGGCTGTTGGTTCCCTCGCCATCCTCCCAGGCCGCCACTATCCTCTGCTAGCCCCTGATGAGTCATGGTTGACATAAGAGGTTGGGCAGTGTCACGGTCAGTTACCTGTCCAGAGGAGGCGGCCAGTACGCACGAATGCTGGCGGTCGTCCTGGTGGGTCTCGGCGGGGCAACCTGTCGGTGCTCACCAGTGTGCGTTGCATCGCGCGGCATAAGCGTTGGCGTCAGGAGGCGCTGGCGTGAGCATTGTGTGGCGTTGCGTGCACAGGGGCGGCTGCTGTGTATGTTTATCTGGCGTTTTGCGCGCGTTTTGGCGTGCGTGCGTGTGCACGTGCACGTCTGCGCATGCGTGCGCAGCGTGGTGCGTTGTGCGCATGCGCGCGGTGCGTCATGCTGTGCGCGCCAAAGAAGGCCTATTTAAACCTGGAGAGTGCATTGCTTCCTTGCTGTAGTATTGCAGCTAGTGTTGTACTCCCTTGCCGTGACCTAGTGTCTGCCTGTCTGTTGTGTTCTGGAACCCGACCTCGGCTTGTTTGACTGCCCGCTTTGTTGATGACCTCTGCCTGCCTGACTACCCGCTCTGTTGCCGAACCCTGCCTGTATGAGAACCTGCTCCGTTGCCGACCTCCGCTTGTCCTGACTACCCGCTCTGTTGCCGAACCCTGCCTGTATGAGAACCTGCTCTGCTGCCGACTTCTGCTTATCCTGAAGGTAGTCCTACTACTGCCCACACTGGTTGCTGAGTCCTTGCACTACTCGACTCAGACCAGAGGAGTGCCGTGGTTTCATCTTGCTCATCGGTCCATCAGATCCTGCGAGCACTCCTGCCTCCTGCACACCTCGGTACCCCTGTTCCCACTCCAGGGGTGTCAGGTGTCAAGCTGCAAGAGTTGCTACCCTCAGCACAACGGTCTCCACCACTACAAGGTTTGTGACATAATACTACAGCCAAAAATGGAGACCGCTGAGGTAGCAACCGTACTGACCACCCTCTGCAATCAAATGGCCACACTAACGGACGCCATTAAGGATCTTCAAGCAGGACACCAACGGCTGGAAGGCCGCATGGACGTCATGTCAGCAGCTGCACCTAGTCAGCCGCCTGCCCCTGCCGCAGCACCTCAACTACCACTTCCAGCAACTAGCAACCTTGCCGCTGTACCTGCTCTGGTAGCCCCCGAACCCTGGGTTCCCACGCCAGAACGATTTTCAGGGGATAGATCAAAGTTCCAGGCTTTCAAACATGCCTGTCAGCTATATTTTTCGCTTCAGCCACGCACATTCTCTCAGGAAGAGACGAGGGTGGGTTACGTCATCTCGTTGCTACAAGGAGATCCTCAAACCTGGGCCCACAGGTTGATGGACCAGAAGCACCCCGCTCTGGCATCAACAGAAACCTTTTTTACTCACATGGCTGCGGTGTATGATGACCCGCAGCGACAAGTTACAGCTGAATTGGGACTAAGGAACCTACGTCAGGGTCGGAGACCGGTAGAAGATTACACATCTGAATTCCGCAGATGGTCAGCTGACACTGACTGGAATGAGGGTGCTTTGAAGCACCAGTTCCGCCTCGGATTATCTGAAGCTCTTAAGGACGAAATAGCCCGGGTGGGGGTACCAGCTACCCTTGATGGCCTGATTGACTTGGCAATCCAGATTGACCGAAGGCTACGAGAACGCCAGATGAAAAGAGCGGCAGGCAGCTCCTCCCGTGCATCTTGGGTACCTACCTTTCCTTCTGCCGCAACCACAGTCCCTATTTCAACAGTGGATCAGGAGGAACCAATGCAGTTGGGGGTCATGCGCTCCCCTTTATCAACAGAAGAGAGGAACAGAAGGAGACAGGGAAATCTATGCTTCTATTGTGGAACTGCTGGTCACATGATCAGGACCTGCCCCGTTCGACCCACTGGTAAGGAATTCTCAACTAGAAGTGTACCCTCTATCTACCCCCAAAAGATGATTAATCACCTGACCATTCCTATCTCGTTTCAGTTCCCAGGAAGAACCATTAGAACCACCGCCATCATTGACTCCGGAGCCTGCAGTTGTTTCATGGACATTGCATTCGCCACTCACCATCAGTTTCCAGTACAACCTCGCAAGGAGCCACTCCATATCCATTTAGCGGATGGATCAACTGTCTGCTCAGGGCCAGTTACCATGGAAACAATCCCTACCAGTGCCCTGATTCGTGAAACCCACCAAGAACTGCTTAAGTTTGATCTCCTAGCTTCGCCAATGTTTCCAGTAATCCTAGGACTACCCTGGCTACAGGCACACAACCCACTTATCGACTGGACCACAGGAGATGTATCATTCAACTCAATCTACTGTGGGAGTTGCTGTTCATCCGTCTGTCCGGTTACTTCCGGCCCACTACTATGCACATCTCAAACACTTCAAGAAATCGTCCCATCCCAGTACCATGAATATCTTGATGTCTTCGATAAAAAAGGGGCGGATTGTTTACCACCTCACCGGCCGTATGACTGCCCGATTGATCTAGTCCCGGGAGCCAAGATTCCGTTTGGACGCATGTTTCCCCTCTCTGACCCTGAACAAGAAACCCTCAAACAATACATCGAAGAGAATCTCAAGAAAGGGTTTATCCGTCCATCCATCTCTCCAGCTGGGGCAGGAATTTTTTTTGTGCAAAAGAAAGACAAAACATTAAGACCCTGCATAGATTACCGAGAACTTAATAAAGTAACCATCAAGAATCGCTACCCGCTACCTCTAGTTCCGGAACTTTTTCAGAAACTACGAGAAGCCAGGATTTTTTCTAAACTAGACCTAAGGGGGGCCTATAACTTGGTCAGATTAAGAGCTGGAGATGAATGGAAGACTGCCTTCAGATCTCGGTATGGACACTTTGAATACCTGGTAATGCCATTCGGGCTCTGCAACGCCCCGGCGACATTCCAGTATTTCATCAATGACGTCCTAAAAGACTTTATTGATCAATTTATTATAGTCTATCTAGACGACATATTAGTCTTCTCAGAATCATTGGAGGATCATCGTAATCAGGTCTGTCAGGTACTGGCTCGCCTCAGACAGTATAATCTATTTGTCAAGGCCGAGAAGTGTGAATTCGAGAGGACGGTCATACAGTTCCTGGGGCTTATTATTTCTGATGAAGGATTTACTATGGACCCACAGAAGATTCGGGCAATCCTGGACTGGCCAGCCCCTACTAATAGAAGGGCAGTTCAGAGGTTTATAGGATTTGCCAATTTCTACCGCAGATTTATTAAAAACTTTTCCGCAATAGTGTTGCCCATCACTCAACTTACACGTCAGAACAGTCATTTCTTATGGAACAAGGAGGCCCAGGCAGCATTTGATAAATTAAAACAACACTTCACATCTGCTCCCATTCTTAGACACCCGGATCCGGCACTGGCCTTTGTATTAGAGGTGGATGCATCTGATTCTGCGGTAGGGGCGGTGTTATCACAAAGACAAGGAATCAAGGCTTTACTTCACCCGGTGGCGTTCTATTCAAGGAAGCTTTCGGAGGCAGAGAAAAACTATGATGTAGGGGATAGGGAATTGCTGGCTATCAAGGTTGCATTAGAAGAGTGGAGGTACCTCCTGGAAGGCGCAGCTCAACCTATACTCATGTTCACGGACCACCGTAACCTTGAATATCTGAACACCGCAAAAAGGTTGAACCCAAGGCAGGCCAGGTGGGCCCTTTTCTTTTCGAGATTTGCATTCCATATCACCTATAGACCCAGGTCAAAAAACATAAAACCAGATGCTCTATCTCGGATGTTTCCAGAGGATGAGAACCCAAGCGCACCCGACACAATTTTGTCCGATCAGAACTTTCTAATTATCCAGCCAGCCCTGATCAGTCAACTCCGTCAGGCATCAATCGATCCACCAGAATCCATCAGGAACTCTCTGGAGGAAAAGGGGGGTTTGTGGTGGTGCGACAACAAGATGTTTGTACCAGAAGACTTACGCCGCGCAGTACTCGAATCCTGTCACGACCACAAGTTAGCAGGTCACTTTGGTGTAACAAAAACTCTGGATCTGGTACAACACTCATTCTGGTGGCCCAAGCTCAGAAGAGACTGTAAGTTATATGTGACTTCTTGCCCCATTTGCTGCCGATTTAAGGGGTCGAAGTTCAAGCCTTGGGTATTACTTAACCCATTGCCAGTACCACCCAGGCCCTGGTATTCCATCTCCATGGACTTTATTGTAGAATTACCGGGATCGGAAGGGCACAACACCATCTTCGTTGTAGTAGACCGACTGTCTAAGATGGCACACTTCCTGCCCATGGAAGGAACCCCCTCAGCACAAGCAACAGCCAAGACCTTTATAAAGGAGATTGTACGCCTTCATGGGGTTCCAGCCGACATCGTCTCAGACAGAGGGACGCAATTTACATCCCGATTCTGGAAGGCTTTGTGCGGATCCCTGGACATTCAGTTACAATTTTCATCTGCCTATCATCCTCAGTCAAACGGTCAGACAGAACGCACCAATCAGACATTAGAACAATATTTGAGATGTTTTTTATCATCAGCACAAGATAACTGGGTTCAGCTCCTGCCATTGGCCGAATTTGCCTATAATAACTCTGTTCACTCAAGCACACAACAATCTCCGTTCTTTGCTAATTATGGGTTCCTTCCATCATTCCTGCCAAATACTCTTCCAGAAACATCAGTACCTGCTTCCGATGATCTGATCAAAACATTACATGACAATAATCTGATTCTGCAACGAACCATGTCCCAAGCACAGGGAAACTACAAGAGGAAAGCGGATCGTCACAGAAGAGACAATCCGGATTTCAAAGTGGGGGACTCAGTCTGGCTGTCTACTGTGAATCTCAAATTAGCCTGCCCTTCCAGAAAATTGGGTCCTAAGTTTGTTGGACCATTCCTCATCAAAAGAAGGATTGGACAAGTGGCTTATGAATTGGATCTCCCTGATAACTTGAAAGTTCACCCGGTATTCCATTCCGCGCTGCTAAAACCTACTACACCGGATCCCTTTTCTGATAGAAGAACAAAGCCACCACCACCGATTCTGGTAGAAGGAGTGGAAGATTTCGAGGTGGAGGCAATCTTGGACTCCAGGAAGAGATACCACCAGGTCCAGTATCTTGTAAAATGGAGGGGATATGGCATAGAGGAAAACACCTGGGAATCAGCAGATAATGTCCATGCCACCCGTCTGGTCAACCAGTTCTACAGGGAATTCCCAGAGAAGCCAGCCCCAGAGGGCATCCGGAGGCTGCCCCTTAGGGGGGGGCATTGTCACGGTCAGTTACCTATCCAGAGGAGGCGGCCAGTACGCACGAATGCTAGCGGTCGTCCTGGTGGGTCTCGGCGGGGCAACCTGTCGGTGCTCACCAGTGTGCGTTGCATCGCGCGGCGTAAGCGTTGGTGTCAGGAGGCAGTGGCGTGAGCATTGTGTGGCGTTGCGTGCACAGGGGCGGCTGCTGTGTATGTTTATCTGGCGTTTTGCGCGCGTTTTGGCGCGCGTGCGTGTGCACGTGCACGTCTGCACATGCGTGCGCAGCGTGGTGCGTTGTGCGCATGCGCGCGGTGCGTCATGCTGTGCGCGCCAAAGAAGGCCTATTTAAACCTGGAGAGTGCATTGCTTCCTTGCTGTAGTATTGCAGCTAGTGTTGTACTCCCGTGCCGTGACCTAGTGTCTGCCTGTGTGTTGTGTTCTGGAACCCGACCTCGGCTTGTTTGACTGCCCGCTTTGTTGATGACCTCTGCCTGCCTGACTACCCGCTCTGTTGCCGAACCCTGCCTGTATGAGAACCTGCTCCGTTGCCGACCTCCGCTTGTCCTGACTACCTGCTCTGTTGCCGAACCCTGCCTGTATGAGAACCTGCTCTGCTGCCGACTTCTGCTTATCCTGAAGGTAGTCCTACTACTGCCCACACTGATTGCTGAGTCCTTGCACTACTCGACTCAGACCAGAGGAGTGCCGTGGTTTCATCTTGCTCATCGGTCCATCAGATCCTGCGAGCACTCCTGCCTCCTGCACACCTCGGTACCCCTGTTCCCACTCCAGGGGTGTCAGGTGTCAAGCTGCAAGAGTTGCTACCCTCAGCACAATGGTCTCCACCACTACAAGGTTTGTGACAGGCAGTGTTTGTGCACGGCACACAAGGAGATGTTCAAATCTTTGTATGCACATACTATTTTATGGAAGTGTGAGTGGAAATTAGTTTTTTTAATACTTTTAATAAAGCGTTATTACTCTATGCAAGGCTTTTTGAAATTTTAGAAGCCACAGAGGGCAACACTTAGATACTTGCATACAGGGGCGTAACTAGACATTACTGGGCCCCCCTGCAAAACTTTGGATGGGGCCCCTCCCCCCTTGCTTTCTGAACAGGTAAATCGGTAAACTGAGAATCAATGTTCTTCAATAGGCTACAGACAGCAGTGGAGCACTGTTTGTATTCACTCTATCAATTACATTAGCTTCTGTGATAAAGCATGCATGTTTTCACATATACAGATATACATGGTGTGCAGAAAACACATACAGAAAAAACGCAGGCAGAAAACTGACTGTCCAGTGTGCTCCCAGTCCTAGCCTCTTATTTCACTCACTCTGTCCTCCTCTGATGGAGCAGAACTGGCACTGCAGACTCCTCCAGCATCACTACAGTACACAGCTCTTGGGGAGGGTGTGGAGAGGTTGGGGGCGGGGCACCGTACACAAGACCCACCTGCACACTGAATAGGGACTGTCTACAAATCTTTGTCTGCAAAACTTTGATTCCTTATCAGTGGCTGAGCAGATGCTATCATTAGAACAATTGTGCAGAGCAGAAAGCTTTTTCTTTCTGTGTCCTTAGTTGTCAGTCTTTCAGGACAGGGAAAATAATCTATTCCCTCCATGGGGCCCCCTGCTGCTTCTGGGCCCCCCTGCAGCTGCATCCCTTGCAGGGTCTATTGTTACGCCCCTGCTTGCATAGCATGTGGCATTCAAATGAGGAGGTCTGTGATAGGACAATGACCAAATCTGGAGAGCGTAAATCTGTTACTGCATGCCAGTGGAAGCACGGAGGTGATAAGAGTGACACTAGGCACAGGGTGGCTATATGTGACATAGGTACAACAACAACAACAACAACAACAACAACAACAAATAACATTTGTAAAGCGCTTTTCTCCCGTGGGACTCAAAGCGCATAAGCATGGCTCAGACCATCGTGGTACATAGGTACGCTATGGTCTGTTCATAACTCTTATGCTTTCTGTGAGGTACATGTGGACGTTGGAGATTTATGAGTCATCAATCTTGATAGATAAAAAGTGCTTACAGAATGCTGATATGGGATTTGATCAGCCACTAACGATTTGTACTATATGAGCATGTATGAATGATGGATGAAGGGGACACAGTTTGCACAATCACGGGAGAGCAAGCGATTGTATTAAAAGGATTTCAATATATATATATATATATATATATATATATATATATATATATATATATATATATATATATATATATATATATATACATGTTTCTTTTATCATTTCTATCATTTTGTTTGAGGTGCATAGAGATTTAAACAAATAGGAAGAAGAGGCAACAAGGATAAGGAGCAATGAGGCATGTATTTGGCAGACTTTTGTGGTTTGTGTACTGTTGAGTGCTGTAATTTATCCATAAATATGATGTAGAACATTAAAATAATCAGTACAGTATGTAACCTAGATTCACATATTTTTCTTAGGCCAAGCCCACAATCTGTCATGGCAAATGGCATAGAAATACCATCGTATGACTGAAAGGCATTGTGTTATTTTAAAAAAAATAATACAAATGACCAAAATTTGGGTCAGATTTGAATAGTAACATTACCTGATATCTCACGTATCATCAATATACTTATGTGTTCATGTGTACACCTTGATATATGGCACACATAAACAGATAAACAAAAGTCTTAATACATTTTTTAGTGTTGCCTTTAATTCACTTTAATTTATGTATTTTATTTTTTGCATGCTTTTACATTATTGGTTTGCATACATGTTTAAGTAATTACATGATACAAAATTAATAAGTTTGTTATCCACAGTAATATTAAATTGAAAAAACTATATTACAAAATAAATAAAATAGGAATTTCTTCTAATTAAAAAGTCTACATTGTTAGATAGCACTTAAATCTGCTTCCAGCTAAGATATTATCTGCATACAGCCTCTAGTCCTCTATGAACAACTATAATATTATGGTACTTTGTCACTACCCAAAAATTAATTTAGCCATACATGAGTGGATCCTTTAAATTCAGAGTTGAACTCCAGGCAGACTGCAATATGCACAGCTGAAATACAGAGTATTATTATTACGGTTCATCCATATAAAGCTTACACATTTATGCAGGGCTTTTCAGAGTACTTCACATAATTCATAGAGGAGAATGGTAAAGGGAGTATATTGACAGCCCTTCTATTTCAGCCCATCTTGGTCTTGGACTAGGGGCTGAAAACCCCACTGTCTTTAAGGTGTTGTCAGACATTAGCTCTTAAATCCTGGAAATGATCTTCCCTTTGTTCTTGTTCTGATTTTGTAACCATTTCTCTGACCTTTTATTCTTTACTCATATAAATCTAGATAGAGGACTCGAGGAAACACATTCAGTAGTCCAGTACAGTACACTTTCCACTGCCAGATCACTCTTGTTTGTTTAAATAAAGTTACATAATTATAATTTTGTAATTTACCCTCTCTAGTACATTCCATGAAGTACAGCTTAAACAAATATATGCCTACTAGTCACCTTAGCCCATTTAAAAATTGTCACAAGTTAGCGGAAAATGACACTTTGTGAAAAAAACCTATAAAAATAAATTTCCGCTAACTTGTGACAAAAAATAAAATCTTCTATGAACTCACCGTACTTCTAACGGAATACCTTGGGGTGTCTTCTTTCTAAAATGGGGTCATTTGTGGGGTTCCTATACTGCCCTGGCATTTTAGGGGCCCTAAACCGTGAGGAGTAGTCTTGAAACGAAATTTCTCAAAATGACCTGTGAAATCCTAAAGGTACTCATTGGACTTTGGGCCCCTTAGCGCAGTTAGGGTGCAAAAAATTGCCACACACGTGGTATCGCCGTACTCGGGAGAAGTAGTACAATGTGTTTTGGGGTGTATTTTTACACATACCCATGCTGGGTGGGAGAAATAACTCTGTAAATGGACAATTGTGTGTAAAAAAATCAAAAGATTGTCATTTACAGAGGTATTTCTCCCACCCAGCATGGGTATGTGTAAAAATACACCCCAAAACACATTATACTACTTCTCCCGAGTACGGCGATACCACATGATTGGCACTTTTTTGCAGCCTAACTGCGCTAAGGGGCCCAAAGTCCAATGAGTACCTTTAGGATTTCACAGGTCATTTTTGTTTCAAGACTACTCCTCACGGTTTAGGGCCCCTAAAATGCCAGGGCAGTATAGGAACCCCACTAATGACCCCATTTTAGAAAGAAGACACCCCAAGGTATTCCGTTAGGAGTATGGTGAGTTCATAGACGTTTTTATTTTTTTGTCACAAGTTAGCGGAAATTGATTTTAATTGTTTTTTTCACAAAGTGTCATTTTCCGCTAACTTGTGACAAAAAATAAAATCTTCTATGAACTCACCATACTCCTAACGGAATACGTTTGGGTGTCTTCTTTCTAGAATGGGGTCGTTTGTGGGGTTCCTATACTGCCCTGGCATTTTAGGTGCCCTAAACCGTGAGGAGTAGTCTTGAAACCAAATGTCGCAAAATGACCTGTAAAAATCCTAAAGGTACTCATTGGACTTTGGGCCCCTTAGCGTACTTAGGGTGTAAAAAAAGTGCCACATATGTGGTACCGCCGTACTCAGGAGAAGTAGTATAATGTGTTTTGGGGTGTATTTTTACACATAACCATGCTGGGTGGGAGAAATATCTCTGTAAATGACAATTGTTTCATTTTTTTTACACACAATTGTCCATTTACAGAGAGATTTCTCCCACCTAGCATGGGTATGTGTAAAAATACCCCCCAAAACACATTATACTACTTCTCCTGAGTACGGCGATACCACGTGTGACACGTTTTTGCAGCCTAGGTGCGCTAAGGGGCCCAACGTCCTAATCACAGGTCATTTTGAGGCATTTGTTTTCTAGACTACTCCTCACGGTTTAGGGCCACTAAAATGCCAGGGCAGTATAGGAACCCCACAAGTGACCCCATTTTAGAAAGAATACACCCCAAGGTATTCCGTTAGGTGTATGGCAAGTTCATAGAAGATTTTATTTTTTGTCACAAGTTAGTGAAAAATGACACTTTGTGAAAAAAAAACAAAAATCAATTTCCGCTAACTTTTGACAAAAAATAAAATCTTCTAAGAATTCGTCATACACCTAACAGAATACATTGGGGTGTCTTTTTTCTAAAATAGGGTCAGTTTGTTGGGTTCCTATACCGCCCTGGCATTTTACGGGCCCAAAACCGTGAGTAGTCTGGAAACCAAATGTCTCAAAATGACTGTTCAGGGGTATAAGCATCTGAAAATTTTGATGACAGGTGGTCTATGAGGGGGCGAATTTTGTGGAACCGGTCATAAGCAGGGTGGCCTTTTAGATGACAGGTTGTATTAGGCCTGATCTGATGGATAGGAGTGCTAGGGGGTGACAGGAGGTGATTGATGGGTGTCTCAGGGGGTGGTTAGAAGGGAAAATAGATGCAATCAATGCACTGGGGAGGTGATCGGAAGGGGGTCTGAGGGGGATCTGAGGGTTTGGCCGAGTGATCAGGAGCCCACACGGGGCAAATTCGGGTCTGATCTGATGGGTAGGTGTGCTAGGGTGTGACAGGAGGTGATTGATGGGTGTCGCAAGGTGTGATTAGAGGGGGGTATAGATGCAAGCAATGCACTGGCGAGGTGATCAGGGCTGGGGTCTGAGGGCGTTCTGAGGGTATGGGCGGGTGATTGAGTGCCCTAGGGGCAGATAGGGGTCTAATCTGATGGGTAGCAGTGACAGGGGGTGATTGATGGGTAATTAGTGGGTGTTTGGAGGAGAGAACAGATGTAAACACTGCACTTGGGAGGTGATCTGATGTCGGATCTGCGAGCGATCTATTGGTGTGGGTGGGTGATCAGATTGCCCGCAAGGGGCAGGTTAGGGGCTGATTGATGGGTGGCAGTGACAGGGGCTGATTGATGGGTGGCAGTGACAGGGGGTGATTGATGGATGATTGACAGGTGATCAGTGGGTTATTACAGGGAAGCACAGATGTAAATATTGCACTGGCGAATTGATAAGGGGGGGGGTCTGAGGGCAATCTGAGCGTGTAGGCGGGTGATTGGGTGCCCGCAAGGGGCAGATTAGGGTCTGATCTGATGGATAACAGTGACAGGTGGTGATAGGGGGTGATTGATGGGTGATTGATGGGTAATTAGTGGGTGTTTAGAGGAGAGAATAGATGTAAACACTGCGCTTGGGTGGTGATCTGATGTCGGATCTGCGGGCGATCTATTGGTGTGGGTGGGTGATCAGATTGCCCGCAAGGGGCAGGTTAGCGGCTGATTGATGGGTGGCAGTGACAGGGGGTGATTGATGGATGGCAGTGACAGGGGGTGATTGATGGGTGATTGACAGGTGATCAGTGGGTTATTACAGGGAAGGACAGATGTAAATATTACACTGGCGAATTGATAAGGGGGGGGGGGTCTGAGGGCAATCTGAGCGTGTAGGCGGGTGATTGGGTGCCCGCAAGGGGCAGATTAGGGTCTGATCTGATGGGTAACAGTGACAGGTGGTGATAGGGGGTGATTGATGGGTAATTAGTGGGTGTTTAGAGGAGACAATAGATGTAAACACTGCGCTTGGGTGGTGATCTGATGTCGGATCTGCGGGCGATCTATTGGTGTGGGTGGGTGATCAGATTGCCCGCAAGGGGCAGGTTAGGGGCTGATTGATGGGTGGCAGTGACAGGGGGTGATTGATGGGTTGCAGTGACAGGGGGTGATTGATGGGTGATTGACAGGTGATTTACAGGTGATCAGTGGGTTATTACAGGGAAGGACAGTTGTAAATAATGCCCTGGCGAATTGATAAGGGGGGGTCTGAGGGCAATCTGAGCGTGTAGGCGGGTGATTGGGTGCCCGCAAGGGGCAGATTAGGGTCTGATCTGATGGGTAACAGTGACAGGTGGTGATAGGGGGTGATTGATGGGTGATTGATGGGTAATTAGTGGGTGTTTAGAGGAGAGAATAGATGTAAACACTGCGCTTGGGTGGTGATCTGATGTCTGATCTGCGGGCGATCTATTGGTGTGGGTGGGTGATCAGATTGCCCACAAGGGGCAGGTTAGGGGCTGATTGATGGGTGGCAGTGACAGGGGGTGATTGACGGGTGATTGACAGGTGATTGACAGGTGATCAGGGGGGATAGATGCATACAGTACACAGGGGGGGGGGGTCTGGGGAGAATCTGAGGGGTGGGGGGTGATCAGGAGGGGGAAGTGGGCAGGGGGGGGGATAAAAAAAAAATAGCGTTGACAGATAGTGACAGGGAGTGATTGATGGGTGATTAGGGGGGTGATTGGGTGCAAACAGGGGTCTGGGGGGTGGGCAGGGGGGGTGGTCTGAGGGGTGCTGTGGGCGATCTGGGGCAGGGGGGGAGAAATCAGTGTGCTTGGGTGCAGACTAGGGTGGCTGCAGCCTGCCCTGGTGGTCCCTCGGACACTGGGACCACCAGGGCAGGAGGCAGCCTGTATAATACACTTTGTAAACATTACAAAGTGTATTATACACTTTGTATGCGGCGATCGTCGGGTTAACAATCCCGCTGGCGCTTCCGTATGGCCGGCGGGATGTTGCGGCGGGTGAGCGGAGACAGGCGCCGGCGGAGGATCGCGTCACGGATGACGCGATCGCTCCGCCCATGCCCCTACAAGGACCGCCGCCATTTGTCAATACGGCAGTCCTTGCGGGGTGCACTTCCCGGCCGCCATTTGTCAGTACGGCGGTCGGGAAATGGTTAAGTAGACGAGGGAAAATAACTTCTTAAAGGAAGGCCCTAAGTACCATACAAACAGAACAGCCAGCATAGTAAAATAGTGTATGTGTTGTTTTCCACAATAACCCCATCTACAACCTTAGATTATAATTAAGCAGGCGTATCATCCCTTGATACTTTTGGTGCACCGCATATAATTGTGTGAAGTGTGCAAGTCTCCATAGACTTGCATGGTCCTTGCGGAGGGGAAGTGTGAAATGGGCCTAAAACTGTCCTTGCCTGATGTACCTCAGAAACTTGTCTCTTCTAATGCTGTTGTGACTTTTGTCAGACCACCTCCTTTCAGAGATTCCCCCAATTTTGAGTGCATTTTGCTGGAAAATGTACTCGCTGACAGGGGTGTAACTATGACCCACCGGGCCCCCCTGCAGAAATTCTGAGGCTCCCCCTGGGCCCGCTCAAGGCCGTTTTGGGGGGGCTGGAGGGGTCGCAGCATGAGGGGAGAGCTTGGCCACACATCGGTGGGGAGGGGTGGGGAGGGGTGGCCCCCCTCCCTCACCTCTGGCTCTCCCCTCAGCACTCCCCTCAAGCTTAAATCCGTGTCTGTGCAGCCGTGAGCAGCAGGCAGATACACATACCTTCCTTGCGTTCCACTGCGGTTGCTTATATGGATGTTTATACAGGAAGTAGCGTCAGAGGCTAGAAAGAGGCCGTCCCCCCTCCCCGCCGATGTGTGGCCAAGCTCTCTCCTCATGCTGCGATCCCTCCAGCCCCCCAAAATGGCCCTGAACGGGCCCCCTTCCCCCCATGGGTGCAGTGGCTGCATCCCCTATTGTTATACCCCTGCTCACTGACATCTTGACTTCCTTTGCAGTTTCTCTGTAGGAAAGACCTAGACCTATGTGTTATGTCTCTCTTTCATTGTTACCTGCCTTTTCCTTGCCATCTTTATAGCATCATACTACTTTCTGCAGTACAACGCTGTTTAAATAATGCTCACGAGAGTATGGTACCACAGTGTGTTCCAATACTATGCTGACTTGTGCAGACAGAAGGAGTTGTGAGTAATCAGGAAAAGTTGGGACACCTTTAGAAATTGGTAGCAAAAACTATCAAGGCTCAATCACTTTCCATTGCACAGTCAGCTCTTAGTTGTTAAGCCATCTCTTATTAGTTAAAGGGGCACTTAAGTGAACCTAAAAAAAGTGTTTCACTTACCTGGGACTTCTACCCAGCCCCCTGAAGCCGCCCTGTGCCTGTGCCATCACTCCTCAATGCTCCTGTCACCCGCGGTGCCTAAGTTTTGATTCAGAAGACAGAGTCAGTCACCAGCAACTGTGCCTGTGCGGTCCTGGCCATGTGCGGTCTCGATTCCGCTGCCGCCATTGTCCTGCACATGGGCAGTGTGAGATGGCACCTTGTATTATGGTACCTCGCCACTATCCAGAATGAATTTAGCCATATACCGGTATGAGTTGGTACTTTGAATTTAAAGTTGAACTCCAGGCAGACTATGATATGCCCCAACTAAACCCACAGGAGGAATGGATAAAGGCCAGTTAAAACAAAATAATATAGATCCCTCTGCTAGATAAAAAAAAATATTTTTGACACATATGAGCAACACTACCCAGTTTGCAGGACCGCATTTGGGGAACTTAAAGCTTTATTAGATTACTAGATTCCGATAAATTTTTTGGGAAAACATAATACCTGAAAAAGCACTCTCCAAAAGATACCAGTTTGTTAGAGAACTATAGTCAGACAATAAAATAACTGTTATTAAAAAATGAGAAAAGGAGTTGGGAGCAGAAATTGATGAGGAAAAATGTATGTGTATAGGCAAAATGTATGGTCCACCTACAAATCAAGGTATCAGGAAAAACAAAAAAACAAAATCAATAAATGGTATCTCAAGCCCAATAGCATTTTTTTTCCAAATCTGATCAGTATAACCAACTCTGCTGGAGATGAAATAAAACCGCAAGTTCATACACACACATCTGGAAAACACGCACGCACGCACGCACGCACGCACGCACACACTTTTCTATGAGTTAGACAACTACTTCATTATTATTATTATCTATTCCACTTTACTTTTACAAGCAATTATGATGCAAAGCAATGTCCATGACCTAAAGAGTGAGCTGATGAAGCTTAATAATATGTTCTTGGAAATGCAATATAGTGCCGCTGATAAATTGTTATGCACCAAGGCTATAAATACGAACACAACATAAATTCTATTTATAATTTTTTTTCTCACTCGCCATAACACTATGGATAAGAATGATCGGGATATGCCATGAAGCGTATTAATTGCATTTTCAGTGTCACAATAGTAGATGTAATTGTAAATGTATATGTACTGATACACCAGGGCTAAGTTGGCTTGGATACTGGTATCAAGTGGCAGAAGCAGTATAGTCCTGCATTCCAACTGCAATATTTAAAGGGCCCCTTAACTGTATATAAAAAAAAAAGAGTTTAACTTACCTGGGGCTTCTGCCAGCCCCCTGCAGTCATCCTGTGGCTGCACTGTCACTAATTGTTCCTCTAGTCCCCCACAGCATTCCTCTTCCGGCCGACTGACTGGCGAGTTGACGGACTACTGCACATACGCGGCCACGCACATCCTCGTTCTTGCTCGGATCGATGGGAGCATTCTGTATATGAGCAGTAGAGATTTTGTTTTGCACTGCACATGCGCAGAGTGCTCCTGTCCACAGGATCGTGATTAGGAGGTGTGCGGACCAGGGCCACACATCAGAATGAAAGTACGGCACTGTGGGGGACCTGAGGATCGGTTTGTCCTGGCACGGGCACAGGGTGGCTGCTGGGGGCTGGTAGAAGTCCCAGGCAAGTTAAACTTTTTTTTTAATAGAGTTAATTTTCACTTTAAGTGCTAATAGATACTTTCTTTTTCATTCAGGTTTCTATTTTACTTGCTTATGAATGTTAGTAAATGTGTGACATGAATTTTCTTCCAAAGAAGCTTAGAATTAAACTACCGTATGATTTACACATTTTGGAAATGTGCTATTACATTTTATTCCTAAAATTAAAATAACAGCTCATGGAAATATATATATATATATATATATATATATATATATATATATATATATATATATATAGTGACTGCAATGGGCCCGATTTGTTAATACTGTAGTATGAGAGGTTAGCTTATATATATATATATATATATATATATATTTTTTTTTTTTCACTCTTTGAAAAGAGGAACAGTGCTGGCAGACTGTAATGCGACTAGTGCCTGGCTTGTGATGGCTTTACCAGTTCAGCTAATGAAAGAGTCCTTTGAAGACATTCATTTATTCATCAGATATAGTGTGTTTGAAGCTGAGCTGCAGAAGAAGTTCTTCAAAATGGGAAGAAAGATTTGGTGAAATACACAGATCTCTTTTGACTGTCAATAAGTAGCCTTGCCATTAAATCCCTGTTTGAGATTATCTTTCAAAACATGAATGGAACCAGGATCACTTTCCTTATATTTTACAGTGACTTCCAGGTGAACTCTACCTGTACGCCTGGGAACACTCCTCATCTGAGATCTCATTTTAGTCTAATGGAGCCTGGGCACCAAACAGCTTTCACTTCTGTTTTAATGCATCTGACTTTTTAATATCATAATTAAAAGAAACTAACTAATGAATGTGGGAAAAAAACACATAGTAATGACTTGTTCTATGCATAAACTACCAAATTGCTGATTGCAACATATAACCTTGCACAGACATTGGCAGCGAAACACCAGCAACCCCATTTTGCGAATAACTGCACAATGCCAGAAGATAAAAAAATCTTGCTCCAAGCAAGTCTTTTATCTCTTGCAATTGAAGAGGGCCCAAACTGCTCCAGAGAAACAGAGTTGGTGCATGTAAATATAATATACAGCACGTTTCAAGGAGAAGGACCCTACAGAACCTTCAAAATTAACCTTTATTGGGTATGCATTTAAAATAAATGTGTATAAAAAATTACTTGAATAGAACTATTCAACATATAACAATTTGGACCAGACACTGGTGTCACACATCAACTCAAAAGAGATTAGGTTAGTTGCAAATGAAACCAAGACCCAAAGCTTGGCCTGCTGGATTGCAATCCATGATGAAATGTTTAGTCCAACGGGCAAAAAAAGACAATGTACAGGTGCTATACAGACAGTGTCAGACTGGTAGGTGGAAAAACTGAGGAAATCCACCTGCTGGCCAAGCAGCTGTAACCATGTGTTATCACTCCCAATATAAACCTGCAGAAAATCTCCACTGTGAGCAGCAAAACCTGATTACTGCTGCTTGGCCAGCAAGAGGATTTCCTCAGCTTTTCCAGCTCCCAGTCCGACACTGTATACAGATGTAGCTAAACCTAACATGTTTGACTCAAAAATATAGTTTCATCAGAGGAATAAAGTGCATCATGCTATACATCAAATAAACCCCTCACCATCGAAAACTATAAAGCTAGTGAGACATAGATGTAGCCCAAGTTTGCAATGTTCTTTATCCCTGGTGGAGGAGATGTGTTAGTTGCGGGGGAGGGGGGGGGGTGAGTGCATTGGCTAGGAGTCTGGCTGCTGCATTCTATACACCAGGTGTGGACCACCTACCACCAACACCTCTGTTTTGTCAGAGTTCAGCCTTAATCAGCTGGTGTTCATCCAGTTTTGTAATTCCACTAGACAGACATTGATGGATGTTGGTGGGTCTTGTTTGCCGGGCTTGAAGGACATATTCAGTTGTGTGTTATCTGCATAATAATGGTATCGTATGCCATAATTCTGGACTATTTTGCCAATTGGAAGTTGTGACTTTCCTTTTTTACATGTTTATATGGTTTTATGACTCTTATCTATCACAAGAGATTGCAAATGCAGTTAACAAACCAGCCCAACTGTTCCGCACAGTGGAAAAACTCTGCAACCCAGCATGTCAAAAACTTAATATCGAGTCTTCAAAGGACCTCTGTGACCAATTTGCCCATTTCTTCACAGACAAAGTCTCCGCTATAAGGTCCGCCATCCAACTTACAGCATCTGAGCCTAATATAGCGCCGAAGACCATTTGCAGAGACAACGTAACACCTTGGTCAAACTTCAAAGAAATTGATGAAGAAGTCACATCAAGCATCCTCCTTCACGTCCGCCTAACTACCTGTGACCTGGATCCTGGCCCAACACAGTTCATGTTGAACTGCCCCGACCTGTTCGTACCGGTATTCCTCAAAATTGTTAACTGTTCCTTACAATCAGGGATATTTCCTGCTTTACTGAAGGAAGCAATCATCAGGCCTCTCCTCAAAAAACCCTCCCTGGACCCAGATGCAATGACCAGCTACAGACCTGTCTCTAACCTCCCCTTTCTGGGCAAGCTAATTGAAAAAGCTGTATACCTCCAGCTAGAAGCCAGAATCCTACAAAATAACAGTTATGACCCATTCCAGTCTGGCTTCAGGAAACACCACAGCACTGAAACTGCCCTCATCCAAATATGCAACCACCTGCTCATGGCAAGAGACAGAGAAGAGTGCTCGATCCTCATACTGCTAGACCTTTCTGCAGCCTTTGACACAGTTGACCATGACATCTTAATAAACAGGCTACAGGAATACTGCGGCATTGATGGCATAGTACTTCAGTGGTTCCAATCCTTCTTGAGTGGCAGAACCCACAAAGTGTCTATGGGGCCCTTCCTGTCCACCCCTGTAACACTTAAGTATGGGGTGCCCCAGGGCTCAATCCTCTCTCCCCTGCTTTTCACGATTTACATGCTACCATTGGGAAAACTAATCCAAAAACATGGCCTGACATACCACTGTTACGCAGACGACACCCAACTATATCTTTCCTTCAAGCCTGGTGTGACAGACCCAACTCTAACTATAAACGCCTGCTTACGTGAACTACAGCAATGGATGAATGACAACTGGCTGAAACTAAATGCAGACAAAACTGAAGTCCTTCTGATTGGAGGGCAGAGCATGATAACAAAACAACTTAACTTGCAGTCTTCACCACTGGGAATAGGAGGCACGGATCTACGCAGCTCTGATCATGTGCGTAGCCTGGAAGTTCTAATTGATGGGGATTTAAACTTCAGAACTCAAATCTCTGCGGTGGTGAAATCATCCTATTTTCACCTGAAGAACATTGCAAAAATCAAGCACCTCATACCCCCAGAAGATCTGCCAACCTTAGTCCACGCCTTCATCACATCCCGACTGGACTACTGCAATGCTCTCTACACTGGCCTTCCAAAAAAGGTCTTGTACCGCCTACAGCTGATACAGAATACTGCTGCCAGACTGCTAACCAACCAACCCCGTCACTGCCACATAATGCCAGTCCTGCATTCCCTTCACTGGCTACCTATAGAATGGAGGGTCCTATTCAAGATCGGCCTACTGACATTTAAATCCCTGAATAATCTGGGCCCTGGATACATGAAAGATATGTTACAGCTGCGTAGCAATCCCCGCATTCTCAGATCCACAGGTTCTAATAATCTAGTCATACCCAGAGTCCACTTGGAAACTTTTGGTCCCAGAGCCTTCTGTCATGCTGCCCCTATGTTTTGGAACTCCTTACCTCAACAGATCAGGACAGCCCCATCCCTGGATGTGTTTAAATCCAGACTGAAAACCCACCTGTTCAGTCTGGCATTTGCAGAAATATAACTTTTGTTTTGTGAATACTTCATCCTACTAATTACTGAATCTGAGAGAGCCTAAGCGCTTTGAGTCCTATGGGAGAAAAGCGCTATAGAAATGTTATTGTATTATTGTATTGTATTATCTATTTTTATCTATTACAGGATTAAAGTGTACCTGAGATGGGTCCACAGCAATAAAATATATATACTTGGGGCTTCCTCCAGCCCCCTCCAGCCTGATCCCTCCCACGCTGCCTTCTTTTGACACCCTGTTCAACTGTAACTGACCCCAGAAAATCCTCCAGTAGGCGCTGTTGCAGTCCAGCCAGGTGTACTCTCCTGCCTTGCTCCCATTGCAGTAGTATTGCGAGGGCGCAGAATGCTTCCTGCAATGTGAATGCAGCCAAGCTGTTCATGCGGAATTGGCCCCGGATGGGAGGAATTTCTGGGGCCAACTGCAGGTGAACAGTGAGTCAGAAGAGAACAGCGTGGGACCAAAGGAAGCCCCAGATTTATATATTTTTTTTGCTGTGGCCCCCATCTCAGGTTCTCTTTAAATATTTTATTTTGACTACTTTGTAACCTCCTTTGTAACCTTCTCTTTTTGGTACACCCTTGGTTTGCTGTATATAGTGGGGAGTTATTTCCACCTTTGCACTGTGTGTTCTTTCTGTCTCTTAGTGTCTTGGTAAATTTTTTTAGTACATCAGATATATATACTGTATATATATTACACACATCTCTCTTCCCTCACTAAGAATGACCAGCTTGACCTGTTGTGCTATGACCAATTGGTCCCAATGTGTCCAGTTATTTGTAGCAGGTTTCAAACATATCGTTTCAGAAAAGCCAGAACCAGAAAGGCTTTGTGTGTGAGCGTAATTATTATCTGTTGATGCCTGCACATCACATTGATATTCTACATGCACAATAAAAAGCAGTTTATCTGAATAATACATCCCCATATTTTCTCTGTATTTGCCAGTTATGACTTCTCAGCACCGTCTGTGGGAGACATCTGTGACATATTCTGACATGCTGTCTCGGACTGTCAAAACCTCATCTGAAAGAACAGCTTCAATTATTGGTCCTTTCCACGCTAGATAAACCTGGTGAAATACATTATTTCCCTTCTTATAGCTCCTTCTCTATTATTAGAAATGACAGGAATCATTGGTTTACCATTACAATACTTGTAAAAGGAATCTCTGCTGCTCTGCATAAACTGTATGCTAGCAGATTTCACAGCTAGCAAATGGTCTAGCAAAATACAATTTTTTAGGTTTTGCTGTGTTCAGTATCTACATAGAGACATAATTAAAAAATAGTGTAAGGTATACAGGCTGCCAAAATCTTCTGATTATAAAAGAAAATCCCATTGATTTCAAGAGCTTTGTTTGGATGGAGAATGAAATAGGCATATTATTTCAGCAGCCTATATCTACTGATGATGATTTTGTCATGACACTTTCACAGCAAGTAATTACTGCTTATGAGGGGTGGGGGTGGGATTAGTACATTCTTAGCTTGACTTGCTCTGGTTTGATATAGGTCTTATCAAGAAACGAATATCTATTATTTATGTCGCATATACATTTGACTTTAGTTTAATGTGTACACAGATATTCAAGTTAGTATGCAGTTGAGTACTTTTGCTTCATGAAGTCATTCATATACAATGTTTAATCTTCTTCTATTGTTTCAACTATATGAATTGTATAATTATTTCTTGTATGCTGGAAACTCAATAAAAAAAAAAAAGAAAATATCTAAAGAGATGTATTTGAAATATTTACAATTTATTAGAATTACACAGGTTTACCCAGATTTATATATCCACCCACTAATCTATGTTTCCTTGCTTCATGGTTGAAGTCTGGGGGATCTAAAGACCTTCCAGAGAAGACAGAAAAACACAGAGACACCAGGACCTCATTATGGTGTAGTCTGTTAGAAAGTCTCTTTAGGTGAAATAAGTCTATAGAGTAATACTCACAAACATGGGTTCCAAGACTAGCAACCACAGTGTAAACGCCATTGAGCTAAGCCTGTCCACACTCCGATTCTTGGGTCTTTGAATCAGAACGGTCGCACTCTAGAAGAAAACTATGTGAAGTTCAAAGAACTTGGAACAGGATACCCCCTGGTTAGGGAAGGGGGAGGGGGCTGATACATCATGTAAAATTATAATATGAAGCTTACCTCAAAGGCAGGACAATGCCTATATGAGGTAAATTGTAATGCTGGGGGGGCATACTTTCTGACCACCCAGCACAACAAGGCTAAGAGCTGGATAATGGAAGAGGTTACACAGGCTTCCCAGAGCAACTGCAGCTCTGGACTTCCGATATCGCTACAAATAAAACACAATGGCAGCTCAGTGCGATGTTGCACTGCCTTAGTTCGCACTGTGCTGCCTTAGCGATAGCAAGCATTCAGACAGGTACAAGACAGGACTATAGATTGGAGCGTAACTAGTAGCAACTGCAGCTCACAGTCACGTCCACAGAAGCAGAGCAAGCAGGCTAACAACAGTCACCAGCAAGCATCCACCCAGGCAAGACTACAGGATAGAACGTAACTAATAGCAACTGCAGCCTATTGTTATGTTCCCAGAAACTAGAGTAGCAGGAATACTACCAGTCACCAACGTGGTGACGGCAGAATCCAAGCCATCCGGATAATGGACTTCTCTGATCCACCGTGGATGCAGCGAATGTTCATCAAGCATGGAACTAAGCAATACACAATGATAAGAAAAATAACAAACGACTCAACTAACGGATAAATATATATTAGCAAATCTGCATATATATTTATCAAAAACTAGCTAAAGCACAAGTAATAAGGTCGCATAGAACTACAATAACAGAACTATACAGAGTAACAAGGTGCCCAGTAGATCAGCGTACTGACCACTATGACGGGCGGGGTTAGAAATGGGAGACAGACTTTTATGCTGGCATCAGCCAATGGATGCAGATATGCAAATCTCCACACAGCAGAATGGTAATCACTCAATCCTGAGCTGGCTTGATTACCATTTGCTAGCTGGTTGTGAATGCAAAGGACCCCCATAGGAATTCAAGCAGAATTATGTAACAACATGCATGCAGGAAATCCAGGGCTATCTGGCCGCAGCTCAGCTGTAGTAAGCCATTGGTGGAATGATGACAGCATCCTGAGCTGCCCAGAACTGCAGAGCGATTGCAAAAGACAATGTGACCCATTGCAAATGCACAAATAAATGCAAGCAGATAAGCCAGAACTGTCCGTTTGCAGCTCCACCGCAATGGACAGAATACACTACAGGAGGGATCCTTACATAAATATACCGTAGTTTCATTTTTATTTTATTAAAGGACCACACTATCGCGAAAAAACTTCATTTTTAAGTACCCCCTTAGTAGTTACTGCACACAAACAGCAGAATCACTGTGTATTTCTTTTTAATTGTTAGAGGGCTTTTTCTTTTACATCCATCCAGTCTGTCAGCGTCAATGCAGTGAGCCCTGTATCACAGCATGCAGGGCTCATATGGATGTTAAAAAAAAATAAAAAAAATATTGAAATTAAATAGAACTACACAGTAATTATGTGGCCCATATGCACGTCACTTTTTCTCCTGAGCTTTCTCCTAGGAGATAATTTTTCATCTGTGATTTAACATAACTTTCTAGTACTTTGCAATGAAAAAGTACCAAAAAGTAGGTTAAAAAGTACTATCAAAATGATTCTGAACATTTGTTTTCTTGCCGGTGGTTTAAAAGGCATTTTATTGACAAGTTTGAAAATATCACCTAGGAGAAAACTCAGGACAAAAAGTTAATTGCATATGGTCCTGTATGTGTGCAGTAACTACTATGGGGGTACTTAAAAATGACAGGTTTTGCTATAGTGGTCCTTTAAACACTAAATTGATAATGTGTTTAGCAGATCACAGTCTGCTCCTTCCAATCAGTAACAAAGTGTCTGCAAAGATAAATAATACAGGACCCCCTTAGCACACTAATCATATAAAGCCAAAAGGAAATACAGTAATGCTTGCCACATATTAATCTGTACATACATACGGTATATCCTTTTTTTTATTCAAACAAAATGTTAATAAAAGTTGAAATTGAAATGAAAAATGTATTCATCATAAAAAAATTCATTATAAATGCATACAGTTCATCATCAATATGAAAACTGACTAGAATTCATGATAGGTGAAAGGGTAGGTAAATCAATAACTCTAATGGTAGTCAATGGCACCAGGAAACTGTAAACTATTCATGCATGAAAACATTAAAAAAAAACCTGAAACATTAGAAAACTTGATCAATACATTTTTACTGAAAGAGGGTGTTTCTCAAGTGAACATAGAACCATTCGATTAGTAGTACACCAATTAGATAGCATTGGATTAGGCCAATCAAATCAGTTAGACCCATTAGTTATATGGGCCAATTAATTTAAGTCCCTGGCAGGAGTTCATATTAAGACATATAGAAAATGTAACAAATGTAGAAAAAGTTCCAACCTTACCCCAACCCTAACCCTAACTTAAAAGTCAGTGAGCAGATCTCCAACCCGTAAGATCAAATGCAGTATATAGCAGTTAATGAATACATAAATTCACTTAGATTAGCTATTGATTAATCACTACGGAGTTAATAGTATAATAAAAATCAGAGGAGAGCATCAGTATATATTTTCTGCAGACCCTTTGCAAAGTAAGAACTGCTATTAACCTCTTGAGGACTGCAGTGCTAAACCCCCCTAGTGACCAGGCAATTTTAAGTAAACTGTGCCACTGCAGCTTTAAGGCTAAGCTGCAGGGCCGCACAACACAGCACAAAAGTGATTCCCCCCCCCCCCTTTTCCCCCCACCAACAGAGCTCTCTGTTGGTGGGGTCTGATCGCCCCCAGATTGTTTATTTTTTTTTTTTACAAATATTTTTGTTCCTGATTTTATAAAAAAAGTATGTTCCTTTAACAGATTCCCTCCCTCCCTCCCTCCTTCCCCACAGCCAGCCAATTGTGGCGATCGGCTGTCATAGGCTTCTGCCTATGAGAACCGATCGCTCTCCAGTGTCCCAGGGGGACAGCTGTGTCACACGGCTGTCCCCAGTACAGCGCTGCTGCCGATCGCAGCACTGTACACCTAAATAGACGGCGATCACGCCGTCTAACAGTTGCCGCTCGGAGACTGAAGGCGGGGCGGAACTCTGCCCCCCCAAGCAGGAGATGCACGCGCATCCTGCGCGCGATCTCCTGTTTTAGCTGGCCCCAGGACTTTACGCCAATCGGCGTTAGGCGATCCTGGGGCTGCCGCCGCGGCCACACCCATCGGCGTGACGCGGTCGGCAAGAGGTTAAGTCATTTAGTCTATGCGATAAGAACTGGTCATATTAAAAACAGCTTATTAATCGAAATGAACAGAAAGTAACTACTTTACAAAAAAACTGCTTGCAAGTCAGGAGCGCATGTAGGAGCATCTCCTTCTAAATGCCAGGCTTTTAACGTCACTTTTGGTTATGGGCAGAAGTGCGGTGGTTTTCTGCTTATGTGCAGAAGTGTGTCAGTGTGTGGCAATCTCCATAATTAGTGTGGAAATATGTAAGATAATGTAATAAATCAAGAAAATGTATTCTGTGTGGGCAGAATAGGGTGAATGTGAAGGGTGGGGTATGAAGGTGACTACATCTAACTGGTTTACTGCATCTAATGGATTCTATGTTTAGTTGGGAAATACTCTCTTTCAGAAAAAGTTTATTGTTGAAGTTTTAATTTTTATTTATTTATTTATGAATAGATTACAGTTAACCAATTGTATTGACCACCATTGGAGTTATTTACCTACCCTAGGCCCCGTTCACACTTGCGTTTTAGCATGCAAACGGACCGGATCCGGATCGTATCAGGACCTGATCCGAATTGGAACCGTACAGTTCCAATCCGGATCCGATCCGGATCCGGTCCGTTTGCATTAGGACTGCTTCAGGCTGCCATCCGGATCCGTGGGGGAAAAAAACAAAAACAACAAAATACCTTAAAATTTGTTGGGGTCTGCAGTAGGTGCACCTGGTGCACCTGTAGAATCAGGTCCTCCGCTGTAGGCCTCACCTCCACCTTGGACATACTGCCAAAACAGCTCCAGCACGTGTGTCACTGCTGCTCCACTCCAGATATGCTGGGCCCATGTGTCCCCATCCGAAATGGCCGCTATGATACGCATAGGAAGTGGGGTTGAACGTCCGGTGTTGTCTCCAGTGTGTTCTGTGCTTCCGTTTCCCATTGGTTTTCTATATCCGGATGGTGCAATCAGGCTCCGGTCCGGGTGCGTGGGCCGGATGAGCCGTACCAAAAAATAGCGCATGTTGGAAAAGTGTCCGGGGTCCGGATCCAGTCCGGCTCCGTACTGTACGGAACGGACGCGTGTGAAGGTCCGCATAGCCTTTGCATTGCTATGCAGAACGTACGTTCCGTTTGTACAGTATACGGTCCGGATCCGGCCCGGCGAATCCGGACAGGGAACGCTTATGTGAACCGGGCCTTAACTGATTGTGAATTTTAGTCTGTTTTTTTTAATTGATGGATTTTATGCATTATGGTAATGTTTTTTTAATGATGAATTACGGTAATTTCAATTTTAACTTGTATTAATGCTTGGTGTGATTTTCCTTCTAAAAACAGAAGGTACTTGCAAAAATTCAGCTTTAAAGGAATACTATCGAAATACATAGTTTTGAGGCAACATTAGTAATGGATGTAACAGAAATATAAATAAAGGACTCTGTATATATTGTTGCTGTGTAGTGTTTTTTCCCCCCTAGGAAACTGTTTAACAGCTGCCCATAGACAACAGTGGACAGAAGAATAGTCCACTTTTGTAGGTGACCTCGCTGAGTAGTGAAGCCTCCCCTCCCCCACGACCTGTAACTCACTCGTGCCGCCTGTCAGTAGATTAGAGGTTCCCAGAGCTTCTCTCCCCTTCTCTCGTTCCTCTCATGAATTTCTCTGAACACACTTTGACTGTGTACGCAGCGTCACTGGAGGTTTGCTGTTGCTATACAACGGCAAACAACCAGGCAAATGAGAGCTGAAACATACCATTCTGCAGAGCACTTTGACTGTGATTTAGTGTAGACAGTGCAGAGCATAACGGGATACTTCTGTTCTCCTTTGCTTAGTTGTTTGTGCATAGCAAACTTCCAATGAGGTGGCGGACACAGTGTGTGCAAAGAAGTACAGTGACAGACGTTCAGGACCAGAGCGAGAGAAGGGAGAGACCCTCTCGCCTCTTACATCCTACTGACGGGCATCACGAGCTGTTAAAACTCACATTGGGGAGGGGAGTGGGCGGCATAATAGCAGCGAGAGAAGTTCTCTCGTTCCTCAAACATTACTGTGTGTTCTGATAGAGGAGGAGAGGAGGAGTACGGGAGCCAGGACCATCATGACGTCCTGTTTTTATATCAAAGGCCTCCCCCGCATAGGTGGACTATTCCTCTGTCCCGATGCCGTTAGTGTTCTCAGGGGACACTGACTTAAAGGTACCTAGGATATAAAATGCACTATAGAGCAAAAATATGTGCAGAGTCCTTTATTTATATTGCTTTTACATCAGTTGCCAATGTTGCCACAAAAATACTTTCTTCGATAGAATTCCTTTAAGTAACTTTTATTAACATTTTCTTTGGATTAACCAGGATATATGTATGCACAGATTTAAATTATATATGATAGGTATTACTGATTTTTTTTCAATTTATATGATTAGTGTGTTAAAGCGGGATTGTCACCATAAAAATCAAATTTCAACAGCAACTAGTCTAAGTGTATTAAGTGATAAAGATGCTAATCCTGCATTCAAAACTTGCAAAACTTTTTCTGCTGTTATGGTTTGGAGTTATCACATACTTTAGGAGCACTGGCCCTTTAGTAGTCAGTGCCAAAAAGTTGAATGCTGGGAGTTCTTTTTATCTATAATATATTCCTCCTCTTCCATTTATTTCCCTGCCTAGCTGACTTACGTTTACAAGCAAGGCTGAGGTGACTCAGTGATTGGATGTGTAAATAAAAAAAAGACTCTGGGAGGAGGGCAGCTAATGAGCAAGAGAAGGGAGGGGGGAAAACAAGAGTCAGGGAGGATATGATGTCAGCAATAGCTTGGCAAGATGGCCGCTGCCTAGAATAGGATTTTCTGCTTTTCCTTTGAAAAATTCACAGGAATCCTAATGTGGAAAGTGCAATACATCTGTTATGTAAGTAGAAGTAGTATTTATCTACTTGTATATGTGTTTTTTATTTCTAAGTTAGCATGGGTGTCACTTGTTCTTTAAGGGGATCCTTTATTATTTATCTTTGCAGACATTTTGTTACCGATTTGAAGAAGTGGAATGTGATCTGCAAAACATATTATCACTGTGTCTAATAAAATAAAATACAAATATTTTTGCCTCATATAGGCCATGTCCTTCCTTTGAGGTAAGCTCTTTTTATACTATAATTATAATTTTACATTTCTTGATCCTATATATTTTGGAGGGTGCCTCTTCCTTCCCGGTTATTTCTGAGATTAGTTCTTGTAAGTTATTTTCCTGTCTTGGAACCAAGTCTTGTCCCGTTTTCAGGCTTTGGGGTCTATGAAACACTCTGAGGAGGAAGAGAATGATTCAGATCGGAATTCCACTAGGAAGGCACTTTAGGCCCAGGCCTGGAGAAAGCAGATGTGGAGAAGCTACTGCTTTTTACCGGACCCAGACACATATAGAAATGCAGCACATAAAGAGATTGATGCATCTTTACTATTTGTCAAACTGTTGCATTCGTGGCTGTATGCTGTTTACTGAATAAAAGGTCTTAAAGAGACAGGTGCACAGTCATCTCTATGTGCTTTATGTCCTATAGTTGTGCTCTGCACTACTGTACTTGCTGCACGTCTCATGTTATGACCTTTACAGCCAACAGAGTAGCGTGTGGATTAGGTGACGCATCTGTTATTACGTTGTGTACAAGCTCTTGCAGAAAGGTCGACCCTCAAGATAATCAGCGGAGTGCCGGGTGTAACCCTTCACTTTGGTGTACCAACATATACAAATGCTGCCCTCAAGCTGCCATCAAAGTAGAGTTGTGCAAGAGTGCTTTTTAGGGGATATAATTACCTGCTCCTGCCACCTGGTCTTCCCCTCCTCTTCCCCTCAAGATCCTACCCACTCTGCTCAAGCCACATGTCTATAGTTGGAGTCCTACCGCTGGTTGTGTGCCACTCAGTTGACCAGTGACAGGGATTAGTTATGGGCATGCAATATAGCAGAAGAGGATTGGGAGCTGAAGACGAGAAGACGACCCAGCAGCAGAAGCAGATACTCCCTGTGCAGCTCTGCACTCATGGTGATGGCAGAGGCAGCGTTTATGATGAGGGATGGGGGTTGACAGAAGGGCAGCACTTGTTCTATTGTTATACTGAAGGCTGGCATAGTGGATGGAAGATAAAAGACCTACACTAGTCATAATGTGTGCGGTGTGTGAATGATGGACAGGAATGAGAAGCTATTGAAATAATGGAGGAGGTGGGAGTGAAAAATTAGCATATATTATATCCCGTTATAATGGGAGGGACAGGGAGACATCAGGGGTGTGTGTGTGTGTGTGTGTGTGTGTGTGTGTGTGTGTGTGCGTGTGCGTGCGTGTGTGTGTGCGTGCGTGCGTGCGTGTGTGTGTAGAGAGGAAAGACTATGGAACCAATTTTATTTATTCATTTATTTATTGTATTTATAAAGCGCCAACATATTACGCAGCGCTGGACATTAATTTAGGTTACAGACAATATTTATGGTTGACAAACAGCAATATGACAATACATGAATACATGCAAACCAGATCACCCAGCACAGTATGAGTACAAGGTAATGCTTAGTCACTCACTGGATGGGAGCATGGAGATTAGGCAAGTTAGGTTCACTCAAATGCCTAGCATGGGTGCACAGTAATGGAGGTGCATGATCAGGTAGGACACAAAAGGAGAAGGACCCTGCCCAGAGGCTTACAATCTAGAGGGAGAGGTGAGGACACGAAAGGCAGGGGACCAGAGACAGAGTTCAGCTGCAGGTTTAGAGCACTAGTGGGGGGGAGGCCAAAGTAAAAAGGTGAGTTTTGTGAGCCTTCTTGAAGATGTTGAAGGACAGGGAAACCCTAATGGGGGGAGGTAGGGAGTTCCATTGTGTTGGTGCAGCTCTTGAGAAGTCCTGAAGGCGTGCATGGGACTGGGTGATGTGGGGGGGTCAGTCAGGTGAAGTTCATTAGAGGAGCGGAGTGAGCGGCTAGGTGTGTACCTCTGAGTAAGATCGGAAATGTAGGTTGGACAGGTTTTGTGGACAGATTTGTAGGTCAGACACAGTATCTTGAGTCTGATTCTGGACTGGATAGGAAGCCAGTAAAGGGATTCACAGAGGGGAGCCATAGAGCCTTCCCCTTCCTCCAGGGCCGGATTTACCATAAGGCACTGTAGACACGTGCCTACAGGTGCCTGATGATGGAAAGGCGGCTCACTCCCCTCCCAAAGTGCCTCCTTCCTTATGCAGAGTTCTGATGATAGTGTAAATGAGAGGTTACTTACCCTGCTCTCAGCATTTTACTGATGAGATCTCCCTTCAGTCAGGGGCACATCTAGCTACTTAAAGGGAACATAAACTGAGAGGGATATGGATATTTTCTTTTAAACAATACCAGTTGCCTGGCAGCCCTGCTCATCTCTATGGCTGTAGTAGTGGCTGAATCACACACCTGAAACAAGCAGGCAGCTTATCCAGTCTGACTTCAGTCAGAGCATCTTATCTGCATGCTTGTTCAGGGGCTGTGGCTAAAAGTATTAGAGACACAGGAGAGTCAGGCAACTGGTATTATTTTAAAAGGAAAAATCCATATCCTTCTCATTTTAGGTTCCCTTTAATACTTGGGGGCACTTCTAGCTACTTAATATTGAGGGTACTTTTGGCTACCTAACACTAAGGGGCATCTGTCGCTACCTTTGATGGCCAAGGGAAGTAAGCTAGGCAGCACACTTGCAATGCGGTTGGGGGGGGGGGGGGGGGGTTGTAGGTTCATGGAGGGCGAAGACTAAGGTGCCAGGACATCTGTGCCTATAGGCTCCTGTGATGTAAATCCGGGGCTGCGTTCCTCCCTTTATCTCCTATGTCCCCCCATTGAAATTACATGCCTGCGAGACTCCTCGGCAAGCTTTGGAAGTACTTGCATCCCCAAGTACTTACAAAGTGGGACACATAAGGATCTAACTAATTTAATTCCCCCCTTAATCAATGACAAACACAGGAGGTAAGTGAAGCAAGAACCACATCCCTTTCCAGAAGACATTGTGGAGACCAAACCACTGTAATGATATGACAGGCCACTTCCAGGAGCCAGCGGGAACTTGGAAGAAAACCCCAGCCGGTGTCATCACTGAAACGTCTGTGGGACCTGGTGAGCAAAGGGGTAGGAGTTTGAGGGGATAGAGGCACTTCATAGAGTTAGGGAGAAGTAAACAGCAGCGAGAAAAAAAATAAAAGTGTAGTTAGGCTTTAAAAGATCAACATTTTTAATTCAAGATTTTAATTTGAAAATGTGAACTTCATACATTTAAAAAATTATTTACTTAAGAAAAATTTGCATTTTTTAAAAAATCCTATTAGTCAGTATCACACATGATTGTTAGAAGTGCAATAACACATATGTAGTCGTGTTTGGTCTTCACTGTGTTCATTGGTGGAATGGTGTTAGGATTAGGCTAAAATGTGTTTTGGAAAATAACCATGATAGATGATTGGTGGTGGAATTCCCTGTAGTAAGCCACTGGCATGAGCAGCCATTATGCTTCATTTCTCACATAAATGATGCTTCTAGCTAAGAATTCCCCTGAAAATTGCAGCAAATGTCCTGAATGCAAAGGTCACCATATAGTTTCAAATATACAGTTTTGCCTACGTTATGGAAACATTGAAAAGGCGGCATTACTCACAGGTTCTAAAGTCCTGAAAATATAGAAAGAAACAACAGCCCAGTCTTTCTGGATTAAGCTAAGCCATCCTGCGTGGCTCGCAGATCCGATGAAATGGAGCCTCTCACAGCCAGGGACACCAGCAGGACATCCTGTTTCAGTTAAGAATGAGCCAACTTTCTCCCCCACCCAGCCATAAAACAAAGAAACCTGAGACGTAATCTCAGACAGAGGAGACTGTTCAGGCAGTGATTGTCACACTGGCAGTATGCCAAGGTTAGTGTGCCAAACACACACACAGAAAAAGAGAGTGAGGGACTGGGAACTACTGGAAGATTGCTAAATAAAACCTACAGGCAGGCCAATAATTCCTTCATCTTAAAATATCTGACTGGTCTTATGTCTAAAATTAACTGTAACTAATGTTTATAAAACTGGACCTTCAGATGAAGATAGACCTTCAGAAGATAACACAGTTTATGGACATGTGTACAGACTATGTGAAATATTTACAATGCAATAAAGAATTCATGCCCTGGGATTTTTGAACTTGGACAATTATGGAATTCCCACTGCCTAACAATGGCAAAATTGATACCCATTCAATACATTTTTAATTTGTTGGTAATGTATATATGACTTGCCTTGTGCTAGCATATGTTGTCAGTACAGCGCTCTGGAAGATGTTGGCACAATATAAATACTAAATAATAATAATGATTTGTGTATATTATCATATGCTGGTGTGAAGCATGGTATATAAGTGGGTAGCATTCTTATCTGGTAGTGGCCATGTGCGCCCTCGATCTCACTCCTGCGCACTGCAGGCGCTGTGGCCATCGACCGGCTGAGTTGCCGAAAACAAAAGTGGGTCGCTGCAGCGGATCGGAGGACTGATTTTTCCCGGAGTGGGCACAAGGCGGTTGCAGGGGGCTGGTAGAAGCCCCAGATAAATTAAACTGGCTATTTTTTTTTAAATAACTTTAAGTTTCCTTTAAATCCTGATTAGGATATCCAGACACTATCTGCATACACTTTGTATGTTTTCCATACATTTTCATGGATTTTCACTTTCATCCTGATACATACTGATAGGTTAATTTGTCTGCCACATCTGATGAAACAAATCATGGACCATATGCAATTAACTTTTTCTCTTGAGTTTTATACTTGGAGATAATTTTTCATCTTCAATTTAGAATAAGTTTCCAGCACTTTGCAGTGGGTAGTCTGGGGCTACTGGCTGATGAGGAGGTAAAACAGTTCCTTGTCCAGTGATTGTGCAAATCTTGATTGCATGTATTGGTTATTTACATATAATTAGAGGCATGGAAGTAGTTTTCTGGCAGAATGGCTATATGAGGGGACCCGCGGTTAACACTGTTACCACCTATAATGCATATACTGTATCTATTTAGCAAAATGCTGAAAATGTTCCTTGTTGCTTGGCCTCTATATATGTCTATGAATTTGAATATATTGTCCTGACATACTGTACATTCTTCTGCCAATTGATAAATCCAGTATTGGAATCTAATAATCAGCCTGTCTAGTGGCAAGAGCTGGTATTTTATATCCATTACATTTTATAAATATACTAGTTGACCTAAGCCCGTTTAAAAGTGGGCTCTAGGTCTGTGTTGCCCCGCGCGCGCACCCGGCTGCCCGCTGAACCGATGCACACCCGGCCGGCTGCCCGCTGAACCGATGCACCCCCGGCCGGCTGCCCGCTGAACCGATGCACACCCGGCCGGCTGCCCGCTGAACCGATGCACCCCCGGCCGGCCGCCCGCTAAACCGATACCCGGCCAGCCGCTGAACCGATGCACACCCGGCCGGCCGCTGAACCCGCCGCACACCCGCCCGCCGCATGCGCACCCGCCGCACAACTGGCAGCCCGCTGACCCGCGCACCCCCGGCTGCCAGCTCACACTCCGCCCGCTCGGCTCCCTGGTTCTGTCCTCCTATCTCTGTGAGGCTGGGTCCGTGCTGCGCACATGCGCACAGCAGTGCAGCATGGACAACACTACACAGGGGCAGCACACGCAGGGACACAGGGAGATTATTATAGAGGATAGCTATTGCGTTAAAGAGACACTGAAGCGGAAAAAAAAATATGATATTATGATTTGTATGTGTAGTACAGCTAAGAAATAAAACATTAAGATCAGATACATCAGTCTAATTGTTTCCAGTACAGGAAGAGTTGAGAAACTCCAGTTGTTATCTCTATGCAAACAAGCCATTAAGCTCTCCGACTAAGTTAGTCGTGGAGAGGGCTGTTATCTGACTTTTATTATCGCAACTGTAAGTGAACTGTTTACTTTTTCTCTGCTAGAGGAGAGGTCATTACTTCACAGACTGCTCTGAAAGAATAATTTTGAATGCTGAGTGTTGTGTAATCTGCACATATTATAGAATAATGCAATGTTAGAAAAAACACTATATACCTCAAAATAAAAGTATGAGAATATTTTCTTTGCTGCTAATCTTCTAGAAATTATTCATAGTACACAACCAATTCATTATATCATATATTTTTTTTCACTTCAGTGTCTCTTTAAGCATTTGTTATGCTCCCAAATACATGATGCAGGGTATTGGTGTTGCTGCACATTGTTTTATTTATTGTGTGTCACATTATCACTAAATAGATGCTTGGGAGAAGTTGCTGCTGTTGTATGTCACTTGTGTTCCACTGCTTACTGCCATACATTGGCATTTTGGTATTTAGTCTCCCTGTTTTCCTTCTTCTATGTTTCATTGTTGTATAGCAAATTCAGTTTAAAGGGAACCCAAGGTGAGAGGCTGACATGTTTATTTCCTTTTAAATAATGCACACTGCCTGGCTGCCCTGCTGCTCCTCTGCCTAATACTTCAAGCCATAGACCCTGAACAATCATGCAGATCAGATGTCTATGACAAATCTGACAAGATTAGCTGCATGCTTTTTTCAGATGTGTGATTTAGACCCTACTGACCAGAAAGATCAGCAGCACTGCCAGGCAACTGGTATTGTTTAAAAGGAAATAATTATGGCAGTTTCCATAGGTCTCACACCTCAGGTAAATATTGTACCTATCTAACAGATTGGCCTCGATTCATAAAAGTGCCTGCGAGCGGGGAAAGTCGAGCGGGGAAACACCGCTGTCGGTATTTCCGCCTTCAGGGTGGTAATTCATAAAAATGTAGCTAGTTGTGACAGGCGTGCGGAGATACTCCGCTGTAGGCAGGCGTTAGGCTGTGCTACGCATGCGGAAACAGGAGAAGCAGGCGGAATCCCTCCGTGCAGTGTTCTCTCTGCAGCTGCTTGGGAGGTCTGTCCCATTCACTGCACTGTATTCCGCACGCTTCTCGCCACATCAGAGGTAGCGGTAATACCCGTCCGCATACCGCTACCTCTAATTTTTATGAATTGACTACTTGTTACTTTTGCTGTGATCACCGCGCAAGGCGGTGATTTATCACTCTGCTCGTGAATGTCGGCTTTTCATGCGGAAAAAGCCTTTATGAATACAGATTTGGCTGTGTGGTCGGTAAAGTGAGCCGTTTTCAGCATTTCCTCATGCGGAAATGCTTTATGAATCGAGGCCATTGAGTTCCTTTAGCCGGTTCAGCACCGCAGTGCTGAAAATCTCATGCATCCGAGCAACGTTCACCTCCCATTCATTCGCCTATAACTTTATTGCTACTTATCACAATGAATTGATCTAGATCTTGTTTTTTCCACCACTAATTAGGCTTTCTTTGGGTAGTACATTTTGCTAAGATTTATTTTTTTCTAAATCCATTTTAACAGGAAGATTAAGAAAGAAATGAAAAAAAATCATTATTTCTCAGTTTTAGGCCATTATAGTTTGAAATTAATATACGCTACCGTAATTAAAACTCATGTATTTTATTTGCCCATCTGTCCCGGTTATTACACCGTTTAAACGATGTCCCTATCACAATTTATGGTGCCGATATTTCATTTAGAAATAAAGGTGCATTTTTTCAATTTGCGTCCATCCCTATTTATAAGCTTATAATTTTAAATAATATAATAACATACTCTCTTGACGTGCATATTTAAAAAGTTCAGACCCTTGGGTAACTATTTATGTTGTTTTTGTTGTTTTTTTAATTGTATTTTTTTTATTATTTTTTTTAATAAAAAATGTATGTGGGTAATTTTTGGTGTGGGAGGGAAACTGTTTATTTTACATGTAAAATAATATAATTCTTTAATTAAAAATGTATGTGGGTGCAGTTTACTATTTGGCCACAAGATGGCCACAGTGAAAAAATTCCTGGATGCGAACGATCTCGCGTCCAGGAACTAAAAATCAGAGGAGTTGTTTCCTGGGGGCAGAAATACAGCGCTCTCTGGAGAGAAAGCGTCGGTATTTCTGCGGGGAAGTTAGATCGGTGAATGGGAATTATATTCCCATTCACTGATCGGGGAGCTAGCGGCGGGCGGCAGGTGCGCGCACCACGCAGGGAAAGCTGCAGTGCCTATCTGGACGAGGAAGCTCGTCCAGATAGGCCGAACTGGTTAATGTGTATGTTTGTAAGGTTCATTTGTTTTCCCTCAATATTAGCCTTAATGTGACCATAGATGATTCAACCAAATAGATTGACATTCCATTTTTTTTTCAATAAAAAATGCATAGAAAAATCGAAAACATATAATGATAAATGATAATGATAGGCAGCACGGTGGCGTAGTGGTTAGCTCTCTCGCCTTGCAGCGCTGGGTCCCTGGTTCGAATCCCAGCCAGGGCACTATCTGCAAAGAGTTTGTATGTTCTCTCCGTGTCTGCGTGGGTTTCCTCCGGGCACTCCGGTTTCCTCCCACATTCCCAAAACATACGGATAGGTTAATTGGCTCCCCCTAAAATTGGCCCTAGACTACAGTACTTACACTACATAATATAGACATAAGGCAATGGTAGGGAATAGATTGTGAGCTCCTTTGAGGGACAGTTAGTGACAAGATGTATATACACTGTACAGCGCTGCGTAATATGTCGGCGCTATATAAATACTAAATAATAATAATAATAATAATAAAAACCTGATGCAAGCAAGCACCACATTGCACCACAGAAACCAGTCTTTAAATGACCCTGAGCCACCGTGCGGCGACAGGGTCATATGCATAGCACCGCTCCCCCGCTCGGTGACTTATTCCCTGCTGGGCAGGAAGTACGTCACTAGGATTCTCATCGCGCGTGCTTCCATCGTTAACACTAACTGCATCACCCATTGACTTGCATTACTGCATAATCAGGAGTCAATGAAACTGGCTCCTTACCGATTGGAAGAAACTAGGCTGTCGCATGACAGCCAAATCAGCGACCGTAGCAAGCTACAATCGGCTTAGGACTACAGTCACAGTTGGTGTTGAATCCAAATCACATCAGAGATGGAGAGCCACGGTGTAGATTCTTACACGTTCCACACGTCTTACACGCCCCAAACCATTTATAGTGCACCTAAATGGAGATGGATATGGATGTTTCCTTTTAAACGATACCAGTTTCTTGACAGTCCTGCTGATCCCTTTGGCTGCAGCAGTGGCTGAATCACACACCTGAAACAATCATGCAGCTAATCCAGTCTGACGTCAGTCAGTGCACCTGATCTGTATGCTTGTTCAGGGGCTGTGGCTGAAAGCATTAGAGACACAGAATCAGCAGGAGAGTCAGGCAACTGGTATTATTTTAAAAGGAAAAATCCTTACCCTTCTCAGTTTAGGTTCCCTTTAAAGTGGCCACACGTACATTTTTCCAGTTGCTTGAAACTTCTGAGACATATAACCAATGTACCACACACGTATTTCATTTTGCCACAATTATGAAAAAAGGGAATGTATTGATAAACTCAAACTAATGAACTAATATGAAAAATAAACTAAACTTATCCCAGATTATTCAATTTTCTTCATATTTTTCCACCCCGCCCAATCAAGAGATATTAAATAAAACCTGCAAATTTCTGAAACAAACAAAAAAATTCCTTCTTTCTATACAATCAATAATTTTTATAGAAAAACATCAAATGTTTTGGTTAAATCATGTCAACTTGAAGTTTCCACACATAATACATTTTTTTTCTTATATTTTCTTTCATTCTGAGAATTATAATCATTTTCCTGAATGATTGAATCTTTTGAAATGTCTGATCAAGGTATCACACACGTGTGTTAAATTTTTCCCCATAAATCAAAAAATTCTATACAAACCCATTCAATTTTCTGAATAATTGACCAGAATCTTTCACCACAGATGATCAAAAATATTTAAAAAAACCCAGAAAATTCAATCACATTTATCAATCAAATTGTTTAAAAATATTCAGCTGTTCTATGCAACCGATCGTTTTTATGTAAAAAAAAAAATGTTTTTGTTGTTTCATGTGTGGCCATTTTAAGACTGTGACAGATTATGAGCCGTTTGAGGAAATTTGTAATGTTCTGTGTATTGTATAAATAAATAATAAAAATAATAATATGCATTAATCACTTGCCCTCCCCCGGGACGAGTATCTACGTCCCTGCAAAACACCACTACAGCTCGCAAGGACGTAGATACTTGTCTCTTGCCACTGCGCACTCCTACTTGTTCCCCGTTCGCTTCCGCACGCATAGTTGCCCAAATAACACTTTTGCATAAAAAGAAATGACAATAAAAAAAATACATCAATAATTACCTTAGGGACTGAACTTTTTTTAATATGTATGTAAAGAGGGTATATTACTGTTATTTTTTTAATTATGGCCTTGTAATTAATGATGGATGCCAAACTGAAAAAATGGATCTTTATTTTCAAATAAAATATTGGCGTCATACACTGTACCAGGGAAATATTTTAAATGTTGCAATAACCGGGTCAAATGGGCAAATAAAATGTGTGGGTTTTATCCAGAGTAACAAGTTTTATTTTAAAACTACAATGCCATTACAATAAAATTATTCTTAGCAAAAAGTACCGCCCAAAGAAAGCATACTTTGTGGCAAAAAAACAACAATGTAGTGTGATAAGTACTGTTAAAGTTATTGGCAGCTGACAACACATCACTGAAATGTGAAAATTGTTCTGGTTTGTAAGGGGGAAAGGGGGAAAACCCTTAGAGATGAAGTGGTTAAAGAATGTACTTTCTTTTCTCAGTGACCACCAAAGGGAATGTTTTTCTCATTTGTGCCCAGAAACTTAAGGTAAAAATATTTATTGAATTAATCACAGTAAAACTGACATAATTTATGTATTTGGATATCCATTTACTGTACTTTAGACTGTTTTTAGTTTAATTGGGTGTGCCCTGTAAATTATCTTAATCGTAATTTAAACCACAAAAGAGTGATAGAAAAGTGAGATAAATAAATGTCCTGACCCAACTTGTAACCTGACTCAGGAACAATATGTAATGAAGCACAGAGGAAAGGGAAAGGGAAAATAACCAGTTACTGTATAGACAGGAGCGGCTGGGCACATCCAGTTAAAAAGACCTTTATTGTAGACAAAGGGAAAATAACCCTTTAAGATTGCAATCTGCTAGTGCATATTTTATTGACACTTCTGGCACAATAGAGCACATTGATCAAAACCGTCTGTAATCTAATGAGCCCTGGAAGCCATTTGATAAAATTCCAGTTGATCTTGGGGCAGCTTAGTAATGGAAACAGTGATCAAGCACAGCAGTAACTTTAACTGATCAGGTATGTGGGGGGAGCACTGACAGATCAATGGCCGCATAGGTTTGTATGGAATCGATGGGTACTGTGCTAAAATGTGCAGTATTTTTTATTACTACTGCATAACTTAATATTTGTATAGTTTTGGCATCTTTGTCAGCACTTGTCAGCACTTTACAGAGCATATATAGTTGAGTCACTACATACCACTCAGAGGGGCTGATAGTGCTCTGGCTGGGATTTGAACTGGGGATCCAGTGCTAAAAGACGAGAGCACTATCCACTATGCCACTCTGCTTCCCGGTGGTTTGATTCCTAACCTGAAGTCGGTGGGATATGAAGGCTGACTTATTTATTTCCTTTTAAACAATACAAGTTGCCTGGCATTCTTGCTGATCTCTTTGGCTGCAGTAGTATCTGAAACACAAACCTGAAACAACCATGCAGCTCATCTTACACAATGGGGTATGAGACGCCCAAAAATCAATAAAATGTATGAAAACACAAATAAAATGAGAAAGGAAAAAGGTGGTTTACCTCTAGTGATGAAGTGTTAATAAAATTGTTTTTATTTATAAACATTGGTGATGTGTTTTGTAACTCTCTGCCCACTTCTTCAGGCCAATAAGTGCTGCACGACAAGTCCAACCAAGCTTGTTGTGTTTTTTTCCCTAAGGTGCCTTGTCATCTTACCCTACATCCATGCAGCCAATCTTGTCAAAGTTCAGTCCATAATATATTTGTTCAGTGCCTATGGCTAAAGTATAAGGCTATGTTTCCATTGCTGCAATACCTATCTGAATCACACACACAAATTCGGACGTGATTCTTTTCAGCCTATTGAAGTCAATAGGCTGTATCCAAATTTGCTTGTGTTGCTAGCCCCAAAGATCAGTGGCACGTGCCACGGATCTATTCTGGGGTGCTCCCGATGTCTCCCAGGCAGAGTAAGAGCTGTGGAGCCTCTATGGGGGTATGCTGGGAGCTGTGGTGCCTCAATGGCAGGCATGCTGGGTGCTGTGATGCATCAATGGGTGCTGTAGTCCCTCCATGTGGGCATACTGGGTGCTGTGGTGCCTTCGTGGGGGCATGCAGCAAGTTGTGGTTCTTCCATGGGGGCATGCTGGAAATTGTGGTGCCTCAATGGGAGGCCCGTGGAAGCATGGGAGGAGGTCCACTAGAAAGTCAGGGAATGCTATAGGGGCACTGCAAGACAACCTGGTGGCAGGCCAGCCCACCCAACAGAAAGCCAGACCAGCCAGCACAGAAGCCAGGTAACTCTGCCTAGTTATGTTTAAGGAGCACTGCCTATGTATGTGATGTGCTGCATTTATTTATTGTATTAATGAAGAGGGGGGCTTCATCCAGCATACGAGAGGTATTGGCGCGGGATACAGCCGGTATATGGCTGATCCTGCTGTTGCACAAGTTCCTGGCCGTATTAAATACTATTCCCCCTCCAGACTGCCATGGATGGGGGGAATGAAATAATTCGGCTTCCGGCAATTGCTGGACGCCGAATTATTGTGTTTTAAAAGTAACTTCAGCTCCGTCTTCTGAGGGCGCTGAAGTTACACCCTGTGCGCTGCTCTAGCCGTAATTCCTATTACGGCCTATGGTGGCAACGGCTGCGCCCAAGTCTCCTGCGCTGGATTAATCATGTTCATTCATCCAGCATTTTGCTACACAGGCCTACTTGGACCACTGTTAGGTTCATATAAATTTGGCTCCACCCATGACCACTCCCATATTCTGGTGTGTGTGGCCCCACCCATTTTACAGCTGGAGTGCCCAAAAGTGCCCCGGATCTCTTAGGTTCCTAGCAACGCCCCTGCCTCTGTGGGAAAAACACAAGCGGCCTGTAGCATAAAATCGCATCATGCATCCAAATCCCGTAGCTGCGCATAAAACAGATAGAGGGATTTCGGTGCATCATAGTAAGTGCTGGAATCGTGTTTTACAGACGCATACTAGCACAGTGGAAACGGGGCCATTGAGGCAGCAGATCAGCTGGGCAGCCAGGCAATATGCAGTCTTGAAGGAAAGGGGGAGAACCGAGAACCCGATATGGTGTAGTATGTTAATAAGGTGATGTCTGATGCAAACACACACAATGGTTAAACTCACAAGGACGGGTCGCCTCCAAGACAACCACTGGATAAGCAGGCGGGGAGAATTGTAACCTGACCCCGCTCAGGGTTAAGAAGTCGCTCTCTGTAGATAGAAGGAAATGGGGATACACCCCTCCACCCAGGGTGGACTCAACAATTATGTGGTATAACAACAGAGGTGCCAAGTAGAGTAAAATTAGTTAACCACTTGCCGACGCACGCTTATACCGTGCGTCGGCAAAGTGGCAGCTGCAGGACCAGCGACGCAGTACTGCGTCGCCAGCTGCAGGCTGATTAATCAGGTAGCAGCCGCTCGCGCGAGCGGCTGCTTCCTGTCAATTCACGGCGGGGGGCTCCGTGAATAGCCTGCGGGCCGCCGATGGCGGCTCGCAGGCTAAATGTAAACACAAGCGGAAATAATCCGCTTTGTTTACATTGTACGGCGCTGCTGCGCAGCAGCGCCGTAAGGCAGATCGGCGATCCCCGGCCAATCAGCGGCCGGGGATCTCCGCCATGTGACAGAGGACGTCCTGTCACTGGCTGCACAGGACGGATAGCGTCCTGTGCAGCCCGGATCACTGGGGGGACAGGTAGGAGAGGGAGGGGGAGGGAATGTCGCCGCGGAGGGGGGCTTTGAGGTGCCCCCCCCCGCAACATGCCACCAGCAGGAGCGATCAGACCCCCCCTGCACATCATCCCCATAGGGGGAAAAAAAGGGGGGCGATCTGATCACTCTGCGTGCCCTCTGATCTGTGCTGGGGGCTGCAGAGCCCACCCAGCACAGATCCCAGCGCTGGTCCTTAAGGGGGGGTAAAGGGTGGGTCCTCAAGTGGTTAAAATTGTTAAAAAGGGGGAAGTGGGTGGACTCCCCTCCCTTCTGAAAAAATGGCCAGACAACGGGCAGGTTACTTCAAGTTTAAAGTAACATTTATTATGAGCTCCAAAAGTGCCCTTTCGGAGCTCATAATAAATGTTACTTTAAACTTGAAGTAACCTGCCCGTTGTCTGGACATTTTTTCAGAAGGGAGGTGAGTCCACCCACTTCCCCCTTTTTAACAATTTTAACTAATTTTACTCTACTTGGCGCCTCTGTTGTTATACCACATAATAGGTAATATGCATTGTTTAAAAGGAAATGCATATGTCAGCCTCCGCATTCCTCTCACTTCAGGCATGGTTTCATCAGATTTCTCTTAAAAATTTCAGCAAGGTCAATTATTGATAAATACGTATTACTATATCTCACTACCGAAATAGTTGTACAGGTAATTAATGTCTGTCACACGTTGCCCAACCAGGCTTGACCATTATGTACACAAATAAAGTTATTTAAAACTTTTCCCTGTTTGGCAGTTTTTGTCTGATTCAAATTTACTGTCCCCAGGGATTTGCAAGGGAGTTTTATTGTCAGGGACACCCCTCAGATTATTTTATACTGTAAAATATGCTGGTAAATTGTCAGCTGGGTGAGTGATCCTGCAGGGGTCTTTGCTGATCCCCCCCAGATATCTGTATCATGGGGTGTAGCTATCCCACATGATCCTCACTGACAATGTGTAAATACATATGTCTGAAATTCAACAGCAATCAGTCACACCATCTCTGCCGATCTCCGGCATGTGACGCATCTTCCTGTGACGTCACATCCGCCGGCTGCGTTGTACGCTGATAGGCTGGCTAGGCTAGATTGTACTACGTGGTTCCTCCGTGGTTGCCATGGCAACCTGTATACAGAGCACGGAACGTTTGTTTACTGTTCGTGCACACAGAGGGGACGCGCTGCTTCAATCTTGTTATAGATTTATCTCAAGGTACAAAGCACTACCATATCTCGCATCCCATTGTGCGGTGTTTATTCACTCTAAGATCTAATCCAGACGCATGTCTAGGTAAAGTCTCTATAGATCATAGATGAGGTGCATAATTTCATACCTCCGTTTAAGGTCACTGATCCTAGACATTAGTCATCTGACTCTGAATTAAAATTAGGAACCATAGGGGACCAAAACTCCACGGAGGGGATATATGGGAGCCGAAATAGAGGGGGGGGGGGGGGGGGGGAGAGGAAACCAGCTGAAGAGGGGGGATATCCGCACTCAAATATGATATGATAGCATTTATGTCTATTGAAGAGACAGAAACCGAGTTAACACAGGCCCTATTCACAATTAATTCTTATAGGATCTAGAAGCAAAGGAGTTGTTCCTTTGAGGGCTTGCTAGGATATTTCAGATAAAACCTTTCACAGAGAACTCCTCATTGAGGCCCCTGGGGGCCACACAATCCAAACGATAAATCCATGCCAATTCAAGCTGTAATAGCTTTTTATCCAGGTCACCTCCTCTTTTGCCTTGTTTCCACTGCTGAACCCCCCAAAACGTTATGGCCAGTGAGTTTCGGGTATGATATTCATTCATGTGTTTGGCAATAGAGGTGTCTCTTTTATGTTTTATGTCGCCCATATGCTCCAGCACTCTGTCTTTTAAAGCCCTTGTTGTCTTTCCCACATACAAAAATTCACATTCACATGTTGCTGCATACACCAAACCCTGTGTATTGCAATTTATAAAGGACTTGATTGTGAAAGTCCTATTTACGGTTCTTGCCCAGAACTCTTTCTTTTTTGCTACATTTGGGCAGGCCTTACAGTGGCCACATCTAAAACAGCCATTAGGCTTTGGTGGCAGCCAATTTAAATGCGTCTTTTCATCTTTCCTGCTGGAGAAAGTACTGTGGACAAGTATATCTTTTAAATTCTCAGTGCGTTTATATGTGATAGATGGTTTTGCTGATAGATGTTTTGTTAGCTCTTTGTCCTGATGCAGGACTGGCCAGTATTTGTCCATTATTTCATAAATTTGGTGTGACTGTTTGGAAAAAGAGCCTATGAGTCTGACTTTAGATGTTTCTTTTGACACTGGAGGTCGTTTTTTATCCTTCAGGGTGTCCTCTCTTTTGCTTCCCTTTGCTCTTACGTAGGCCCTCTCAATTACCTTCTCTGGGAAACCTCTCTGCTCAAATCTGTTTCTCAAAAGTGTACTCTCTTCTTCGAAACTTTCCTCAGTGGAACAGTTTCTTCTCGCCCTTAGGAACTGACCAACTGGGATGCCCGATTTTAGAGATCTGGGGTGGGCGCTCTCCCAATGAAGTAAAGAATTGGTTGCTGTTTCCTTCCTAAAGATTTTAGTGTTGAGAGCCCCATCCATATTTTTTATAATCTCCAGATCTAAAAATGTAATTCTCTCAGCATTGATCTCATAGGTAAAATGCATTCCTATTGTGTTGTTGTTCAGTAATTCCACAAAACTGACAAAAAGATCTCTGGGCCCCTCCTATAAGAGTAACACGTCGTCAATAAATCTCCCCCAAAAGGAGATATGGGATGTGAAGAACAGTAGGTCATCATTGAAGACGCATGTGTCTTCCCACCAGCCCAGGAACAGATTTGCATATGAGGGGGCACACGCCGTCCCCATAGCACTGCCCTTGAGCTGGTGGTACCATCTATCGTCAAACATGAACGTATTGTGGGTGAGAATAAAATTCAGGGCCTTCAGGAGGAAGTCAGAGTGAGCGTTCAAGTGTATACCTCTAGACCTGAGGAAATATTGAACTGCCTGGATGCCGAGGTCATGTCTGATGTTACTGTATAGTGCCTCGACATCCAGGCTTGCCAACAAAGTGGTCTCAGATACGTGGATGTCCTGTAGTCTCACCAGTACATCCTTTGTATCACGTAGGTATGATGGCAGGGATTCTACAAAGGGTCTTAGGAAGGAATCCACGTATTGGCTGAGAGTGTCAGTCAGATTCCCTCTGCCCGACACGATCGGTCTCCCCGGGGGATCGGTCTTGTGCTTATGTATCTTTGGTAGTGTGTAGAACACTGACGCTATGGGGTGTTTGATCGACAATTTCAGGTGTTCATAGTCCTTTTTATCCAAAGCCCCAGAACTTAGACCTTCCATTAGGAGGTTGCTGAGGGCTATTTTATGTTCATTTATAGGATTTCTTTTAAGCACATCATATTGGTCCCTCTGACTTAACACCTCTATTGCCAAACACATGAATGAATATCATACCCGAAACCCACTGGCCATAACGTTTTGGGGGGTTCAGCAGTGGAAACAAGGCAAAAGAGGAGGTGACCTGGATAAAAAGCTATTACAGCTTGAATTGGCATGGATTTATCGTTTGGATTGTGTGGCCCCCAGGGGCCTCAATGAGGAGTTCTCTGTGAAAGGTTTTATCTGAAATATCCTAGCAAGCCCTCAAAGGAACAACTCCTTTGCTTCTAGATCCTATAAGAATTAATTGTGAATAGGGCCTGTGTTAACTCGGTTTCTGTCTCTTCAATAGACATAAATGCTATCATATCATATTTGAGTGCGGATATCCCCCCTCTTCAGCTGGTTTCCTCTCCCCTCCCCCCCCCCCCCCCCCCCCCCTCTATTTCGGCTCCCATATATCCCCTCCGTGGAGTTTTGGTCCCCTATGGTTCCTAATTTTAATTCAGAGTCAGATGACTAATGTCTAGGATCAGTGACCTTAAACGGAGGTATGAAATTATGCACCTCATCTATGATCTATAGAGACTTTACCTAGACATGCGTCTGGATTAGATCTTAGAGTGAATAAACACCGCACAATGGGATGCGAGATATGGTAGTTCTTTGTACCTTGAGATAAATCTATAACAAGATTGAAGCAGCGCGTCCCCTCTGTGTGCACGAACAGTAAACAAACGTTCCGTGCTCTGTATACAGGTTGCCATGGCAACCACGGAGGAACCACGTAGTACAATCTAGCCTAGCCAGCCTATCAGCGTACAACGCAGCCGGCGGATGTGACGTCACAGGAAGATGCGTCACATGCCGGAGATCGGCAGAGATGGTGTGACTAGATGGAGGAAAGCATTGGGCCATACAGCGCGCCGATATACACTGTTTTCGAGGTGAGGGAGGAGTGAGCATAAACAAATACAAGAGGGGAGGTACCTGTTAAGGAGGGCAGAGTGGGCTAGTGCTATTTAAGCATCCCACATTACGACACATTCAGCTCTGACTTGAGCGTGTTGCTGGGGGAATCTCTGTTGGTTGGGTGGAGGGTTGAATTGTATATAATGTAAATAATACTTATGCTGTGTATCACATACTCCTGACGACGCCTCTGTTTATGAGGTGAAACAATTGTTGAGTCACACTTCTGGGCATTTGTTTGTTGCACCGCTCTTACACCCCAATGGTGATTATAGCTTCACCCAGCTACCTTCTATGAAGGCATTTATGTCCCCTATGGGGATTATATATATGTGGTGTATCTAACAAATGAGGTTGGCTGTATTTAACAAGCAACTCTGATACACCGTGAGTTTGTTGATCATACACCAACAGATTGCTGTTGAATTTCAGACATATGTATTTACACATTGTCAGTGAGGATCATGTGGGATAGCTACACCCCATGATACAGATATCTGGGGGGGATCAGCAAAGACCCCTGCAGGATCACTCACCCAGCTGACAATTTACCAGCATATTTTACAGTATAAAATAATCTAAGGGGTGTCCCTGACAATAAAACTCCCTTGCAAATCCCTGGGGACAGTAAATTTGAATCAGACAAAAACTGCCAAACAGGGAAAAGTTTTAAATAACTTTATTTGTGTACATAATGGTCAAGCCTGGTTGGGCAACGTGTGACAAATACGTATTACTCCCTGATAGTTTTTTGAATATTATTAATCATCATCACTACAGAATAGTTACGGCTTTATCTCCTAGACATCTACCAGTTGTCAAATATGACCCTTTTTTTTTCACTGCAGCTGACTGTGATAGATTTTTTTTCCTTGCTATGTTAAAATGTCTTTTGTTCATTTCCAGTTTGTTTTTTCTGTGCTTGTACCTTTTTCTGCTTGCTAACTGTAACCTTTTTAAAAAAAAAGTAGAAGTAGAAAGTTTTGCACAATATTACCTGGGAAAAATATGCTACTACAAAAACAAAAAACATGGCACAATGTAAAAATGCTTTAGAAGCTAAACAAAATGCTGCAATGCAAGTATTTAGAGATCTTTCCATTCCTTCTTCTAAATTCTAATATAAGAAAACTGCTTCCAAACGTATTGGGCAAACAGTGTCTACCAAAGGCATCTGTATCAGAGAAACAAAACAGAAACGTGGCACTAGAATAAACAATCTTCACCTTAAAATTAGGGAGAATCACAGGAACACCCCAGTAGGGAAGCACTTCTGTAAATTAAATCACAGAATGCAACTCATACAACTTCTACTTAAAGCAAACTTGAACTGAAAGTAAATTTGAGGGAATTCATTGTACTTGTATTAGAAATGGTATACTGTTATCACGCTGATACGTGATGAGGTAGTGTAACTAGTGCAATACACAGTAGTGGTGCTCGGATACCCCTTTTTATTATTCGAATTCAGTCGAATATTCGAGTCGAATATTTTTTACTATTCGATTCGACCTCGGACTTCGAGCTCACTATTCGAGTCGGTATTCGAGCTCATTATTCGAGCTGACTATTCGAATTGGCCTTAAATAGCTACCAACACTTGTTTTGAGGGTGAATGATGCAAGAAACATCTTTTTTTCCAAGTAACAACAGCAAGTGATTATGTGGGGATGTTCCTTAAAAAAAAAAGGTGGAAAGAGAAGTTGTGTCCAGAATTTTGTTCAGTACTGTATATACTTCTTCTTCTTCTTCTTCTTCTTCTTCTTCTTCTTCTTCTTTTTTATCTTCTATATCTTCTTCTTCTTCTTCTATATCTTCTTCTTCTATATCTTCTTCTTCTATATCTTCTTCTATATCTTCTTCTTCCTCTTCTATATTGTCTTCTTCTTCTTCTTCTTCATCTTCTTCATCTTCTTCATCATCATCTTCTTCTTCATCTTCTTCTTCATCTTCTTCTTCATCTTCTTTTTCTTCTTCATCTTCTTCATCTTCTTCATCTTCTTCTTCTTCATCTTCTTCATCTTCTTCTTCTTCATCTTCTTCATCTTCTTCATCTTCTTCTTCTTCATTTTCTTCTTCTTCATCTTCATTTTCTTCTTCTTCATCTTCTTCTTCTTCTTCTTCTTCTTCTTCTTCTTCTTCTTCTTCTTCTTCTTCTTCTTCTTCTTCTTCTTCTTCTTCTTCTTCTTCTTCTTCTTCTTCTTCTTCTTCTTCTTCTTCTTCTTCTTCTTCTTCTCCTTCTTTTTCTATATCGTCTTCTTCTTCTTCACTTATTTCTCTTTTATATTTTTTTTTAAAGAAATGCAGCTATTTTTGAGCGTAATAAATAGCTGGTGGCGCACGCATGTTGGAAGCGCCATTGTATGTGCTACCTGGCAGTGGAAACACACAGACAGCAGGAGGTATATTCAGCAGCAGCAGCAGGAGGAGGAGGATGATTGTGTGGCAGCAGGCAGTCAATGAGGCAGGCAGCGAGACATAATAGGCTGTGTGGTACCTAGCGGTGGTACCAGGCCGTAAATACACAGCATGAGGTTCCAGACAGCGGTCGTGAAGCCCACATCATGTCCAATACACAACTGGGACAACACAGTTTTCAACCCGGACACCTCTAAAAATAATATCACACAGTATTAATAAAAAGTATATATAATTTTTTTGTTTTTTTAAAGAAATGCAGCTATTTTTGAGCGTAACAAATAGCTGGTGGCGCACGCATGTTGGAAGCGCCATTGTATGTGCTCCCTGGCAGTGGAAACACACAGACAGCAGGAGGTAAATTCAGCAGCAGGAGGAGGAGAATTCAGCAGCAGGAGGAGGAGGATGAGTGTGTGGCAGCAGGCAGTCAATGAGGCAGGCAGCGTGACATAATAGCCCTGGTACCTAGCGGTGATACCAGGGCTGTAAATAAACACAGCAGACAGGAGGTCCCAGTCAGCGGTCGTGCAGCCCACATCGTGTCCAATACACAACTGGGACAACACAGTTTTCAACTCGGGCACCTCAGAAAAATTAAACCTTTTTTTTAATGGTTTTTTTAGTTTTGTTTGTAAAACAAATTACACAGATATATAGCTATTGTTTGACGTAATAGCTGGTGGCAGAGTGGCAGCAGAAGGTAAATCTGTGTACCCTGGCGTTGGGAAACACAGACAGACAGCAGCAGCAGCAGGAGGAATGGAGGAGTAATTATGTGAGCAGCTATTGTTTGACGTAATAGCTGGTGGCAGAGTGGCAGCAGAAGGTAATTCTGTGTACCCTGGCAGTGGGAAACACAGACAGACAGCAGCAGCAGCAGGAGGAATGGAGGAGTAGTGTGAGTGTGGCAGCAGGCAGGCAGCGTGACATAATAGCCCTGGTACCTAGCGGTGATACCAGGGCGTAAATAAACACAACAGGAGGTCCCAGACAGCGGTCATGCAGCCCACATTGTGTCCAATACACAACTGGGACAACACAGTTTTCAACCCGGGCACCTCAGAAAAATTAAACCTTTTTTTTTTAATGGTTTTGTAGTGTTGGTTTTACAACCAATTACACAGATATAGCTATTTTTTGACGTAATAGCTGGTGGCAGAGTGGCAGCAGAAGGTAAATCTGTGTACCCTGACAGTGGGAAACACAGGCAGACAGCAGCAGCAGCAGGAGGAATGGAGGAGTAATTATGTGAGCAGCTATTGTTTGACGTAATAGCTGGTGGCAGAGTGGCAGCAGAAGGTAATTCTGTGTACCCTGGCAGTGGGAAACACAGACAGACAGCAGCAGCAGGAGGAATGGAGGAGTATTGTGAGTGTGGCAGCAGGCAGGCAGCGTGACATAATAGCCCTGGTACCTAGCGGTGATACCAGGGCGTAAATAAACACAACAGGAGGTCCCAGACAGCGGTCGTGCAGCCCACATTGTGTCCAATACACAACTGGGACAACACAGTTTTCAACCCGGGCACCTCAGAAAAATCAAACCTTTTTTTTTTAATGGTTTTGTAGTTTTGGTTTTACAACCAATTACACAGATATAGCTATTTTTTGACGTAAAAGCTGGTGGCAGAGTGGCAGCAGAAGGTAAATCTGTGTACCCTGACAGTGGGAAACACAGACAGACAGCAGCAGCAGCAGGAGGAATGGAGGAGTAATTATGTGAGCAGCTATTGTTTGACGTAATAGCTGGTGGCAGAGTGGCAGCAGAAGGTAATTCTGTGTACCCTGGCAGTGGGAAACACAGACAGACAGCAGCAGCAGCAGCAGGAGGAATGGAGGAGTATTGTGAGTGTGGCAGCAGGCAGGCAGCGTGACATAATAGCCCTGGTACCTAGCGGTGATACCAGGGCGTAAATAAACACAACAGGAGGTCCCAGACAGCGATCGTGCAGCCCACATTGTGTCCAATACACAACTGGGACAACACAGTTTTCAACCCGGGCACCTCAGAAAAATCAAACCTTTTTTTTTTTTTAATGGTTTTGTAGTTTTGGTTTTACAACCAATTACACAGATATAGCTATTTTTTGACGTAATAGCTGGTGGCAGAGTGGCAGCAGAAGGTAAATCTGTGTACCCTGACAGTGGGAAACACAGACAGACAGCAGAAGGGCAGTACACAGCAGCCCACTGTAGGTGTAAAATGTGTGGCTGCAGGCGACGTAATAGTCAAAGTGAACCAGGCTGGCTTAGTGAGCAGGAGCCAGGAGGTGGTAAAGGGTGGTAAGGCACATTACCGATGGTTCTTCAGTTCATGTCCCCCTCTCGCCGACAACAGGGGCCAGGAACTCGCCTTCCACCCATGCCTGGTTCATCTTGAGAAACGTCAGTCTGTCCACAGACTTGTGAGACAGACGTGAGCGTTTCTCGGTGACCACGCCACCAGCTGCACTGAAGCAGCGCTCGGACAGCACGCTGGAAGGGGGACAGGACAGCACTTCCAGGGCGTACTGCGCCAGCTCGCTCCAGATCTCCAGGCGCTTGACCCAATACTCCATGGGATCAACAGGGGCATCGCTGTCAAGCCCGCTGTAGGACCCCATGTAGTCAGCCACCATTCGGGTCAGGCGCTGGCTGTGACCGGAGGAGGATGCTGCTGCATGCACCTCCTCTCTAGTCACTGCTGCCGGAGCCTCTACAGTCCTGTAGAGCTCGTTGCTGAGAGACAGCAGGTCTGTGGGGCGCTTGCTGCTGGATGCAGGCACCTGCTGCTGCCTCTGTGCTGGCTGGACAGTGGGGGTGGAAGGCTGGGGGAAGGCTTCCTCCAAGCCCTCAACAAGGGCCTGCTGCAAGCTCCTTATTTGTTGCGCTGGGTCTCCTCCTGCAGGCGGCAGGAACTGGCTCAACTTCCCCTTGAGGCGTGGGTCCAACATCATGCTGATCCATATGTCCTTCCTCTGCTTCATCTGGATCACCCTGGGGTCCTTGCGCAGGCACGTCAGCATGTGCGCTGCCATTGGGAAGAGGCGGGCCACGTGTGCTGGCACATCGGCGGCAGTGCTGTCCTCATCCTCCTCCTCTCCCTCCTCAGCCTCATCCTCTCTCCACCCCCGCACCAACTCAGCTGCACTGTGCTGATCCCCCTCATCAGCAGCAAGGTCAGGGACCTCCACCAAGTCCTCCTCCCCCTCAGAGGTGGACTGTGCAGCTGCTTGCCGCTCCTGCTGGTCCAAGGCTGCCGCTCCCTGTTCCAGCAAAGCATCGAGGGCCCTGTTCAGCAGACAAACCAGGGGCACCCACTCGCAGACCATAGCATGGTCCCTGCTCACCATGTTAGTGGCCTGCAGAAAGGGAGCCAGCACTAAGCACACCTGCTGCATGTGCCTCCAGTCATCATCGGGGACGATGGACGGGATGTTGCTGGTCTTGTCCCTTCTCTGAGCGGCGGAAACAGTGGCCAGGGCAAGGTACTGGTTGACAGCGTGCTTTTGTTCAACCAGACGCTCCAACATCGCCAGGGTGGAGTTCCAGCGAGTCGGAACGTCAAGGATCAGCCGATGGTGTGGCAGCTCCAGCTCCTTTTGCACGTTTTCCAGGCTCGCACAGGCTGCAGCCGAGCGCCGGAAGTGACGCACAACGTTCCTTGCCGTTTCCAGCAGTTCGCCCATCCCCTGGTAGGTGCGCAAGAACTTCTGCACCACCAGGTTCAACACGTGGGCAAGACAGGGGATGTGGGTCAGGTTTCCCCTGTCTATTGCGGCAACCAGATTGGCCCCATTGTCGGCCACCACCTCTCCGACTCTGAGGCCTCTGGGGGTCAGCCAAATCCTCTCCTGCTCCTGGAGTTTGGCCAACACATGGGTTGCCGTCAGCTTAGTCTTCCCAAGGCTGACCAAGTGCAGCAGCGCTTGGCAGTGGCGGGCCTTCACGCTGCTGCTGAGGCGGGGGGTTTGGCCAGGTGAGGATCGGAGGAACCTGCTGCAGTTCCCCTAACCCTGCGGGGTGGCACCATCCACTGTGTTGCTGCTGCTGCTGTGCCCGCTGCTGCTCTCCCATCCTCACCCCCTTCCACCAAGCTGACCCAGTGGACAGTGAAGGACAGGTAGCGGCCTGTCCCGAAGCGGCTGCTCCAGGAGTCCATGGTGACGTGGACCCTTTCACCAACCGCGTGCTCCAGCCCTCGCTCCACATTGGCCATCACAAAGCGGTGCAGTGCAGGAATGGCCTTGCGGGCGAAGAAGTGTCTGCTGGGGAGCTGCCAGTCTGGGGCTGCACAAGCAAGCAGCGCACGCATGTCGCTCCCCTCCTGCACGAGCGTGTACGGCAGGAGTTGGGAGCACATGGCCCGTGCCAGCAAGCCGTTCAGCTGCCGCACGCGACGGCTGTTGGGAGGCAGAGCCCTAACCACCCCCTGGAAGGACTCGCTCAAAAGGCTCTGGCGTGGCCTTTTGCTGGCACGGGAATCAGCAGACACAGCAGAGGAGGCCACTGAGGACTGGCTGCCAGAACAGGCCTCAGTGTCGGCGGCAGGAGTTGCAGAGGGGGGAGGAGCAGTGCGTTTCCGCACTCCTGTTGGTGCTGCTGGAGGAGCAGGAGGGCGGGTGGCTGCTGTTGCTGCTGCTGCTGAAGGCTGTGCAGTGATGGGTGTGGTGCCACTGCCAGCACCAGATGCCTTCAGCCTCTGGAACTCCTCATGCTGGTGGAAATGTTTCGCAGCAAGGTGGTTGATGAGCGAGCTGGTGCTGAACTTTAAGGGGTCTGCACCTCTGCTCAACTTCCGCTGACAGTGGTTGCAAGTGGCGTACTTGCTGTCCACAGTGGGCATGGTGAAAAAGCGCCAGATTGGTGACAAAAACAACCCCCTACGGCATGGAACCGCTGCTGCCTGTCTCCCTGTGGTGGTTGGGGGGGGGGGGGGGGGCTTGGGTGCGGCTGGTGGTGGTACTAGCAGATGCTGCTGCTGCTGCTGCTGAGCCTGAGACACCAGCTGGCTGTGGGACCTGCCTACTGCTGCCAATGCTTGCAATGATGTGCCTCCTTGAAAGGCCCACAAGCGCATCCTCCTCCTCCTCCTCAGAGCTGCTGATGACGACATCCCCTGGAGCTGGTGGCACCCAGTCTCTGTCTGTCACCGTGTCATCATCATCCTCCCCCTCCTGAAACATGTCCTGCTGGGATGATGACCCCCCAAACTCCTCTCCTGATGCATGGATGGGCTGCTTGACTGTCGCCACAGTCTTGCTGTCCAATCCCTCATCCCCCAAAGTGCCCATCAGAATCTCCTCCTCCAAATCGCCAACAACAGCAGACAATTGACGCATCATGCCTGGGGTCAAAAGAGTGCTGAGTGACAGGTCGGCGACTGACGGTGAACTGGCCTCCTCCCCAGGCCCTGCTGGGCGGCTGCTGCGAACAGGGGTGGTGGTGGTGGTGGTGAGGGTGGAGGCCTCGGATGTAGAGCTGATGGCGGGCTGCTCATCCTCCGTCATCAGTTGCACCACAGTGTCTGCATCCGTTTCCGACCCGGCTGGAGGAAAATAGGAGCAGGTGCTACACGCTGCTGCTGCTGTGTCTCTGCAGCGTGAGTTGCAGATGCTCCTGCTGGGCGGCGCCCAAGGCGTCCACGGCCAGTGGCTATAGGAGGAATGTTAGCCACTGACGCTGCTGCTGCTGCGGAACTGTGCATGGTGGCGCGGCCGCGGCTTGCCACAATGCTGCTCCCTCTCCTCCTGATTCCCTTGCTGCCCTTCCCCTTGCCCAAACCGCGCTGGCTGCCACTTCCAGACATCTTAGATGTTTTGGGCGTAAACACAAAAGTTTTTTAAAACTGCGGGTGAAAAGTGGGGTACTTTAATGGAGTGGGTTGTTGGGTGAGGTGACACTAATCACTAAGTGATTAGATCGCTAAGTGATTATTACAGTACAAATACAAAATACAAAAATCGGTAATCAGTAAGTGTGAACAGTGAACAGTGAGTGTGTCCCCTAGTACACTAACTAGAAAATACACTAATCAGTAGTAATCACAAGGAAATAGAGTGTGTGTACACTACAGACAGTGAGTGCACGCATACGCAAACACGCGCAGGAGCTAGCCTATGAACAGTGACTGATTGAGTGTCTAGTACAGTAAGTAAGTAGTAACAGTCAGGAAGTACAACTAGCAGTTACAATAATCAGTAGTAATCACAAGGAAATAGAGTGTGTGTACACTACAGACAGTGAGTGCACGCACGCGCAAACACGGGCAGGAGCTAGCCTATGAACAGTGACTGAGTGAGTGTCTAGTACAGTAAGTAAGTAGTAACAGTCAGGAAGTACAACGAGCAGTTACAATAATCAGTAGTAATCACAAGGAAATAGAGTGTGTGTACACTACAGACAGTGAGTGCACGCACGCGCAAACACGCGCAGGAGCTAGCCTATGAACAGTGACTGAGTGAGTGTCTAGTACAGTAAGTAAGTAGTAACAGTCAGGAAGTACAACTAGCAGTTACAATAATCAGTAGTAATCACAAGGAAATAGAGTGTGTGTACACTACAGACAGTGAGTGCATGCACGCGCACACACGCGCAGGAGCTAGCCTATGAACAGTGACTGAGTGAGTGTCCCTACTACAGTAAGTAAGTAGTAACAGTCAGGAAATACAACTAGCAGTTACAATAATCAGTAGTAATCACAAGGAAATAGAGTGTGTGTACACTACAGACAGTGAGTGCACGCACGCGCAAACACGCGCAGGAGCTAGCCTATGAACAGTGACTGAGTGAGTGTCTAGTACAGTAAGTAAGTAGTAACAGTCAGGAAGTACAACTAGCAGTTACAATAATCAGTAGTAATCACAAGGAAATAGAGTGTGTGTACACTACAGACAGCACGCGCACACACGGGCAGGAGCTAGCCTATGAACAGTGACTGAGTGAGTGTCTAGTACAGTAAGTAAGTAGTAACAGTCAGGAAGTACAACTAGCAGTTACAATAATCAGTAGTAATCACAAGGAAATAGAGTGTGTGTACACTACAGACAGTGAGTGCACGCACGCGCAAACACGCGCAGGAGCTAGCCTATGAACAGTGACTGAGTGAGTGTCTAGTACAGTAAGTAAGTAGTAACAGTCAGGAAGTACAACTAGCAGTTACAATAATCAGTAGTAATCACAAGGAAATAGAGTGTGTGTACACTACAGACAGTGAGTGCACGCACATGCAGGAGCTATGAACAAACAGTGGCAGTGAGTGTCCTAGTACAGTTACAGTATATAACTACAATACAAAATACAATCACTCAGTACTAAAGGACAGCAGAAATACTGGTATAGATGAGAAATAAACTAACAGAGGACAGGAGAGAACAGCTGCCCACACAGGCAGGCCCTGAGGCCTAAAGCTGTAAGCCTGCAGCAGCTGTCTCTATGTAACACAAAAGCTACTAACTAAAATACAATGTCTATCTAACTAACAACAATATAGGTGTATATAGGAGGTGTATGTGAGCAAAAACGCTAGGTGATTGACCACAATAAAGCTCTTGCTAAGCCAACGCACAAAGGAGCAGATCTCTCTCTGTACAAAGTCAGGCAAGGACGGAAACACCTAACATGGCGGCCGCTATTTATAGGGTAGGGGCTGGCCAGGGTCCCCCTCTGTGATTGGCTGCCATCAGAGGGCCTGGGAGCCCTCTGATTGGCTTTAAGGACATCAATCTGGGCTATGACGCTTTTCGAGCTCGGTATTCGAGCTCAAATAGCGCTGTTAGCTCGAATAGCTCGAATAGTGAATGGGCTATTCGAGTTCACTCGAATAGCCCATTCGAATAGCTCCAGCTATTCGGAGCTTGAATACCGAGCTCGAATAGCTGAAAAAGAGCTCGAATATTTGAGCTACTCGAATATTCGAGCTCTGCTGAGCACCACTGATACACAGTAATAATGAGTAAGGCGTAGTCAGGATCAGGCCATAGTCGTACACAAAGTCAGAGGTATCGAGGTACAGAGTAGCTAGGCAAAATCGTAGTCAATAAACAGGCAGGGTCATACACGCAAGTCAGATGTCAGTTGTATTGGAAGGATAATCAGTAGAATAGTCAGATACAGGCCGAGTCGAACACGAAAATCATATGGCAATGGTACAGAAGGACAAGACAAGAGCATGGTCAAGAGGCAGGCAAGAGGTCGGTACACAGAATAATATACAATAAGATGTTACTTCAATATATTACGATATGATAATTTACAATATGATAATATACAATATAACTACAAAATAACAAGACTGACTAACTAGAGTACATATATATTGTGCGTCTACGCAATATATTAATGTAGCTCAAAAGATCACTATCTAGGCCAAGAACCAGTGTACGGATTAGTATCAAGGCCAGTGAATGACTGAGAGCTCTGGCCTCAAATACACAATAGACAATTCCCAAAACCACTCCCCGATTGGGAGCCCCTCCTGCATGGTGATGTCACCTGATGACATCACCTTCAGATCCGCCTCCTTAGCCTATAAGGTACAACAGATCTTGCGCACGTCCGTTTGGACGCACTGCGCACGCGTGCACTCTTTTTCAACACTGCAGGGGTGCTGGGGACGCCCCCGGAGGATGACAGCGCAGAAACTCTATCACCTGCACGGACCCCGCCAGAGACGCCACGGGACCTGCCGCTGGAAGGTAAAATTGTTACAACTGTATTGAATTTTCCTGGTGTCTCATATTCTTATTTTCATTATAAAGGATTCATTTTGACAGTGAATTTTACACAGCAACCATTTCATTGTATAAAATCTGGTTGATTCAGCTACAAAAAAAAGATAAAAGAATAACTTTTATGATTTTTAGCACTCTCTTGCATTCAAGGGCCCATATGCAATTAACTTTTTCACCTGAGCTATCTCCTAGGAGATCATTTTCATCTTCTCTTTAAACTAACTTTTTAGCATTTTAATATTGAAAAAGTACCTGTAATGATAGGTGTCAGCAACCAGAGAGAATCTGATTCTTGGCGATCTGCAGTATCCCCAAGAATACAGATATACCTGATTATTGAGGATCTGCAGAATCGCCAATAATCCAAGTATAACTAACCTCTAGACACCTGAAGCGTGTAAGTGTTTGGTGTAACAGTAGGAATTGGACCACCGGGGTAGCAGGTGGTCCGAAAAGTAGAGAAGACTCTACTGCAGTCAAGGGCTCCAGGAGGGGGAGTCCCTGACTGGATTTGCAGCAAGGCCCCCTCTGAGGAGCAGGGGACCCCAGCAGGAGGACTGAGCACCCAAGGGGTGGGTGACAACCAGAAGGTCGGGCAGGCCGGGTCGGCAACACACAGACAGATAAAGTACAGAGACAGGAGACTGATTCGGTAACGAGGGACAGGCAGGGTCGGCAACAGTATTATTATTATTATTATTATTATTATTTATTAGATTTATATAGCGCCAACATATTACGCAGCGCTGTACAATAAATAGGCTTACAGACAATGATAACAGGGTTGACAGAACAATACAGGTAACGGACCATAGATACAGGTAATAGCAATAAGATACACAACACAATGCAGATAATAGTACAATGCCAGATCATAAACTGGAATGGTAGTGGTAAAAAAATTACCAGTTCCAAATTCTGGGTAAAGTGCACACAGTCAAGTATGATACACAAGGGAAGAGGGCCCTGCCAAAGGCTTACAATCTAGAGGGAGGGGCTGGTGACACAAAAGGAGGGGGTGCATCAAGAAGTTATTGGCAGAAAGGATTAGGGTAGTGTCGAGTTGATGTAGGCCTCCTTGAAGAAGTGAGTTTTGAGTGCTTTTTTGAAGGTGTTGAAGGTGGGAGCGAGCCTGATGGGCAGCGGGAGAGAGTTCCACAGGATAGGGGCAGCTCTAGTGAAGTCCTGCAGTCTGGCATGGGAGTGCGAGATGCGTGGGGTGGTTAGGAGGAGGTCATTGGAGGAGCGAAGTGGGCGGCCAGGTGTATATCTGCTGACCAGGTCAGAGATGTAGGTTGGGCAGGACTTGTGTAAGGATTTGTATGCCAAACATAGGATCTTGAAGTTGATTCTGAAGTGAATTGGAAGCCAATGAAGGGATTTGCGTAGGGGAGTTGTGGAGACAGAGCGGTGGGAGGAGTAGATGAGTCTGGCTGCTGCGTTCATGATGGATTTTAGGGGGGCGATGCGGTTTTGAGGAAGGCCTGACAAGAGGGAGTTGCAGTAGTCCAGGCGGGAGATGATGAGGGCATGGACAAGGAGTTTGGTAGTGTCTGGGGTCAGGAAAGGCCGGATCTTGGAGATGTTGCGTAAGTGGAAATAGCAGGCTCTAGCTACGGTTTGGATGTGGGAGGTGAAGGAGAGGGCCGAGTCTAGGGTGACACCCAGGCAGCGGGCTTGTGTGGTTGGATGAATGATTGTGCCATTGACAGTGACATAGAGGTCAGTGGGGGGTGAAGCAGCACGGGGCGGGAAGATTAGGAGCTCAGTCTTATCCAGGTTTAATTTTAGGAACCTGGCAGACATCCACGATGAAATAGCTGAGAGACCAGAGGATACCTTCTCCATGGTGGTGGTGGAGAGGTCAGTGGTATGGAGGTAAATCTGGGTGTCATCTGCATATAGGTGATAGTTGAAACCCAGAGAGGAGATGAGTTTTCCTATGGAGGCGGTGTAAATGGAGAACAGCAGGGGACCAAGAACAGAGCCTTGGGGGACCCCAACTGAAAGTGGGAAGGAGGTTGAGGAGGAACCATTGAAGGAGGTCTTGAAGGAGCGATTTGAGAGGTAGGAGGAAAACCATGCTAGGGCACGGTCTTGGATACCCACAGATTGCAGTGACTGGAGTAGCAGGGAGTGATCAACAGTGTCGAATGCTGATGAGAGGTCTAGGAGGAGAAGGATAGTGTATTTTCCTTCGGCCTTGGCAAGCGTGAGGTCATTGACGACCTTGGTGAGGGCAGTCTCGGTGGAGTGACCTGGCCGAAATCCTGATTGTAGGGGATCAAATAGGGAGTTGGAGTCAAGGTAATGGGTCATGCGTTGGTGGACTAAACGCTCTAGGAGTTTAGATGCAAAAGGGAGTAAGGAGATAGGACGGTAGCTGGATGGAAGTGAGGGGTCTAGTGAGGGTTTTTTAAGTAGGGGAAGTACAGTGGATCAGATGTGCGAAGGTACCGAATCAGAAAACAGAAGAGAAGTCAGGAGAGCCAATATTCATAAACAGATATCCAATAATGCCTAGTCTAGAGTGTGAGGTCCGTGGTCCCACACCCAGGAACTGGTCTAAGAAATAACACAGATGATACACAGTATTCCTAGTCTGGGGTGTGAGGTCCGTGGTCTCTACACCCTGGAACTGGTCTAAAGAATAACACAGATAATAAAACAGTGAACTGGCTAAGTGTGGATTCCCAGGTCCACCTGGTTCCACCACACTGAAGGATCTGACTAAGGTCTGAGTGCTAACACATAGGTATTCGCAACGTCAGACAACCAGCAACTGAACGGCAAGAGATATATATAGCAGAGCGCTCCACAGCGCCGCCCAGCTCCTATCAACTAATCACCTGCTGAGCTGAGAGATCAGCTGACCGCCTCGGTCAGCTGACCCTTCTCCTATTGGCATAAAGAGCCTGTCTTGCGGCGCGCGCGCGTAGCTCTCCTTCTGTGTGCACTACTAGGTCCAGACAAACTAGACGCATGTTGCTGCGGGGAAACCACCGCTCTGTACGCAGACACCGCCGCCTCGCATCAGAACGTGCGGCGGTTTCTCCGCAATCCATCACAGTACCCAAAAGTTGGTGAAAAAGTGCTATCAAATTTATTCTTAGTATTTTCTTGCTTGCTGGTGGCTTAAAGTGCATTTTATGACGAGTTCTGAAAATATCACCTAGGAGAAAACTCAGGTGAAAAAGTGAATTGCATATGGGCCAAGATGTTTTACTCAGCCAGATAAGTGTTTTGTTAGTATTTCGTTTTCAGGAATGTTGCTGATGCATTTTATTGCATTTTAGCTGCCTAATTTACATACATGAAACATTGAGATTTTTAACACTTGCAATGAAAAAAATATAAGAAGGCTTGTTTGCACCCATCTTTATCCCATTGTGTCACATGTCACTTCAGGTTCACTTAAATGTCAAAATAAAGCACTTGAAAAATGTCGGATAAAAGGTAATGAACATATTAAAAGCCCTTGTAATCCAACAAAGAGCAGCCATTTGGACTAGTGATGAGTAATTCAGCACTTCCCTATAAGGCTTACCCCCAACAACCCTGCATTTTTATAGGTAGAGAAGGTGACCCCTACTCTTAAGCATATTGAAATAGGTAATAAAAACACAAAGTCATTTTGATATCTCTTTATTTCCTGAATATACATAGATGCAGAGATGTAGATTTAGTGTACGTTCCATACAATGTACATTACTTTGGGTTACATTGCTTTTTTTTTTGTAAGTGAAAATCCACTTTTGTTAACATAAATGATTTTTAAATAATTTATTCAAAGGTAAAAAGAGCAATACATTAATATTGAAAAATGTAAAGGGTACCTAAACTATTTTTTAATAAGGTGGAATGGCTGTCCAGGTGTGTGCCTTTATGGTAGCCCCTTTTCTGGCTGGTCCTTAGCACTCTGCTGCAACCTCCGGTGCTCCAAATCGATCTGTGAAAAATTTGACAAAATTGACTAAAATCCAGCTACAGGAAGAGGCTGACCTCCTTCATGTGTTCTTCCCCCTTCCTGCTCATTACAGGCCTCTTCACCTAAATCCTGCTCTCCTGTGTGTGCTCACACCTCTCTGCCTCCTTCCTAGTGAGCAAGCTGGGATGCATGGTAGTAGCCAGAGTAAGGAGCCAAAAGGTCACTGTGTGATAACAAGGAGCATTTTTGAAGACGTGACAATTTTGAAAATAGAGGGCCCAGGATTCTTGAGTATCTAGAGGCTGAACTGAACACAGGAGGGAATAATAAAGAAGCCACATGGAATCTGCAGGAGGTAAATATTTAATGTTGGTGGTTGTTGTAAGATCCTTAGAGGGTCTTGCAAGGTATGGCCCTTATGATAGCCAAAGTGACCTGTGTTTCAGTCAAAGATTATGTGCAGAGTTCTCTTTCTATACAGATTCTAGAAGGCCATAGAATGGAATAGAAGAGGGAACATTACAGGGAATAGGAAAGGTCAGAACGCAGCATTATCTATGGGACGTGCAGACTGACTGTCTGAGCCTGGGATGGCCAGGGCCAAACAATGCCAAACAATGCCTGGTGTTTCTAAACACCAGCTTCTAGGTATTTAGGGTACAGGGCATAGGCTTTGCGCTTGCGCATTAGACGGATGTCAATCACAGAGTTCTGGATGTCAATCACAGAGTTCTATAAGCCAATAGCAAGCGTTTAATAGGGGTGACATCTGGAACCCGCCCACATCCCAGCTTCGGGGGCGTGTGGTTAGTTAACACTTGTGGGTCTGGAGGTTTTTCCATATATAAGATTGATCCTTATAGGCCGGGGCAAACGCGCTCATATTAATCACAGCTTTGCTCAATATCCATATTATTACATGCTGATGTTTGCTTTGCTTCGTATGTTTTTCAATATAAGTTTGTAACCAAGATTGTATTGAGTATCCCGGTTGGATACAATAAAGACTCTCTTAATTGGCTCTGGCGTTTCCAAGTTCTGTGGAAATCTGCTACCGGCTGAATACTTCCCGAAGGTGATAAGGACCAGTGCTAAGGCTGTCAGGTAGTCACACACAGAGACTAAATATTTGATTATTACAGTGGTGCCGATTAACCCGTGTTCTACAGTGAACGGAGAGAACCGGTGACTAGCCTGTGAAAGCTGAACTGTCTCTTAGCAAGAAGAGATAAGTGCGCAACCCAGCACCGCAGAGGGAAAGTTCGAACAGCGGCAGAAGTTGAATCGTGTCTAAGACTGTTCCGTACAAAAAGTTTTTGCTAAAGGATTTCGTAGAGCACTCCTTGCACTGGGCCAGCAGATCCCAGAGAGGAGGAATCCGTTAAGAGACGAGGCAGCTCGTGGGAGCATCGTTGGGTCGCAGACCGAGATGTACTGAGATGCCTGGTGCCCGTATCTACACCTAGGAGGTGTGAGTATGACAATTGCAGTATAAACGTATAAGTTTGTTACTATTGCAGTGTTAACGTGTAGAGTCTAGTTGAAGAGACTAGGGTTAAACTGCAGTGAAGAAACGCTGTGCAGCTGGGTAGCGGCAGCGAAGTGACAGTTTATATTGTAGAATTGTGTTTTTTTTTCTCTTCTCTCTCCGGTGTTATCTGCTTGTTTAGTACGAGGTGTTTACAAAACATGGAGGCCTTGCATTTCTTAGGCAATAAGAGTTCCGTGGTGTTTTCGCTACTAAAGAATGAAAACATTGCGAAAACGTGGGACCGCCTTTGTACACAGCTGTCGGAAGAATGGGAAACATTGGAGGGGGAAGAAAGTTGCACCTCGCTCGGAGCTCGATATGTTGAGAAAGTTAGATTGCTGGCGAACGCAGTCCAAACTTTTAATGCATTTGTGAGAGAAGCTGTGTACAACTGCAGAGAAATTCTGGACATAAGGGTAGCAGAGGGGTGCGATCGATGTCTGGATTTCAAAATGCAGGTTCAGCAGTTTAGAAATCCACTGGGAGGTACAGCGACAGGAGGGGTCCCCATTAAAGAAGAAGAGGATGGGGAAGAGCAGGAGGAACAGCTCTGGGGGGCAGTAGGAGGAGAGGAAGATGAGGATCTAGAGAGTGAGGAGGGAGAATGGGGCCTGCAGCCACACAGTTCCACCATGATCTCAAGAGAGAGCAAGGGGGGGGGGGAGGTGTGGGGGGCAGCAAGGTATGGAAGCAGAGGAGGAAGATGCGGGAATGCCTGCCCCAAGGGGGGGGGGAAATCCCACTCCCTAACATCAGTCCCCAAAGTTTAACAGGATACTTTGAGGATGATGGGTCTGCACGTAGTGTCCTAACACCCTGGGTCCCCCCAACGCCTTATAAACCTTGGTCTGCCCAAAGTTTACTACCACCTGGGCAGCCATCCGGGATCCCTAGAGCTCCTAATAAGCCTCCAAAACCTAGAGCTCCTCCATTGCAGACTCCAGAGTTTCCAGTGAGATCTCCGGCACCCTGGGGGCACCCAATGGCACCCCTGTATTCCCCCATCAATGCAGAATGTTTGGGGAAGATGGTTAAAACCATAACACCATATAACACCAATTTGAGTGCATTTCAAAATTCTCAGATTTTTGAAGTGTGGGCGAAACGCTACAAATGGGGGGATGAGCAGGCATGCCTTGCAATTTCTCTCTGGGTTCCATACAATGTAGGTACTCAGCTGGAATACAGTGGTCTGTACAGAGCACGGTATCCAAGTGGTTTGCATCCCAATGAAAGTGAGCAAACAAAGCTGCTTGTGGAAGCAGTCACAGGGGCTCCACTTGTAGGTCCAAGTGCTCTGGAATCCTTCAGGTTCTCAAAGGACGATAGCCTGGAGGAGGCCTCAGCAGTTTTTTAAAAAGCCTGGCGGATGGTTACCCGCCAGGAGAACAAGCAGATGTCTCCAGGAGAGGAAGAGTTAAGGGTTATAGAATTTTTGCGATGTTTGAAACATTTGGATCGTACTTTGGTGAGCTTAGCCGCACAATCCGGTACAATGGCAGGGGCAGTGAAAGTTCTCAGAACTGCCCAATTGTACGATGGAGGCCCAAGCATGGAAAAGAAGAAGATCCATGCAATGGCCACCAGGGGGGGGGGGGGGGGGGAGGCTAGCTACCAAAGACAAACAGAAAATGAAAGCTCAGCAACCTTCCTCCACGCGGAGAGGAGGAGGGGGGTTGAGGGGGATCTGTCTCCATTCCAGGCACACAGGGCTGGGATAGAATGCTACAGGTGCCATAAGAAAAGACACATAGTTTGAGAGTGCCCAAGCAAAGCAGAAAAAGGAGATGCAGATGACCAGGCTGCAGCAAAGGAGAATGGGTTTGTGCAGCCAATTAAACCAAAACGTAACTTTGTCAAAGGACAGAAAGTGGAGAATTCTCCTGAATCCTCTGGCTCTTATCAGACAAGAGAGCAAGGAAAAGAGCCTCTGGTCTTAGAAGTAGGACAGAGAAGGAAGTCTCCATACACTGAGGCCATGAAGCTGATAGCCGCAATGTACCTTAACGATCAAAGCAGTGAGGATGCAGACACAGCCTCCGATTGACGGTGTACGCCCCCCACTGCTTTGTCCTTCGTTGCACCCATTGTAATAGGGCGGGATGGACGGCCTTATCTGAAAGGGGCAGTGGAGGGGTTTGAGGAAAAAATTTTGTTAGACACAGGTGCATCCGTATTAACCACCTTAGCGGTATGGACGAGCTGAGCTCGTCCATTACCGCCAGAGGGTGCCGCTCAGGCCCTGCTGGGCCGATTTTGATGAAATAAAAAGCAGCACATGCAGCCGGCACTTTGCCAGCCACGTGTGCTGCCTGATCGCCGCCGCTCTGCGGCGATCCGCCGCGAGCAGCGGCAAAAGAGGGTCCCCCCAGCCGCCCGAGCTCTGTGCAGCCGGAACAAATAGTTCCGGCCAGCGCTAAGGGCTGAATCGGAGGCGGCTGACGTCAGGACGTCGGCTGACGTCCATGACGTCACTCCGCTTGTCGCCATGGCGACGAGGAAAGCCAAACAAGGAAGGCTGCTCATTGCAGCCTTCCTTGTTACTTCTGCTTGCCCGAGGCGATAGTTTTTACTTAATTAATAAAAAACCCTCCCGCAGCCGCCCTGGCGATCTCAATAGAACGCCAGGGTGGTTAACCACCGGTCTGCCATTAAAAGAGAAGGGTTCCACAGAAACTACTAATCTGATTAGTTTCAATGGATACCAAAGCAAAGCTAGATTGATTCCGCAAGCACGGGTAAAACTGGGCGGATTCACTATGGTTGCTCCACTGTGGAAAACGGACATCAAGGGGACACTTCTGGGGTCAGATGCAATCCGAAAACAGGGGTGGCTTATTGATATGCCAAATCAGGTCATGTGGAGTACTGGGGTACCTGATCAGAGCATCAAATGTGTCAATCAAGAGGGTTGGCAAGATGTTTTCAAGGTGTCAAGAGAGGATCTGGAGGAAGGCTGGTCTGAACAATTTGATCCAAACCTTCGCCCGTATCTGGAAAAATATCCAAAGTTATGGGCAAAGAGCAAAACAGACATTGGGAGGATGAATGTGGTGGTCAGGATTTCTGGTCCGGACCCCCCATCCATTCGACAGTACCGCCTTCCCCAGAATCTGAGGAACCAGTGAGTAAATCATTCAAGAGTTCCTAGACAAGCAGATTATCAGGCCATGTAATTCGGTATCCAATAGCCCGATTTGGCCAATCCTGAAACGAGAAACAAATCAATGGAGACTATGTGTGGATTTGAGGGCGGTGAACAAGGTGACTCCGCCTGTGACCACAATTGTGGCTTCAATGCCAGACATTTTAGCCAGAGTTGATGCAAAATGCTGTGTGTTCAGTTGCTTGGATATATGTCAAGGTTTTTTCAGCATACCATTGCATAAACATTCCCAGTACAGGTTCGCCTTCTCCTTCCGGGGTCAACAATATACCTTCATGGTTTTGCCTATGGGATTGCACAGCAGCCTCTCTCTTTTTCATCAGGTGCTGGCACATGTTTTAGAACCGCTTAACCTGGGAGATGCATTGCTCTTTTATGTTGATGATCTTTTTGTCCAAAGTGTTACTGTAGATCAGCATAAATAGATACTGGACGTGGTTTTTAAAGCTCTCCAGGATTCAGGCCTAAAGCTGAATCCAGGGAAAGCCCAGATCCTGAAGGATGAGGTAACGTATCTGGGAGTTCAAATCTCTGGGACGGGCAGAAACCGATACAAAAAAGGGTGGCAGCAGTTCTGGCACTCCCAAGACCCACAACTGTGACAGGGCTCAGGGAATTCCTGGGATTGGTCAATTTCAGCAGAAAATTCACAGAAGGTTTTGCAGAAAAGCAAAAACCTTATATGAACTTCTGAGAGATCAGGAAGAAGCATCCAAAAGCCTCCCATGGACTGACGAGTGTCTGACAGCATGGGAAGGGCTGAAACAAACTTTGGCACAAGCGCCAGCTCTGTGCACAGTGCACCGAGACTTGCCATTTGCCATACAGGTGTTTGCTTCAGAACAGGCTATCTCGGCCATGCTGTTGCAAAAACATCCAGATGGGCCTAGAATCCTAGGTTATTTCTCCAGAGTCTTGTCACCTGTGGAAAAGGGGATGCCAGAATGTGTAAAACAAGTGGTAGCTCTACATTGGGCAATAATTGCTACAGAGCACATTGTAGGCTTTTCTCCCATCGAGGTGCAGACACCACATACACCCCTGAGAATGATTTTGCAAGGGCAGGTCAGGGGGGTATCAGCACAGAGGTTGACACAGTGGATTGTCCCTCTTAGTGAGAAGAACATTACCATAGTACACAGTGCAAAATATGTACTTCCTCAACTGATGCAGTATGAGGGAACAGAACATGATTGTGTCCAGGAGGTGGAAAAGGAATTGACCAGTCCGTACGGCCGTCTCCACGTTGAAGGAGCGGTAAAAATTTTTGTGGATGGGGCCAGGTATTGGCAAGAAGGTCAATACTGGACAGGTTTTGCAGTTTTTATCCCACAGACTGATCAAACATCCAAATTTATTGTTCTGCCCCAGACCTCTCCACACTACTATCAAAAGTTCCCGAATGTCTATCCACTGTATCTACATTTATGTCATCCCGCTTCCTTAAACTCAATATGAGCAAAACGGAGATTGTGATATTTCCACCTTCGCTCTCTGTTCCACCTCCCATTGTCACAATCAATGTAGATAACACCCCAATAGCATCAAGCCCCAAAGCTCGTTGCCTAGGGGTAACTCTGAACTCTGAGCTCTCCTTTAAACCACATATTAACACTTTAACTACCTCCTGCTACTTCCATCTCAAAAACATTTCCAGAATCCGTCCCTTCCTTTCACAAGAAGCAACTAAAATGCTTGTACATGCCCTAATCATCTCCCGCCTTGACTACTGCAACACCCTACTCTGTGGTCTACCAAAAAGCAGACTGGCACCTCTCCAATCCATACTAAACTCTGCGGCCCGTCTCATCCACCACTCTTTTAGATCCTCTGAGGCAGCCCCTCTCTGCCAATCCCTCCATTGGCTACCAGTTGCCCAAAGGATCCAGTTTAAACTTCTCACACTTGCATACAAAGCTCTATACAAACTATCGCCTCCATACATTTCCTCTTTAATCTCCAGATACCTCCCCGCCCGAACCCTCCGTTCCTCACAGGAGACCCTTTTGTCCTCCAGCCTAGTCACCTCGTCTCACTCTCGCATCCAAGACTTCTCACGGGCTGTCCCTCTCCTTTGGAACTCTCTCCCTCAGCCGGTTCGTCATGCCTCAAGTCTGGAAACCTTCAAACGTACTCTGAAAACACACCTGTTCAGACAAGCCTATAATTTGCTATAGGCAGCACTGAAGGCACACTGGCTCACCCACTAATCCTTGTGTTTCCTTCCCTTTTGTTTCCTCCCCACTACCCTCTAGATTGTAAGCCCGCAAGGGCAGGGACCTCCTCCTAGTGTTTCTCATACTGCTGTTATTTTAACATATGTACATGTACCAACCACATATCAACTATGTATGTATCTGTATTTACTCTATTCAATGTCATGACGGTACAGTGTCTTGTATTTCTTATGTATATTTGTTCCCCATTATTTGTTTGTACTATGCACAGCGCTACGGAAGAGGTTGGCGCTATATAAATAAAAAATAATAATAATAATAATCAAACATACCTTTTCCAGCTCCCACCAGGTTTTTCGGCACAGAGAGCCGAACTGGAAGCCGTCCAATGGGTAATCCAAAACACAGAGGTGAGAATTACCATTTACAGTGACAGTGCATATGTGGTACGTTCCCTGTGCGACTACCTTCCTATTTGGGCCAAAAGAGGAATGATGGATGCGACAGGCAAACCCATTCAGCATTCAGAGATCCTCATGCAACTCTTTCAGACTGGTATGCGGAGCCTTGAACGGGTGTCTTAAGTTAAAGTGAAAGCACACCTTCCTCCAGGGAATGATGACATTCTCTTGGCAAATGCAAAGATAGACACACTGGCAAAAAAGGCAGCGGTGGAGGGAGATTTTCTCTATTCAGAGGAAATGCCTTCGATCAGCAAACTTTCCAAGATGAAGCAGCAGGTTCCGGAACCGGCACCCTGTTTCCTCCAAGAACAAAGGAAAGATCAAATCATTGTTCAGATTGGGGAACAGACCAAACTTCCGGCCGAGCTGGTTGTGATCAATGGTGTTCTGTGTAAACAAAAGCCAGAAGGGATAGTGCCATATATGCCACAACATTTAGAGAAGGAATTAGTGAGATTCAACCACGAACTTTTGGGACACATAGGGATAGCACGGCTAGTAGAAGTGATGAAAAACAAATACTACAGCCCTACCCTTAAACAGACATGTGAGGAGTGTGTACAAGGATGTCTCATATGTGCCCAGATCAATCCTGAGCCAAAAGGGGAAAAACCTGCTTTACAGAGGGTTTCCTGTGGTGGGAGGTCCCTGGGAGACCCTACAGATTGATTTCATAGGCCCACTCCCTGTAGCCAGGGGGGGATTGCGATTTGCGCTGGTAATAGTCGACATTTTCACAAAATACGTGGAGGTCATACCTCTCAAGTCTGCCACAGCCCTGTGTACAGCTAAAGCCTTATGGGAACATGTTTTCAGTAGGTGGGGGTTGCCCAAATGTATTGAGTCAGATCAAGGCCCAAGTTTTGTTGGTCAGGTGATGAAAACACTTTGTGCCCTTTTAGGGATAAACCAAAAGTTCCACATATCGTACAGACCCCAGTCCTCTGGGATAGTGGAACGTATGAACCGTACTCTTAAGACGGGATTAAAAAGGATGATCCTGACCTATGGCAAAGACTGGGTTACCCACCTTCCAGCTGTAATGATGGCATATCGAGCCACACCTGCAGCGGCCACAAAAGTGTCACCACATGAACTCATGACAGGGAGGAAAATGCATCTTGTCTTCCCGAACGAACCTTTTCTTTCAGAGGTGCAAAAACAGGCCATTAGTCATGAAAAATGGTTGAAAGCTTTGCAAGCACAACTGCAAAGGACTTTGCAGTTTGCAGCCACAAACATGTGTCGCCCAGAGCCTGTACATACTGCAGATATCGCATCTAAAAAGTATGTCCAAGGGGGGTGGGTGATGGTGAAAACTTTCAGAAAGACAGGTCCGTGGGAAGCGAATTTTGAAGGTCCTTACAAAATCATAAAGAAGGTCAGTGACACCACTTTGGTAGTGGAGAGGGATTTGTCATTCATTCCACCAAAAAGCAAGAAAAAGTTCAAACGAACTCCACAGAAACCAATCATTGTGCATATCGATCAATGTAAAGTGTATAAAGGGAAAGGCCCGATTCCAGAAGGGTCAGGCACAACCAATAATAAGGAATGATATGTTCCTATGTCGATTTCAGGTGATCAGAAAACATGTATGCACGGAAAATGAATAGATGGCAACTGAGATGGCTAGCGAGATTTCATCTGTACCCACGAAAGTTTCCAGATGTCAATCCGGACATGGAGAGGAGCAGGATTTCCGAGACCGAGAAAAAGACTGAAAGAATGATTGGGTGAAACGTAACCCAAAGTGCTAATGCTTTCTTTTTTCCAGGATGTACCATCTGGGACTATGATCATTCCTATTCTGACTATTATCATTCCTATTCTGACTATTATCATTACTATGATGACTATTATCATTACTATGATGACTATTATCGTTACTATTATGACTATTATTATTACTACTATTATCATTACTATTACTGGTATTATGATACAAGAAGATTGACAACTTTTACCGGAGGGCAGACCAAGATTCCTGAGGGCCGCAAGAAAAAGTTTACTTTTGTTTTTTAACATGAAGTCTACAGACACAGTTACAGTATGACTATACGTGGTCAGACAAAGTGAATCTCACAAGGGGGGAACTTACTGTGTGAGCAAAAATCCCAGATGGATCTAGTGTTGAGGTTTAACTATGTTATTCCTCAATGTGTTAAGAGCAAAGCTCCACAGGGGGTGCCCATCTTGAGAGATAATACTCCATAGGAGTCCAGGTCGTAAAATCAGCCCACATTTTAGTTTAATTTGTTAAGATAAGCACCCACTGGTCATTAGGAGGGGTATTATAATTATGCTTGATTACACAAGTGATTTTGTGTTTGAGATTATGCAGTATGGTTAGAAGGTTAGCAAGTTAGTGTTAGACATATTATTTTATAAGTCAATATGTTAGATATAAGTTATAGTATGGAAAGTTTCTAGGCTCAGACATGCCATATGAGAAGTCCATTAAAAGGTATCTGTTTCCAGCATTCCTTTTAACGGCAAGTTTCACTCTTCCATAAACATGCAAGTATGGAAGTGATACGTTTGTGACATGGATGCGTCTGAGTGGAGGTGCTACATATTAGGGCATCCCCAGTAGAGCTCAGAGGTGTAGCTCTCTCCCAGGGTGTGGCCACCTAGACAAGGGACTGTGTGTGATCATGGAGAGGTGGAACCTAAAAAGGGAAAAGTCGTGGAGACCAATATGGACTGGCTGAGCGAGAGGTTAAACAGAGGATGATGTAGGAAATCTGATGGGAGAATTCTGCATATAAGTCTTTAGGGGGGACTGTAAGATCCTTAGAGGGTATTGCAAGGTATGGCCCTTATGATAGCCAAAGTGACCTGTGTTTCAGTCAAAGATTATGTGCAGAGTTCTCTTTCTATACAGATTCTAGAAGGCCATAGAATGGAATAGAAGAGGGAACATTACAGGGAATAGGAAAGGTCAGAACGCAGCATTATCTATGGGACGTGCAGACTGACTGTCTGAGCCTGGGATGGCCAGGGCCAAACAATGCCAAACAATGCCTGGTGTTTCTAAACACCAGCTTCTAGGTATTTAGGGTACAGGGCATAGGCTTTGCACTTGCGCATTAGACGGATGTCAATCACAGAGTTCTGGATGTCATTTACAGAGTTCTATAAGCCAATAGTGTTTAATAGGGGTGACATCTGGAACCCGCCCATATCCCAGCTTCGGGGGCGTGTGGTTAGTTAACACTTGTGGGTATGGAGGTTTTTCCATATATAAGATTGATCCTTATAGGCCGGGGCGAGCGCGCTCATATTAATCACAGCTTTGCTCAATATCCATATTATTACATGCTGATGTTTGCTTTGCTTCGTATGATTTTCAATATAAGTTTGTAACCAAGATTGTATCGAGCATCCCGGTTGGATACAATAAAGACTCTCTTAATTGGCTCTGGCGTTTCCAAGTTCTATGGAAATCTGCTACCGGCTGAATACTTCCCGAAGGTGATAAGGACCAGCGCTAAGGCTGTCAGGTAGTCACACACAGAGACTAAATGTTTGATTATTACAGTTGTCTTGTGTGTTTAATTAAACTTCAGGTGTGCTTTAAAACTAACAAAAAAAACAAAAAAAGAGTATTGAAAAGGAAATGCAATATGTTTTTTTTATCCATTTTAAAGGTATGAAGTGCTATCAATAGCAAACTAATAAATTGTTTACCCGTTTGAGGTGCTGATAACAGCCAGTCTAAATTTAGATATTTTATGATTTACAGTTCAATGGAACAATCTAAAATGGTTTACTTGGGTTTAGCAATTCAAAAGGTAAGAGTATTTTCAATGGTGTTTTTTTTGTTTTTTTTGTTTTTTTTTTTTTTTTCGCTGAATCAAGAATTGTTTTCATGACTAGCATGTGGCTAGAGCAGAAATTGTGATTTTAAGATTATATGAAAAACAAAAGTTTGCTTTCTTAAAACAGAAAGAATTTGGGATAATTCAGGTTGGAGTGAGCTTGAGATGTCTCCCAGTGCATCACTGCTGAATATATGCAAATTAACCATTGTTACCCTTAGCAGCTAAACACACCTCCAGAACCGCTGGAATGCAATGATGTGTCAGCTTGTTAATTTGTACAGAGCCATAATAATCCAACATGCATACAGACTGTTTCGGATTGCTTGATCCTCATCAGTGCATGGCATGGATTAATTTGGCTCTATGCAGTATGGCTTGTAAAAGCAAACTTTTGTTTTTCTTAACATCTTAGTAAGGGGGCTTTTAGGACCATTATAGTCCCTTACACACTCCAATGAGTTCTGGGTCACCATGAGCTTGCTGGTTAGTCTGTACCTTAAGATTATATGAAAATGGCATGTGAACTTCGTTTTTGATGCCAGTTCAAACAAAGGACAGGGTTTCCTGCCATCCATACCACCAGTCGAGTTTCCCTCTCTCGGAACTATATCCATTTTAGGAATAGTGTCTTAAATTTTTTTTCCTGATTTGAAGGTGATCTCACATGTTGTGTTGTGATGCTGGTGTCCTGGTTAGTGTTACATGTAACACTTTGATGCTGTTTTCAGAACCCCAAAGCAATTTTAGAAATGTTGTTGAATCAGAGCAAGCTAGAGGAAGCTCTAGTCTAAACTGCAGTTGTGGAGGGTGTTCAGGGCACCTCCTCCCCTTTACTCTAAACTGCAGTTGTGAGCTTGAAGACAAAGCTTAAAGAGAATCTGTATTGTTAAAATCGCTCAAAAGTAAACATACCAGTGCGTTAGGGAACATCTCCTATTACCCTCTGTCAAAATTTTGCCGCTCCTCGCCGCATTAAAAGTGGTTAAAAACAGTTTTAAAAAGTTTGTTTATAAACAAACAAAATGGCCACCAAAACAGGAAGTAGGTTGATGTAAAGTATGTCCACACATAGAAAATACATCCATACACAAGCAGACTGTATACACCCTTCCTTTTGAATCTCAAGAGATCATTTGTGTGTTTCTTTCCCCCTGCAGCTATCACCCACTGAAGTGTCAGGCTGATTCTTCCTGCAAACAGCTCTGCCTGTGTTTGTAATTCCTCAGTATGTGAAAGCCCAGCCAGCTCAGAGGACGATTTATCCAGCTTGTAAAAGATAAGAGAGAAGCTGCCCTAATCTAAATAATACACAGGCACTGTGCATAGAGGGGCCTGGAAGGGGGAGTTCACAGCAGAACCACAACACTGAAGAACTTGGCAGCCTTCCAGACACAAGCCGACAAGTCTGACAGGGGAAAGATACATTGATTTATTACAGAGACTGTGATAGTAGAAAGTGCTGCAGTAAGCCAGAACACATTAGAATAGCTTTTGGAACTTGTAGGATGATAAAAAACGGGATGCAATTTTTGTTACGGAGTCTCTTTAAAGCCGGTTGCTGACTTCAGCTGTGTGTTTTTGTGTGTGTATACAGTATGTGTATGTCCTTGTCCATGGCCCAATTGGCTTTGTCCTTGTCCATGATTCAATTAACGTTACTTCTGAGATATCATCATACCTTATACATTATTAGCTCCCGTCAACTAAAAAAAAGTACTCAAATTGCTCCAAATTTACAAAAAGTTTAATTTTTCATTTCTTGCTTACGGTTTAATATCATTTTACTTTCTAAGTGCTGAAAAATTATGTTGTAGAAAAAATGATAAAAAAATTAGGAAAAAGGATTATCAAATCAGAGTCCATGTCATACGCACTTAGGGCAAGTTTACACTGGCTACGATGCCCTCCATTTCCCTGCACACAAATTACAACCTATCGAAACCCATAGACTGTTTCCGAATCGTGTGTGGGGGAGGAAAGAAATGCAACCTGGAGCATTTTTGTGCATTACATATGAATCTATATTTGCAAGCCTTGGCACCGCAGGGAGAGTCAGATGCAGATTCACATCAGCACATCTCGGAGACAGACGCAGGTACTCAGTGGAAACAGCAACTTATTAATGGTTTTACTGATCAGCCAAACAAATACACTACAGAGGATGATACTGACTGGTTTTTTTTGTTTACAATATTTTTGCGAGGTTACCCTGTTTTTTTATACTAAAGAAATTACTTAAAAAAGCTCTGTTATAAGAGACCGAAACAATGTTAATATAAAGGAACAGAATATTTCTGCTACCATATGTGTATTCAGATCTGTCTTCAACATCTCTAATTGATCAATGCCCTGCATATCTTTAGTTTTGAACTAATTTGTAAATATGTCAGTTTGTTGTAAAAAAAATTAATAAAATGTAAAGTTCAGATAGCGATTCATTTTAAAGGGACTCTGTAACAAAAATGTCATTGTGTTTTCTACCATTCTACAGGTTCCTAAACCTATTATAATGTGCTCTGGCTTTCTGCAGCACTTTCTACTATCACCATCTCTGTAATACATCAGCTTATCTTTCCCCTGTCTTACTTGTCGTCCTGTGTCTGGAAGGCTGCCAACTCTTCAGTGTGATCTGCTATGCATGGCCCCTCTATGCACACTAGTGTTGGGCGAACAGTGTTCACCACTGTTCGGGTTCTGCAGAACATCACCCTGTTCGGGTGATGTTCAAGTTCGACCGAACACCTGATGGTGTTCGGCCAAACCGTTTGGCCATATGGCCGAACTAAGAGCGCATGGCCGAACGTTCCCCGAACGTTTCAGGGGCAAACGCAGGATTTTTAAGGGGGGGGGGGGGGTTCCTGAAAGGTCCAGAAGCACGTATGTCCCGAGTGCTTCCGAATACAGGTGGCTCCATACTGCCCATGCACAAAAGTGCACTGGCTTATTACGGAGCTGCCTATCTTTGGAAGTACTCAAGGACACTAGTGTTTCTGAGGGCTTCTGGTAGCAGCAAATGTGAACGGGGTACAGCGCTGGAACAACTCCCCAAGAGAGGAACAGGAGATAGACTTAGTTTGGACAATTCAGTGGAATATGCTACATAGTTTCACAAAGCGCAAGCGATACCCATATGATGCAGGGATATATGCATCTGCGGAAGATGTCGGCGCTACATAAATACTAAATAATAATATTTTGCCTCACCAGGATTGCACTTTTATTTAGCTTTCCTGTAAGACAAGAACACACAGTCAGCTCTAGGGGAAGAGGGAAACAAAGGTGAATGAGGGAGGGCTGGTGCACATCAAGAGTGCTTCTGAGCGTTTTTCAAATCAACAGTGATTGAAGCTTGTAGCATGTTTTTGAGCAATTCATTCAAAAATCGCTCTGAAAATCACTTCACAAAATCACACTCACAAATTGCTAGCGATTGCTATTGTCATTTTGGCGTTGCACTAGCAACCACACAGGCTACTTGCCTGTAATCGGACTCCTGTCCCTGTCAGTCTCTCACACAAGTCAGAAAGAAGCCCTCCTGGAGTCTAGGGACTGTCAAAAACTTTTCAGCTTGTTATCCACACATGCAGTCATTATAACAATGGGGAGAGACCAGACAGATGTTTGCCCACAGACCCTGAGTCCAGGCAAGCTCTGCATCATGCTGTGCATATTTACCAGCTTGCCTGCACTCTAATTTCATCATGTCTGACACTTCTGTGCTGTGGAGAGTCCAGGACTCCATAATCAACATTCTCTCACTGCAGGCTGCATCTTCTTGTGAGGGTTGTGAGGGAAGCTCGGCTGCCTCTCTCATTCTATTAGCTGGAGGGAGACACCAGAAGTAAGAAGGGAGGGAGAATGAGGCTGTTTATATTATGCGGGCTTCCCTGGCTGAATACACAGCTCAGTGCAGGGGGGAGGTTCCAGACACCCGGAATAGCCCCCTGAGTTCGCCAGTGCGTTTGTTTAGCTTTGGGTAGGCAGGCAGGGTAGTTCTCTCTCCAGCCAGGCTAGCCAGGGTCCCCCCAGTCATTGTGTCACTGCTGGGAACAGTAGTACACCACTCACCCACACTATATAGCATTGTGTTTACTGCCACTCTGTGTACTCCGCTCACCCACCACTGTAAAGCATTGTGTTTACTGCCACTCTGTGTCTCTGCTGGGAACAGTAGTACACCGCTCACCCGTCACTGTATAGCATTGTGCTCTGTGTCGCTGCTGGGAATAGTAGTACACCGCTCACCCACCACTGTATAGCATTGTGCTCTGTGTCGCTGCTGGGAACAGTAGTACACCGCTCACCCACCACTGTATAGCATTGTGCTCTGTGTCGCTGCTGGGAATAGTAGTACACCGCTCACCCACCACTGTATAGCATTGTGCTCTGTGTCGCTGCTGGGAATAGTAGTACACCGCTCACCCACCACTGTATAGCATTGTGCTCTGTGTCGCTGCTGGGAACAGTAGTACACCGCTCACCCACCACTGTATAGCATTGTGCTCTGTGTCGCTGCTGGGAATAGTAGTACACCGCTCACCCACCACTGTATAGCATTGTGCTCTGTGTCGCTGCTGGGAATAGTAGTACACCGCTCACCCACCACTGTATAGCATTGTGCTCTGTGTCGCTGCTGGGAACAGTAGTACACCGCTCACCCACCACTGTATAGCATTGTGCTCTGTGTCGCTGCTGGGAACAGTAGTACACCGCTCACCCACCACTATATAGCATTTCTGTACTGCCACTGTACTGCTGCCAGTCAGCGTGTACTTTAAGGATAAGTGAAATGAAGAAGAAATCCTGTGAAAGAGGGAGGGGCAAGGGAAGAGGTGTTTCCCCTGACGGTTCACGTACAGGCCACAGTGGAGCACCGAAGAAAACCCACTCAATACCGCCCATGTTGTCCAGGAAATCAACCCTCACAAATCCAAAAGAACAGGACCAGATAATTAATTGGATGACCTCTCAAGCGTCCAGCAGTGGGTTAAGCAGCACCAGCACATCACACACGAGGTCCGAGTCCTCAGCCAGTTACAAGGAGCCAGTGGGCACAAAGCTGACACAACTGGCAGCGACACCACGCACACAACTGCCAAATAACCAGTCCGAAGAATTTCCTCAGGACACAATGGGGTATTCGCAGGAGCTATTCCCAGCCCAACAAACTTCCACCTTTCAAAGGTCAATGGAACAGCCAGAAATGTTGTGCCCGGATTCACAACCATTTACTGTGGGAAATGCACCGCGCACTGAAATGCAAGGCGAGTCCGAGGACTTTGAAACCCAAATCCCAGAGCAAGTTGGGCAGGAGGGGTTTCAATTGCAGGAGGTCGGCCGAGAAGATCTGGAAGATGACGTTGGAGTGAGCTGCGCAGAGGTTGTTCTGGGGAGCTCTACTCCACGGCGGCGGCCCACAATCACATATGACGAGTTTGAGGAGATGGAAGAGGAGGGTTTGGACAATGTGGACACAGACCTAGATTTTGTATGTGAAGGAGAACATCGCCGTCGTAGCAGCACAGATGAGTCTGTTGAAGAACCCACTGCTGCACGAGTTCGCCTTGTGCCACAAGGTAGGCGGCGCGAAATTTCAGGCACCACAAGCGTGGAAGTTCAAGTGAGACGCAAAAGAGGCGCAAACAGAAATCGGAGATGTTTGAGCGCAAGAGGAAATTGCCAGCAAATGACCCCTGGGCCGTGGCACTAACAGCCAGCATAGCCAAGTTTCTGACCTGCGAAATGCTGCTATATCGAGTGGTGGAGACAAACAGCTTCAAGGGCATGAGGTCAGTGGCCATCCCACGTTACGTGGTTCCCAGCCGCTACCACTTTGCGCGCTCTGCAGTGCCTGAGTTGCATGAGCACGTGGTCAGCAAAATAACCCGAAGCTTGAAGAATGCCGTTGCCTGCAAGGTTCACCTCACCACTGACACCTGGACGAGTGCGTTCGGCCAGGGTCGATACATCTCCCTTACCGCGCACTAGGTGAACCTTGTGGAGCCTGGCAGCGATTTCTCACCTGCTACGGCGCGGGTGTTGCCCACGCCGCAAACAGCTGCACCGCCGTCCCTCCCACTGGATAACAACAGCAGCACCCACCTCTCTGACTCCTTCTCCTCCAACGCATCTCAAAGCTGTACCTCATTCGGAAACGCTGACCCAGCAGCAGTAGGATCATGGAAGCAGTGCAGCACAGCTGTTGGCATGCGTCAGCAAGCGTTGCTGAAGCTGATCTGCCTTGGGGATAAGCAGCACACAGGGGAGGAAATTTGGAGGGGAATAAAGGAACAGATGGATTTGTGGCTGGCACCGCTGGACCTGAAACCGGGCATGGTTGTGTGTGATAATGGGAGTAATCTCATTCGCGCTTTAAGGTTGGCTAAGCTGACACACATCCCTTGCCTGGCGCACGTGATGAACCTAGTAGTTCAGCGGTTCCTGAGGACATACCCAGGCGTGGCCGATCTTCTGTTGAAGGTGCGACGAGTGGCCAAACATTGTAGAAATTCCAGTACTGCTTCGGGGGCACTCGCCAAGATGCAGGAGCGCTTTAATCTCCCCCACCATCGCTTGCTGTGTGATGTCCCTACGCGCTGGAATTCTACGCTGCACATGCTAGCCCGCTTTTGCGAGCAGAAAAGTGCAGTGGTCCAGTACATGATGGCGCAGTACCGAGGCGCATCCGGACAGCTGCCAAGCTTCTGTGGATCCGATTGGGCCAACATGTTGGACCTCTGCCAAGTCCTCCAAAATTTTGAGCAATCCACGTTGCTTGTGAGCAGTGACAACTCTTCAGTCAGCATTACCATACCACTGCTGTGTTTACTGAAGAAGTCAATGTTGAAAATCAAGGAAACAGCAGTCATGATGCAACTGGGGGAATCTGAAGGAGAAAACGATCAGCGTGATGATACCAACATCAGGCCATCTGCCTCAGGAAACGCTGGCCCCAGCAGCTATGACGAAGAAGAGGAGGAGGAACAGCTGGAGTTGGTGCAGGAATTTCATGCCACCACTGACGAGGGCCAGAGCGGTGTACGTTGGACTTCCACAATTCAGCGCGAATGGTCAGCAGAAGCAGACCAGGAAGAAGGTGACGACTATGATGCATCACAACTATCACAACGCTCACAAGAGGATGATGAGGATTCTGGCAGGACTCTGGCACACATGGCTCAATTCATGCTAGACTGCATTGAACGCGACCCACGCATTGTGCGCATTCTGGACAACACCAATTACTGGGTTTATACCCTTCTGGATCGACGGTACAAACACAATGTTCCAAAACTGCTTGAAGAAAGAGTCAGACAGGTCAAAATGGAAGAATACCAGCAGGCCCTTGTGGAGACTTTAGAGAGGAGATTGACATCCTCCCCCTCCTCTAGTCAGTTGTACGCCGACAGACTGACTTCCGCAAACCCAGGACGACCAGGAGGGCAGCAAACAACACAAGCCGCAGCTAGTGCCCAAAAGGGAATGGTATCGGCAGTGTCGTTGGATTGGGAAAATTTTCTGACACCCATGCAGCAGCAGCCCACAGAACAGCAAGTGTGCAGATCCACCTCCAACACCGATCGCCTGGAGAAGATGGTCAAGGACTACATGTCAGATGGCGTAGCTGTGTTGAACAATCCATCTGCACCCTTCAACTATTGGGTACCGAAGCTAGACACCTGGCACGAACTGGCAATGTACGCAATAGAGGTGCTGGCTTGCCCGGCAGCCAGCGTTATGTCGGAACGCTGTTTCAGTGCTGCCGGAGGCATCGTCACAGATCGGCGTATCCGCCTCTCCACAGAAAATGCAGACCGTCTGACTCAAATTAAAATGAATCAATCCTGGATTGGAAACGACTACGCAACACTCCCGGACCCCAACCAAGTAACATGAACAATGAACATCTGTGATGGGTTAGCGTTTCCGGTCCCTGTTTATTGAACCTCTCATCTGTATTACATTTATGACTGCATGGCGACAAAATGCATTGCTATCCGCACGCTTCTTGTCCTCATGCAAGGCCTGGGTTGCGCCTCAAAGCGTGGCCTTCTCCTCCTGCGCCTCCTCCTGTTCCATCATGTGTGCTGCTGCTGGGTTAGCGTTGCCGGTCCCTTTTTACGGAACCTCTTATCTGTATTACATTTATGACTGCATGGCGACAAAATGCATTGCTATCCGCACGCTTCTTGTCCTCATGCAAGGCCTGGGTTGCGCCTGAAAGCGTGGCCTTCTCCTCCTGCGCCTCCTCCTGTTCCATCACGTGTGCTGCTGCTGGGTTAGCGTTGCCAGTCCCTTTTTACGGAACCTCTTATCTGTATTACATTTATGACTGCATGGGGACAAAATGCATTGCTATCCGCACGCTTCTTGTCCTCATGCAAGGCCTGGGTTGTTGTATCTCAAAGCGTGGCCTTCTCCTCCTGCGCCATCACGTGTGCTGCTGCTGGGTTAGCGTTACTGGTCCCTTTTCCTGGAACCTCTTATCTGTATTACATTTATGGCTGCATGGCGACAAAAAGCATGTTACCTGTGCAAAGAAAAATGACATTTTCCGCATTTAAAAGACATTTTTTCCTTTGAAACTTTACAATCAAGTTTCTCAAAAACTATAAGCTCTTTTTCAAATATTTTTTTCCTCTTGTACCCACTCCCAAGGTGCACATACCCTGCAAATTTGGGGTATGTAGCATGTAAGGAAGCTTTACAAAGCACGAAAGTTCGGGTCCCCATTGACTTCCATTATGTTCGGAGTTCGGCGCGAACACCCGAACATCGCGGCCATGTTCGGCGAACGTTCGCGAACCCGAACATCCAGGTGTTCGCCCAACACTAATGCACACTCCCCTGTGTGTGTGTGTTATTTACATTAGCCAGCTTTTCTCTGCTCTCTTATCTTTTACAAGCTGGATAAATCCTCTGTTCACATACTGATGAGTCACATACTGCAGAATTACAGACAACCGGGCAGAGCTGTCTGCAAGAAGAAACAAACAATCAGCTTGTAACTCTTCAGTGAGCTGCAGGGGGAAAGAAACACACAAATGATCTCTTGAGATTCAAAAGGAAGGCTGTATACAGCCTGATTGTGTATGGATGTATTTTCTATGTGTGGACATACTGTACATCAACCTACTTCCTGATTTGGTGGCCATTTTGTTTGTTTACAAACAAACTTTTTAAAACTGTTTTTGACTACTTTTAATGCGGCGGGGAGCGGCAAAATTGTGACAGAGGGTAATAGGAGATGTCCCCTAACACACTGGTATGTTTACTTTTGTGTGATTTTAACAATACAGATTATCTTTAACTTAATTCTCAACAGATGTAGTTGAATATAATCTTAGATCAGTATAGCGCTCAGCAGAAAACCAACACTATGCAAAAGTCCTATCACAAAGACCTAAAAAAAACACTTCATGAGTCCATTAAAGGGACAGTTCCATATGTATTCCTCAGTGTGAACTCCTTGATATAAGTAATAGATTCCTCCAGTTCAACCAGGTATAAAAAAAACGTGTACGCCCAGCAGAATTTGTGGCCGACCCAATTTGATCAGCAAATCACGCTTTTGGCTTCGCCCACAGTCCTCCTTGCTCAGTAGGCGATCTCCATAACTCATGCATGGGAAGGGGAAAACAAATGCACAAAATAGTGTGATACTGTTTAAGAAAACACAAATTCTTTCCTCTACATCACCAGTGTGAACCAGCACACACCCGTTCAACACCCAGTGTTTAATCATGCAGATAAGTCAAGCCTCTCACCAGCTTGAATGGCTGACCCAGCACAGACCAGCAATATTCACTTTTCTTATGCTCCCAAATCAACAGCTTTATTCAGATTATGCAGGTTCTAAAAGGGACTCAAAAAGATGCTACCATAGCGTAACTCTGTATTTGTTTAAAAGTTTTTAAAATTCCCTGTGCATTTAGATTCTCTTCATTAAAATGCGCATATAACAATCCACATGGCCGCTCAGTGTCTCCACCACTGCTTAGGCTCCACCCTACTAATTTCATCCGAATGACTCACAAAAACATAAATAGTTACCTAAGGGTCTGAACTTTTAAAATATGCATGTGAAGGGGGTATACTACGAACATTTTTTAAATTATAAGCTTGTAAATAGTGATGGACGCAAAACTGAAAAAATAAACCTCTATTTCCAAATAAAATATTGGCGCCATACATTGTGATAGGGACACAATTTAAATGGTGTAATAACCGAGACAAATGGGCAAATAAAATACATAGGTTTTAATCATGGTAGCATGTATTATTTTAAAGCCATAATTGCCGAAAACTGAGAAATAATGATTTTTTTCATTTTTTTTTATTCATTTATAAAAAAATAATTCTTAGCAAAATGTACCACTCAAAGAAAGCCTAATTAGTGGCGGAAAAAAATAAGATATAGATCAATAAATTGTGATAAGTAGTGATAAAGTTATTAGCGAATGAATGGGAGGTAAAAATTGCTCTGATGCATAAGGTGAAAAATCCCCGCCAGCTGAAATGGTTAATGGACTCATGAAGTGGTTTTTAGGTCTTTGTGATAGGACTTTTGCATAGTGTTGGTTTTCTGTTGAGCGCTATACTGATCTAAGATTATATTAATTTGTGGGAGAGGCACGAGACTCCCTTAATGGTATTTAGCGATCCAGAAGAGGAGTGAACTAGTGTATATTTTATATACCTATATGTTTATATAATACTGTGAGAGATTATCTTTGTGGTTGGAATGCACTTTTCTGACATATATTACATAGATGTTGTTGAATGCTTTACAAAACAAAAGGCTAAGGTTGAAAGCAGAGTTAGGTTTTGCTATTGACAAAAATTACACAGTATGTTTGTAAAAGAAAGCTTTTCATTTGCATAATAACCAATTGTTAAAAGTAGTTTTTAGTACAATGATGTGGAAAATTATTGTTTGCCTTCTTTCTTTTCATAATATGGCATTTTTTGAGTAAATACTTTCTTATTTGTAAAGTATTAATGTTTACCTAGTTAGATTAGCAACTGAGCATTTTAAAGGGTTCCCAAACCAAGTAAAATTATTTAAAATAAACACATTTAACTGCAAATAAATATTACATACGTACCTCACCGTCAGTTCCTCTCAAAAGCTCATCATTTTCTTCTAGTAACGACTCCTTTTAGTTCCGACTAGATTTAGTCATACTTGCCTCTCTGGCCCTTTTCCACTATATCAGTTGCTGTCAGTTATAACTGAAGGGACAACTGATGTGCAAGGTAATGCCCATGCTTTCCTGTGTCTCAAGTGGGCGGTATAAAAAGTTAATAAAGTGCTGACCCATAAACTGTTACAGAGTGATTGCCATTTATAAAATGGAGTATGCTATCGATTATAGTGAATAAACCAGACGTGGGAGAGGAGAAAGACATTGATGAGTAGAATTTGAGGGAGGTAAGGATGCCATGTGTACCCTACACGTCTTACTTATTTTGACTTTTATTTTTTAGTTCAGTTTTGCTTTAAGGGGAAATAAATCTTTTAATGCCCCTCAGCCCTCACTTACATGCAGCTATCCTCTAGCAGTGTTTCTCAACATTTTATTGGTATGTACCCCTTTTGAAACCCTGTACTCACTATGTACCCCTTAGCATAGTAAACATTATCACAAGTACCCCTTGAAAAATATTTATTTAATCATAGTACATTATAACTGGTTCTAAACAATCTGCAAACATTTACTATTGCTTTTAATTAGCTAAAATACTAATTTGGTGTTCTTTAAATAAGATTTATCCTTTTCTAAAACTCGAAATGTGTTATTCTTGGTTAAGTATATCAAGCCTGAGTACCCCCTGGAACCCTCAGAAGTTCCCCCTGGGGTACGCGTACCACACGTTGAGAACCTATCCTCTACAGCATGCATTGTAAACATCCATCAGTACAGCCCACTTCATAGATTTTGTTGAGTTGGCATATAGCTGCTATCAGAATGCTTACTCTGCATCCTGCAGTGCCTGTTTACATTCACTGATCATCAAGAAACAGAAGCCACTCAAAGGCCACATATCTATGTGAAATGAAAGTCACCCTTAATGATCATTGCTTGATTGATAGAGAAACATTTCTGAACATAAGTGCTGTACTGACATGCTGTTACAAGCACATGATTGAGCATCACTCTGTAGCATGAAAATAAAAAGGAAACAAATGTTCTCATTGGTTGCTTGTCATTAGCTAGATTGATAATCAAATAGCTCACACAACGATCATCTCAGCTGAGTTTTTGCTAAAGTATTTTAGGCTTTAAAGTGCACCCGAGGCGGTGTGGGAGGGGGGCAGATGGAACACAGAGGCATGTTCCCTGCCGCAGGACATGCCTCTGTAATCCTCCACGCTGTTCTCCCACCCCCCAGTGCGCTATCACCTCCCGAAATTGCTAACATGCAGCATGTTGACATCTCGAGGGGGCAGGGGTGGAGAAGCACTAAATAGTAGAGAACAGAGGTGCCAACAGGATAAAATGTCACAAAAAACTATTAAAAATGCTTGGGAGGCAGTGGTGGACTTACCAAGAAGCAGACACAGTAACTGTCAATTTTGAACGAACATAAATTTATTGTATACTCCCAGAAAAAGCTGCAACGCGTTTCGCAGGTATAACCCGCTTCATTAGGCAATCAAAAAGGGGTATAAACAGTCAGTGGTCAGTATCGCATAAAGTGCCTCTGTGCTTTATAACTTCCTGCTAAATGCCCACTGGGGGCATTCCAGAAATGCTTCCCCAGCTTCCATTCGGCAGCTCTGTCTCTCCCCTGCAGCTCCCTAGCATCCCTGCACTCCGCTCTGTGTGAGACACACAGAGCTGAGCTTCCAGCGTCGTGACCCTAGAGGATCACGGAAACAGAAATGAATTGGTTGCAGGCCACTGAAGCAGTGCAGTGTGCGGGAATTACAGCTACCTGATCCGTAACTCCCCACCTCGGGTTCCCTTTAATTGGCTGTTAGCATCCATAGGTTAAACTAGTGTCAAGCTTATTTTAAACAAAATGTAAATTGTATACAAACTAAACCTGAGTACATACAGTTTCAACATTATTATTATTATTGTTATTATTATACCACACCATCCAATGTAACAAAGAAAACAACCCCCTACACTTAACTGGTTGCATCAACTTTAACCACAATAATGGCAATCAAGCTCTTCCTATAATTTTATATCAGACTTTCCCAGTGGTGATGATGAATTCTGGCTCATTGTCTTCTCATATTTCCTTTAGTGTTAGGGAACACTTCTCTTTTAGGTTTTATAAATGTAACGTTTATGGTGGAGACAGGCATGGCTAGATTGCTCCAGGTAATGCCTAGTTATATCAGCTATAGGCTTTGGTTAGCAGATGCTATGGATTCTAATATCTCTTTTTGGAGATTACATACCTGCAGCTATTCATCAAACCTTTGGAATTCAATATAGCTTTCTCTGAGCTCTCATTGAACATACAAAGCTATGTTAAAAAAAATCTTCCTGGTTTCAGATGAGGCAGTAGAAGGTATAAAAAGCTTTTTAAGTATTAAAGCACTTACTGTACCAGAAGTAAGTAATACTTACCTGAGTAGTGGGAAGGCTAGAGCCTCCCTGTTCCTCCATCTGGTCCAGCGTTCCAGTGCTGTCTGCCAGTAAAGCTGTTTGACTGATTAGCTGTTTTATTTCTTCAGCTTTACTTTAACAATGAAAAATGTTTCCTGAGTTAGGCTGCTGTAACGCAGCCCAACTCACAGTAATGAAAAATCAATGTGCTGTTCACAGTGCCCACGTTGCGTTACATTGTAACGCTACATGTTGAATGAAAGTGCAGCATGCTGTGCGTTATACTGGGCTTTAGCTGCGTTAGACTGCTTGCACATGCTCAGTGACTAGCCACATGGCTAATTAATATTCACTGCACTGTGGTGAGGTAACCTGGACTAGTGTTGTCCAGATCATGAGTAAATCGTTCATTTGATCCGAATCTTTTTTGTGAGTCGAATCATCCGGATCATCACAATGAACGATTCGGTTCACAGTGGATGTCTGTCTGGAAGAAACAAGAACATACAGAATGTACAGTGCAGGGAAAGTCCTGTCCTGCTAGTCATTTCATCTCCAGTCTGCTTCCCTAGTAAAATGATTCAAATGATTCGGTTCAAAGATCCAGATCTTTTCAATGATCCGATTCGAATCATCCGAATCCTTGAAAAGATCCGGACTTCCCATCACTATCCTGGAGCGGCTATTCTATTAGTATAAATAGAACGAAAACAGCGCATCAAGAGCCGCATAACGCGGCTCAATCTGACGTCCAACTTCAACACCACCATGCGTTGCGTTAGGGGCACGTTATGTGACCTTAACGTCCCCTAAAACGCAACGTCTTGGTGTGAAAGAGGCCTAAATGTAAAATGTGCATAAAGAGTTGAAGGCCCTGAACTATTCATAAGATGTGAAAATATCTTCTTTGAAAAAAAGACCCTTTCAGGTCCCAACAAGCGAAAGTACTCCACATAAGTTGTACCAAACTTGCTTAAGTTTGTTATTATTTTTCCTTCCAACTTTTTAGCTCTATTTTACTTGCTAGGTGCTAAAAGGGTATTTTCACATAAGATCAGAAAAGCATCTCCAGGAGTAAAGTTTATTGAATCAGGTTCCAGAGCTGCTCTAAATGTAAGTGAAATAAATGTGTTTCCTCAAACCCTGTGGTTTGGTCCATGTCCACATGATGTCAAACGATTTACAAATTAGGACATATTCTAGAAAATGATTACATTACAAAACAAATAATGTAATATTATCAGCTTCCACATTAAATATTCTGTGTCAAGTCTGACAGCTCTCTGACAGCTTTCTGCTGAAAGGTTTCACAAGAAACTGCATTGTCCAGGTATGTAGAAGGAAGAGAAGTAGGTAAACAGAATGAGAGGTATGAGACTACTTAGCCACATCAAAGACCCCTTTACTTGTCTTCACAGCTCAGTGATGAACGGCATTATAGCGAAGCGAGTGGCCACAGAAGCCGCAGGTGTGTACCACATGAGTAGGTAAGAGGTGATGCCAGGAAGAGAGACGACGATTTGGCGCTCAAGTCACATTTATCTTCACTTGTATGAAAACATCTGTTCCAAGCTGGCTTTGAGTGTTTTTGTTTTACAAGTACAGTGCACTACTCCCTGTCTGTCATCTTCTTCCTTTTCCTTTGTATATGCTTTCAAAGAACTTATAACAAACCAGTGAAATTTACATCATGTCAGTTTATGGTGTTGTCACTAGTTTGTCAGCACAGTAGGCTATATGACTTGTATAGAATGCTTTTTAATATATACTATACTCTATGTATTTAGATATACAGTACAGTGTGTACGTATGATGTAAAAATTATGCTGGTATCCCTCATGTTCATCCTACCCACTTGGGAAATAAAAGAGCATATTGCAGATATAACATACGGGGTCCAATTGCTTGTACTCTTTCCATTAGCACTATTGCCCTAACTACCCTGTGACTGAAACTATGAAACCATGGATTTATCTTCTACTTTATCTGCCTCCTGTGGCGCAATTTCATAACTTTATATTTACACTTGTGGGGGAGTTAAAAACATTGTACAATATATCTCACACTGTGAAAACAACTCAAAACTGGAAATGATATTGAAAAGTTGTCTTCATTAATCATTGTACCAACTGATGCATATGGAAAAAAATGAAGAATGGATTCTGAATTACCAGAGACGGCTATAACCAAAGATTTGGTACTTACCCAGGGCTTCCTCCAGCCCCATAAGCACGTCTGAGTCCCTCGCCGTCCTCCCACGATGTGCCGATCATCCACTATCAATCCCGGTAACTGTCATTGAGATCGGGAGATCCGCGCATGTGCAAAAGACGCAGACTAAACCAGTTACCAGGGCTGATTGTGGCTGAACGGCACATTGTGGGAGGACGGCGAGGGACTCAGACTTGCTTAAGGGGCTGGAGGAAGGACTAGGTAAGTATAAAATCTTTAGTTATAGCCGTCTCTGGTTTCCTTTAAAGTTTTCCTTACATGGAAAGTGGTGAACAAGTGATAAAGCAATACTGGCCAAATCATATATAATAATACGGAAGTGTCTCTGCGTCCTGTCCCTGTGTCCCTGTGTCCGTGCTTCCAAACTTGCCAGTTTGATCTCTGTGAACCTCATTGCATTGTGGAAAAATAACAGCTTTTTCCAACTGGCAAGCAAGCAACATCTCCCTGTGTGCATAGACTTTGGACAGCGATGGGGGATGGGCAATCAGGACGCGTCTCTGCACATATTGAGGGGGGAGGGAGAGAGCTAGCGGCCACGGCCTAGCACCCGTTTTGTAACGGGTGGGCTTTTTTTGACTAACGAGGAGAACGCCAGTGCATACCACTAAGGCTGCATCTGAAATGACCACCAGCTCATGTGTGCAGCACCTAAATAGACTTTCTGCACACTTCGCATTCAATTCAGATGCAAATCATATGCAAATCTGCTACTACTTATCATGCAAACAGGAAACTCAGGAGGAGGGGCTGGGAGCAGCTAACCTGATAGTTACATACTTACAGAGTTAAGAAACAGTGGGGGAAAGGCTGCGCATCCCTAAACACATGCTGCAATTGAATGGTTAATCGCACAGGCATACACCGCCTCTGCTAGACTGAAAAATGCGTTTTTACTAGTTTATAAATATTATCCCAACATTGTAGCACCAATCATAGCAGACCATAGCAAAGATTGATGGTGAAATAGAGGTCATGTAAATGCAGTTATGCACATGCACCTGCAGGGGAAAATTTTTGTACAAAAATCCAGGTTCTGAAATGACCAAAGCTGCACAGCCGCTATTTCAATAACCTCTCAGCAAACCTTTCTATGATTTGATATGGAACAAGTAAGGGGTTGACCATTTTGTATTTGATAGAACATGATTAAAAAGATAAGTAGGACTAGTTTGCTCAATCACTGAAGTTCTTTATTGTTTTCTAGCCCTGGACAACTTTAACAAACAAGCCTACCCTGAGGATTTTAAAAAAAACGAAAAGCGTAAGTGATTTTGATTGGTCTAATTCAAATCGTGTCATTTAATTGACAATCTCTGATAGTGAATGATGGATTCCCCATATCCTCACCAGCCCAGTTTGATAAATGTGCGCTGGCATGTTTTTTGATTTTGTATATCACTTTTGCACATTCTGGTGGTTTATTTAAATTATATAATTTGATCCTATTATTTTTTTTTTTGACTCTTCAGTCATGTGCATTATATATAATGTTACTATACAGAACTGTATTCCTTCATTTCATTTTTCTGCATGTTTGTGATGCATGCATGTGTACCAGTTTACTTTGTGCTCTATTTATTCCCAAGTGCTGATATTTACAAGTGCCGAAAGAGAAAGTGCTTCTATTTAAAACCTCTTTAAACACGCTTTTTGCATTTTAAATGTTAGCCCGTAAATCTTTTTTTTACACAGGTTAATGGCATCTATTTGTTATCAAATTCCTATCATTCATTCCTCTTGTATATTTACTATTTGACCCCTCCCCCCTTCCTCGTATAAGTAAACTATACCCTGCCATGACCAATGGATTACCCTTGACCTAGTGGAGGTGATCCACCATTCATCTGTTGTTTCTGTTACCATGCAACAAAATAATGTGATGTGGGCAGTATTAGCCCAGGGTTATACTTTGGCATGTCAGCATGCTTGTGTATTAGACAGCAAGGTTATTTGCTAGTCTTTCCTAGGCAGATGGACAGGTGGATATTGAAAAAAGTTCAGTTTATCCTCTTACGTACCCATTATAATCTTGGTATAGTTATTTACTAGTTATACTACTGAAATGTCATGTCATGTTTATACATTTGTTCTTGGCACTCTTCTATGTATGATTACTTGTTAATAAATTGCATTTAACTTTGCAATCTGAAAATCAACATATTCAGTATTAAATTGATTTAAACTATTTAAATTCAAACAGGTTCTTAAAAAAAACCCCGAAAACAAAATAATAAAAAAAAAAAATTCTTCAGTTTCCTGTATTCCTTCATGGTAAATATATGTGCTTTCTATTTACTTGCAAGGGAGCCCTTTATAAACAGAGTCTTAAATGACAAGCTCTACTATGTCTGCAATACGGCCACTTTTACTTTTGCCTTCAAATATACTGTGTGCTACCTCTGTCCTCTTCATAGGCAAAACTAAAGTGCTATTACATTGGATATTATTGCTGGTGAACTGAAATCGCAAACACTACATTCCAGATACATTTTATTTTTCACAAAATAAAAAAAGTCTTTCCTGTACATACAGTGATGCTGCTGTGGGCTGCACTCTATGTATTTAGTAGTAGGGCTGCACACTAGGTTCATTAGCCACCCACAAACTTGACTTTGCTGAGTCCCATCAAGTTCCCATAGTTGTTTGTAGATTCACCCTCTTACCACCACTCACCAGGTCAGTCGTCTTGACCTGTAGGCCGGTGCAGGTCCCCAGCAGGTACACCACTCCTGCTAAACCACACTGTAGATCATAGAAATCAGAGACCGCATTTAGAAGGCTTTTTCAACCACTGTATTCACAGGAAACCAAGCATGACAAAATACACGACATGTTTCGGGCGTCGCCCTTCCTCAAGTGTAAGTTCCCATAGTTGGATGACAACTTACAGACTTGACTGAGTCTAGGCTCACAGTGGGGGGCGTTGCAGTGCATTGCGCTGGACAATATAATCACATTGCTAAAGCAATGCGATTATATTGTAATGGTATGTTCACATAGCTGCTTTAGCAGTGTGGTATGGTGGAACTGGTCAGCATAATGCGATGCATGTAGTGTGGTATCGCATAAACAGCAAGTTAACAAGTGTAGTGAAGCATACTTTATGTACTGTATGTTTCACTGTGTGTATCATACTGCATGTATAAGGCATGATGTGACTTTCCCCACCATTGTGTTGTGATAATGCTTTAGCAGGATATGGAACGCACCAACCGACTGTGAATGTAGCCTATCAGTTCAACTCCACCTTCCCACCTGACAACTGTCTGGCCTCAGTATTGCCTCAGGAACTAAGCAATGAAAACATAAGGGGACCAAGAAACAGCATGCCAATGTTTTTGTCTTTGATCCGGTGCTTTCCATGTACATTGTATTGTTCACAAAATAAAAATAATCTTACTGCATCCACTAATTCTTAAGCAAGAGTTATTGCCTCCATTTGATCCCAAAAGCATATTTAACCACTTGAGGACCTAGGGCTTTCTACCCCTTAAGGACCGGCCACTTTTTTTCCATTCAGACCACTGCAGCTTTCACGGTTTATTGCTCGCTCATACTACCTACCACCTAAATGAATTTTGGCTCCTTTTCTTGTCACTAATAAAGCTTTCTTTTGGTGCTATTTGATTGCTCCTGCGATTTTTACTTTTTATTATATTCATCAAAAAAGACATGGATTTTGGCAAAAAAATGATTTTTTTAACTTTCTGTGCTGACAGTTTTCAAATAAAGTAAAATTTCTGTATACATGCAGCGCGAAAAATGTGGACAAACATGTTTTTGATTAAAAAAAACCCATTCAGTGTATATTTATTGGTTTGGGTAAAAGTTATAGTGTTTACAAACTATGGTGCAAAAAGTGAATTTTCCCATTTTCAAGCATCTATGACTTTTCTGACCCCCTGTCATGTTTCATGAGGGGCTAGAATTCCAGGATAGTATAAATACCCCCCAAATGACCCCATTTTGGAAAGAAGACATCCCAAAGTATTCACTGAGAGGCATAGTGAGTTCATAGAAGATATTATTTTTTGTCACAAGTAAGCGGAAAATGACACTCTGTGACAAAAAAAAAAAAAGTTTCCATTTCTTCTAACTTGCGACAAAAAAAATGAAATCTGCCACGGACTCACCATGCCCCTCTCTGAATACCTTGAAGGGTCTACTTTCCAAAATGGGGTCATTTGTGGGGTGTGTTTGTGGTGATATATTTAGGTGCTGATGATATTAGGAAATACAAGAACATATTTCTGTCCTGGTTCTGTCTACTGGGTAAAACCTCGGATGTGTATTGCGCTGGGGAGTAATTAGTCACCTGGCCAGAGTAAACGGAAGTCTAATGTAATTCTGTATGTAGATGTCCATTACCTCTGCCCCATTGTCCAGCAGGGGAAACTGTGTCGACTGCTAATTAGCTGCCAATTGAGGAAGAATAGGCTGGTCGGCATGGCTTTTGAGTCTGGTGTCAGCCATTGTTCCATTAGATAAGGCAAGCCTGCTAGAGTCTTGAGGAAAGAGGGAAGCTGACACCTGAATGTTTGAAATGTATTTGACAGCCTACTGGAAATTATTGAAGGGGTGAAGTCCTTTTGATACCATTTTCTACCTGTGGAAATTGAATTATTGGTGGAGGTGCAAACTACATCCTTATCTTTGATCAGCTAGGAAATACTGTCAACAATGGGGTTGTCACCTGTAACTTGGATCTCTGGAAATCCCATTTATGTCTGAGATTTAATTAAAAACTAGTTCCTCCCCTCCCCAAGGAAGTTGCAGCCTCCAGGCATATTTCATAGTATAAAACCGCAGCTAGGATAGCCACAACTGGTAGTTCTTGGAGGTAGCTCACACGGCTAGAACTAACCTGGTTCCTGACAAGAAGTGCGTACCCCCCGCAACAACGCCAGATCGATACGCTGGTACGTTTATTTCCCCGTTTATTTTGGTAAGCAAAATCGCTTTGTGTGTTATCTTTGTAACCTCTTATTTTTGTAACTTTTATCTTGTAACATTTTTACTTTGTCTTTTTGTAATCTTTTGTATATATTAAGTTCTGCATTGTTCTATGTTTTTATGGAATATTAAATCATTATTTAATAAGCTTGACTTCTGCTGTACTAAACTAACACTCATAGCCTAGAAGAGACTGCAGTATAGTTGTGTATAAGTCCGTGCCTAATTGTATGCTTGAGCAACACTACCATATGAAATTGTAATTGCATTGTGTGTGGGGGCGTTTGTCATACGTTGGCCTAAGCGCGCAGCTGACCCAACGTACGAAACGCCAGTGCGAGTAGCTAACAGTATCGTTCGGAACGACTGTTAGTGGTTTTGCGTCACTATAGTGTAAGATTGCAACGGTGTGTGTGTGCGTGGCGCTCTCGTATTTGGCCTAAGCGCAGAGCTGACCCAAATACGAAAACGCAGATTGCGTATTGAGCACTCGATAGCTGAGTGAACGTGTCTAGCAACGCTAGTGGTGGCAGTGGGAAGTGTTTGAGGGGTTCCAGCCTTGTTTGTAGCTTAAATAAGGCTGTTCCCCGCTTAATCTGGTCAAACTCGCAGTCGGGAACTGTATACGCAGGCGTGCCGCAGGCCGGTTCTTGACAGTGTTTACTGTCCTGACATTTTGGGGGGTGCTAAATTGTAAGCACCCCTGTAAACCCTAAAGGTGCTCATTGGACTTTGAACCCCTTAGCGCAGTTAGGCTGCAAAAAAGTGTCACACATGTGGTATTGCCGTACTCAGGAGAAGTAGTATAATGTGTTTTGGGGTGTATTTTTACACATACCCATGCTGGGTGGGAGAAATATCTCTGTAAATGACAATTTGTTAATTTTTTTTACACACAATTGTCCATTTACAGAGATCTTTCTCCCACTCAGCATGCGTATGTGTAAAAATACACCCCAAAACACATTATACTACTTCTCCTGAGTACGGCGGTACCACATGTGTGGCACTATTTTGCACCCTAACTGCGCTAAAGGGCCCAAAGTCCAATGAGTACCTTTAGGATTTCACAGGTCATTTTGAGAAATTTCGTTTCAAGACTACTCCTCACGGTTTAGGGCCCCTAAAATGCCAGGGCAGTATAGGAACCCCACAAATGACCCCATTTTAGAAAGAAGACACCCCAAGGTATTCCGTTAGGAGTATGGTGAGTTCATAGAAGATTTTATTTTTTGTCACAAGTTAGCGGAAAATGACACTTTGTGAAAAAACACAATTAAAATCAATTTCCGCTAACTTGTGACAAAAAATAAAATCTTCTATGAACTCGCCATACTACTAACGGAATACCTTGGGGTGTCTTCTTTCTAAAATGGAGTCATTTGTGGGGTTCCTATACTGCCCTGGCATTTTAGGGGCCCTAAACCGTGAGGAGTAGTCTTGAAACGAAATTTCTCAAAATGACCTGTGAAATCCTAAAGGTACTCATTGGACTTTGGGCCCTTTAGCGCAGTTAGGGTGCAAAAAAGTGCCACACATGTGGTATCGACGTACTCGGGAGAAGTAGTACAATGTGTTTTGGGGTGTATTTTTACACATACCCATGCTGTGTGGGAGAAACACCTCTGTAAATGGCAATCTTTTGATTTTTTTACACACAATTGTCCATTTACAGCGGTATTTCTCCCACCCAGCATGGGTATGTGTAAAAATACACCCCAAAACACATTGTACTACTTCTCCCAAGTACGGCGATACCACATGTGTGGCACTTTTTTGCACCCTAACTGCGCTAAAGGGCCCAAAGTCCAATGAGTACCTTTAGGATTTCACAGGTCATTTTTGTTTCAAGACTACGCCTCACTGTTTAGGGCCCCTAAAATGCCAGGGCAGTATAGGAACCCCACTAATGACCCCATTTTAGAAAGAAGACACCCCAAGGTATTCCGTTAGGAGTATGGTGAGTTCATAGAAGTTTTTATTTTTTTGTCACAAGTTAGCGGAAATTGATTTTAATTGTTTTTTTTCACAAAGTGTCATTTTCCGCTAACTTGTGACAAAAAATAAAATCTTCTATGAACTCACCATACTCCTTACGGAATACGTTTGGGTGTCTTCTTTCTAGAATGGGGTCATTTGTGGGGTTCCTATACTGCCCTGGCATTTTAGGGGCCCTAATCCGTGAGGAGTAGTCTTGAAACAAAAATGACCTGTGAAATCCTAAAGGTACTCATTGGACTTTGGGCCCCTTAGCGCAGTTAGGCTGCAAAAAAGTGCCAATCATGTGGTATCGCTGTACTCGGGAGATGTAGTATAATGTGTTTTGGGGTGTATTTTTACACATACCCATGCTGGGTGGGAGAAATACCTCTGTAAGTGACAATTGTTTGATTTTTTTTACACACAATTGTCCATTTACAGAGAGATTTCTCCCACCCAGCATTGGTATGTGTAAAAATACACCCCAAAACACATTATACTACTTCTCCTGAGTACGGCGATACCACATGTGTGACACTTTTTTGCAGCCTAGGTGCGCTAAGGGGCCCAACGTCCTAATCACAGGTCATTTTGAGGCATTTGTTTTCTAGACTACTCCTCACGGTTTAGGGCCCCTAAAATGCCAGGGCAGTATAGGAACCCCACAAGTGACCCCATTTTAGAAAGAAGACACCCCAAGGTATTCCGTTAGGTGTATGGCGAGTTCATAGAAGATTTTATTTTTTGTCACAAGTTAGTGAAAAATGACACTTTGTGAAAAAAAAACAAAAATCAATTTCCGCTAACTTTTGACAAAAAATAAAATCTTCTATGAACTCGTCATACACCTAACAGAATACATTGGGGTGTCTTTTTTCTAAAATGGGGTCCGTTTCTGGGGTTCCTATACCGCCCTGGCATTTTACGGGCCCAAAACCGTGAGTAGTCTGGAAACCAAATGTCTCAAAATGACTGTTCACGGGTATAAGCATCTGCAAATTTTGATGACAGGTGGTCTATGAGGGGGCGAATTTTGTGGAACCGGTCATATGCAGGGTGGCCTTTTAGATGACAGGTTGTATTGGGCCTGATCTAATGGATAGGAGTGCTAGGGGGGTGACAGGAGGTGATTGATGGGTGTCTCAGGGGGTGGTTAGAGGGGAAAATAGATGCAATCAATGCACTGGGGAGGTGATCGGAAGGGGGTCTGAGGGGGATCTGAGGGTTTGGCCGAGTGATCAGGAGCCCACACGGGGCAAATTAGGGCCTGATCTGATGGGTAGGTGTGCTAGGGGGTGACAGGAGGTGATTGATGGGTGTCTCAAGGTGTGATTAGAGGGGGGAATAGATGCAAGCAATGCACTGGCGAGGTGATCAGGGCTGAGGCCTGAGGGCATTCTGAGGGTGTGGGCGGGTGATTGAGTGCCCTAGGGGCAGATAGGGGTCTAATCTGATAGGTAACAGTGACAGGGGGTGATTGATGGGTAATTAGTGGGTGTTTAGGGTAGAGAACAGATATAAACACTGCCCTTGGGAGGTGATCTGACGTCGGATCTGCGGGCGAACTATTGGTGTGGGTGGGTGATCAGATTGCCCGCAAGGGGCAGGTTAGGGGCTGATTGATGAGTGGCAGTGACAGGGGGTGATTGATGGGTGGCAGTGCCAGGGGGTGATTGATGGGTGGCAGTGACAGGGGGTGATTGATGGGTGATTGGGTGGTGATCTGATGTCGGATCTGCGGGCGATCTATTGGTGTGGGTGGGTGATCAGATTGCCCGCAAGGGGCAGGTTAGGGGCTGATTGATGGGTGGCAGTGACAGGGGGTGATTGATGGGTGGCAGTGACAGGGGGTGATTGATGGGTGATTGACAGGTGATCAGTGGGTTATTACAGGGAAGAACAGATGTAAATAATGCCCTGGCGAATTGATTAGGCGGATGATTGGGTTCCCGCAAGGGGCAGATTAGGGTCTGATCTGATGGGTAACAGTGACAGGTGGTGATAAGGGGTGATTGATGGGTAATTAGTGGGTGTTTAGAGGAGAGAATAGATGTAAACACTGCGTTTGGGTGGTGATCTGATGTCGGATCTGCGGGCGATCTTTTGGTGTGGGTGGGTGATCAGATTGCCCGCAAGGGGCAGGTTAGGGGCTGATTGATGGGTGGCAGTGACAGGGGGTGATTGATGGGTGGCAGTGACAGGGGGTGATTGATGGGTGATTGACAGGTGATTGACAGGTGATCAGTGGATTATTACAGGGAAGAACAGATGTAAATATTGCACTGGCGAATTGATAAGGGGGGGTCTGAGGGCAATCTGAGCGTGTAGGAGGGTGATTGGGTGCCCGCAAGGGGCAGATTAGGGTCTGATCTGATGGGTAACAGTGACAGGTGGTGATAGGGGGTGATTGATGGGTGATTGATGGGTAATTAGTGGGTGTTTAGTGGAGAGAATAGATGTAAACACTGCGTTTGGGTGGTGATCTGATGCCGGATCTGCGGGCGATCTATTGGTGTGGGTGGGTGATCAGATTGCCCGCAAGGGGCAGGTTAGGGGCTGATTGATGGGTGGCAGTGACAGGGGGTGATTGATGGGTGATTGACAGGTGATTGACAGGTGATTGACAGGTGATCAGGGGGGATAGATGCATACAGTACACAGGGGTGGGGGGTCTGGGGAGAATCTGAGGGGTGGGGGGTGATCAGGAGGGGGCAGTGGGCAGGGGGGGAGATAAAAAAAAATAGCGTTGACAGATAGTGACAGGGAGTGATTGATGGGTGATTAGGGCGGTGATTGGGTGCAAACAGGGGTCTGGGGGGTGGGCAGGGGGGGGGGTCTGAGGGGTGCTGTTGGCGATCTGGGGCAGGGGGGGGAGAAATCAGTGTGCTTGGGTGCAGACTAGGGTGGCTGCAGCCTGCCCTGGTGGTCCCTCGGACACTGGGACCACCAGGGCAGGAGGCAGCCTGTATAATACACTTTGTAAACATTACAAAGTGTATTATACACTTTGTATGCGGCGATCGCGGGGTTAACATCCCACCAGCGCTTCCGTATAGCCGGCGGGATGTTGCGGCGGGCGAGCGGTGACAGGCGCCGGCGGGGGATCGCGTCACGGATGACGCGATCGCTCCGCCCATGCCCTTAAATGGACCGCCGCCTCTGTGGGTGAGTCGGTCCTTAAGGGCTCCACTTCCCGGCCGCCTCTGTGCGTTAGGCGGTCGCGAAGTGGTTAAAAAAAAAAAAAACTCCCCGCGCCTATGATCACTTCATGCATTGTGTGTATCTCTTCAAGTTTCCTGTAATTTAACCACTTGAGGACCACAGTATTAAACCCCCCTAAAGACCCGGCTTTTTTTTGTAAAATTAGCCACTACAGCTTTAAGGCCAAGCTGCAGGGCTGCACAACACAGCACACAAGTGATTCCCCCCCCCCCCTTTTCTCCCCACCAACAGAGCTTTCTGTTGGTGGGGTCTGATTGCACCCCAGGTGTTTTGTTTTTTTTTAAATATTTACGTGTGTTTTTTTTATCAAAAAAGTGTATTTTTTTATTTCCCCTGCAGTGGCCACTCCCTCCCTCCCCCCGCCAGCCTATCACAGCCTATCACTTCTGGGCCAATGGAGGGGACAGCCGTGTCACACAGCTGTCCCCAGTACAGCGCTGCACCAGATTGCAGCGCTGTACAAGCTATAAGATGGCGCCATCTAACAGGGCGCAGGGGGGGACTTTGGAGGGAACTAACTAGCAACAGGCTCTATAGACAGACCCAGCCTCTGTATATGGATTGCGATGGAAGAGCCCCGCCTCGGGTTCTCTTTAAAGAAGCATACAAGTGTGTGTGTGTGTAGGGAGGTGGGGGGTGTATGTGGAATATATATATATTTAAGGGTCTTTGAAAATATTTAAGCTTAGTCCTACTATCTTGAAATGAGATATCAATGATAATAAACACTCAAGTATAATATTGTAACATAATCCTAGTAAAACATATGAAACACATATTTTAGTTCCTGTGCACCTCATGCTGGTATACTTTTCCAGGTCTATAAAGTACATCATTCTGGTACTAGCTTTGAAGATGAGGAGTAGTTCCCTTACTGTAATGCCACTGTCTGTGCTGTGTAAACCCTTTCTGATGGATTCTGGGTGGCAACAACTACCCAGTCAGAATACAAATTAGCCTGTGAAAATTGCATCAAGTTAGGTAAAGAACAAAAGCAAACTAACTTCAAAGGACCAGACCTAGGAAGAGTATCAGTTTTTTTTCTGCCATAAGTATCTTAACCGGATTGGGTAAACAGGTGACAGTGAGAGCAGTTACTTGGTCTCCCTCTTCCTCTCCATCCACATTATACAGGAGAAGCTTTTGGAACAAATCATGATCAAACCCCTCCATTTCTTTGATACTGGGTTGTGCCGTGACTGCTGCACAGAGCACTTTGTTTCTGCTGATATTTCTCAGCAATTCGCTGAGGCGTGAGAGTTCCCTGTGCCCTCTGTCTGGCGCAGCTCACTACAAAACACACACCGCCAAATAAAAAGAATAAAGAATTGGGGAAAGAAAGGGGGGAGGGATCACTGCTAGCAAAACTCTGTTGGGTTGTTATACATAAATTTAGGCCAGTGATTTCTCAAAGATTAGAAGCGGCTCAGGTTTCCTCGTTGCTGATTACATTTTCACACTGTTTCTGTTTGGTCACTGATGTGTGGCTGTCCTGTGAGGGGCTCGCGAACTGGCAAGCAGACGTTCCTTTCTAGCAGAGTCTTATACATGCGCAGGGGAGAATGGGGAGGCTAACAAGATTTTTTTTCCTTTTCACACTGTGATACCACGTATTTATAGTTAATTGCACCATAGAGAGGGAGTTAATGAAGAGGCACAATGGGGGATAGGTAAAAGCCATGCGAGGCAGGAAAGAGGGTGTTCGCTAAAAAGGAAAAATGTGACATGACAAACTATATATAGAAAGATGTCATTTAGACTTAAAGGCAATCTGTCTCCAAAAGTACAGCACCTTGGCTGACAACAGTAATTAGGTAAAATGGTACCGTCATTCCTGCCAGGTTTGTTTGTGTCCCCCTGACTTGTGTTCCAGCACTTCCTGGTGGTGGTATATGATATATCTCTTTAGTAAAGAGTGCTAACTTGTTATACTGGCTGCCTATCTACATGTACAGACCACCTTGCTCCAAAACATATTGCCTCTTCTTTGTTCTTCACTTTTTAAAACCCAATCGCCATATTTATGGAAGGGAGATTAAATCACTGATTGCCGTACACTTTGATTAATCTACAGTGGTAGTTTTGTTCACTTGAATATAGTAACAGGTTGCCTGCTGTGCTGCGACTATTACCATATATTCCGGCGTAAAAGACTACTGGGCGTATAAGAAGACCCCCCAATTTTTCCAGTTAAAATATACAGTTTGGGATATACTCGTCGTATAAGACTACCTCTTCCAATGCACACCAAATAAAAATTAAAAATACATCATATACTGGTGCTATGTATGAACAGATACTGGTGCTGTACTGTATGTGGTACCCAGTATATAACAGTACATAGGCGTTTGACTGTTTGGATTGTCAACTCTCCCTAAGTGGATTTGTCAGCTCTCCTTGTCTACCTGTTTATCAGAGTGGTATGGAAGAATAGATCACGCTGTGCCCATAAAAAAACACACCTCTTTAACCCTTCTGGGCCACCCTTGTATCCTATTTACCTCCTTCTCTACCTCTCAGATCTCGCACATGTGCGCCTGCACTGCTTCACTACAGTCCTCAGCAGCGAGATCTGAGAGTCGGTAACAGGATAGGGCGTATCACATGGCATCAATGACACCCGGCGTATAAGACGACCCCTGACTTTTCCGAAGATTTTCAAGGGTTAAAAAGTAGTCTTATACGCCAGAATATACTGTACTTCTGGTGTGAAAAAGTATCAGCACATGTGCTACTGAATTACATTGTTGCTGCCTACTGCTACCTTTTAAAGTGGTGATCTGCAGCAAACTGGCGATTGGTGGGTGGTTGAAACACCACTGATCTCCATTGTAGCCTATGGTGTTCTCCAATTTCAAAGTTGTGAGTATGAATTGGCAGTCTCTAAAATGGTGATCAGCCTGATCACCACTTTCTGAATATGATGATAATCACATAAGTGGCATAAAGTAATGGCACTTGAAGAGACCAGTGAAAATAAAAAAAAAGTGGTGATCGTTTAAGCTGATTTTATAAATATGGAGAGCTGAAAAAAGGTTTTAGTTCACCAGCTTTTATTGATTTGCTTCTGGAAAAGACAGTTTTCCACCACTTAGAAATATTCCCACGGTTGTACAGAGCCCAAACTGGGTCTGCTTTACATGCCAACAGAGCCAGATAATGTCTTGGAGAGGGCCTCCTTCGTTTTTGATATTTTTTGTTGTTGTTGTGCAGTGCAATGCAAAACAACTAGACATGTGTTCATATACTTGATTACTTTGAAAGAAAGAGCATAGTTCATCTGTATATTGAAGGGATATTGCCTGTGGAATTCAATCAACCCTAAAGGCATCATTAGGAATGTCCACATGTTCCAGCTCTTGCTTTAACTGTTGTGTCCTGCAGTCAGACACACTGGCATACTACAAGTACCTCTGTACATTGTTCCACATACAGAAGGAACCAAAATCAATTACATTAAAAGATGAGTAAAGATAAAAAAGTGAATCTAATTATGTATTCATACAGGGGCATAACTAAAAATCATGCCCCCCCCCCAGCAAAACTTTGATGGGGCCCCTTAATGTGCACAACCCTTCCCTTGCCTCTTCTTGGTGACCTTTATAGCCTGGGGAGCAATCTTACAAGGCTCATAAGACAAGTGTGGCCATCAGGAATTTCACACCCATAACATGTGTAGCCACAAAAACACCTGATCTGGAGTATCAGAGAAATAAAAGTTAGTAGTTGCCCCTCCCCCCACCTTTGGCCCCCCCCTGCAATCGTAGGGACTGCTCCCCCCAGTTATGCCCTGTATACATTTATTTAAGTATTTATATAGCGCCGATATATTGCGCAGCGCTGTATAGAGTATATTGTCTTGTCACTAACTGTCCCTCAAAGGGGCTCACAATCTAGTCCCTACCATAGTCATATGTCTATGTATGTATTGTGTAGTGCAGCGCTGTCCAACTGGCGGCCCGCGGGCCGCATTCGGCCCGTCAGGCCTCCTGTTGTGGCCCGCCCCTCTCCCCGGGATGCAGGCATGGCGTGCGCAATGGGCGCCATGCCTGCTCCCTCTTGTGTGGCCTCTCCTGTGTCCCCGCTGCTGCTGCCTCTCAGCTCAGACCTCACAGATCGTGGCGACTGAGGCAAACAGAGTGCGCATATTACCCGCACGGAGTACGTCACATGCGAAAGTGAAATCAGTCACTTCCGCATGTGACGTTCTGCCGCGCGGGTGTTATGCGCGCGCTCTGCTTGTTTCAGTCGCCGCGATCTGTGAGGTCTGAGCTGTGAGGCAGCGCTAGCCCAGCGGGGACAGAGGAGAAGGCATTGGCGGGCAGCGCTGCAATGAGGTAACGCGGACACCTATCTAACTTGGAGGGCACCTGTCACTCTCTAACTGGGGGGCACCTGTCACTCTCTAACTTGGGGGGCACCTGTCACTCTCTTACTGGGGGGCACCTGTCATTCTCTAACTGGGGGGGCACCTGTCACTCTCTAACTGGGGGGCACCTGTCACTCTCTTACTGGGGGGCACCTGTCACTCTCTTACTGGGGGGCACCTGTCACTCTCTAACTGGGGGGCACCTGTCACTATCTAACTTGGGGGGCACCTGTCACTCTCTTACTGGGGGGCACCTGTCACTCTCTTACTGGGGGGCACCTGTCACTCTCTAACTGGGGGGCACCTGTCACTATCTAACTTGGGGGGCACCTGTCACTATCTAACTTGGGGGGCACCTGTCACTCTCTAACTTGGGGGGCACCTGTCACTCTCTAACTGGGGGGCACCTGCCACTCGCTAACTGGGGGGCACCTGTCACTCTCTAACTGGGGGGCGCCTGTCACTCTCTAACTGGGGGGCACCTGTCACTCTGTAACTGGGGGGCACCTGTCACTCTCTAACTGGGGGGCACCTGTCACTCTCTAACTGGGGGGGGGCACCTGTCACTCTCTAACTGGGGGGGCACCTGTCACTATCTAACTGGGGGGACACCTGTCACTATCTAACTGGGGAGACACCTGTCACTATCTAACTGGGGGGGGGGGGGCGCCTGTCACTATCTTCTGCCTATTTATGTGAAATGCTCTCTATTTATGTGCCTCATGACTGCTGAATTTGTCTGTTGGGGGCCTCATGATTGCTGAATGCCTTGTTGGGGGCCTCATGATTTGTTGGGGGCATCACGATTGCTGAATTTGTCTTGTTGGGGGCCTCAAGATTGCTGATTTTGTCTTGTTGGGAGCCTCATGAGTTGTTGGGGGCCTCATGATTGCTGAATTTGTCTTGTTGGGGGCCTCATGATTGCTGAATTTGTCTTGTTGGGGGTCACATGATTGCGAACTGCGAGACTATGGAAAAGCTGAATCATCATCATGAGACAATAGCATAAAACCTTTTTTAGCTTTTTAAAACGGAAAATAAAACTGTGAGGTTCTAAAAAAAAATACATTTTTCAGGAGTAAGATGGATGAAATTGTTTATCTTCAGAGTTTATTTGCAACTTGGATTTTCCATAATGTTCATGTATGAGTTAAAACGTTTGTATGTAGTTTAAATTGCTGTTGCCACTTTGCGATAGATAAGTGACTTTTGGGTTGCAGTTTGGGCACTCGGCCTCCAAAAGGTTCACCACCACTGTCCTAATCTAATGTCCCACATTGCTAAGTTCATGTAAATTTGTCTCCACCCGCAGACACACCCACATTCTGGTCCATGGCCACACCCATTTTTTGGCGCGCCGCTCTACTCGCAACGTAGCCCCCATGGTTTTTGGCGCGCCGTGTTGGGGGGGGGGTTGCGGCTTTAGCAAGAACCTTCGGCCCTCCACCATGGGGTCTGAAAAAAAATGGCCCTCCATGCTTGTGAAGTTGGACAGCACTGGTGTAGTGGATGTATCATAGTCTATGGCCACATTTGGGGCTAAGCCAATTTATTTATATGTATATTTTGGGGATGTGGTAGGAAACCGGAGTGTTTTCATCAGTATAAATTAACCCTTTAGCATCTTGTAATCCCTTACTCAGCAGCCTTCAGACCAGGGAGATTTGAGGAAGCTCAGAGCTGCCATTGTTACACACCTTGTCCTTACCTAAAGGTAGATCATTGTAGGTTTATGTTTCTTTACAGTGTACAAGGCATGTCAAGACTAGATCAAGACTAAGATCCATAAGGCAATATTGCGGGGCTTAGCCTATACAGATGTATCACTAGTCTAAAGGCTAGAAACACTTTCTGTTGCTATGTTGAAGTAGGTTCAACAGAGTGGCACGGGTGGTGTAGGTGGGGAGAACAATGTCCTCAGCCGGCACTCAGCTGAGTGGATTCACCATGCAGATCATTTGCTGACCTACAGAGAGGGATTAAGGACCATGCTAGATTCTCAGCAAAGGCTGTCATTATTGGCCGCTTGGCTGAGTGTAATTCTTGCAGGCTTAAAGGGAAGGTCCAAGCAAAAAAAAAAATGAGTTTCACTTACCTGGGGCTTCTACCAGCCCCATGTAGCCATCCTGTGCCCTCGTAGTCACTCACTGCTGCTCCAGTCCCCTGCTGGCAGCTTTCTGACCTCGGAGGTCAGGGCCACATTGCATACATTTTTACGCATTCCAGCTAGTGCATGAACAAAAATTTACGTGTTGCACCACTAACGCGTAAAAATGTATGTGTTCATGTTCCTGCACTAGCGGGAATGTGTAAAAATGTACGCAATTCGGCCCTGACCTCCGAGGTCAGAAAGCTGCCAGCGGGGGACTGGAGCAGCAGTGAGTGACTACGAGGGCACAGGATGGCTGCATGGGGCTGGTAGAAGCCCCAGGTAAGTGAAACTCATTTTTTTTTTTTTTGCTTGGACCTTCCCTTTAAGGCAAAAATATATCCTGCATATGGTTAAACAATCTTTCTAGCATGCTAGTCATCTCTTTTCTTATGGCAGGTAAAGTGTGTGTGTTTGTCCTTGGGCTGACTATTGGCTAGTACCCATACATGCATTGATTTTCTATTTGTCAGAGTTATTCAAAGCAGCAGCAATTGGCAGATTGCTGGCATCATCACAAAATATTAACAGCACTCTCTGTAATACATTGCAAAGTAAAAATTGTCATTTTGAGTTTTGCAATATAAACATATACATGTGATTGCTGATATGCCCTCACAATGACATTAATACCACCAAAAATTAGTGGAAAAATTAGACTCAAGCAGCACTTGCAGGTATAGAGGTTGTAGTGACAGCAAATGTTTTTGTTAATAAAAGCAGCATGAATGGGCAGCTTGCTGGCATTAATCTGTGACATCAGTGGTTGTTGGCTCATACTCTTTAGTCACTCATCTCTCGTTCTTTTTAACAAAAGTTAGGTGAATTGATATATACCAATACTCCAATACGCCAATACTCCTGATTGATTGTCCATGGTCACACTGCTAGCAGCATGGAAGATGCTTTCAGACAAAACACCCTGCCAATTGTGGGCTGATATTAAGTCTGCTCACCTAAAATTCTATGGAGTCACTACTGCCCGGACATGTGTGATCATCATCATTGGTGATGGGTGGACTCAGTGGAACTATGACCTCTCCACAACCTACCAGATTAAGTAGCACTACATGAGATAAACTTCAGGCGTCGGAAAATTGTTTTTAAGATACCGTATCTTCAAAATATAACAGATGGGCATAGTGGTAGAGGTACAGATACTAATGATAAACCACCAAGATGGGCAAATATCACACAATGGGCCTGATGCAATTCACTATTTTCCCCAAGTTTTCTCCTAGATGAATTTTCACATATTATATGTGAAATATAATCCAAGAAATAAATGGCAAGTCTTATAACAAGTGTATTAAGGAGCACTCAGCAGTCTGTATGTGATTCGTTCGCACAGCCCAGTGGTTCACAGTCCCCCTTTTTACAGTCCCAAGCTACAGCACCAGATTTTAAATACAGCTCAGATTCCCTAAGGAGAAAAATACATGAATAAACATAATAGTGCTAAGCAAACAAAATGATAAGCACCATCCTAAAAATACCATATGAAATAGTAAGGACGGAATGTGCTAATTGTCAACCCGGCACCTTATACGCAATGACGTGGCCGCGTCTTGCCCAGGGGGCGTGTTCTATTAGTTCGGAGGGACATGACGGGGTTTAAAAGCATCTTCTACGCCTTCTGATGCTGCCTCTCTCTGAAGCGGGTTGAGCCCGCGTGATGCATTAAGGCGGCGGTGGTGTACTCTGGCGTCTTCCTCTCCTTTCTTACACGTAAGTCTGACCTTCCATTCATTCTTTCTAAGCACTCTTGGGCATCTCCTCTATGTGGAATACAGTGTCCAATGCACACTTTTCATCTGGGATGGTTGTTCCTTAGGTCCCAGTCTGATTTACTTTTTTGGATTTATTAACCACTTGAGGACCCACCCTTTACCCCCCCTTAAGGACTAGCGCTGTTTTAGCTGATCTGTGCTGGGTGGGCTGTGCAGCCCCCAGCACAGATCAGGGTGCAGGCAGAGCGACCAGATCGCCCCCCTTTTTTCCCCATTAGGGGGATGATGTGCTGGGGGGGGTCTGATCGCTCCTGCCTGCTGGGTGTTGCGGGGGGGCACCTCAAAGCCCCCCTCCGCGGCGAAATTCCTCCCCTCCCTCTCCTACCTGTCCACCCCCGGTGATCCGCGCTGCACAGGACGCTATCCGTCCTGTGCAGCCAGTGACAGGCTGTCCCCTGTCACATGGCGGCGATCCCCGGCCGCTGATTGGTCGGGGATCGCCGATCTGCCTTACGGCGCTGCTGCGCAGCAGCGCCGTACAATGTAAACAATGCGGATTATTTCCGCATGTGTTTACATTTAGCCTGCGAGCCGCGATCGGCGGCCCGCAGGCTATTCACGGAGCCCCCCGCCGTGAATTGACAGGAAGCAGCCGCTCGCGCGAGCGGCTGTTTCCTGATTAATTAGCCTGCAGCCGGCGACGCAGAACTGCGTCGCTGGTCCTGCAGCTGCCACTTTGCCGACGCACGGTATAAGCGTGCGGTCGGCAAGTGGTTAATTTCACGGAGCACTTTATATAGGTTCTTATGTTCCTCCAATATAATCTTGAGGGTCCCTTCGTTTACCTACTTACTAGTATTTTTATATGTAATAATTTGAGTGCGAGGACATTTACATTGATTGTTGTCACTGCCATTATATTTATTAATTATTTATGTACACCGCTGCTATCACCTTGTGGTGATTTTTATCATTGTTTTTATTGTGTTTGCTTTTCATCAAATCAAGAATTTGTATTTTGAATATAATTGGAGTGGTCTGGTGCTGCATATTGGGTACTTTTCTCCCTTTCATGTCCATAAACATAATAGTGCAATATTACCCCTCATATGATACAGCCGTGCACCCTCATTCCATGCCGCCATGCAGTGGTAAAGTGTGTTCAAAACCCATCACAACCCATGATTGATCATAGCTGAACCCTGCTTTTGCCTATACACCCCTGAAAACACCTTTTTCTTCCTCTCCACAAATTCTTCTGCTTTCGTCTACCTGCATAATGTTACATGACATTTTGTACCATTATGTAGGCAGACATAAATGTTCATTTCTGTAGCAACTCAGTGTCACAGCTCATGCATGAAAAGGCATTAGGAGACAGGAGATGTGGGAGAATCATATACCTGGCATTTCTCATGAACCATATACTGTACAACTTTTGTGGTAGTGTTCTCTGGACTGATGAAACAAAATTAGAAATGTTTGGGCCCATGGATCAACGCTATGTTTGGAGAAGGAAGAACAAGGCCTATGAAGAAAAGAACACCTTGCCTACTGTGAAGCATGGCGGGGGGTCAATCATGCTTTGTGGCTGTTTTGCTTCTGCAGGTACAGGGAAGCTTCAGCGTGTGCAAGGTACCATTAATTCTCTTCAGTACCAAGAGATATTGGAAGAAAATGTGATGCAGTCCGTCACAAACCTGAGGCATTTGAGACGTTGGACCTTTCAACAGGACAATGATCCCAAGCATACCTCCAAGTCCACTAGAACATGGTTGCAGATTAAAGGCTGGAACATTTTGGAGTGGCCATCGCAGTCACCAGACTTAAATCCGATTGAGAACCTCTGGTGGGACTTAAAGAAAGCAGTTGCAGCGCGCAATCCTACGAATGTGACTGAACTGGAGGTATTTGCCCATGAAGAATGGGCTAAGCTACCCGTAGATTATTATTATTATTATTTAGTATTTATATAGCGCCGACATATTACGCAGCGCTGTACAGTGTATATATATCTTGTCACTAACTGTCCCTCAAAGGAGCTCACAATCTAATCCCTACCATTGCTATACAGTATGTCTATATTATGAAGTGTAAGTACTGTAGTCTAGGGCCAATTTTAGAGGGAGCCAATTAACTTATCTGTATGTTTTTGGAATGTGGGAGGAAACCGGAGTGCCCGGAGGAAACCCACGCAGACACGGAGAGAACATACAAACTCTTTGCAGATAGTGCCCTGGCTGGGATTCGAACCAGGGACCCAGCGCTGCAAGGCGAGAGAGCTAACCACTACGCCACCGTGCTGCAAGACACTTGTTTCAAGCTGTGCTTCACATTTAAAAGCTGTTATAACTAGTGATGGTCCGAACCTCCGATTTTCGGTTCGCAAACCGCGAACACGAACTTCCGCAAAAGTTCGGTTCGCGTGAACTGCAATAGACTTCAATGGGGAGACGACCTTTGAAAACTAGAAACACTTATGCTGGCCACAAAAGTGATGGAAAAGATGTTTCAAGGGGTCTAACACCTGGAGGGGGGCATGGATGAGTGGGATAGATGCCAAAAGTCCCGGGTAAAAATCTGGATTTGACGCAAAGCAGCGTTTTAAGGGCAGAAATCAAATTGAATGCTAAATTGCAGGCCTAAAGTGCTTTAAAACATCTTGCATGTGTATACATCAATCAGGGAGTGTAATTAGAGTTCTGCTTCACACTGACACACCAAACTTACTGTGTAACGCACCGCAAACAGCTGTTTGTGTTGTGACAGCTGTGCTGGACTGGTGCGCACCATGGTGAGAGTGCAGGCTGGTTTTCAAGCCCATATGGTCGCCGGGCTGTGGTAGCTCAATGATAGAACAACAGTAACTGCCCAGCTGATCAAATTTGGTCTGTCCACAATGAAGCAATGACCTTATTATCTTGGGTGTGCCCCCTTCCCTCTGAGACACTCATATAGCCGTCGGTCATTGCTTCATTGTGATACGCAAGCCCTTTCACCGCGGCAAGGTAATGATCACGAAGGGGAATTGGCACATTTACATGCCTTTTGTTTTGTTGTTGCAGCTGCAGTGCAGCCAGAAAAATTAGGCAGGCATGTACACGCACCAGAAAAATTATTATAGCGACCGCTGCTAGCAGAGATGCAGCCTGTGGGCAGAGATGCTGTGTGGGGAGCGACTTAGTCTTGGGACAGGCTGTCACACGGCGTGCAGGCAGAGATGCTGTGTGTGGGGACTGACTTAGTCTTGGGACAGGAAGTCACACGGCGTGCAGGCAGAGATGCTGTGTGTGGGGACTGACTTAGTTTTCGGGTGGGCAGTAGCCCTCCGGGATCCATGCCTCATTCATTTTGATAAAGGTCAGGTACTGAACACTTTTGTGACTTAGACGACTTCTCTTCTCAGTGACAATGCCTCCAGCTGCGCTGAAGGTCCTTTCTGACATGACACTTGAGACAGAAGTTGAATGGCAAATTGGGACAGCTCTGGCCACAGGTCAAGCCTGCACACCCAGTAGTCCAAGGATTCATTGCAGCTCACAGTGTCTACATCCACACTTAAGGCCAGGTAGTCAGCTACTTACCGGTCCAGGCATTGGTGGAGGGTGGATCCGGAAGCGCTAAGGCGAGACGTTGGACTAAAGAATGTCTGCATGCCCGACATCACCATGAGATCACTGGAGCGTCCTTTCCTTGCCTGCGTGGACATGGGAGAAGGATTACTGGCAGTGGTACCTTTATTGCATTGTGCTGTGACATCACCCTTAAACGCATTGTAAAGCATAGTTGCCAGCTTTTTCTGCAAGTGCTGCATCCTTTCTGCCTTCATGTGATTTGGAAACATCTCTGCCACTTTGTGCCTATACCGAGGGTCTAGTAGCGTGGCCATCCAGTACAGCTCATTCCCCTTGAGTTTTTTTATACGGGGGTGTCTCAACAGGCTGGACAGCATGAAAGATGCCATCTGCACAAAGTTGGATCCAGACGTACTATCCATCTCCTCTTGCTCTTCCTCAGTGACGTCAGGTAAGTCCTCCTCCTCCCCCCAGCCACGAACAATACCACGGGAACGTTGAGCAGCACAAGCCCACTGTGACGCCTGCTGCGGTTGTTCTTCTGCCGCTGCCTCCTCCTCCTCCTCCAAAGAAACACCTTCTTCATCATCCGAGTCTGACTCCTCTTCCCCACACGACTCTTCCTCCTCCTCCCCCCTCTGTGCTGCTGCAGGTGTTGAGGAAACATCTGGTTCTGATGAGAATTGATCCCACAATGCTTCCTCCTGTAACTGTTCCGGTTCACGCTCCTCCACAGCTCTACGCATGGCACGCTCCAGGAAGAAAGCGTACGGGATCAAGTCGCTGATGGTGCCTTCACTGCGACTCACTAGGTTGGTCACCTCCTCAAACGGCCGCATGAGCCTGTATGCATTTCGCATGAGTGTCCAGTTGTTGGGCCAGAACATCCCCATCTCCCCAGAGTGTGTCCTTCTACTGTTCTAGTAGAGGTACTGGGTGACGGCTTTCTCCTGTTCTAGCAGGCGAGAGAACATAAGGAGGGTCGAATTCCATTGAGTCGGGCTATCGCAAATCAGGCGTCTCACCGGCAACTTGTTTCTCCGCTGAATATCGGAGAGTGTGCCATGGCCGTGTAAGACCGCCTGAAATGCCCACACACCTTCCTGGCCTTCTTCAGCACGTCCTCTAAGCCTGGGTACTTTGACACAAATCTTTGAATGACTAGATTCAGCACATGTGCCATGCAGGGTACATGTGTCAGCTTTCCAAATTCAAAGCGGAAATGAGATTGCTGTCGTTGTCCCACACCACGTTGGCGATCTCCAGCTGCTGCGGGGTCAGCCACTGATCCACCTGTTTGTTAAGAGCAGCCAGGAGAGCTGCTCCAGTGTGACTCTCAGCTTTGAGGCAAGACATGTCTAAGATGGCGTGACACCGTCGTACCTGGCATGCAGCATAGGCCGTGGGGAGCTGGGGCTGTGTAGCTGGAGAGGAGATTGCAGCACCAGTAGAGTTGAACTGCCACTCAGCCAAGGAGGAGGAGGATGACGACAGCAAAGAGAATGTAGCAGGAGGAGAGGAGGTGGCAGGAGGCCTGCCTGCAAGCCGTGGAGGTGGTCCACTGCACAGCCACGTTCTCCCTGCTTGCCATCAGTCACCAGGTTGACCCAATGGGTTGTGTAAGTAATGTATCTGCCCTGACCATGCTTGGCAGACCAGGCATCCGTGGTCAGATGGACCCTTGACCCAACTCTGTGTGCCAGAGATGACACCACTTGCCTCTCAACTTCACGGTACAGTTTGGGTATCACCTTTTTAGATAAATAATTGCGGCCTGGTATCTTCCACTGCGGTGTCCCAATGGCCACAAATTTAAGGAAGACCTCAGAGTCCACCAGCTGGTATGGTAACAGCTGGTGAGCTAACAGTTCCGCCAAGCCAGCTGTCAGACACCGGGCAAGGGGGTGACTGGCAGAAATTGGCTTCTTCCACTCAAAGATTTCCTTCACAGACACCTGGCTGCTGTGAGCAGAGGAGCAGGCACCGCTCAAGGTCAGAGGCGGAGTTGAGGAGGGTGGCTGTGAAGGTATAAGGGAGAAAGTGGCTGAAGATGCTGCACCTGAAGGAGGAAGAGGAGAAGGAGGGTGGCTTTTCTTTTGTGTGCTGCTTTTGCTCAGGTGCTCTTCCCATTGCAGTTTGTGCCTTTTCTGCATGTGCCTTCAAAAGGAAGTTTTCCCTACATGGGTGTTGGCCTTTCCATAGCTCAATTTTTGGAGGCAGAGAGAACAGATGGCATTGCTCTGATCTGAGGCAGACACATTAAAAAATGTCCAAACCGCTGAGCCCCCCTGGGGTGATGGCACTATGGTGGCATCAGCTGCTGACATTGAAGGGCATGTTGGCTGGCTGTCCATAGGTGGCAATACATGGCGCCAGACACTGCCACCAGCTGTTTCTGATGACGAGCTCCCCCTGCTTCTTTCAGGAACTCGTCTCCTTCTACTCCTCTCTGACTACCCCTCTGAACTGTCCCCCTGTTCATCTCCTCTATTGGTAACCCACGTGGCATCCGTATCATCGTCATCATCATAATCATTCTGCCCAGCTTCGCTTGCCTCAGACACCTCATAAACTGCACCAACAGCAGGTACTTTATCCTCCTCCTCCGTAGTGTCGCCTAACTCAGACATATGAGGTAGTGTAACTTGCTTAGCGCCTTCATCTAGTTGTAACAATAATGGCTGTGCATCAGTGATTTCCCCACCAAATAACTCCTGCGAAGTGTCAAATGCAGCAGATGTGGTGCGTGTAGTAGCGCTGGTGGCTGCGGAAGATGAGGTGTTCTGTGTTAAATAGTCAACCACGTCCTGACAATCTTGGGAGTTGATGGGACGTGCCTTTTTCTGAGCACTGTACTTTGGTCCAGGGCCGCACAGAATCACATCAGCACGACCTCGCACAGACCTGCCTTCCTCTGGGTCTGCCTCTACCTCTACCTGTTTTGTCCGTTTTGTCCATATCGGGGGGGGGGGGGATGAAGTGAAAGGTATGCACTGACTAATACAATGTGCAGTCACACAGGTATGCACGGAGTGGTATATCACACTGCGTGCACTCACGTAGGTAGGTGGGTGCACTGAACACAACAGGTAGGTATATGCAGTGATGGGTATTACAAATGTGCACCTGTCACACACACAGGTACCGCCGTGAACAGGTGCAATGACTGGTGGTATTAACAATGCATGCGCTCACGTAGGTAGGTAGGTAGGTAGGTGCACTGAACAGTGAACAGGTGCAGTGATTGGGATGGGATTACAAATCTGCAGCTGCCTGTCACACACACAGGTAGTCACTGAATGTGCTGGGCCTGGCAGTGGCACAGTAGTAATTACACCAAAGGCCAGCTGCGACTGACTGACAGGGCTGTATATAATGCAAGTGGGCCACACAAAAAAAAAAATAGATCACAAGAACAAGATTAGCTCTCAAAAAGCTGTTGAGGGGTGCTTTTTTTTAGCAATAAGAATCAGCAAGGAGCAAGCTAACAAGCCTACAAGAGCCTAACTAAGCTTTCCCTATAGCTCTCTATGCAGCAGCTCTCCCTTTTCTAATTACTGGGGGCACACGAGTGAGTCCAATGCCTGACGCTGCCTGCTTTTTATAAGGGGGGGAGTGGCTCCAGGAGGGAGTGTAGCCTGATTGGCTACAATGTGCCTGCTGACTGTGATGTAGAGGGTCAAAGTTGACCCTAATGATGCACTATGGGGGCGAATCGAACTTCCGAAAAAGTTAGTGGTTCTCCGCGAACGCGAACCACTGAAGTTCACCGGGAACCGTTCGCTGGCAAACCATTCGGGCCATCTCTAGTTATAACTGGAAAAGGATGTTGTACTAAGTACTAAGAATGAATGTCACTTGGGGGTTGAATAAAACTGATAATGATGTGAGCACAGAAAATACATTTGTGGTTATTTCGTTATAAATGTTATGTTATATTTGTCTGACTTACAAGTGCCTCTTCGATTTCATTGTAAACAAGATGACTGAAATGATCAAAATCAATGGCAAACTGGCCAAAACACTCAATTTCAGTGGGGGTTGAATAATTTTGAACACAACTGTATACCCAGCCTAAGTTGGTGGCCAGCTTTAGGCCAGCAACTGAGTGTGGGTCTTTGAGATGAAGTTTATGGTAACTGCTACTTCTTAGGTATAGGCACAGGTTACGTTTGGTAGTTACATTTTAGGAGTACAGGTAGTCTGAAGTTAAGGATTAGGTTTACAGATATAACATACATTTCTGTGTAGGATTAGGAAAAAACATTGAAAGGCAAATTATTTGTTATTCAGTGTTTTTTTCAGGTTTGATAAATTAATTCTTAAAGGACCACTATCACAAAAGAATGTAAAATTTAAAATACATGTGTGTATATATATATATATATATATATATATATATATATATATATATATATATATATATATATATACATACATATATATATATATATAATGTACTTTTTTTTCCAGAATAAAATGCACTATCAATTACTTTTCTCCTATGTTGCTGTCACTTATAGTAGTAGGTAGTAAAAATGTGACAGATCTGACAGGTTTTGGGCTAGTCCAGCTGCTCATTGGGGATTCTCAGGGTTTTCTTTCTTTCTTTTTTTTGCTGTGCACTTCCAACTGCAAAAAAATAGCATGCAAGCAACTAGGCATGCTAGCTAGCATCTTTGTTTAAAATTCTTTTATATAAAAATAAAGGAAATGCAAATAATCCCCCATGAGGAGATTGACTAGTCCAAAACCTGTCCGATTTTTACTACCAACTGTAAGTGACAGAAACATAGAAGAAAAGGAATTTAAAGTGCATTTTAGTCTGGGAGAAATATTATAGTTACATAGTTACATAGTTACATAGTTATTTTGGTTGAAAAAAGACATACGTCCATCGAGTTCAACCAGTATAAAGTATAAAACCAGCCTGCTCCCTCACATATCCCTGTTGATCCAAGGCGAAAAAACCCTTACAAGGCATGGTCCAATTAGCCCCAAAAGGGAAAAAATTCCTTCCCGACTCCAGATGGCAATCAGATAAAATCCCTGGATCAACATCATTAGGCATTACCTAGTAATTGTAGCCATGGATGTCTTTCAACGCAAGGAAAGCATCTAAGCCCCCTTTAAATGCAGGTATAGAGTTTGCCATAACGACTTTCTGTGGCAATGCATTCCACATCTTAATCACTCTTACTGTAAGGAACCCTTTCCTAAATAAATGGCTAAAACGTTTTTCCTCCATGCGCAGATCATCTCCTCTAGTCCTTTGAGAAGGCCTAGGGACAAAAAGCTCATCCGCCAAGCTATTATATTGCCCTCTGATGTATTTATACATGTTAATTAGATCCCCTCTAAGGCATCGTTTCTCTAGGCTAAATAAACCCAGTTTATCTAACCTTTCTTGGTAAGTGAGACCTTCCAACCCACGTATCAATTTTGTTGCTCGTCTCTGCACCTGCTCTAAAACTGCAATATGTTTTTTGTAATGTGGTGCCCAGAACTGAATTCGATATTCCAGATGTGGCCTTACTAGAGAGTTAAAAAGGGGCAATATCAGAGCCGGAACAAGGTCCTCCAGCACCCAAGGCTGAGACACCAAAGTGAGTTTTTATTTCCCTTTTAATGCATCCCAAAATTTTGTTAGCTTTAGCTGCAGCGGCTTGGCATTGAGTGTGATTATTTAACTTGTTGTCGATGAGTACTCCTAAGTCCTTCTCCAAGTTTGATGTCCCCAACTGTATCCCATTTATTTTGTATGGTGCTAGACCATTGGTACGACCAAAATGCATGACTTTACATTTGTCAACATTGAATTTCATCTGCCATGTATGTGCCCATATAGCCATCCTATCCAGATCCTGTTGCAATATGACATATACATGTATTTTACATTTTACAATTTTTCATGATGGTGGTCCTTTAAAGAGGGATTGTCAGCCACAAAATCAAATTCCATTTACCCACTGCTCTGTGTTTAATAGGCAGCCTACAACCTTACCTTGTATTGCAAGGCCTCCAATCTATTCAGAAATGTTTCTGCTGTAATAAATCTAATCTTAGTCAGCCTGGCTCTATTTTTGCTATTGTGAATGAAGGTTGTCATCACCCCTCCCACATTGTTGCTCCTCACTGATTGGCTGAGAGCAGTTCTGCAAAATGCTAAAATCTGATCTATGCTGTGCTCACATGTATTTACAAAGCAAGCTACCTAAATATGACAGTGCAGTTTCTAGGACAAGAAAAAGTAAGGGAGGAAATGACATCAGGATTGGCTTCAGTCAGAGGGAATCAAGATGGCAAATGCCAGGAACAGAATTATCTTTATTTAATTCACTGAAATCAAAACCTGGACAGTACAATACATGTGTTATGTAAGTAGAACAAGTGGTTATTTACTTATATATATGCTTTTATTTCCTGGGATAGTATGGCTGTCCCTGCTGCTTTAAGGTTTAATAAAGTATCCCATGTACTAATAGTGTCATTGTCAAAAGTAAAGATGATGATTTTTTTTGTCATATTTAAAATGTATTCATCCAAAAAACATTTCCCTAACACTTCAGTAACAATATCAATTTTCAAAAGCTGAAAGACAATGTTCAAGCCAGTGGTTCTTTTGCAGCTTTCAAGCCTGTACAAATTGGTTGGAGAAGCCCCTTTGACCTTGGAATAAACGGTGAGTTCACTTCATACATGAGGCAGCAGAAAAAGAGAGCAGCAAAATTGTATAGACAAACTCCCCTCCGATGGCTGCGGTCCTACAAGTTACTTGTTAACACCTTGGGATCCAAAGAAGCAAATGAAAGCAGCAGCAACAGCATATGTGTTCTACAAAATCCTCTCTCATGTGTCCAGCCAAGGGTAGAAAATAAGTCAGCTTTTATAAAAAGGCAGCTTTTCATAGCCACTGGGAGTCTGCTAATGCTAAATCTTAGTAGCTTGTTAAACTGTACAGAGTACGGAAGAAAAAAAAAAACATAAAAGAAAGAATACAATCCGTGTGAAGAAATGGCTGTGACTCCAAAGAAATAGATGATCTAAAGGAAGGAAGAGTAGACTTTAAAGTACAGACTTGTCACACAATGCAAATTGTCCCACATGCAGCTGGCATTGGCAGACAGCCACCCTCCTGCCTTTGAAAAAGTCAAAGAATTAGACCTTAAACATAGTTCATAGTACGGGAATAAAACCTACAGAAAAACATTTTTGTTAACATTTGTCTGTTAATATTACAAATAAATGAACTCATCGATCACATTTCATGTTATCTTGAAAGTATTCTGATAATGAAAAGATGGATTTGGGTTACAAAATAATTAAAGAGATACTATGATGTTAGAAAGGATTGGAACATACGCTGCTGCAACTACTACCGGTAGTACTATTACTAGCTAATTCTACCACTAACACTACTATTACTTCGATAATCAATTCTACTACTTCATCTACTAGCACTAATACTACCAGTGCTATAATTACAATTACCACTATATGATACCCCCTTAACTACAAATACTGGATTTCTTCAACTCCTAACTATGCTACTGTAAGCTAATAGTGATACTGATTACTACTATTGCTACTGTTAATGCTACAACTAAATAACTACTACTAAAGACACTTATATTATTTACCGCTGCTACTACAAATGGTACTATTGCTACAAATATTGACCACTTTACCACTCAGGGTTTTATCCCCTTTAGCACTCCTGCCTTTCATTTGAAAATAATCACTATTTATCACAACAGTATGATCTATATCTTGTTTTTTTTTGGAGGGGGGGAGGGGGGGGGAGGGGGGGGGGCACCAATTAGGCTTTCTTTAAATGGTATGTTTTGCTAAGAATTACTTTATTCTAAATGCATTTTAATGGGAATATTAACAAAAAAATGGAAATAATTCATTATTTCTCAGTTTTCAGCCACCATAGTTTTAATTTAAATTGTGGTACTTTGGAAAAAAAAACCCACACATTTTATTTGCCCAATGCCCATTTGTTCCGGTTATTACAATGTTTAAATTATGTCCCTAGTACAATGGATGATGAGAATATTTTAGGAGGAAGTAATAGTGTATTTTTTCTGTTTTGCATCCGTCACTAACTACAAGCCCATATATGCAAAGATAACAGTAATATACCCTCGTGACATACATATTATAAACGTTGAGTTCCTAAGGTAACTATTTATGTATTTATTTTAAATGTCACTTTTTAATTTTTTTTGTCATGAAAGTGTTTTATTTTGATGATGAGGGGGTGGTAAGTGGTTAATGAGTGGTGTATTGTATGTGGTTTTTTTTTAAATAGTCCAATCACTAAATTCAGAGAAGCTCACAATGTATTCCCATAGTCATTGTCTAGTGTTCCTAGGCTATGATCGTTTTTTTATTAATTTATTTTGAACAAGGGGTGAAGGATAGGGATAAGGGGTACAGTTAACTCATCAGTATGTTTTTAGGAGGAAACTGGAGTTCCTGATCGAAATCCACATAGATATCCAAACTCCATGCAGATAGAGACCAGACCAAATATTTAGCTTGAGATTCTAGGGCTGTGGGCAAGAGGCTATTAACTACAGTGGGGCTTCCCAGCCCTGTCCTCATGTACCATCAACAGTACTTGTTTTGGAGAAAACCACAAACATTTACAGATGAGGTAATTAGTGCTTTAGCAGAGCTGATTAACTCTGTGGAGTTCCACAAAACATTCCCTGTTGGTGAGCCTTGAGGGCAGGTACTACAGTACTGTGATTGGCTACCATCACTTCTGTCAAAAGTTTGGCTCTTCTCTGTTCATCAGATAAAAGGTAGTAGAGGAAACACATTTAATTATACAGCAATGACTTGTTACTTAACATTTTTGGCAGTCCATGTCTGGAGGAGCCTTTTATTCTTTTAATTAAAACTCGAATCCAGGTACTTAGTTGCAGAGGTTGTATTTGTTTGTGTAGATGCTCCTTGATTAGCTGATATTGCATAATTAACTTTTAGAGTACTTAGACAGCAGCTCAAACACAGGTTACTTCCTGTAGCACAGACAATATCTGCATTAGGCTGCAATTTTTTCTGAGGTAGGCAGTTCGAGCTGCCCCATTGCATCCAGAACAGCAGGATGAGGCAATCCAAGCAGCATCCCACCCACAGAAGCTGAAGTGGACTACGAGAATGCACTTATTTTTGGTAATGTGATGTGTTTACTTTTTTAAAACAGTACTTTTAGGAGCAGAAACCTGATTTTCCAGAGTTTGAACACTCTTATTACTGAGCCATTAGATTATATGTTATATATGTGTTTTGAGATTGCCAGTTTAAAAAGGCAGTTTGGTAAAGATACATGTAGAAAATGCATGTCCTTCTCCATAATAAAAAAAATGCTACCAGGAATCAAAGTACTTTGTTTCTTTCAGACAGGAAGAAGAAATAACACATTTTTTTAAGAAATAATTTTTCTTTAGATAGAAAGATTTTCTGGTATTTTTATTGTTGGAGTCAGAATTCAACTCGAAGGCATAGGCTGCAAAATGTACCATTCTTTTCAGTCCTTGCACCTCAATTTCAAAGTGTAAATCTTCTCAATGGGTAAAAACCTACACACACAATATGCACACATTATACCCATACATTCTATATATAGTGCATGCATTCTGTATCCACAAGTAGCTGATAAAATAAGCTATAAATCCATGCCCCTCTCCGGAGGCTTATTAATGCCTTTGGCATTATTTAAATAAGCTGCCTGTGTGGGCCAGAGATCCTGTGACGCTAGTCTTATCTGATTATACAGATTCAATTTGAAGCCTGTCTTAAAATCTGGCATATATCCTACAGCTTGAAATCACAACAGGAACTTTTTTTTTAGTAGCTCAGCAAATATAAGTCTGGCAATAAGATGGACAATTATCACATGTCATTAAATCTCCTAAACATCCACACCTGGCTGGAAAATGGGCGCCATCGTGTCCTAAAGACAAGCTGTTACCACAGTACATTTCTGGAGATCTAATTGAGTGTTTAGAATGATGTTGGAAATAAATGTCAGTACCTGTGTTAGTCATAATCAATAAGCATTATGGTAATAAGTATTATCATTATTAGTTATAATGTTTTTAATTGATGTTTTCTTTGGCGTCATAGAAAGCAAATGTCAAAGACTTAAAGCATTAAATACAATGTTATACTCATTGCATGAATGTATCATTCTGAATATAATACTTTCTACTTTGTGTTTAAAATGTTATGCATCGTGTTTTTTAGCATCCACAAGCAAAGTTCGAAGTACCTCTTTATTAGGAAAGTTCCAATAAATAAGAAGTGTGTGCACTGTATCGTAATGTAGAAAACCATCAACTGCAGTGTTTCTTGTAATAGCTATAAACGCCCCAATTATAATGATTCATATCAAAATGAAGCATAAAACCCTAGAAACCTATAGCGGAATCCTAGTCAGCAACATATTATTTCATGTAGCTTGAATACATCAGCAGACATACAGTAATGATATCAAACCCGAGAGGTAGGATGTCTTTTCCCTAGCATCTAACTCCTAGTAACTAAGCTTATTGTCTGCTGCTCCTAGGCCATACCATGCTAAGTTAACTGTAAAGCCGGCCTTTCATGAGATCTTTTCAGAAGTAGAGAAAGATTCATGGAAAGAAAAAAAAATAATGCCAAGAGAATTTCATGGCCCAGACAGATCTGACATTACTCCCTTTCTTGAGGGGCGCTGCCAGTTTTCACCATGATGAAAATTTCTACAGTTGGTCTTACAGAAGGGATTAGTTCATCAAGAGGTGGCGGGGCTTAGCTCTGTCTGCAACCCCAGGAAGTTTCATCTCATTGCTATGACGACTTGTTCCCCACTGAGATGTTTAGTTCATGAGGCTGCTAATTTACTCAGGAGAAGACATCTTAATAGGAACCTCCAGCAATCCATTCTGCATTGTTGCGTAGATGTGTTTAGATGTATATTAGATGTGTTTAGATCTATCTTTATTCTGTTCATCATTGCGATGATTTAGACCTTTTGGGGTTAAGCATTCTGTTATATAAAACCTGTCAATATCTAAATGAATGTGGAAAAAATGGACATTATTTAGAATTTTAAATGCAAAACAATTTGTTTCAGATAAGAAAATAGAATACAAATAGATATAGACTTATAAATTCATTTACATTGTCATTTCCAGCACATGTCCAAAATGCCAGTCCATGCATTGCTCGGGTTCCTGTAAGCCTACTGCATACATTGTAGCATATGAGGGTGGATACCCATTATTGGGATTACTTACCCTGTATTAGATCTACCTAATATAGCAAAGGCTAAAACCAATGTATGTTTATAAAGCTGCTAAAAGAAAAGATGTGTTTTGAAACCTTTTTTTTGTCATATTTTCTGTATTCTATTGATTTCTTCATTATTTGAACTGTAATTTTCAGAGTAATGTTTGTTTTCTTTGTGGGGTTTATGACCTTGACTCTCTGTCTATGTACAGTAGAGTGAAGGGAAATCTTGTGCTTTTGGGCACTGGGGATGTGTGGACAAGCAGATTTGGTTTCACATCGCTGGCAGCTCCTTCATGCCTGGCTGAAAGGCATTCTTGTATACAAACAGAAAAAATGGGAAAGCGGGGGAGCGCTCCATAGTGTAAAAACAGATTTATTAGGTTAAAATGTGAATAAAACAATTGCACTTACTAGAAAGTAGATGCATACAAGCATATCAAATGAGGGCGAAGCCCTGTTCCTTGAACCCTGGGGCGCCGCCAGCACGCACAAGTCCCCTGGGCTAGCCGCCCCCAGTCCGTTCCATCAGGACCACGACCTCCGCAGGCCACGGAGGACGCAGAAGGCGGCGCCCCAGGGTTCCAGGAACAGGACTGCGCCCTCATTTGATATGCTTGTATGCATCTACTTTCTAGTAAGTGCAATTGTTTTATGCGCATTTTAACCTAATAAATCTGTTTTTACACTATGGAGCGCTCCTCCGCTTTCCCATTTTTTTTGTTTATGTACAGTAGAGTCCCAGTTATCCAGAATTCAAGTAACTAGCAGACTCAACCAACCAGCACAAATCAGACGATCCTTGTCCATGCGGCATAACTGAGACTCTCCTGTAAATCATTACAAGAGCCACATTCCACATAGGTTGCACCTGCGCTGTACTTCTGCATAGACCTAACAATGATTATTTGTTTACTTTGTGCTTTAGGTTTGTACATACTAATTCTCCTGCTACGTGATAGGAAACAACAACTTTATCTTGGTTGTTAAAAAATAGGATGTGGTGATAAACATTGATCAGCCCTGCACCTATCTTGGCACATGTTTGTAAAAATTGAGCTAATACCCAACAGTTCTTACTAGGAACAAAAGAAAAGATGCCTGTGTATTAATCTGACATTTCTGCATCCACTTACCAGTTAGGAAACTGATCCTAATGACTAATTGTCGGAAATTGCCTTTACACAGTCTATGGTACACTACATTTTGAGCATAAGTTACCGATCCTCATAGATATAGTTAGCTGGCTTTATTTCATGTTTCATATCAAAAAAATGCTGATGTTTTGTATCCTCTTTCCCATAGACATTTGCCCTCCATCATTCCCTTTGATGGTTAGATGGGCATGAATTTTCCTACATGACTGTTGGACAACTTTGGTTTCTTCGTGTCAAACAACTTTTACTGCTTGTGTGCGCCATCCTTTACTGTTTTCCATCCCAGCTCCTCTACCCATTGACCCTTCGAGAAGGTTAAATATTACTAACAGTGAACTAACTATGACAGACAAATCCTCACATGCATATGTACACTCTGCTGGTGAGTTGGGTGCAGGGTGAGATGAATGATGGCTCAGCCTGCAGTCACTCAAATTCCTAGCAATGTAAAATACTATTCCTTCTCTGAGTCATAGAAGCTCAGAGGGAGAAGTAATCCCGGTGATCGCCCTAGTGCTATAGCGGTGCCCACTTCAGGCGCTACGCAGCCGGCACCGTTAGCCGAAAGCACCTACTTCAAAATCCTCTACTTTCAGGCAGATATACAAGATACCCAGGATGATTCTTCACTAATAGGGTTCCTCCATGGCACATCGATTTTTGAATACCCATTGACAGGCAGATACTTCACTAACAAGCAAATATTCAATGACAGGTAGATACCTTATTAATAGCCAGATACCCTATGAAAGGCAGATGCTGATATCCCAAATGATAAGCAGATTCTTCATCAAAAGGCAGATAACCAATGACAGGCAGTTTCTGCACTGACAAGGACCGCCCATGTAAGACAGTTTTTCCACAATGACAGACAGATATATCTCCAGTAGAGGCAGATATTTACTTATAAAATAACACATTTTTACACCATGAAGAGCAGTTTTCTCCTCATGAGAGAAAAATTTCCCCCATGATTTTCCCCAATAAGGGCTCGATCACACTGTGAGCGTGTACGGGGGTTTTGAAGCGCGGGTGATTTTCGCTCCAAAAGCACTTGTACAATGATTCCCTATGAGAGTGTTCACATGTAAGCATTTTGATTTCATGGAAATCGCAAACGCGCTACATGTACCATTTTCTTTGGCTCAGTGAAGGGAATAGGGAAACCAGAAAGCGCTTGAATTTCCTGAGTGCTTCTATGAATAAATACATTGTATTTATTAATTTCCGGGTGAAAGAGTTCACTTCCTGTCTGACATCAGTAAGTGAAAAAACGAATCGCTCTGCAAAAGCGCTTAGAAAAGGGCTTTTCTGAGCGCAAAGCGCAGGGAAAAGTGCTTAAAGAGAACCAGAGATGAAGCACCCTCATGTATTTTATTACATTTATCAGTGGGAACATGACAGTAAACACCTACCCTGCTTTTAGTTTCATTGTTATCTGCTTAATTAGTCTATTAACAACTGTGATAAGAATCCACCGACTATTCAGTCGAGGTTTGACCTGGAATCATTATAGCTGAGTCACTCTTCTGTGGAGTCCTTTCAAGCCCAAGCCTTCCCCCTCCTGGCTTAGATCTTCTGCTTTGCATACTGAGAGCTGTGATGACTGGGAGGGGCTGCTGCTCCTGAGAGAGAAGCCCTGTGGCTGTAATATGATCCCTGTGTGCTCTGTGTGCACTAGATTCTCATAGGAATGAAACTGCAGTTATTATCAGTGACACTTCTTACAGGCAGATCATACCAATATGAAAGCACATAGATGAAAGGCTGCATTTAGCCTAGATAGCAGCCTAGTCTCATATAGCCTAGACAGCACATCCAGAACAACTCATATAACCCGGAAGGAGAAGGGATATGAGCCGGCGGCCATATTTGATTTTTCCTGGAGCAATAATGGATAAAAACACTAAAAAAGGCACACCAGAGCGGCAAAATTATCAGGTAGAGCATTTATTCTTTATAAGCTATCAACTGATATGTTTATTTTGTGTGAAACGTTCATCTCTGGTTCCCTTTAAAAAACTCGTAATAAATTGCTCAGCACTTGTGATAGTGCTGGCGATTTATAATGTAAACATAGTCTAACAGAGTTTTTTTCCCCCGTGATATATTCTTCCTCATGATTATCCTTCATGACAAGTAGATTAATCTCCATGACAGGATGACCAGCTGTCTAAATGATTCTAGGGAAGGAATTTGAAAATCATCACTCTACCATGGTTGCTAAACATCTTTGTGAAGAAAGCATTTCACTAGAATAACACACACACACTTTGTTGCTTTGCAATCTGTTGTATAGACTGATGGGCTTGCAGGATGGGGTTCACTGAAGCAGAGAAGGGACTGGACTGACAAGAAGGCAGGGCAATGTTACCAGAAGCAGGTTAACTGACAAAGGGGCCAAATCCCCTGCCAGCATTATTCATTGGTGATTGGTGCTCTGCAATGGAGGAGCCATGGAGGATGCCCAATATTGGAGTGGGATGGGGACAACCTGTTGGGGCAGATGAAGGAGCAGAATTCTTGTGAGTATAAAACTTCAATGTGAAAACAGCCATTTCTGGAGCATTCTAGTGCTTGGCAATGCAACTTAAAGCAAACAATCAACTATTGGTGGTGAGTAACTGTCAGAACATCTCAGATGAAAATATGGACAAGCACAAGTGAGTGGATGGAAAAAAAATTCAAAAAGGCTTTACCAATCCCTTGGAACACAGTACAATTTATAATTTATAAGTAGAATGTGTTTGGCACTACTAGAAACTTCCTAAATTAGGCTGTCTCTCCAAACTGGGTGGAAGAGTGTGGAGAAAACTAATCAGAGAGTCTGAGGAAAAATGGATAATGGATGGGGCAAAATACAAATTCTTGGGATGAGAAAAGCCTGCTGCCAGAAAATTGTCAATGGGGAGAAGGTTTTACGTGCATAATGACAATGATCTAAAGCACACAGCAAGATTGACCACACAGCGGCTGAAGCACAAATCGCTGAATGTCATTGTGAGGCTTAGAGCTCAGACTTAAAACCTATTGAAAATCAGTGGATGACTTAGACATTGCAGTCAACTAATGTCATACAATCTAAATGAGTTTGAACAATCCTGTAAAGAGAAGTGGCCAAACATTTCACAGTCTAGATGTGCAAAGTTGGTAGAGACATATCTAAACAGACTCAGGGCTGTAATTAAATTCAATTATTTTTCCACAAAGCACTGACACTGATCCATTATCCATCAATTATTTTTTTTTGTATTTACCGTAGGTGTTTGTTTGTTTTTGTTCTAAGCTGTTTGTAAATTTTCCTGTCAGCTTTTATAAAATGTATTAAATAAACATTTTTATCTGGGCTTGTGGCTACTTCTGAATAAAAATGTTTTCAAAAACAGTACAATGAATGGCTCTTTTTTATCTATTGATAAAATATAATGTCTATAAATAGAAAAAAAAATATGAACCTTTAACTGCTCTTTGGATTTCTTTCCATCAATATACAGTATTTAACAAAGGGAAATGTTACATGTGCTCCAACACATAAAAGATCTTTGAGACATCTGCAAAGATAACTTCGGTTTAACCTTGAACCAAACATGTTTTGGATCTTCCCAGCTAAATGTTAACAGGCTGGCCAAATTCGTGCTGTAAGATAAGGAAGGGAATTTTCTCTAAGATGTATGTGAAGATGAAAGTAATGGTCTGCTGGAACCAGCTGCTTCATTTCAGCAGAAATCCAAATAAAGCGCAGTGATTGTCACCTAGTGATGGACACAGCATGTTGTTTAAATGTCTGAGAGTTTTGTTTGAATTAGTGAGAGAAAATGCATCCTATACAGTTATAAATGGATTTCAAACCAGAGGAATGTGTGGCCTCTGTAAAACATCAGAAAGATAAATAAGTATTTGCAGACTTAGTATTTCTTTGGTCTGCATGGCATTTATTTTATTCCAACATGTTCATTGTTATTCTAGTGCGCACCAATGTGGCTATAACCATTTTATTTTTGTGTGAAAACACATTGAGAATGATTAACATTTAACCTTTCTCCTTCCAGTAATAGTTCATTTTCATAGGTGATTTATAATTTATATACACACAAGAAAGGGCATGTCCTTTCAAACTGTTTGAAAAACGTACATGCAATTTGCTCTACATCTAGTTAGGAGAGTAGCAAAATACAAGTACGTTTTTAATTAAGCTGTTTGAGCAAATCACCCTTGCCCAGGAAGCAGAAGCAGTGGCTAGCAAATCAAAGTTGCAAGTCACATGTTAATTAGCTGGTAAATTCTTAAATCAGCTTCTTGCCAATATGAATGAGTGAGTGATAAGGGAAACTAAGTTTTGCCTTCTGAGAAAACGGAGCAATCCTGTTAGTTATTCTCCCGACTTCTGGATGTAAAGTGTTGGGAAGATGTAGAGCAGCCTGCAGTGCAGTGGTGAGAGGCGCTGACATAGGTAAATTATATATATATTGTGCTTTTCTCCTGGTGGGCTCAAAGCACTTGAGCTGCAGCCACTAGGGTGCTCTCAGTAGGCAGTAGCAGTGTTATGGAGCCTAGCACAAGGACTCCTTACTGAATAGGTGCTGGCTTACTGAACAGGAAGAGCCAAGATTTGAACCCAGGTCACCTGTGATTGCTAGTTCTTGGTGCTTGCAATTTTTTTCTAGCCTGTATGGGGGCACGGGCTGCAGCAGCACTTAACTTATCTGTATTGGGGCCTTTCACTGCTGTACTGCACACTGCTCTCCATCTTCCTGACACCTTCACTCTCAGAGCTGGAAGTTCTGCTGGGAAGGTGGAAGTGTCAGGAAGATGAAGAGTACCATGCAGTGCAGTGAAAAGAGATGGTGATATAGAGAAGATAACCCTCTCTGCCATAGCCCTTGCCACCATATACGCTGGTAATGTTTTGTGTCTTGCAAAACTGTTCTCACCCATCCCTAGTGTGGATTTAGTGGACATGCCTCTTAACCTCTTTACATCTGCCAGTACTGATCATAGCATTTACATAGTTTACCCATCATATACAATCTTGATATAATTTTTGGGTCCACACAGGGCATTCTTTTGGTACTATATTTTTATCCTCATACACCGAATAAAGTCCCAAAAGCAAATTATGCTAACAATACATTGTTTTCCATTTTGACGCATCAAAAACTATTATAAAAGATAGTTAATTGTATTATTATTAATTATATTATTATTATTATTATTATTATTATTATTATTATTATTATTATCATTATTATTATTATTATTATTATTATAATATTGTTATTATTAATAATAATAATAATAATAATAATAATAATAATACAGTAGATAAGTCTCGATTATCCGGCACTGACAGGGATTGTCTGATGCAGGATAAGAGTGCTTTCTGGTTGCTGGAGACTCAGTGTTAAAAATAGGCCAAGCTAATACTGTACTATATCCCACCAAGGACCAACATAAACAACTTGATATAGCTGTCTATTTATATAGCTGAGTATTTTAAGGAATTTCCATTGTTCAACCAAATATGACTCAGGCTCTAGTAAGCATAACAACAGACATTAATGGCCTGACCTGCATGCAAATTGCATGATGTTTTCAATAAAGTCTATGACTTTGATTCAAGCAGAATATTGATCCAGATAAGTTAGCTGGTAGTAAACCATGCAAAACATGTGGAGCACCATCCATAAACAAACAAATTGTACTATCTATAAGTAATACAGTACACTGAAATGTGCAAAACGGCCACTCAAATACACTATCAATCAAGAGAAAACAGCTATGACCTCAAAGAACCGCACCAGATCAGTACACAAATAATGTTGCAAAAAAATCAATCCTTTATTTATCCACAAACAATTAAAAACACACAATTAAAACCAGGTGGGGACTGGCATGTAAACCCAAATTGTCGGAGAACCGGAAGGGTAATAAGGTGCTATTAGTGCTAATGACACACCACTGAGGGTGTTAGGAAACAAATAAGGATGCTCAATTAGGATGATTGACAATGGAAATACATTGTACCCAGGGGGATTGGGGAAAAAGGGGAGGGGGAACAAAAGTGCAAAGTGCAACAATAAATAACAATCATGATACAAACAATGAGGATGATAAATATATGTCCTCAAAATATTAACAGTGAATATAATTGTAAAAACCTTTGTTGGAGGAATGAAACACAGACGTGAAAGTTGAAAGTGAATGAGGGGAGAAAAGGAAGAGATCACAGTGCTGTTGACTGACAAGTGAAAAGTGCAAAATGCAGTATAAGTGGTCAAAGAGACCAAACTCCAATGTAGTGAAGAGTCCTACCGGTAAAGAAGTAGCTCCACGGGTCCCCCACCGCTGCTATCGCGATTCGCCACCGTCATGTGGCTTTCTCAAAGCTACTGAACTAAACCTTGCAGCCATTATAAATCCTGTACTGTAGGGGGAGGGGGAGGAGAAGAAACGCCCGAACGTAGTGTGGCCACGCTACTGCCTACATCGCTCCACGTTGCCCAGCAACATGGAAGCTCTGTCGGCTTCCGTATCTACGGTGGCTGCAGGAGGAATAAAAATAATATATGTACTTGGGTACCGCCAACACATGTTATATCCGGCTTATTTGATGTTACTCTCCTGATTGCCTTGACCGGAGCTCAGAAATAGTTTTTATGTATCTGATTGGGTAGGTGTGTTATTCGATATGCTCATATATTAATATTACTTTGCTCTCTGGTTCAGTATTATATTGTTTCTTACATCTCTCCATATACTATTTTTATTCCTTCTTTCTTTTATTTTCTATCTTAACCATATATCTCTAACTTGCAGTTTTCCCTTGCAGTCAGTAGGTGGGGTGATCTCTGCAGGTCTGCACTATGTTATTTAAACACACCTGCAATATATCTTTACCTCACTAGATGGCGCCCACGAGTACATTTCCTCTAGTGATGCGTACATTTGTACGTATCATATTGTTTTGGCCGTAATGCAGCCACCGTAGATACGGAAGCCGTACAGGATTTATAATGGCTGCAAGGTTTAGTTCAGTAGCTTTGAGAAAGCCACATGACGGTGGCGAATCGCGATAGCAGCGGTGGGGGACCCGTGGAGCTACTTCTTTACCGGTAGGACTCTTCACTACATTGGTGTTTGGTCTCTTTGACCACTTATACTGCATTTTGCACTTTTCACTTGTCAGTCAACAGCACTGTGATCTCTTCCTTTTCTCCCCTCATTCACTTTCAACTTTCACGTCTGTGTTTCATTCCTCCAACAAAGGTTTTTACAATTATATTCACTGTTAATATTTTGAGGACATATATTTATCATCCTCATTGTTTGTATCATGATTGTTATTTATTGTTGCACTTTGCACTTTTGTTCCCCCTCCCCTTTTTCCCCAATCCCCCTGGGTACAATGTATTTCCATTGTCAATCATCCTAATTGAGCATCCTTGTTTCCTCACACCCTCAGTGGTGTGTCATTAGCACTAATAGCACCTTATTACCCTTCCGGTTCTCCGACAATTTGGGTTTACATGCCAGTCCCCACCTGGTTTTAATTGTGTGTTTTTAATTGTTTGTGGATAAATAAAGGATTGATTTTTTTGCAACATTATTTGTGTACTGATCTGGTGCGGTTCTTTGAGGTCATAGCTGTTTTCTCTTGATTGATAAGTTAGCTGGTAGCTCTCATGGCTATGTTTGTTAAATTTGGTCAACCAAATAATTTTATTTTTAAGTATATTGGATAAAATGATTGCATGTACAGAAAAATCAAGTTACACTTCTCATTTGATTGCTGAATCTTTATTAATTTTGAACAATATTTAATAAATGCCTGATTTGGCATGATCAAAAACAGATCATAAAATCATGAAACAGATTGTTACAAATTATAAAGAAGTAAAACTTAATCCCGTGTCTTGTATTTTTTTTTTAATTTTTAATTTTTGTTACAGTTACATAGTAATTTTGAAATACGGTAAAGACATATGTCAATCAAGTTGAACCAACTGGAAAACGAATTCCTAAACCTTCAAAAACCATTGAAAGGTTAGATGAATTTGCTTGACAGAGGAAAATTTCTTCCCAAGTACATATGAAGATTAAGCAAAACACTTGTCCCATTCTACTTTTTACTGTTATAAAAAATAGGTGTCCTTCTATAGATGTTTCTATTAGGAGACCATCCAATCCTCTTTACTAAATATCACATCTAGCCGCTACAACCAGTTCTGCTGGGAGTATGTTCTATATATCTATAAAGGTCCATTCTCACTTGAGCGGGAATCGAGCGATTCCCACTCAATGCAAACCGCTAGCACATGTAACACTATGGCAGTGTTCTCACTGCCGCGTTTGCGGTTAGCGTTAACCACAAACGTGTTACATGCAGCGGTTTGCCGGTGATTCGCAATTAGCGATCGCAATAAGCATGCATAGCACCGCTAATCGCGATCGCTCCCAAACCGCTGCAGTGTCCAGTGATTTTTCTGCATTAAATCACTCCCGTAAAATGCTATCAGTAATCGCCAGCGTTTTAAGTGTGAACGTAGCCTATCACTGCAGAGCCCTTTCAGTAGTTGCAGCTGAAACCTATTATCTTCCAGCTTCATTTTCTGCCCCCAAGTCTTTTGTGGTTATCTTATAGGAAACCTGTGCTAAGAAAGGGAGATGAAGGCTGCTATATTTATTTCCTTTTAAGCAATACACATTGCTTGGCTGTCCTGCTGATCATCTGCCTCTAATACTGTTAGCCATAGACCCTGAACAAGCATGCAGATCAGATGCTTCTGACAGAACTCTCACAAGATTAGCCGCATGCTTGTATCAGGTGTGAAATTCAGATACTATTGCAAGCAAAGAGCTCAGCAGAAATGATGGGAAACTGGTATTGTAGGAAATAAATATGGCTGCCTCCATATCCCTCTCAGGTCACGTGTTCTCTAATGTGAAAGCTCAGCTATATTTCCCCTGGTGCATCATCATTTCGTTTGAGCATCACCCAAGTCCATTGTTATCCGACTGATTTTCTCATGAGCGTGCGATCATGTGAACGATGTTAAGCTATGCGCGATGACGACTATCACGGCAGATTGGATCTTTCAGAGCCCAGTCCACTCTGTGCAAAGTACCATGATTTCTTGAACCATTCGCACCCGTCGTGTGACGGCGTGTGTACACGCCGAGCAGAAGATGGATCGTGAAATGCTTGTCACCAGGGGGACGTCACTGGATCCATCTTCCTCTGTCGGGTGGCGAGTATTTGGTTTTCCTCCTCTTGCTCCATGCACTATCATGCGTCTTTCCTCTGCTCCACTCCATAGCAACAAAATACATTGCAAGCCTATAGTCTAGCACATCTCTACAGAAATCGGCTCTTACTGTCCCTCAAAGGATCGAGTCCTGATCCCTGTGGGTGACAGTAACTGTGCATGTGTGTGCATCTTAAGTTGTTTAAACCTATGCTTTTAGATATAGCCAATAATAGCATTTTTGTGGAGGCACTGATTTTCTCTTTGTTAAAAAAAATAAACTTTTAAATTAACTGGATGATTTATTTCACTGCAATAAAATACCAAAGTAGCAAAATTCTAATTACTCACATAATATGTAGGAAAGATAATATGTAGGAAAGATGTATCTGAATGGCAGATTAATCACGCGGAACCTGAAATCTAGGCTGCGAAAGAAAAAAGTGTCAAATGGAAGACATGTGACTGACTTTACTTTCCCAAGGGAATCATTGCTCATATTTAACATGGATCACACAGATGAAAGATAATAAAAAAGCTAAGAAAAATCAAGCTGATGTGCCTGATGCAGCTATAATTATTATTATTATTATTATTATTATTAAACCTCCCACAGTTAACATTGTTCAAAAACTAAATGAAAGTCATTTATCTCTTTGTTTCAACAATGCCAGAATGAAACATAATGCAGCAAACAGATACATATAAAAGGTAATTTAGTGAGGAAAATGATCTCTGTTCTGCTTACAGTAATTAAAGGACAACTGACCTGAGAGGGATATGGAGGCTGCCATATTCTTTTCAAACAGTACCAGTTGTCTGGCATCATCCTGATTTTTCATGCATCAGTAGCATCTGAATCGCTCACCTGAAACAAGCATGCAGCAAATGCAGTCAAACTAAAGTTAAACTTCTGTTCTGCATGCTTGTTCAGGGGTTATGCATAAACGTATTAGAGGCAAAAGGACAACCAGACAATGAGAATAGTTTAAGGCCTCTTTCCCACCAGGATGTTGCGTTTTAGTGGACGTTATAGGTCGCATAACGTGCCCCTAACGCAACGCCTGGTGGTGTTGGAGGCGGACGCTACCTAGAGCTGCGTTATGCAGCTCTTGGTGCGCCTTTTTTGTGCTGTGAGATGCGGAGACCACGTGATCCGCATCACGTGGTCCCGCCAGCCAATCGCCACACAGAGCGGCCGCTCCAGGAAGTAAACACTGCACGTCACTCAGTGCAGTAAATATTAATTAGCCATGTGGATAGCCGCGGAGGAGCAGGGGAGACCTCCTCCTCCAACATTACTGCGCATGTGCAAACAGTCTAACGCGGCTTAGCCGCATATAACGTATAGCATGCAGCACTTTCTTAAAACGTGCTGCGTTACAATGTAACGCAACGTGGGCACTGTGAACAGCCCATTGATTTTTCATTGCTGTGCGGTGGGCTGCGTTACAGGCTGCACTAACGTGCGCCTGTAACGTCTCACTGTGAAAGCAGCCTAAAACGTAACAAATCTCAGCTGCATTTACTAATGTCTTACCTCCCGGCTCCTGTAATGAATGATTAAAGAACAATCTGGGAACTCACAGTGGCTTAAGGGGCCGTTTCCACTAACGGATGTGCGATCTGCGAGAAGCGAGCCGGCACTTCCTTGCTGTGCGAGTACGCAGCCAAATCCCGGAAGTTGTGCAAAGCACGGCTATGGGATTCTCTGCCTCCTGCATGAAAAAATGCAGCAATGTCAGCCGAATCGTGATGGCAAGCGACGGAAGTGGCAGCATTATCCCCTATGGCAGAGTTTCCCCGTGCATTTGCCTGCGTGGAAACTGCTGATTTGGCCCGATTTCCGCTGCAGAGGAATCAGGTCCTTATACACAAGTATGGGGCTGTCGCCAGAGAGGTATGTGGTGGACTGTCACTTGATCACTATGGTGACAGTGCAAGGCCAAGAGGCTGTACAGAGATGTGGCTAGCCTCCAGGCTAGAGATGCATTGTGTTGCCTGAAACTATGTGCACAACTCTATTTATAAATCCAGTATGCCAATTGCTACAGTCCAGTGCCTATTTTTGACCTGGTTTGACACTTCATTGCACATATGATTGTTTTGAGAAATAGAGTTGGGCCGAACGGTTCGCCTGTGAACGGTTCCATGCGAACTTCAGTGGTTCGCGTTCGCGTCCCGCAGGCGAACCTTTGCGGAAGTTCGGTTCGCCCCATAATGCACATGGAGGGTCAACTTTGACCCTCTACATCACAGTCAGCAGGCCCAGTGTAGCCAATTAGGCTACACTAGCCCCTGGAGCCCCACCCCCCCTTATATAAGGCAGTCAGCGGCGGCCATTACGGCCACTCGTGTGCCTGCATTAGTCAGAGTAGGGCGAGCTGCTGCAGACTGTCTCTCAGGCAAAGATTAGTTAGGCTTAGCTTGTTCCTGTCTGGCTGCATACCTGTTCTGTGAACCCACCACTGCATACCTGTGCTGTGAACCCACCACTGCATACCTGTGCTGTGAACCCACCACTGCATACCTGTTCTGTTCAGTGGACCCGCCACTGCATACCTGTTCTGTTTAGTGAACCGCCACTGTATACCTGTTCTGTTTAGTGAACCCGCCACTGCATACCTGTTCTGTTCAGTGGACCCACCGCATCAGTGCGCATACCTGTGCAGTTAAGTGAACCCGCCACTGCATACCTGTTCTGTTCAGTGGACCCGCCACTGCATACCTGTTCTGTTTAGTGAACCCGCCACTGCATACCTGTTCTGTTCAGTGAACCCACCGCATCAGTGCGCATACCTGTGCAGTTAAGTGAACCCGCCACTGCATACCTGTTCTGTTCAGTGAACCGCCACTGTATACCTGTTCTGTTTAGTGAACCCGCCACTGCATACCTGTTCTGTTCAGTGGACCCGCCACTGCATACCTGTTCTGTTTAGTGAACCGCCACTGTATACCTGTTCTGTTTAGTGAACCCGCCACTGCATACCTGTTCTGTTCAGTGAACCCACCGCATCAGTGCGCATACCTGTGCAGTTAAGTGAACCCGCCACTGCATACCTGTTCTGTTCAGTGGACCCGCCACTGCATACCTGTTCTGTTTAGTGAACCGCCACTGTATACCTGTTCTGTTTAGTGAACCCGCCACTGCATACCTGTTCTGTTCAGTGGACCCGCCACTGCATACCTGTTCTGTTTAGTGAACCCGCCACTGCATACCTGTTCTGTTCAGTGGACCCGCCACTGTATACCTGTTCTGTTTAGTGAACCCGCCACTGCATACCTGTTCTGTTCAGTGGACCCACCGCATCAGTGCGCATACCTGTGCAGTTAAGTGAACCCGCCACTGCATACCTGTTCTGTTCAGTGGACCCGCCACTGCATACCTGTTCTGTTCAGTGAACCCACCGCATCAGTGCGCATACCTGTTCTGTTTAGTGAACCCGCCACTGCATACCTGTTCTGTTCAGTGAACCCACCGCATCAGTGCGCATACCTGTTCTGTTTAGTGAACCCGCCACTGCATACCTGTTCTGTTCAGTGAACCCACCGCATCAGTGCGCATACCTGTGCAGATAAGTGAACCCGCCACTGCATACCTGTTCTGTTCAGTGGACCCGCCACTGCATACCTGTTCTGTTTAGTGAACCGCCACTGTATACCTGTTCTGTTTAGTGAACCCGCCACTCCATACCTGTTCTGTTCAGTGGACCCGCCACTGCATACCTGTTCTGTGAACCCGCCACTGTATACCTGTTCTGTTCAGTGAACCCACCGCATCAGTGCGCATACCTGTGCAGTTAAGTGAACCCACCTACCTACGTGAGTGCACGCAGTGTGATATACCACTCCGTGCATAACCGATATGGACAAAACAGGTAGAGGAAGAGGTAGTGGCAGAGCCAGAGGAAGGCCACCCGGCAGGTCTGTGCGAGGTCGTGTAAATGTAATTTCGTGTGGACCTGGCCCACAGTACAGTGCTCGGAAGAAGGCACGTCCCATCACCTCCCAAGATTGTCAGGACGTGGTTGAGTATTTAGCGACACAGAACACCTCATCTTGCTCAGCCACCAGTGCTACTACTAGCACCACTTCCGCTGCATTTGACACTTCGCAAGAATTATTTAGTGGTGAAATCACTGATGCACAGCCATTGTTGTTACAGCCAGATGAATTTTCACCAGCTCATATGTCTGAGTTACGCGGCAACATTATGGATGTAACGTGTAAGGAGGATGAAGGACCTACTGATGTTGGTGCATGTTTGGATTTGTCTGAGGCAAGCGAAGCTGGGCAGGATGATTACGATGATGACGATGATAGGGATCCTCTGTATGTACCCAATAGAGGAGATGAAGAGGGGGACAGTTCAGAGGGGGAGTCAGAGAGTAGGAGGAGGAGAGAAGTTGCTGAAAGAAGCTGGGGCAGCTCTTCGTCAGAAACAGCTGGTGGCAGTGTCCGGCACCATGTATTGCCACCTATGTACAGCCAGCCAACTTGCCCTTCAGCATCAGCTGCTGAGGTCCCCATAGTGCCCACATCCCAGGGTGGCTCAGCGGTGTGGAAATTTTTAAGTGTGGATGTAGACACTGCTGTGAACAGCGATGAGGAACCCTTGAACTACTGGGTGCGCAGGCTTGACCTGTGGCCAGAGCTGTCCCAATTTGCCATCCAACTTCTCTCCTGCCCTGCCGCAAGCGTCCTCTCAGAAAGGACCTTCAGCGCAGCTGGAGGCATTGTCACAGAGAAGAGAAGTCGCCTAAGTCACAAAAGTGTTAAGTACCTCACCTTTATCAAAATGAATGAGGCATGGATCCCGGAGGGCTGCTGCCCGCCCCAAGACTAAGTCAGTCCCCGCACATACAGCATCTCTGCCTGCACGCCGTGTGACTGGCTGCCTGGCCTGCCCCAAGAAGACTAAGTCGCTCCCAGTCCCTCCACACAGCATGTCTGCCTGCAGGCCGCTTGACTACCTTCTCCGCCACCACCAACAGGGTCCGGGACTCCAGGCGGATTGCTGAATTTTTTAGGCCGCTGCTAGCAGCGGCCGCTGTAATAATTTTTCTGGTGCGTGTACATGACTGCCTAATTTTTCTGGCTGCACTGCGGGCAGCTGCAACAACAAAAGAAAAGGCATGTACATGCGCCCATTCCCCTTCGTGATAATTACCTTGCCGTGGTGAAGGGGCTTGCGTATCACAATGGAGCAATGACCGGCGCCTAGATGAGTGTCTCGGGGGGCACACCCACGATAATAAGGTCGTTGCCTCATTGTGGTCAGACCAAATTTGATCAGCTGGACAGTCACTGTTCTGTCATTCAGCTACATCAGCCAGGTGACCATATGGGCTGTAAAGCTACCAAAACCTGCACTCTCGCCATGGTGCGCACCAGTCCAGCACGGCCGTCACTACACAAACAGCTGTTTGCGGTGCGTTACACGATGAGTTTGGTGTGTCAGTGTGAAGCAGTACCTTAATTACACTACCTGATTGATGTATACACATGCAAGATGTTTGAAAGCACTTTAGGCCTGTCATTTAGCATTCAATGTGATTTCTGCCCTTAAAACGCTGCTTTGCGTCAAATCCAGATTTTTCCCGGGGACTTTTGGCATGTATCCCACTCCGCCATCCCCCCCTCCAGGTGTTAGACCCCTTGAAACATCTTTTCCATCACTTTTGTGGCCAGCATAATTTTTTTTTTTTTTCAAAGTTCGCATCCCCATTGAAGTCTATTGCGGTTCGCGAACTTTAACGCAAACCGAACCTTTCGCGAAAGTTCGCGAACCCGGTTCGCGAACCGAAAATCGGAGGTTCGGCCCAACTCTGTTGAGAAAGAGACCATAGGGGTCTCAAAGCACTGTACTAAACAATATAAGTCAATATTGGTAATTGATTAAACAGTGTTTCCTAAACCTGATTAGCGTCATGCAAAGTTCTAGCCTGTATCCCGCTAACTCCCACCCCTGCCTTAGAATACTGTTCAGATTAAAATAAAAAGCTTATTTATACAGTGCACAGGTCTTTCTTGAATTTAATGCTTTGACTGCTGTCTCTAAATGCTCAGCTATTGATGAAACCAACAGTATTTACAGTGCTTTGAAGGGAAAATTCACTTTTGTTGAGAAAATCTTGATATTTCAGTTTGGCTCTATGTATTGGAAGGATTTATGGCAAACATTATTTCAGCTTGATTACAAAGGGGTATTGTAAAGTTTTAATTATCACCCAGTGTCATCATTGGTCTTTACATTCATGATGAGAAAAACAGCTCATTGTATCCCTATCTATATTACAAACAGTGCCAGAAGTGACTAAAGTGTGAGATTATTATTATTATTATTTAGTATTTATATAGCGCCAACATATTACGCAGCGCTGTACAGTGTATATACATATATTGTCTTGTCACTAACTGTCCCTCAAAGGAGCTCACAATCTAATCCCTACCATTGCCATATGTCTATATTATGTAGTGTAAGTACTGTAGTCTAGGGCCAATTTTTTTTTTTTAGGGGGAGCCAATTAACTTATCTGTATGTTTTTGGAATGTGGGAGGAAACCGGAGTGCCCGGAGGAAACCCACGCAGACACGGAGAGAACATACAAACTCTTTGCAGATAGTGCCCTGGGTGGGATTCGAACCAGGGACCCAGCGCTGCAAGGCGAGAGAGCTAACCACTACGCCACCGTGCTGAGATGGAAGAGATTGAGGCCTGCAGCGTGATGACACTGCACCAGCTCACTCACCTCATGTTGCAAAGCATCGACAAAGCATTGATAGGCATATGGCTTTGAGATCTTGCAGCCTCTGCCTTATTCTCCCAATCTTGCACCAAGTGACTTTTTCTTTTTCGTAGAAATTAAAAATATCATTATTAAGGTGGAAGAGTGGTTTAGACCCGGTTCACTTTAGCGTTACAAAACGGTCCGTTCCCGGATCGGAACGGATCCAATGTTAGCCTATGGATCCGTTCACATTCATCCATTCGAATGGATTCGTTCCGCACGATCTGAATCACAGCTCTGCTCTTCCGTGCACATAATCTCGTGCTTCCTGTGCAGAGACAGCAGGAAGTGCAAGATTATGAGTAACCATCCATCTCTCCTGCTCTGCTCTACCCCGGCATCTGATCGCGCCGGCCGTGCGCAAACCAGGGTATCCTAATGCAGATCAGCTGTAGTGCTCGGCACTTCCATTCGCCAATGCATCCACGGTACAGGCACCCGCTGATTAGCTGGCTCCCCTGCACAGCCCGCAGCACCGGTGGTTATCCGATCAGCTGGCCCGCTCCTCTGATCAGTTAGGAAGAATGCTGAAGCATCACCTCTACCACCGATCGTCTATGCCGGTCAGTCTGCACACCACTTCCCCTCCCCCCCCAACAGACACAGGCAGGTGACTCGTGCATAGGCCGAGGGGGTGACTTTTCAGCACATTTTTGTGCTGAAAAATTCAGCCTGTACGCGAGTATATACTGTAATTGGCTGCAGTGTTGTCTGAATTACACCAGAAACAAGCATGCAGCTAATCTTGTCAGATCTGCCAATAATGTCAGAAACACCTGATCTGCTGCATGCTTGTTCAGGGGCTATGACTAAAAGTATTAGAGGCAGAGGATCAGCAGGATAGCCAGGCAACTGTTATTGCTTAAAAGGAAATAAGTATGGCAACCTCCATACTTTTACTTCAGTTGTCCTTTAAATAAGCTCAATAACAGAAATAACTGAACTCAACTAATACATGAAAATTCATGATATTAAAATCAAGATATTTTACAGTAGTCTGTTATCCTAGTCTTTCCATCCTGGGCCATACACAGTTTAACTGTTAATACTACAAATAACTATAAAAAGGAGTAGATGGAGAAAGAACAGAAAGAGAAGGTGAAGAAAAATGCAATTTTGTATATACAGCCTAATATCGTGACAAAGAAAATTCTTAGAATGATTTTTTGTTGTTCTTTTTAGCATTTACTATAATCGATCTGGTAATATTTAGATAGTACTACCGTATAAGATTCAGTCAATCTATTACATGAAAATGCTGAAGAAAGATATTATAGAGGCTGCATGGAATGTTTGATCAATACAAACAAAATCGATATTCCTTATTTATAGTAGAAATGAGGAGAATGTTGCAAGCAAATAAAACAAAATATGAAATGAAACACTAAATTACTGATCACAGAGCACAATATAATGTTAATGGTTGGACACAAGTAAACAGATGATTGCTGTTTGATATTATAATGTTTAACCACTTTAGCCTACAGGCCATTTTACCTAAATGCCAAAATCCATTTTTACCTGTCAGCGCTCCTTCCATTCATTTGGCCATAACTTTATCACTTCTTATCACATATGAATAATCTGTATCTTGTGTTTTTTTTTTACCACAAATTAGGCCTTTTTGGGGCCCTCACTTGTTTTCAGTAACTCATTTATTTTCTACTAGTAGACCTAAGCCCGTTTTAAAACGGGCTGTAGGTCTGTGTTTCTGGGCGCTCGCGTGCGCCCGCCTCCCACATGCCACGCGTGACCGCAGCCCGCTCACCCTCCGCACATCCGGCCGCTTGCTCACACGCCGCAAACCCGGCCGCCCGCTCACACGCCGCCCACTCGGCTTCCTGGTCCCGTCCCCAGCCTCCTGTCTCTGGGTCCGTGCTGCGCACATGTGCAGTAGCAAAAAGCACGGACAGCGCTACATAGAGACAGGAGGCACACGCAGGGACACAGGGGTTTTATTATAGAGGATGCATTTTATAGGCAAATACATGAAAAAAAAATGAAAAATACACAATTTCTCCAATTCCATCCCCTATAGTTTTAAAATAAGCAACGCTACTATAAATAAAACCCACCCATTTTATTTGCCCATTAGTCCCAGCTATCACAACATTTAAGTTATGTCCCAAGTACAATGTATGGCACCAATATAATATTTGGAATAAAGGTGCATTTTTTCTGTTTTGGTTTTTTATTTGTGTCCCGTCAATTGCAAGTCCTTATGTACTAAAATAACAGTAATATACCCTCATGACATACCTATTAAAAAAAGAGTCCCCAAGTAGAGATGGCCCGAACCTCCGATTTTTGGTTCAAGAACCGAGTTCATGAACTTCCGCATAAGGTTCGGTTCGCGCAAACTTTTGCGAACCGCAATAGACTTCAATGGGGAGGCGAACTTTGAAAACTAGAAACACTTATGCTGGCCACAAAAGTGATGCAAAAGATGCTTCAAGGGGTCTAACACCTGGAGGGGGGCATGGCAGAGTGGGATAGACGCCAGAAGTCCCGGGGAAAAATCTGGATTTGACGCAAAGCAGCGTTTTAAGGGCAGAAATCACATTGAATGCTAAATTGCAGGCCTAAATTGCTTTAAAACATCTTGCATGTGTATACATCAATCAGGGAGTGTAATTAGAGTACTGCTTCACACTGACACACCAAACTCACTGTGTAACGCACCGCAAACAGCTGTTTGCGTAGTGACGGCCGTGCTGGACTGGTGCACACCATGGCGAGAGTGCAGGCAATGGCGGTTTTCAAGCCCATATGGTCACCGGGCTGTGGTAGCTCAGTGATAGAACAACAGTGACTGTCCAGCTGATCAAATTTGGTCTGTCCACAATGAAGCAACGACCTTATTATCTTCTTGTATGTAGGTAGGCATAGGTAGGTGCCCCAGTATAGGTAAGTAGGCATAGGTAGGTGTCCCAGTATAGGTAGATAGACATAGGTAGGTGCCCCAGTAGTTAGCTAGGCATAGGTAGGAGTCCCAGTATAGGTAGGTAGGCATAGGTAGGTGAGGTGTCCCAGTATAGGTAGATAGGCAAAGGTAGGTGCCCCAGTAGTTAGCTAGGCATAGGTAGGTTGTATAACAGACCACTCAGAGATCAAACATGGTATAGCAAAAAAGTGTATTATGACATTCCTCACATTTACACACATAATATACCCATGATCCCTAAGTATTGCCCCACCCCTTTAAAAGAGCTGTTGAGGGGTGCTATTTTAGCAATAACAATCAGCCTGGAGCAAGCTAACAAGCCTACAAGAGCCTAACTAATCTTTCCCTATGAGAGCCTGCCAGCAGCTGTCCCTTCACTAATTAATGCAGGCACACGTGTGAGTGTAATGGCCAGCACTGCCTGCCTTTTATAAGGGGGGCAGTGGCTCCAGGAGAGAGTGTAGCCTAATTGGCCACAATGTGCCTGCTGACTGTGATGTAGAGGGTCAAAGTTGACTCTAATGGTGCACTATGGGGGCGAACCGAACTTTCGGAAAAGTTTGCGTTACATGGCGAACACGAACCACCGGAAGTTCGCCTGGAACCGGTCGCCAGCAAACCGTTCGGGCCATCTCTATCCCCAAGGCAACTATTTATGGATTTTTGTTTACTGCTGTTTTTTTTTTTATAAACAGGTGTTTGTTTGGTAACGTTTGGTAACGTTTCATAACTGGACGGGTAGGGGATTGGATGGGATTCATTTTATTATTTCTTTTTTTCTGTTTTCTTTTTTTTTGTTTACATTACTTTCGTTTTGTTATTATGAATGGACATGACCCCTGATCGGGGTCATGTCCATTCATTACAGGCACTGCTATTGGTTCTGAAAGCCTTGCTTCCCATCCCCAATTGGCAATATCTTGTACGAAGCACAAAACAAAGCTCTCTGACGAAGCAAGGCTAGTCCTGGCAAACCAGCTGTCAGGCCTTTCCTCCCACTGCTGTATGCCACTCTAACCCATCCACAAAAAAGGGATCTTATCAAGCGGTGTCCGGTGTCACGATTCCACTAATGCCATTTGCGCAATCACATGAAAATGCACAAGAAGGTGTGATGTGGAGTGCCTCTTTAGGCTCCCAGCCTCAATTGAAAAACAAAGAGTTTGGAATCAAGATGATACCAAGAAAATATTCTGGATGTCCAAGCCAGCCACACACTAGAGGAAATGGTGCGGGGGATATTCTTAAGTTTGCACAATGTTTTTGGATTACTTTTTATTAAAGACGGTCCAGTTTAACTTCCCCTTCTTACAGCAGTAATTAGCTGTTGTTATTTGTTTTCCACACTTGCAAACTGAGTGACTTTTGAGAAGTTCTGACACTCACAGTGTTGACAGCATTTGGATGAACAGCTGAGAGTCTGATTTCAAACGTACAAAGTAGCAGTTTCATATAAGAATTCTCCCCTGCTTACAAACACTCGATATTTAAATGTCTCATACATACAAAGTTGTCTTCATGTACAAAATGTACTGTACTGTTGTTTTTTCCCCGCACACTTTTGCTATTACATGTTACATAAGTATATTAAAGCACACTGAAAACAACCCCCCCAAAAAACATTGTTTATTCTGTATATCCAAATCCACAGTTGTCCAAGAGTAAAACATTTACCAGTATACTATACACATATGTACAATACATGTTGGACCAACAAACAGTGCTTCAAAATATGTGTCATCAGTTCTAACAATATGTATAACTAACTTGTTGGAATTTATTTATAGCAAAGCTGGTAAAGTAAGGCCCCTATCTAAAAATCCTACGCCTGCTAATACTACAAATATTAATGCTACTGCTGGTATTTTCCTGCCCATTTTATTACTACGAGGGCCCTGCCTTAAATGTGGGAAACAGGCACCATGGAGTCTCAGGTGCAGGGAAGATAACGATAGTAGAATATCGGTATATTTACAGATATTCCACTATTTACAGTGTTAATTTTCGATAGTAAAATATCGGTTAATGTTACAGATATTTTACAACAGCTAAACCTAACCCTACTCTCACACAGAACCCTCTCCCTGACAGCTTCCCTTATCCGTCCCCTCCCCACACAAATCCCCTTCCTGAAGCCTAACTTTCACAACCCCCCCTCCCCCCTGCACAAACACCCCTCCCAATGCCTAACCTTAAAGAGACTCTGTAACAACAAAACACCCTCTGGGAGATACTTACCTTGGAACCATGAGGCTTCCCCGTCCTTTAAATGTCAGGGAAATGCAGCGCTGGCCCCTGCAACTGTCTCTACAAGGCTTGACATTACCTATCGTGATCATACGCAGGCGCACTAGCGGCTCTTCCTTCAAGCTAAGGTGGAAAGAGCGGAGCCTGATTGTATCTGCTCTACTGTGCAGACGCGAGTCCTTTGTGCTAGCGCTAGATCATTCTGGCTCGGCTATTTTCGCCTTAACCCGAAGGAAGAGCCGCTAGTGCGCCCGCGCAGGATTGCGGTAGGTTAACATATCACAGCTTGTGATATACCCCACACACACAAAAACACCCTTCCTGACGTCTAAACTTAACTGTCGCAATAAAGAAACCATGCAAAAATGATAAATTTTCAATGAGGAAGTGCTACACAAAAGGATAATAACAACAAACTGTGGAAAGTAAAACAGTAAGGAGACACAAATGTCCAATCACATCCCGAGTCCTTAGACGATCTTATGCTGCTAACCCTTGGATTCCCACGCTCTATATGTTAGGTTCCAAGCCAGCTTTTGCCACAAAAATTTAAATTTACTAATGCCTGACTAAATGGATCCTGCTAAGAAAGTAAAGTAATTTTCCAGATGAATTCTCTTCCATGCAATTTACAATTCAGATTTCACAGCTTCTAAAAATAAATGTTTTACAAATATAAATCCACATATAATGTATGTAGTACAAATTTTATAATAAAATGCAGCACGGGGTCCTCACTGGTCATGCAAAGACATACAACTTTCAAATTTTGTTATGTATGTATATACTATATATATAGGTATATAAAATTCCTTAGAGAAAGACCTAATGCTAGGACTGATCAGTGGCAAAAGGCGTCAAGGCCACCAGAGAACGCGTTGGCTTGACAACATCAAAGCTGACACAGGATTGAGCTTAAAGGGGAACTTCAGCCTAAACAAACACACTGTCATTTAGTTACATTAGTTATGTAAATTAAAATAGATAGGTAATATCTCTTACCCACCCTGTCCTAAAAGAGCAGGCAAATGTTTGTGATTTCATGGGGGCAGCCATCTTTTTCATGGGGCAGCCATCCTTTTGGTTGAAAGGAGGGGACAGCCAGGGAGCATAAGACACAGTTCCAACGGTCCTGTGCCCTGATCACCCCTCACAGCTGCGCTCGCTAGGCTTCAAATCTCAAATTCAAAATAAAAAATAAAAAATTTGCACCAAAACAGCAGAAGGAGAGCAACAACATCAGAAATGCTTTGCACAGCATCAGAGGAAAAATGCCCAGGCAGTTTTCTTCTGTGCAGCTTAAAATGAGGCTTGGGTAAGAAAAACAAAGTTCTCATGCTGTGAAACTGTTAAAGAAACACCAAGCCTTTTCAGTGCTGCTGAGTAGATTTTTAGTCTGGAGGTTCACTTTAAGGCAACTGGTAGAAATGGTACAAGATCGGACAGCATGGAGAGAGCTAACCCATAGAATCGCCATTCAGTCTGACACGACTGAATGGATAACATCATCATCATCATCAACTGAGGTATTGTGTTATTTAATCTAAATTATTATCCGTCATGGATTCTTTAGTATTTTTATCCTGCTACTATTTTTTGAATGAATTTCTCATTGTATTATTTCCTCAACGAATTAACCACCAAACACCCATATTGTAGCTTTTTAATAGACTTCAATGTATAAAGACAGGATTGTTTAAACTTGGAAATAATTTTTAAATGTTGAACTTAAAGAGGGATTAAACTAATATTCAATAAAAAAAAGTGTTTTCCTACTGTTTATCACCCGTACAGTTACCATATTTACTTTTGTGCACCAGTAATATTGTCCATTTACAAATTACAAGTTCCCAAAGTACAGTTTATCTGCTCTGAAAGCTGCCATTGCATTTTAATGTATAGCTGCTACATTTATATATTACAATGTAACCAGTGATCACTTCTCAGGTCTCTCCGGTTCTACAATGTGCGCAGATCAGTTTCAGCACGCTCCTGGCTGTATACTAATTGTAGCTGACAAAGAAATGTAAACAAAAGTTTGTGTTATTACCAGTTCGGATGCGGCAGAGAGCTTTCCACTGAAGGAGGAAGTGCTGTGTTTAACTGTTTAAATGCTGTTCGGCTATTTTTTTTTGCTTTTAGTAGTATGTTTTATGTTGTAAATAATATTTTAGAGAATAAGAAGAAATACTGATTTTCATATGACTTTAAATAAAATAAAGAAATTTGGTATTAAGCAAAACAGTAAGTGCAATAATAAGTCCTCTTCCTTCTTTTTATTGGGCTGGGTTTAGTTAAGCTAAATCTGATTGGATGCTAGAATTTCGGCTGCGCTTTGGACATTTTTTTTCCAACCCCAAGCAACATTGCCTGAGTATAAAAAATCATAAGACAAAACCTTATTGATTCAAAGGAAAAGGCAACATGCATAACACACCCACAGCAACTTATGGAAATCCTTTGTTGATTTGTAAATGTACTCCTTACACTGTCTTGCAAAAGCCTGTTAGTGCTGTCTTCTCAGTTATGCAAATAATATTTTCTCATTTTAATAAAATAACATTGCACATTTAATAAAATAGCCAGAGTTCATGTGCTTTTGCTAAAATGAAATTAGACTCTTTAAATTTGTGCAAATGTTTAATTTGGAAAATAATATATTTTTGCACCTGCGTGGTGCTTTCTTTAAATAAATCCTTTTTGTGCATGTAGAGAGTAAGTCTTACACATTCTAATAATCATACTCAGTTGCTGTAATTAATAGCATTACACAATGCACTGAAGGCTAATTATAGAACATTTTACATAAGCTACAGAGACAGAATGCTAGTATAGCTGTGTTATTATTCCAACTTTTATTTGATGAAAATATTTAACCATTTATTACATTTGATTAGTTTTCCAGTAAAAGAGTTTACACACGTTTTGGAGAGCATATGTTACATGATTGGTGTTCTACAAAGTTAAACAAATGCCCCACGCTGTTAGAACTGCTTAGTGGCAAACTAAACATAGTGCATTTCCCAAGTCCCCAGGAACAGTACATGCAATAAAAGGGTTTTGAAAAAAGTTATATGGAATGTCATATATTTCCATATGTTGGCAATACTCCACCCTAATGTACAAGGATCAGGCTAACTAGGAAAGCCAGCAAACTATGGTTTAAATAAATCTATAAAATGAAGGAATTATTTAAAGGGCTTTCCTTGTCATCCTATATATTTGATAGTATACGTGCTCTAAAGGGAATGTGTAGCCATTTTGTTTTTATTCTTATTTATGGAATTTAAAAGGCCTTTAAAAAACAAATTATACTTATTTTTATTAGTCAGGAAGATATTAAGTATAGCAAATAAAAAATTTGACTTTTGTGTGAAAATCCAACAGTTACTTGTCAAGCAAGCTTTAGAAGTTCAAGAAGGGTTTTGTTTTACTGCTGTGTATTAAAGATAATACAACTCTGAGGAGACCAATAGAACCTAGTTATCACTTACCAAAGTAGAATACTTTGTAATGTTGCTGCAACAGTAAAGTGACTCTCTCTTCTGTTCTCAAAACTTTACCTGAGGGGAAGAATTAAAAATGTGTTCTTACTCAGATGACCATTATCATCATGACATTAACAAACCCATGAATATCAATAGAGAAGCCCTGAGCTTAGCTGAGGATTTTGGGAATCATTCAAACTACAAAATCAATATAGATAAAGCCATGGCCATCAACCTAGGCTGTAGTAAAGAAACTAGAAGAAGTGTGATGGGAAAAATAACAGAGGCCTAATAATTACATTAAATATTGGGGGATAAAAAATTGCAGTAATACACAATTTCTTTTTGATAAGAACTTGGCGCATAAAATAGATCTATGAAAACATTCCTTAAAAGACAATTCAAGAGAGAGTTATATGGAGGCTGCCATGTTTATTTCTTTTTAAGCAATACCAGTTGCTGACATAAAAAACGCAAATTGTTTTACAGCCCTGCTGATCCTCTGCCTCTAATCAGTGGTGTAGCTAAGGAGCTGTGGGCCCCGATGCAAGTTTTACATTGGGGCCCCCCAAGCACTCTATACATAGCAATTGATACGGTACACCAAAACCTGCCAATGGCAACTACAGTGTCAGAGGTGCAAGAAGGGGATGGGGAACAGCTTCTAAATGATTACCACTATTCAAAGTATATATAGAAGTGATTATTATCAGCATAGAACCAATAGAGAGCTAATACTGTAATTGAGGGAGGGCCCTTCGGGGCCCCTCTGCCCCAAGGGCCCTGATGCGGTCGCTACCTCTGCACCCCCTATTGCTACGCCCCTGCCTGTAATACTTTCAGCCATAGACCCTAAACAAGCATGCAGCAGATCAGGTGATTTTGACATTATTGTCAGATCCGACAAGATTAGCTGCATACTTGTTTCTGTTGTTATTCAAACACTTTTGCAGCCAAAGAGATCAGCAGGGCTGCCAGGCAACTGGTATTGTTTAAAAGGAAATAAACATGGTAGCCTCCATAGTCTTCTTACTTCAGTTGGCCTTTAAAGCAATGGTATTCCCCTATATTAATACACTAGGTAGTTACATAGTTATTTGGGTTGAAAAAAGACATACATCCATCTAGTTCAACCAGAAGGTAGGATATATATAATTGTTAAAGATCGATTTATAACCAAAATTACTACTTAAAGGATACCCGAGGTGAGAGGGATATGGAGGCTGCCATATGTATTTCCTTGTAAACAATTCCAGTTGCCTGGCAGCCTTGTTGATCTTCTGGCATAAGTAGTGTCTGAGTCAAAACCCTGGAACAAGCAAATGACCAATCCAGTAAAACCTGAATCAGACGAGTTAGAGTACTTGATCTGCTGCATGCTTTTTCAGGGTCTATGGCTAAAAGTATTAGAGGCAGAGGATCAGCAGGGCTGCCAGGCAACCGTTATTGTTTAAAAGGAAATAAATATGGCAGTCTCCATATACAGTACCTCTCAACTCGGGTTCCCTTTAAACTACAAAACATCCTTGAGGAACTGCCTCCGAGTTGGTTCACTTCTACTTCTTCTACTAGATCTTAGAGAGGTGCATTTGGAAGAATAATGTAGCAAGGATAACATATCACAAAATTACTGAGAAACAAAATGAAGGGAGGACTGGCAGCAACCGATTATTAAAATTCTGCCAAACAATACTTCTGGGTAGAATGATAGAATAGAGACAAACAATTCCACTAAAGTCTGGGTTAAGATGTAATATAATTGTGTTGATATTTCTAAAGCACTCTCCTGGGACTGTAGACATATTAGGGAAGCTAATAGAGAGACAGACCACCCCCTGATAAAACCATAATTTAAAGCAATATTAAACTACATGAAATAGCACAGAATCCAGCCTCCTCACCTCGAGCTAGGACATTAAAATATTTTAATATGTAATAGGGAGCTGCTGGAGGGGGTGTGGAAAAGTCAATCAACCCTTCGCACACTTGCAGGCAAATTCTCATGCAAATTTGTTCACACTACTCATGCAGGAACCAACGCTATCCCAACAGTTAAGTTAAAAGCTGGGGTCTTCGTTACAAGAATAAAGTCTCTTGCATAGTTCCAGTATACACACTGTGTAGAGGTTGCCCGTGTTAGTATGTGTCCTAATTCTGGACCTGTACCACGCATAGTACATAGCATGTTACAGTGCCAGAGTAGGATATTAAAGGGTACCTGAACTGACATGTGACATGATGTACAGTCCCATTCCTACATACACTTAGACTGTGTTCCTTTAACTTCATTCTCACCATAAAGGTTAAGAATTCATGTATGCAAATTACACTTTCTTTTCAGTCGGACTGTAGTTTAACTTTCATCGGTAACTACTTACAAGCTATAAAACACTTGTCTTTTAGGAGTACAATAATAGATACAATTGTTTATCTCATCAGTGTATTTACAGATCAGTTTTACTGTAAGAGGAATTCAATATGGCTGCCTACATAACGCTCCTGTGACAGGTGCTCTTCTGTCTAAGATTCCTTTGACAAACTAACCCTCTTTACGCACAGTCACAGAGAGTGTGCAAACTCAAGTTGAATCCCTTTTGTCACTTATTATACTGGAGAAACAAGGAGGCAGAATTTAATTTGGCACAACTTGCTGTTTACTAGTTACTGATCTTTTTAAACTTTTTTTAAAAAAAAAAAATTACTAAAACTATTTAAATGTAGTTCATATAAAATCATAACAGCGACCCCGTTTTGTTTCCCATATAGTAACATTGTACAATATTTAATTTAACTTTCCTGTTCTCATGTTTGAATTACAGTTCAGGTCACAGACAACCACACATAAGAAATATATAAACACTGTAAAGCCACAGTAATAGTAATGTAGTGTGGAATGAACCATTTATCTTGGCAGATACTGTGGGTACAGTCTTTACATGACTGGCTTTGCATGTGAGTTTAAAAATTTCATGAGGTAATATAATTTGAGTTCTTTGAATACACTCATTTTTACATTGGTGCACGTGTTGTAAAGTGACTTTCTATCATCAATGGGCGCTGCACAACACTAGGCTAATCTGGCCATTAAAGCAATATGTACTGAGATTTCACATGGAAAACAAAGTCATGTATAATTATAAAATGGCACTGTGTTCAATTATAAATTTATTGTTTAAAAATTGCTCATACCTGTTTTCTATGTAATTTTAAAATTTAGTTCAGCCTCCAATGTTTAAATCCATATGGTAGTAATAGTGATAGTATTTTATTAATTAAAATGAATAATGTTTTGAACAGGACTGCATGTCTGTACTTCTTCTGATAAATATATATAAAGGACCTGGTTGGCTGAGTCCCACAGCATCATTTCCTGTAGATATGACAGTGAAACTTTACTGGAGGTGAAACTCTCTATACTCCTCCCTGTCCCATCATCACTCACATAGTCAGACAGGAACTGGAGGAGGGCAACAGCCAGTCCCGGCCCTGTGAGCACAGACAGCCAGGCCCATCTTACCACCTACCTCTACTGAGAATTTTTTTATGGTCAGCACTGTGGCTGCAGCATGATCTCATAATAATAAATCTACTGAGTTGCAGTGCTGGACACAAATAATTAATCTCTTAGTAGAACAGGTTTTCCACTCCAAAACCACTGCTTTGGGTATTTTGATCTACTGTACAGATGTTGTATTCTAGGTAGAGATGGTCGTAATCAGCCACCTGGGCAGAGCTTCATCTAGTGTGTGTAAGGGGCTTAAGTTGGAAATAGGGTTTGTAAACATTCACAGAGGACTAAAGAAAATTCAGGACATTCTCATTTTTAGGACAGCTCAGTTTTGAGCTTAATGCTGGGAATACACAATGTGATTGTTCAACAGATTTACTGTCCGATCGTTTGATTGATTTCCATTCACTTCTATGAGAAATCGATCAGAAAAACAATCGAAATTCAGATCGGACATGTCTATCGAACCATCTATCTGCCAAAAAATCTCATGGTGTATTCTCAGCATTAGAGTGATTATGAGATTGGGATGATGAGCAACAGAAAACAGCATTTATATTTAGTTGTCTTTTATCCCACACATGCTCTATATACTTTACTGGGGACTAACTGGTTTCATGCGCTATGCTGCGCAAGCAGTGTGCACTTCATCTCTCTGGACATCATGTGCCACCTCGGATTGCATGACTTGACCAGTTAGAGTGCACTATTCCGCTTGTACCAATCAAATTGCATGGTTGGGCCGGACTGGTTCAACATGCAATTTAATTGATTCAATCAGATGGACAAATTGAATTGGACCAATCAGATTGGACTAATCACATTGCATGAATGGACCATAAATGGTGGCCACTAATGATCCAATCTTTTTCATCCAATCTTACCATTTATATGCAATATAAGGGAACAGCCTAAATTATCCATGCAATATATTCATTCAATTCACCATGAAGGTGGCTCTAATGATACTATTTCTTGAACAATCGATTACAAATGATTCTTTGTCTGAATGATCGTATATGATCATTTGGGACCACTAATGGACAAAAATCACCTAACCAATCCATTCAGATTATTGAAATTGCTCAGAATTTCGGTTTCATCCCATCAATCTGATCAGATTGGTTAGGGGATTTTTGTCCAGTAGTGGACCCAAACGATCATTTCCGATCGTTCATACAAAGAATCGTTCGTAATCGATCGGTCAGCAAATTGTATTATTAGTGGCCACCTTTATACTACATGGATTTCGGTTTGAGCATCTGATCTGCATGCTTGTTCAGGGTCTATGGCTAAAAGTATTAGAGACAGGGGATCAGCAGGACAGCCAGGTAATGTGCATAGTTAGAATACAGAGGAATACAATATGAATGCTATCTAGTAAAAGATATAGAATATTAGATGTTTGCTTACCACTTCTAGAAAATAAGGTTGCGGCACTACCGAATTCTGTGCAAGAAACCAGGGAACACTGGTATATTGTAATGCACTTTTATTAAGTACAATGATTAAGTACAATGATTATTAACATACAAATAAGTGTGCAAGACTTGTGATATGTCCAGACAAATATAAAGGTGATTGATGACCTACAACCATCTAAAAACCATAAAATGGAAGTCACAATGGCACTAGCTGCTTTTTGTAATAAAAATTGTGCATGGCAAACTCAATACAAAGACACATACAGTAGCCACTGTATCAATATTACAGCATAACACTGTTGTCTCCTATCTTAGTTATCCCATACATGCAAACCTAACTAGGACTGCCCATGGATCATGGAGGCCACCTTAAGTGCAGATAATGGCAATAATAAATAGTCATCTTCCAGTTTGCAAAAAGTTGGTGTAAATAATGGCAAAGCAGAACATTGTAGCAGGTAACATGCAAAGGCCAAGCAAAGAATAAAACAAGGCGAATCTCACTTGAATTCAGACAATGTATTTGATGCTTCAGAAGTCATTATGACAGACCATTAAGTGCAGGTTGCCGGCTTCCTCAGACACCTGTTGATTGCTAAAGGTGTCTCTCCCAAGTAATGCAGCCAACAACCACCCAGCTGCGGGATCCAGGTTATCAATATGTCGCCAGCAGGTGGGGAAGCAAGGACCCCACACAGAGTGAATCTTGGATGGATGTTTAATTATGGTGTAAATGTGCATTGTTTAAAAGGAAATAAATATGTGAGCCTCCATATTCCTCTCACTTCAGGTGTGCTTTAAGCTATGTACATACACAAGACTAATCTAAGCTGAAGCAGCGGGTAAAGACCACATCATCTGAGAATTTTACACACATGGGGTGTACAGCAACCGACCAACATTTCTTACAGATCCAGAATGCTAGATCTTTAGCAATCCCCAAATAGCCCCTGATAAAGTTCTCATCACTCCACCACCTGCAGGAATTCACTCCGTTGTGCATGCTTGATGTCCCCCGCCCCCTTCCATGGCAACAGAACAGTCTGTATTGAACTAGGCCATGGTCTGTCATCCGATGGATCGAGCCATGATTTCTGCCAGGGGACAGAATTTGCAAATGTGTACTTAGCTTAAAGAGGACTTCCAGAGTAAATCCTAAAATCCGGCAGCCTGCAAGTAAACAAAGTTATATTTACTCGAGAAGCTTTGTCCCGCCATGCCGTACCAAAGTCCATCATGGCTTTTCTCCGGGGAGAGAGAGGAGGCGGGGCCAGGCACTGGAACTCGGGTAATTACTGGACAAGGCTTCTTCTCTGGTAAATATAACTTTGTTTTACTTGCAAGCTGACGGATATTAGTATTTACTCTGGAGGTCCTCTTTAAGATGGGCAAGATATTGATGTAATTTACTATTTGTCAACTTCTGATCAGATTTATCTATCAGGACATAGACAACACACACACACACACACACACACACACACACACACACACACACACACACACACACACACACACACACACACACACACACACACACACACACACACACACACACACACACACACACACACACACACACACACACACACACACACACACAGCACTCAGGAGTTTTGCTGGGTCCTAGAGAATGATACTAGTACAACTTTGTGGCTTTGGGACCGAGACACATGATTAAAATGTAGACTCTGAGAAAAAGATTTATAAATTCAGAAGATACAACCAGCATCAAAGTGCCTTGAGAGAGAAGACTGGAAAGTGGAGAGGGACTCTTTATACCTTGCACTCTACCTTGGGTAGTCAATGTTACTGATACTGATTTGGAGTGGAAAGCATTAATGGGCTAGATTCATGGAAGATGCATATACACACTGTGTAGTATATCTGTACCCATTACTATGAGGGTGATAAAGAACACTGTTGTGAAGCTTGTCAAACGGCACTAAAATGATTCTGAGAAGTATTTGCATCCTCTTTTCAGCATGTATAATCTAAAGTGGGAATAAGTCTTAAAGGTTGAGTGCCAGCTTGTGCAGCATAGTGGCCCCATCCATCTCTGCCCAGTCCATTGACAGAAAAGAGTTCATGGGCTAGTTTTTTGGGCATTTACACTGAAAATCTGTGCCTTACAGACATGCACCAGTGGCTTTATCCAAGCAGAATTTAAAATATTTGTTTAAGATTAGTCCTTATTCAGTGAGTATCATTGCAGATAGAATATCAGCCCAACTAAATAAACTGTAAATTCCTAGCGGGTTTGAGAATAGATTTCTAGAAATAATATTTCCACTCAAGCAAACGATGGTAGGTTTAAGCAACACTTCTCAAAACTAGTGCAGAGAATTCATCCCAAAGCCTAATGAATAGCCCTCTGCTCTCTGTTGCTTTTTGCTTTTGCAGTTGACTTAATGCCATAAAACCCAGATGGTCAGTCTGGGAAGCAGACTTTGGCTTCTTTCCTGCAACAAGACTCTCTTGGTTTTGTCTATTCTCTATTGATTTTTTTTCTGCATTTATACAAACCTCAATGAAAAAAAAATCATATGGAGGTGCTTAAAGACAGACTGACCCAGCCTGGGCTATAGCAAATTGGGCGAATAAAATCCTGTGAAGATACTGGCACATAGACCCAGTAGGCCTTGTGCCTGTTTCATTCCAGACATCTGGCCCCACTATGCTTCACTGGTGATTACACAAAGAAGAATGATCTAAGAGGAAGATACAGATGAGGATGAATTAGATGTTATTTTAACAGGAAATACAATACAGGCAAACTGTATTATCTTATTTCATGTGTACGGTCATCACACCTAGAAGCTATTGTTTATCTACAAATACAAACTATGCAAATCTGTATCTCATAACCCTCTTGCAGTATATAAACAAATGTTTACAGCCTTGATGAGAGAGAATGGTCGTCACTGTATGTAACAACAGTGCTTCTGCCTCATATTGTGGATATCAGAACTGTGCCATGCCAACATAGATGAGATCACTGACTCTGCTTAATGCCTAACATTCAGACAAACAGCCTGTTCTGCATTGTGTTAATTAGTGAATATCAAACCTGGGGTTCTGTTTGTAGCAAGGCCTTGGATGACTTTTTGAGAATTTTCACATGTTGCTTATGGTATTTTTATTTGGACTCTGAATTATTACTTATTACTCATAAAATGGTGGTAGTTCTTACCTGGTCAGCGGTGTAAATTCTTTCGAAGCACCTAAAGTTACATAAGCGGCAATGCTGCTTTTTGAACATTGCTCAGCATGGAGTTAGAAGCCAGGTATTGCACTTTGTCCGTTTGTTACCGAGTGCTGATCGTTTTTTGAACAGATGAAGAAAAGGTGAATGTGGCATAATGGAAATAACTAAAGCATGGCAAAAAAGGGAACATCTGCAGCTACTGTAAATGTTAATCAGCATTTAAAAGAACATAAATAAGAGACATTTTCTGTGGTCAATACTTCACCCATAGCCATAGCACCACACATTCTGTTAAGGAAAAAGACACAGACTTGTAGAAATGTAAAAGCCACTTTCAAGACAATTTTTGTATTAAACTTGCGGCCCACTCCCTCTAGGTATTTAAGATAAGAACATTATTTAAAAATTGTTTAAAGTAAGCCTGAGACCAAGATACTAAAAGGATTTATACTTACCTGTGGCTTCCTCCAGCCCCATATAGTCTGTCTTCTCCCTCATTGTCTTTCTGGTCTCCTCCATTGCGCCGCTGTGAGGGCCACGATCCAGCTAGCTTGAGGGCCACAATGCATATGCTGTCCTATGCCACGCAACAACTGATCACGCTCTCATTGATGGGAGCGTTCTGTGCAACTGCAGTTACAGTCTTTGTAAACTGTGCATGCGGAGTGGCTCACAACTCAGCCGGGTCACAGAGTTTTTGGGGCTGACAGCGGCTACACTGAGGGAACTGGGACAATGACAAGGGAGCTTATGGACCCCAGGGGGCTTATACTTCATAGTAGATCTATTTATCTTAATACTCTGACCAGACCATGACATTACACCGCCTCCATCGGAAAACTCATCTCCTCTCTGGGTTTCAACTATCACCTATATGCAGATGACACCCAGATTTACCTCCATACCACTGACCTCTCCACCACCACCATGGAGAAGGTATCCTCTGGTCTCTCAGCTATTACATCTTGGATGTCTGCCAGGTTCCTAAAATTAAACCTGGATAAGACTGAACTCCTAATCTTCCCGCCCCGTGCTGCTTCACCCCCCACTGACCTCTATGTCACTGTCAATGGCACAATCATTCATCCAACCACACAAGCCCGCTGCCTGGGTGTCACCCTAAACTCGGCCCTCTCCTTCACCTCCCACATCCAAACCGTAGCTAGAGCCTGCTATTTCCACTTACGCAACATCTCCAAGATCCGGCCTTTCCTGACCCCAGACACTACCAAACTCCTTGTCCATGCCCTCATCATCTCCCGCCTGGACTACTGCAACTCCCTCTTGTCAGGCCTTCCTCAAAACCACATCGCCCCCCTAAAATCCATCATGAACGCAGCAGCCAGACTCATCTACTCCTCCCACCGCTCTGTCTCCACAACTCCCCTACGCAAATCCCTTCATTGGCTTCCAATTCACTTCAGAATCAGCTTCAAGATCCTATGTTTGGCATACAAATCCATACACAAGTCCTGCCCAACCTACATCTCTGACCTGGTCAGCAGATATACACCTGGCCGCCCACTTCGCTCCTCCAATGACCTCCTCTTAACCACCCCACGCATCTCGCACTCCCATGCCAGACTGCAGGACTTCACTAGAGCTGCCCCTATCCTGTGGAACTCTCTCCCACTGCCCATCAGGCTCGCTCCCACCTTCAACACCTTCAAAAAAGTACTCAAAACTCACTTCTTCAAGGAGGCCTACATCAACTCAACACTACCCTAATCCTTTCTGCCAATAACTTCTTGATGCACCCCCTCCTATTGTGTCACCAGCCCCTCCCTCTAGATTGTAAGCCTTTGGCAGGGCCCTCTCCCCTTGTGTATCATACTTGACTGTGTGCACTTTACCCAGAATTTGGAACTGGTAATTTTTTACCACTACCATTCCAGTTTATGATCTGGCATTGTACTATTATCTGCATTGTGTTGTGTATCTTATTGCTATTACCTGTATTGTTGTATCTATGGTCTTTAACCTGTATTGTTCTGTCAACCCTGTTATCATTGTCTGTAATCCTATTTATTGTACAGCGCTGCGTAATATGTTGGCGTTATATAAATCTAATAAATAATAATAATAATAGTGACCGCAAGACTTGATAAGGGACGGAGCTCACATTTGTCTAGGTGCACTGAGAAGCTAGACCATCTATCTACCTCTCTTATAGTTTCCATAGCTAGGGGTACCTGACTCATGGCGTTACTAAGGAACAGCAACATGTCGTCAGCAAATAACGTTTGCTGGACCTTAGTATTCCTGATTATGATCCCAAGGAAGGAAACCCAGTGTTGAAATTTGCACTTTAGGGGAAGAATGTATATCAAAATTGCATGTAGGAAAGCTCCACAAAAGCCCTGCATTGTAAGGACAGCAAACAGCCAGTCCCACAGGTTACAATCTAATGAAGCTATTTGCTGAAAATGTTTATATGTTCATCTTATCTAAAATACTTGTGGGAGGGACGGGAGCCCCCCAGTAATAACAGGTAAACAATCCTCTCCACCACCTAGTGACAGGCATATGACCCTTCCCTATTTCCCTGACAGTGTCAGACAGATGCCCTCCTAATGAACTTTATTAATGTGAGGCTGATTTATTCCTCCAAGTGTTCTCTGTAGTATTAGGCAGTCTCCTCATAGTCCCCTTTAGTGTTAGAAAGTCCCATGAGTGTCTCCTTTTAGTGTTAGACAGTTCACTCAGTACTGGCCTAACTTTTTTGAGTTACCTCCCCCTGCCTACTTTATAGAATCATGTGATTCCCTACAGTGCTCTCTTTAGTGTACGGAAGTCTACCTCAAGAGTTCCCCTTAATGTCAGGCAGATCCCTCAATGTCCCTCATAGTGTCCGGCACAACCTCTTCCCCAGCAGCAGACAGGCAGAGAGAAATGTTAAGCAGCTGGCCAGGAGGTGGGCATACATATTCTCTAATCCCATACTACTCCAGGCCACCCATGGCATCCTCACCTCCTCACCTCCAACCAAGATGTCACCACCAGATTGATTGATCATCCTACCTAATAATTAGCAAGTGTCCCTGCATCCCATGTCCGTGTGTCAGTCCTTTCTGTCTCTGCGCATGTGCACAGAGGGCCGCAGAGACACTGCCGAGAGCTGGGGGGAATGACGTGCGGCAGAGGAGGACGAGTCCCAAAGGGGGGCGGGTGAGTGCGCGTGCAGCGTGCGCAAGCGATTGCACGCGTGTCATGTGCGGACATGTGTGTGCACATCATGCGGGTGCGGGTGCGTAGTGCGCGATGTATGAGCGCCGATAGAGAAACCAGTGTTTGGGGGGGGGGGGGGAGGAAGGGCACAACCACAGCCTAGCTCCCGTTTTTAAATGGGCCTTAGGACTAGTACATCATAAATTGTGTTTCCAGCATTAAAATTTGCGTGAAGGTTAAGTTATGGTTCAGTGATGATGACTAGGTGGATAACTTCACCCCTGTACAGAGGTAATTGTTCCAATGGGATATAAATGGCCCCTTTTATACCCCTTGTGAATCAGATTTCATCTCAGTACAATTTTCTTACTAATTGATAAAGTCTTTTTTACGTAACATTGACTTTATTTGATTATTTCTGTTGTTAAGGGAATGGTGGCCAGTCTGCTGTTGCTAATGTATTCCAGGTTTAGTAGGGCAGAGAAGTACCGTAGTTATGGAAGTGTTGCTATCATCAAAGACATTCCATCTTATTCACATACAGAATCCTATGAAATGCCAACTCTTTTATTTCGCATTGTAATGTGTTACTATAAACACTGTAATATCCTTGATAAAAATGTACAGTATTTTTTATCATTAAAAAGCACATCAAACAGTTAATTATACCTAATAAAATTATTTTGTCTAGTAATTTACACTTCATTGTTTTGCAGATAAGACATTTGTTTCCAAGTCTGTGAAGCTTGTTTTCCCCATCTTCATATAGTTAGTGGCACATAATTCAGACATATTTGAAAATTACAACATTAGGATAGAAACAGAATGGCTGAACAAGGTATTCTCTTTTATGTCGACATTTACTTTCCCTGTTGCTCACAAATGAAGCGATTACTATGATTAATGACAATGTTCAAATGCAAATAAAATGATTCTGATTCTGAGATAAGTGTGTATACACACCCATAATTCTATAATTTGCGGTCATGCAGCTACTTAATTATTTTATCTGGAGGCACATGGCTACTTAGTTCTTGTACCTTGTGACTTGCTGGCTATTTAATCCTGGTATCTGGGAAACACCTGGCTATTTTATTTTTTTCTAGGGGCACTTGTCTACATAGTTTTTGTATCTTGGGGCACATGACTACCTAATTCTTCTTGTATCTTGAGGCACCAGGATGCTGAATTCTGGAGTCACATGGCTATTAAGGGCCATATTCACTAAACAGCACATGGCAATTACCTAGGTAACGCGAAATGTGCTCTGTGTACACTATTGTAACTGCATAAATACTTATAAAATTGTTCTGCACTGTATGCGCATGGTCATTTTACCAGCATTCAGTTAATGTGGCCCCTAGTTCTTGTATCCAGGAGCACAAGGCAAGATAAGTGATTTCCATTATCCTTAGATGATTGCAGATGTAAACAGGGAATGGCCGTAAAATCTCATTGCATTACTGATTACTTTTTTTTTTAAGATATAATAAGATTCCACACTGTGCTAAAGGCTTAAGGAGGGCATATATCTATAGATTTTGCAGGAGATCAACCATCCGATAATTATCAATTGGATAAAAATCGGGTGCAATGCAACCAATTTAAGGATGAAGTATGTTGCATGTATTGACTGGACATGCTGGAAAATTTCGTCCCAACATGCTCAATCGGGTGCATGCCTCACGTGGCTGCCAGTGCTTTGCGTTACAGCACAAAGGGTGCATGTGTGATGTCACTCAGTGGTCCGGCAACCACGTGGGCCACAAATCTGGTAGAGGAGAGAGGACACAGTGCTGGACAGGTAAAGTACTGTATAAGTGCATGGGGCAATGGGGGTAGGGGGTACATGTACACTGGGGGGGGCAGTGTCTGGCCTATACATAAGGTTGAATGCCAAAAGATTTCGTGCTGAAATTGGTTGGGAATTGGCCTGTGGTTTATGGCGGCCAACAGATCTCACTCCAATCAGATTCAATCAGAGAGAGATCTGTCTTTTGGTCAATCAGCTGCCAAGATTGCATGATGTATGGGTAACTTTAGTTCACCCTTCCAGATTTTTCATTGTTAGTTAACCACTTTAGGACCACGGGTCGATGACCCCTTAACCACTTGAGGACCTAGGGCTTTACCCACCTTAAGGACTGGCCACTTTTTTTCCATTCAGACCACTGCAGCTTTCACAGTTTATTGCTCGCTCATACAACCTACCACCTAAATGAATTTTGGCTCCTTTTCTTCTCACTAATAAAGCTTTCTTTTGGTGCGATTTGATTGCTGCTGCGATTTTTACTTTTTATTATATTCATCAAAAAAGACATGAATTTTGGCAATAAAATGATTTTTTTAACTTTCTGTGCTGACATTTTTCAAATAAAGTAAAATTTCTGTATACATGCAGCGCGAAAAATGTGGACAAACATGTTTTTGATAAAAAAAACCCATTCAGTGTATATTTATTGGTTTGGGTAAAAGTTATAGCGTTTACAAACTATGGTGTAAAAAGTAAATTTTTCCCATTTTCCAGCATCTCAGCCTTTTCTGACCACCTGACATGTTTCATGAGGGGCTAAAATTCCAGGATAGTATAAATACCCCCCAAATGACCCCATTTTGGAAAGAAGACATCCCAAAGTATTCACTGAGAGGCATAGTGAGTTCATAGAAGATATTATTTTTTGTCACAAGTAAGCAGAAAATGACACTTTGTGACAAAAAAAAAAAAAAAAGTTTCCATTTCTTCTAACTTGCGACAAAAAAAAAATGAAATCTGCCACGGACTCACCATGCACCTCTCTGAATACCTTGAAGTGTATACTTTCCAAAATGGGGTCATTTGTGGGGTGTGTTTACTGTCCTCACATTTTGGGGGGTGCTAATTTGTAAGTACCCCTGTAAAGCCTAAAGGTGCTCATTGGACTTTGGGCCCCTTAGCGCAGTTAGGCTGCAAAAAAGTGCCACACATGTGGTATTGCCGTACTCAGGAGAAGTAGTATAATGTGTTTTGGGGTGTATTTTTACACATACCGATGCTGGGTGGGAGAAATATCTCTGTAAATGACAATTTTTTAATTTTTTTTACACACAATTGTCCATTTACAGAGATCTTACTCCCACTCAGCATGGGTATGTATAAAAATACACCCCAAAACACATTATACTACTTCTCCTGAGTATGGCGATACCACATGTGTGGCACTTTTTTGCACCCTAACTGCGCTAAGGGGCCCAAAGTCCAATGAGTACCTTTAGGATTTCACAGGTCATTTTCAGACATTTGTTTTCAAGACTACTCCTCACGGTTTAGGGCCCCTAAAATGCCAGGACAGTATAGGAACCCCACAAATGACCCCACAAATGACCCCATTCTAGAAAGAAGACACCCAAAGGTATTCCGTTAGTAGTACGGTGAGTTCATAGAAGATTTTATTTTTTGTCACAAGTTAGCGGAAAATGACACTTTGTGAAAAAAACCAATAAAAATCAATTTCCGCTAACTTGTGACAAAACATAAAATCTTCTATGAACTCACCGTACTACTAACAGAATACCTTGGGGTGTCTTCTTTCTAAAATGGAGTCATTTGTGGGGTTCCTATACTGTCCTGGCATTTTAGGGGCCCTAAACCATGAGGAGTAGTCTTGAAACAAAATTTCTCAAAATGACCTGTGAAATCCTAAAGGTACTCATTGGACTTTGGGCCCCTTAGCGCAGTTAGGGTGCAAAAAAGTGCCACACATGTGGTATCCCCGTACTCGGGAGAAGTAGTACAATGTGTTTTGGGGTGTATTTTTACACATACCCATGCTGGGTGGGAGAAATAACTCTGTAAATGGACAATTGTGTGTAAAAAAATCAAAAGATTGTCATTTACAGAGGTATTTCTCCCACCCAGCATGGGTATGTGTAAAAATACACCCCAAAACACATTATACTACTTCTCCCGAGTACGGCGATACCACATGTGTGGCACTTTTTTGCACCCTAACTGCGCTAAGGGGCCCAAAGTCCAATGAGTACCTTTAGGATTTCACAGGTCATTTTTGTTTCAAGACTACTCCTCACGGTTTAGGGCCCCTAAAATGCCAGGGCAGTATAGGAACCCCACAAATGACCCCATTTTAGAAAGAAGACACCCCAAGGTATTCCGTTAGGAGTATGGTGAGTTCATAGAAGTTTTTATTTTTTTGTCACAAGTTAGCGGAAATTGATTTTAATTGATTTTTTTTCACAAAGTGTCATTTTCCGCTAACTTGTGACAAAAAATAAAATCTTCTATGAACTCACCATACTCCTAACGGAATACCTTTGGGTGTCTTCTTTCTAGAATGGGGTCATTTGTGGGGTTCCTATACTGCCCTGGCATTTTAGGGGCCCTAAACCGTGAGGAGTAGTCTTGAAACCAAATGTCGCAAAATGACCTGTGAAATCCTAAATGTACTCATTGGACTTTGGGCCCCTTAGCGTACTTAGGGTGTAAAAAAGTGCCACACTTGTGGTACCTCCATACTCAGGAGAAGTAGTATAATGTGTTTTGGGGTGTATTTTTACACATACCCATGCTGGGTGGGAGAAATATCTCTGTAAATGACAATTGTTTGATTTTTTTTACACACAATTGTCCATTTACAGAGAGATTTCTCCCACCCAGCATGGGTATGTGTAAAAATACACCCCAAAACACATTATACTACTTTTCCTGAGTACGGCGGTACCACATGTGTGACACTTTTTTGCAGCCTAGGTGCACTAAGGGGCCCAACGTCCTATTCACAGGTCATTTTGAGGCATTTGTTTTCTAGACTACTCCTCGCGGTTTAGGGCCCCTAAAATGCCAGGGCAGTATAGGAACCGCACAAGTGACCCCATTTTAGAAAGAAGACACCCCAAGGTATTCCGTTAGGTGTATGGCGAGTTCATAGAAGATTTTATTTTTTGTCACAAGTTAGTGAAAAATGACACTTTGTGAAAAAAAAACAATAAAAATCAATTTCCGCTAACTTTTGACAAAAAATAAAATCTTCTATGAACGCGTCATATACCTAACAGAATACCTTGGGGTGTCTTTTTTTCTAAAATGGGGTCACTTGCGGGGTTCCTATACCGCCCTGGCATTTTACGGGCCCAAAACCGTGAGTAACCACGGAAACCAAATGTCTCAAAATGACTGTTCAGGGGTATAAGCATCTGCAAATTTTGATGACAGGTGGTCTATGAGGGGGCGAATTTTGTGGAACCGGTCATAAGCAGGGTGGCCTTTTAGATGACAGGTTGTATTGGGCCTGATCTGATGGATAGGAGTGCTAGGGGGGTGACAGGAGGTGATTGATGGGTGTCTCAGGGGGTGGTTAGAGGGGAAAATAGATGCAATCAATGCACTGGGGAGGTGATCGGAAGGGGGTCTGAGGGGGATCTGAGGGTTTGGCCGAGTGATCAGGAGCCCACACGGGGCAAATTAGGGCCTGATCTGATGGGTAGGTGTGCTAGGGGGTGACAGGAGGTGATTGATGGGTGTCTCAAGGTGTGATTAGAGGGGGGAATAGATGCAAGCAATGCACTGGCGAGGTGATCAGGACTGGGGTCTGAGGGCGTTCTGAGGGTGTGGGCGGGTGATTGAGTGCCCTAGGGGCAGATAGGGGTCTAATCTGATAGGTAGCAGTGACAGGGGGTGATTGATAGGTAATTAGTGGGTGTTTAGGGTAGAGAACAGATGTAAACACTGCACTTGGGAGGTGATCGGACGTCGGATCTGTGGGCGATCTATTGGTGTGGGTGGGTGATCAGATTGCCCGCAAGGGGCAGGTTAGGGGCTGATTGATGGGTGGCAGTGACAGGGGGTGATTGATGGGTGGCAGTGACAGGGGGTGATTGATGGGTGATTGATAGGTGATTGACAGGTGATTGACAGGTAATTAGTGGGTTATTACAGGGGAGAACAGATGTAAATATTGCACTGGCGAATTGATAAGGGGGGGTCTAAGGGCAATCTGAGCATGTAGGCGGGTGATTGGGTGCCCGCAAGAGGCAGATTAGGGTCTGATCTGATGGGTAACAGTGACAGGTGGTGATAGGGGGTGATTGATGGGTAATTAGTGGGTGTTTAGGGTAGAGAATAGATGTAAACACTGCACTTGGGAGGTGATCGGACGTCGGATCTGCGGGCGATCTATTGGTGTGGGTGGGTGATCAGATTGCCCGCAAGGGGCAGGTTAGGGGCTGATTGATGGGTGGCAGTGACAGGGGGTGATTGATGGGTGGCAGTGACAGGGGGTGATTGATGGGTGATTGATAGGTGATTGACAGGTGATTGACAGGTAATTAGTGGGTTATTACAGGGGAGAACAGATGTAAATATTGCACTGGCGAATTGATAAGGGGGGGTCTAAGGGCAATCTGAGCGTGTAGGCGGGTGATTGGGTGCCCGCAAGAGGCAGATTAGGGTCTGATCTGATGGGTAACAGTGACAGGTGGTGATAGGGGGTGATTGATGGGTAATTAGTGGGTGTTTAGGGTAGAGAATAGATGTAAACACTGCACTTGGGAGGTGATCGGACATCGGATCTGCGGGCGATCTATTGGTGTGGGTGGGTGATCAGATTGCCTGCAAGGGGCAGGTTAGGGGCTGATTGATGGGTGGCAGTGACAGGGGGTGATTGATGGGTGGCAGTGACAGGGGGTGATTGATGGGTGATTGACAGGTGATTGACAGGTGATCAGTAGGTTATTACAGGGAAGAACAGATGTAAGTAATGCGCTGGCGAATTGATAAGGGGGGGTCTGAGGGCAATCTGAGCGTGTGGGCGGGTGATTGGGTGCCCGCAAGGGGCAGATTAGGGTCTAATCTGATGGGTAACAGTGACAGGTGGTGATAGGGGGTGATTGATGGGTGATTGATGGGTAATTAGGGGGTGTTTAGGGTAGAGAATAGATGTAAACACTGCACTTGGGAGGTGATCGGACATCGGATCTGTGGGCGATCTATTGGTGTGGGTGGGTGATCAGATTGCCCGCAAGGGGCAGGTTAGGGGCTGATTGATGGGTGGCAGTGACAGGGGGTGATTGATGGGTGGCAGTGACGGGGGGTGATTGATGGGTGATTGATAGGTGATTGACAGGTAATTAGTGGGTTATTACAGGGGAGAACAGATGTAAATATTGCACTGGCGAATTGATAAGGGGGGGGGTCTAAGGGCAATCTGAGCGTGTGGGCGGGTGATTGGGTGCCCGCAAGAGGCAGATTAGGGTCTGATCTGATGGGTAACAGTGACAGGTGGTGATAGGGGGTGATTGATGGGTAATAAGTGGGTGTTTAGGGTAGAGAATAGATGCAAACACTGCACTTGGGAGGTGATCGGACGTCGGATCTGCGGACGATCTATTAGTGTGGGTGGGTGATCAGATTGCCCGCAAGGGGCAGGTTAGGGGCTGATTGATGGGTGGCAGTGACAGGGGGTGATTGATGGGTGGCAGTGACAGGGGGTGATTGATGGGTGATTGATAGGTGATTGACAGGTGATTGACAGGTAATTAGTGGGTTATTACAGGGGAGAACAGATGTAAATATTGCACTGGCGAATTGATAAGGGGGGGGTCTAAGGGCAATCTGAGCGTGTAGGCGGGTGATTGGGTGCCCGCAAGAGGCAGATTAGGGTCTGATCTGATGGGTAACAGTGACAGGTGGTGATAGGGGGTGATTGATGGGTAATTAGTGGGTGTTTAGGGTAAAGAATAGATGTAAACACTGCACTTGGGAGGTGATCGGACGTCGGATCTGCGGGCGATCTATTGGTGTGGGTGGGTGATCAGATTACCCGCAAGGGGCAGGTTAGGGGCTGATTGATGGGTGGCAGTGACAGGGGGTGATTGATGGGTGGCAGTGACAGGGGGTGATTGATGGGTGATTGACAGGTGATTGACAGGTGATCAGTAGGTTATTACAGGGAAGAACAGATGTAAGTAATGCGCTGGCGAATTGATAAGGGGGGGTCTGAGGGCAATCTGAGCGTGTGGGCGGGTGATTGGGTGCCTGCAAGGGGCAGATTAGGGTCTAATCTGATGGGTAACAGTGACAGGTGGTGATAGGGGGTGATTGATGGGTGATTGATGGGTAATTAGTGGGTGTTTAGGGTAGAGAATAGATGTAAACACTGCACTTGGGAGGTGATCTGACGTCGGATCTGCGGGCGATCTATTGGTGTGGGTGGGTGATCAGATTGCCCGCAAGGGGCAGGTTAGGGGCTGATTGATGGGTGGCAGTGACAGGGGGTGATTGATGGGTGATTGATGGGTGATTGATGGGTGATTGACGGGTGATTGACGGGTGATTGACAGGTGATCAGGGGGATAGATGCATACAGTACACAGGGGGGGGGGGGGTGTTTGGGGGGGGTCTGGGGAGAATCTGAGGGGTGGGGGGGGTGATCAGGACGGGGCAGGGGGGGAGGGGGGGGATAAAAAAAAATAGCATTGACAGATAGTGACAGGGAGTGATTGATGGGTGATTAGGGGGGTGATTGGGTGCAAACAGGGGTCTGGGGGGTGGGCAGGGGGGGGGTCCTGAGGGGTGCTGTGGGCGATCTGGGGCGGGGGGGGAAATCAGTGTGCTTGGGTGCAGACTAGGGTGGCTGCAGCCTGCCCTGGTGGTCCCTCGGACACTGGGACCACCAGGGCAGGAGGCAGCCTGTATAATACACTTTGTAAACTTTACAAAGTGTATTATACACTTTGTATGCGGCGATCGTTGTGTTAACATCCCGCCGGCGCTTCCGTATGGCCGGCGGGATGTTGCAGCGGGTGAGCGGCGTCAGGCGGAGGCGGAGGATCGCGTCACGGATGACGCGATCGCTCCGCCCATGCCCCTACAAGGACCGCCGCCATTTGTCTATACGGCGGTCCTTGCGGGGTCCACTTCCCGGCCGCCAATTGTCAATACGGCGGTCGGGAAGTGGTTAAAGGGAACCTAAATTGAGAGAGATATGGATGTTTCCTTTGAAACAATACCAGTTGCTTATCAGTCCTGCTGATCTTTTTGTCCACAGTAGTGGCTGAATCACACACCTGAAACAAGCATGCAGCTAATCTAGTCCGACTTCAGTCAGAGCACCTGATCTGCATGCTTGTTGAGGGTCTGTGGCTAAAAAGTATTACAGACACAGGATCAGCAGGAGAGTCAGGCAACTGGTATTATTTTAAAGTTTAGGTTCCCTTTAAGGACCAGAGACTTATTTTTTTCCTAATACCGAGCTGTGATCACTGTGATTTACTCACAGTAATCACGGCGCTAGCAGCCAATTGAATTAGCTGCTGACCAAAATACAGAGTTCTGCTGTCAGCATGACAGCAAAGCAAGCGGGCTGCAGCAATGAGAGAGCGCTGCAAATGGGAAGAGTGAAGAGACCGCGTTACGATAGTAATTGGAATCTACGCCCCGGCAGGAATAACAAGAGACAACAGAGCGTAGATTTCAATATCTGCTACCCAGAAGCCATTAAGGTGAATAGGGAACTATGAGGTTATCCACCTTCATGTTTTTATGCTGTCATTAAAGAAGATATCTCTTTGGAAGAGTCAGTTACATGACACAGTCAGACCTGTACATAAAATATAGAGCTGCCAGCAGAATGGGAGTTTCTTCCTTCACACAAAGCTTTCACCTGTCCCCACCCCTCCCCTCCCCACCTGAGGATGCTGATGGGATTAGCAGAGAAGTTTGGACAGCTTGTAGACCTTTCAGCCCATCAAAGCAATAGCTGACATACCCCAGAAAGTCAAAACTGCAAATCCAGCAAGCCAGATAATAAAAGAATGAATAATGTAAAAATATGTGCAGAACTTTGTGCACTGCAAAGTATTTCACATAACATGCATTACAACTACAAAGGCCTGAGCTAGGGCTTTAAGATTTGATTGATATTGGCATCTTATCAAAATGTACTTTGAAAGATGCTTCATATGAAATGTATATACTGATGTTGCAGAATGGTGTGTGCATATAAAATTGTTATTTTGTTTATTCTACTTTGAAAACATTAGACTGGCTGTACCTTTAAAACGCTAGAAAATTCTTATACTAGTATAAATATTTATATCATCTTTCTACTTAGGCAGCAATAAAAATAGCCATCTGTATTTACACTGTATAGATGTCAATCTCTTTACGTAGAGAGCATTAAGCAATAATAGGCTTGTGCTCTTTTTATGCAAACATATACACTTGCAGCTCACAATAATCTATCATTCTGAACAAATGACTGCTAGTATTAGAAAATGTCAGTGAGCATTAAGAGGCAGAACCAAATGATATCTGCTGTATCTTAGCTCACACACAGGAATTTCCCCACTGCTGTTCATGTTGTCAAGGCGTTATTAGAGCCACTCTACAGGCGCCTGAATCCAGCTCTAAATCTGAGGATTAAGGGCGATATTTTATGGGAAAGTGAGATGGCTGGCAAATGAAAGCTCTGCCAAATCACACGGACAACAAACAGGCAAATGAGCCACATAAAATATCTTCTGACAGGCTGGACTCATTTTTACACGTACAGTGGATTATTGAATTCGAGGCACTTTTCTGAAGTCAATACAATTAAGAAAATGCATCATATATAATCGGAAGTCAATAAACTGAAACTCATTATTATGACATGGAGAATTATTATAGAATCTCAGCGTTACTTATCATAAATGCCAGCAATAAGACGTATATGCCATCTGATAGATCAGTTTGTTATCAGCTTCAGCATGGGTTCTGCTACACCTAAGAAAAACCTGCTGCCCTTACTGCAGGATTCCAGAACTGACAAATATACGTGCATGAAGTAATTCACAGAGATTGATCCTGCACTGGTCTACCTCCTTGATCTGAACAGCAAACTTTTGTCAGTTCATGGCCAAGATAATTGCAATGTGGTGTATAATATATGGAAGTCAGGGCAGTTTCTAGGCCATAGAGCTTCAGGGCAAGGGTGTATAAAGTGTGCGCCCCCCACCCGATTAGACTCAGGCACACTATGACGATGCTAGCCCCCAGTATTAGTAAGCCAGACGTAACTAATATACTGGGGGGCAGTATACAGCCCCCCAGTATAGGTAGTCACAAGAGCTCCCAGTATTAGGTAGCCACATGCAGCCCCTCCCCCTGGTATAAGATGCCCCCAATACAGCTAGGCAGTGAGCCCCCCTTCCTTGTAGGTAGTCAGGGAGGCCACCATGTAAGTAACCTGGGAGCCCGAGCTGTAGGTAGCCAGTGAGCCCCCATTTTTGTAGAGAGAGAGCCCTCTGTAGATAACCATATATGCATACATGTAAAAAGGGCTCCTGGAAAAAAGGGCTCCAGATGTAGCCAATAAATGTGATTTTTGTTATAAAGGGTACCATATATAGCCGATAAATGTGATTTAATTTATAAAAGGGCGCCAGATATGTTGGCAATAAACATGATTTTGTTTAGAAAGAGCTGAATATAGCTGATAAATGTAATGGGGGGGGGGGGGGGGGGGTGGAGTGGGGGAGGCTGTAACTGGTAGCAGTAACAGCACCCCCTAGAGGGAACTGTTACTGCTACCAGTGACAGGGACAGGATGCTAGGAATTAGGAAACTGCCTGCATCCATCTCTGCCATTTCGACTCAGGTTGTACCTTGCCCTGCCTGCCCCTAGAAACGGGCATGATGGTTGCAGATCCAAGCACACAAAAAGGGTTGTTTTGAAGATGACATATATTTAAGGCAAGGCCATTTTCCAAAAAATGTATATTTTTGTACAGAATTGTTATCCACTTAAGACCATTAGTGAGTAAAATTGTAATTTATATTTCAATGCATAATTGAATGTTAAATGGGCTTATGTAACGTTTGCGGAATCGTTTTCGCGGTCAGCGCACAAGATGCGCACTGACACAGCGAAAACCTTCCACAAGCGTATAATTGGGTGAACCCAGGCTAGGTGCAATGCACCAGCAGGGGGCAATTCTCATCAGCAGATGGTGCTGTGGAGTGCAGACGAGCACAGCCTCTGCACGGCCACAAATGCCAGATGGGAATTGTACAGATCTAAGACAGTGCGGGGTTGAACAGCCCTTAAAGAGAAGAGCACATAGATAGGCTAAATGTGTGTTCCCCAATTTAGTTGCCACACAGCGATGGTGAACACACATTCGCAGAAACAAAGTATGAACGCGATCGCGAGAGAGGCGATCGCCAGATGTGACACAAGGCAGATCAGAACAGAACACAAGAGTAGCAAAGGCACAGCAAACGACAATGAGAAAATAACGAAAATAACATACGCTAACTAAACGCGAACACCGCACTCATTCGCAACAGCGAACGCGTTTACAGCGCGATCTCTGCACGTTAAGCGCACAGAAAAAAGCACGCCTAACTAACCACCGACAGACAAACACGAAACAGAGGACGTGAGCGCTTGCTTAACGGTTACCTCACCGAGCCTACAGCAAGCGTTCATATCAGACAAGACAGACAAACGGACGGGAAACAGGATATTATTATTATTATTTATTGTATTTATAAAGCGCCAACATATTACGCAGCACTGGACAATAAATAGGGATACATATAATATTTAGGGGTGACATACAGCAAAATGACAATACCTGAATACAAGAAAGACCAGATCATGCAGCACAGTATGAGTACAAGGTAATGCTTAGTCAGTCACTGGATGGGAGCATGGAGATTAGGCAAGTTAGGTTCACTCAGATCCATAGCATGGGTGCACAGTAATGGAGGTGCATGATCAGGTAGGACTCAAAAGGAGGAGGACCCTGCCCAAAGGCTTACAATCTAAAGGGAGAGGTAGGGACACGAGAGGTAGGAGACCAGAGTTCAGCTGTGGGTTTAGAGCACTTGTAAGGGGTAGTAGGCCAGAGTGAAAAGGTGAGTTTTTAGGGCTTTCTTGAAGATGTTGAAGGAGGGGGCTGCCCTAATGGGTGGAGGTAGTAAGTGCCATAGTGTTGGAGCAGCTCTTGAGAAGTCCTGAAGGCGTGCATGGGACTGGGTGATGCGGGGGGCAGTTAGGCGAAGTTCATTGGAAGAGCGGAGTGAGCGACTAGGTGTGTACCTCTGAGTAAGATCAGAAATGTAGGTTGGACAGGTTTTGTGGACAGATTTGTAGGTCAGACACAGTATCTTGTATCTGATTCTGGACTGGATAGGAAGCCAGTGGAGGGATTCAAGGAGGGGATCCGCCATGGTGGAGCGATGGGAGCAGTGGATAATTCTGGCTGCCGCATTCATGATGGACTGCAGTGGGGCTGTTCGGGTCATAGGGAGACCAGACAGCAGGGCATTGCAGTAGTCAAGGTGGGAAATTATGAGGGCATGGATGAGGAGTTTGGTGGTGGCAGAGGTCAGGAAAGGGTGAATCTTACAGATGTTACGAAGGTGGAAGTTGCAGGACTTTGTGAGGTTTTGGATGTGGGGAGTGAAGGAGAGTGCGGTGTCCAGGGTGAAACCCAGGATAGGAAAGATCCACTGCTCTTTCCGCCAGAGCGAGTGCGATCTGGGTACAGGAACAAGAAAGCAGATCAGAAGGATCCACAACCGCTACCGCAAGGGGCTAGTGCGATCCAAGCACGGCAGACAGATGAGATAGCAGGGAGCAACCGCTGCTCCAGCTATACTCCAAGAACAAAGATCAGAAGGATCCACAGCCGCTACCGCTAGAGGCTAGTGCGATACAAACACGACAGACAGATGAGGTAGCCGGTAGCAACCGCTGCTCCAGCTTACACTCCAAGAACAAAGATCAGAAGGATCCACAGCCGCTACCGCTAAAGGCTAGTGCGATCCAAACAAGACAGACAGATTAACAGAAGGGGCTACCAGTAGCGACCGCTGCTCTGGTTAGCACCCCAGACAGACAGAACGATTTCCTGACAACCACCGTTGGTGACAGGACAATCGCAACAGAGAGGCAATACAGACAACACAGATAACAATCTAACTGCACTGGGAAACTGCCTACTGCAGTCCCAAGAATTACTCTAAGATAACTTTGACAAGAAACATCATGGCTGACACTCTAGGAGTTTTTCAACAAACCCTGAAGGGATGACCAGCCAAGGACTCTGGGAAACATAGCTCTTTATACTGCCAGCCTACAAAGGAGTTAGCTGGGTGATTTGCATAACCAATGTATGCAAATTCCTCAGCAGCAGAGCAGATCAGAAACTTGCAAAGGAAAGACAGGTCTCTCTTCCAGAGACCTGCAGCCCACAGACTAGAGGAATGGTCAAACAGCTGTATGCCTGTGCAGCCAGCTGAGCGGATCATTACAGCTTACATTTCACAAAGCTGATATAAGTAATTGCACATCAACATAATAAGGGTGGAGTAGAGAAAAGACTGGAACTTCAATAGCGCTTAAGTCTGTTCCTAACAGCTGTGAGCTGGGTGCTCTGTAAGGCATAGTATGTACTCCTAGTAATGACAGAGGTGAAGCATTCTAGGGTAAAGGTGAAGCAGCTGGCTGCAGTGTTTAAGCAAATTGCATCATGCTGTGCTGTGATGGAAAGTGTTATTAAAAGTATCTGCAATGCATTAGTAAGCTCTATTTGCCCACTTAATCTGAATCAAAATGACAAGTACTTGGCAAGAGGGTTCAGACCAATGCAAGCCCACAGAAGGTTGCCAACAAATGGGACATTCACCACATAATAGGTGGTAGCTATGCTCAACTAAGTATACAGAGAGAGTAGCTGCAATCACCTGTTGCCAGAGCCCAGTATTTTCAGAGATTTTGCAAATTAAGATAGATGCTAACCTACCACAATCCTAAGGTAAATATATACATAAAACTTTTGAGGCCCAAACTATTCTTCACTGTTATTGCCACAGGTTGATATCTGGTCAGGTTGAATATTTTTGTCAGATTACTTTATTCCTGGGCTCCTCCTGCCTGTCCTCCTCTTCCCTGCCATCCTCCCCTTGTTACAGGACAGGACATACCAACTGGCTGAGCTTACTTTAAAAGAACTGTCATGGAATGTCTACTTTTGTTTTGGAAAATAAAATGTTATATTATGTCAGTGACTTGTTGAATATACTGAAAGGAATACATTACAGTTTATATAGTGTCATTATAATCAACTATAATCAACATGCAGTACAAGTTATGCAAGGTGCAATAATGACGAGCATAACACAAAAAGAACAGCAAGAAAAGCAAACTGATGATTTAAAATTTCCGGAATTGAATGTATACTGATGTTTTCAAAGGCTTAATTTGTTAGATACAGGTAAGTATAAAGATACAGGTAAGTATAAAGTATCATAAAGGAAAATGTCAAAATTACCTAATGTAAGCAGCAGGTGTTAGCATCTTCCCTTTTCTTTATCATAGAAGCCTCGATCTTGGATGTATCTAGACCAGTGAGGACTACAAAACTCAACAACTCAGTCATCTGTTATTCCTATTGTACAATGTGGTGTTATTTAGTTTGCTTCACAACAAAAAAAATGTTCTACTTAAAAAATGTACTCATTTCACCAATAGAAAAGCCCCCAAAACTACTAAAATTTAATTTTCTGTTTAAAGCTGTATATTTAAAAAAAAATAAATTCAATTTAATACACAGATTAAACAAACGAGGAAAAAAAATACAATAAAGCCCTTAGAAATATCTGTCAGCTAGTTATCAAGATCTTAAAGAATAAAGGATGATTAATAAAGCGAGGTTAACTCTGAAACCATCTTGCCCTCCACACATAACTCAGTTTTGTTGACCAGTCAAGATCCTTTTTTATACTGCAGTAATTGTTTTTTTCCCCTCACTGTATATGCTAAACAAGTGGCATACAAAAGGTTAAAAGAGTCCATTTTCAAAGCAGGATTTGCTTGCCTATTATTCATTATGTGACAAAACCCCTAAAACTTCCTTTTAGAAGAGAAAGAGAAGAATTTCATTTGGACTTCCAATAAAATCTGAATAGCTTGTAGAATAACTTCTTTTAATCTCGGTTGTAAAACTTGGGTGGGCAAAATTCCCTCCATCCTGAGAGACTTGACTGTTTTGAGGTTTTTATGGGGATGGATATAGTGATCTGTCTTTAGAAAGTGCTATTTTATGCCCTGACCTGCTTTCTTCTATAGAGAACACATCCCTCCAAATCTGCCATCCCCTACTTTAAACATTTATGGAAGCTTTCAGACAGCCTGAGCCAAGAGCCAGTGACCTATGTAGTGATATCTTCTTCACTTGTTTGTATCTGCTTCACGGGACCAACAGGTCTAGCTTGTCAAATACGAGTGTGTCTTTTTACTGCTCTCCCTGGCACTGTTTGTTGGTATCAGACAGACTTTTCTTTTGTACACAGAGGAACAGCTAAAAAGTTTGAATGATTTAAGTGCTTACTGAATTATTTCATTAAGAATATTAATCATAGCTTAACCCTCCTGGCGGTTTGCAAAAAAATCGCCAGGGGGCAGCAAATCTTTTTTTTTAATTTTTTTTTTTTTTTCATGTAGCGAGACAAAGTCTCGCTACATGATAGCCGCTGCTCAGCGGCATCCCCCCAGCCCCTCCGATCGCCGCCGGCGATCGGCGATCAGGAGATCCCGTTCAAAGAACGGGATCTCCTGGAGGGCTTCCCCCATCGCCATGGCGACGGGGCGGGATGACGTCAACGACGTCGTAACGTCATAGGGGATTCCGATCCACCCCATAGAGCTGCCTGGCACTGATTGGCCAGGCAGCGCACGGGGTCTGGGGGGGGGGGGGGGCGGCTGCGGCGCGACGGATAGCAGCGGATCGGCGGGTAGCGGCGGCGATCGGGCACTGCACGCAGCTAGCAAAGTGCTAGCTGCGTGCAGGGAAAAAAAATTATGCAAATCGGCCCAGCGGGGCCTGAGCGGTGCCTTCCGGCGGCATAGCCCGAGCTCAGCTCGGGCTTACCGCCAGGAAGGTTAAATAAAACATTTGCAGAGTGAAAAAATAGACAGTGAAGTTGAAGAACAAAAAAATCAAAAACTAAAGATCAAACAAAGAACAGTTTTTAGTACTGGCTTAAAATATGTTCACTAGCATCAGCTAAAATAAAACAAAAAACTCAAATCCAATAATGCTAAAATCACTTATCCACGCCTCTGCTATGCCATATATTACCCACATGCAGAGGCATCCACAACGTATCAAATTAACTCAGTCTGGGTTAGAAATGGGCTTTCATATTTGAATGCAATTATAGTCTACGCTGCACATCACTGGGGCAGTGAGGTAACATAAAAATATACAACACTATATAGACATAAGAAGCTTTTCTGTTCCTGAAACTGGATAATTATGGTTAAAAAGGGTATTCTGAATAATTTATTACATTCTACTATGTGTCATTATGTCTCCTCTTCAAGTAAAGAGGACTCATGTGGTACTGTTGCTATATTCATTTTCATTAAAAAGGAAATTGCATATTGAATTGGTGTATAAATTATTTTGTAATTTATTGTTATTAATGCTAGTCATAAAATGTAATAAAGGATCTCTAATGAAAGACAATACTACTTCAATATCCATCAATCGGCTGTGGGAAACAAGAAGCAAGTGATTTATTCAGGAGGCCTTTCCCTGATGGGAATGGACCCATAGACATATAAATCACTTATCTTCAGTATAATTAACAGGTCACCACAGAATCAGTTGGCTGATCACCTAAGCAAGTGGTTTACCAACAATGACTGGGAACTAAACAACTTTGTGGTTTTTTTTCCATCTAACTGAAATACGGGGGCACCCATAGATCTTTTAGCAATCTCACAAAACTCCAAGTTTTAAATTTTTTTCAGTTGATACCTTCACTGCTCATTAGCAGGAGCAAACTATTTAATCCAACCATAGAACTTCGCACCGAGCGCTACATTTCCACCCTTTTTTTCTAATTTCAGACAAAGTTATTAGACCAGTTAGTCAGCATTTTCCTAAAATGTCTCCCCCTTTCCATATCAACCATGAGTTGACCTTTCCTATGTTTTGTACAGAAGGATAACTTCACTCCCTAGACATTGGAAGATATCTGGAACAAACATACACCTTCAGAATTTCAGACAGATTAGTCATAACTCTCCACAGTCTTAAAGGACTTACGAGGCGAAAAAGACCTAAAAAGTTAAATACCTGCATGTAATAGCAATGCACGGAGGGCGCCGTCCGCGTCCTCCGTGCCGTTCTGCCGGGTCCCCACAACTCAATGTGCCCCCCGGTTGCGTGGATCAGGGGGGGAGGCCCTAGAGCTGCGCAGCCGCACTCGCGCATATGCGGACTGCGCAGCGGTGGCCAGCTCCGGCGGCCATCTTTGTGGAGGAGGAAGAGCCCGACCCGGGCTGGGGGGTCGGGACCGGCCGGGGGGCACATTGAGCTGCGGGGACCCGGCGGAACGGCACGGAGGGCGCGGACGGCGCCCTCCGTGCATTGCTATTACATGCAGGTATTTAACTTTTTAGGTCTTTTTCGCCTCGTAAGTCCTTTAAAGAGAACCAGAGACGAAGCACCCTCATGTATTTTATTACATTTATCAGTGAGAACATGACAGTAAACACCTACCCTGCTTTTAGTTTCATTGTTATCTGCTTAATTAGTCTATTAGCAACTGTGATAAGAATCCACCGACTATTCAGTCGAGGTTTGACCTGGAATCATTATAGCTGAGTCACTCTTCTGTGATGTCTTTTCAAGCCCAAGCCTTCCCCTCTCCTGGCTTAGATTTCCTGCTTTGCATACTGAGAGCTGTGATGACTGGGAGGGGCTGCACTGCTGAGAGAGAAGCTCTGTGGCTGTAATATGATCCCTGTGTGCTCTGTGTGCACTAGATACTGACTGCAGTTTCATTCCTATGAGAGACACTTCCTACAGGCAGTACATCATACCAAAATGAAAGCACACAGATGAGCCTTTCTCATATAGCCTAGATAGCAGCCTAGTCTCATATAGCATAGACAGCACATCCAGAACAACTCATATAACCCGGAAGGAGAAGGGATATGAGCCGGCGGCCATATTTGATTTTTCCTGGAGCAATAATGGATAAAAAACACTAAAAAAGGCACACCAGAGCGGCGAAATTATCAGGTAGAGCATTTATTCTTTACAAGCTATCAACTGATATATTTATTTTGTGTGAAACGTTCATCTCTGGTTCCCTTTAAGAAGGGTATGAAAACCTCAGCCAAAATTACTGTCTTCTAGTCTGTCAAGATCAATCAAAAAGTTACCGCCTTAAAAGTCTTTGAATTTCACAAGAAGACCATGCTTGCTCCACCAGGGAAATAGCTGACAACTTTTTTAACCACCTCAGTGTATCTGGACGACTGTAGTCGTCCAAATAGACACCGCTCAAGTCTAACTGGTATATGCATCCAGTGTTATAGCGGCCGGTGCGACTGCCACTGTTACCCAGCGGCATTCCCATAGCAGTGATTGGGGAAGTTAACCAAGGGTTCCCCTAACCAATCGCAGTGCCTGGAATGAACGGACATGACCCCATTCAAGGGCCATGTCCATTCATAATGATGGAACTAAATTAAAGTAAAGTGAAGTAAAAAAAAAAAATTAAATTAAGAACTTCCTGATAAACCAAGCTAGTGTTTATACCACCATCTAGTGGCGAAAAGTTAAACTGCACACACTACACATTTTTAATAAAAAAAAAATACAGTTAATCCCTTCCATGTTAAAAATAACATTATTGTTGCCTTAGGGATTCAACTTTTTATTAATATGTATGTCATGAGGGTATATTACTGCTATTTCAGTACATAAGGGCTTGCAATTGACCGGACAAAAAAAAAAAAGAAAGAATACACCTTTATGTTCAAATATTATATTGCCACCACATATTATACTAGGAGCATAATTTAAATGTTGTGATAGCCAGGACTAATGGGCAAATAAAATGGGGTTAGTTTTATTTATAGTAGCATTGATTATTTTGAAACTATAGAGGAGGGAATTGGAGAAATAGTGCATTTCTTTTCATTTGTTTCTTATATTTGCCTATAAAATGCATAGAAGATAAAGTAATTACTGAAAACAAGTATCGCCCACAAAAAGCCAAGATATAGATCATTCACGTGTGAGAAGCAGTTCTAAAGTTATAGACAAATGAATGGGAGGAGCGCTGACAGGTGAAAATGGCCTTGAGGCTGAAATGGTTAAAAGTATTCGTAGAAATGGTGTGCAAAGATTGGGGTGGTTTTGGGTGTGGGGTTTTGGGGTTCAGTGTTTCTTAGGTAAATGGGGTGATCAGGGCCGGCCTTTGACCTGAGCGACCGGAGCGATCGCTCAGGGCGCCGGCTTCAGGGGGGGCGCTCCTGCCTCTGGCAATAAAAAGTAGGCGGACAACTATGGCACAAACTGCGAGCAGAGCAGGCTGTTGTCCAGTGCAGAAGCGGGCACTAGGACCTGGAGGAGACATACTTCTCCAACGCTCGGACTTCCTTATCAGCCCCCCTCCCCGCCCCTTCAAGCACGCTGGATGGATAGAGGAGCAGTCCGAGGTGGCGAGGTAATCCTCTTGTGGGCTGTTAGAATTTGTGTCGTTTTCTTTCTGGAGCAAGCTCCTACAAACTGTCTTGTCCTGTCTGCCGCTGCTAGAATGTAGTGTGTGTAGCTGTGTGTATATATAGACTATGTGTAGTATGTGTGTGTAGCTGTGTGTATATAGACTGTGTGTGTGTGTAGCTGTGTGTGTGTATATAGACTGTGTGTGTGTATGTGTGTGTGTGTGTGTGTAGCCGTGTGTATATAGACTGTGTGTAGCTGTGTGCATGTAGACTGTGTGTAGCTGTGTGTATATAGACTGTGTGTAGCTGTGTGCATATAGACTGTGTGTGTGTGTGTGTGTGTGTGTGTGTGTGTGTGTGTAGCTGTGTGTATATAGACTGTGTGTAGCTGTGTATATAGACTGTGTGTGTGTGTGTGTGTGTGTGTGTGTAGCTGTGTGCATATAGACTGTGTGTAGCTGTGTGCATATAGACTGTGTGTAGCTGTGTATATAGACTGTGTGTGTGTAGCTGGCTGTGTATATAGACTGTGTGTAGTGTGTGTGTGCAGCTGTGTATATAGACTGTGTGTAGTGTAGTGTAGTGTGTATGTAGCTGTGTGTATATAGACTGTGTGTGTGGCTGTGTATATAGACTGTGTGTGTGTAGCTGTTTATATAGACTGTGTGTAGTGTAGTGTGTGTGTGTGTGTGTGTCTGTGTAGCTGTGTATATAGACTGTGTGTCTAGCTGTGTATGTGTAGTGTGTGGCCGTGTATATAGATTGTGTGCATGTGTAGCGTGTGACCGTGTATATAGATTGTGTGCGTGTGTAGCGCGTGGCCGTGCATGTAGATTGTGTGCGTGTGTAGCGCGTGGCCGTGTATGTAGATTGTGTGCGTGTGTAGCGTGTGGCCGTGTATGTAGATTGTGTGCGTGTGTAGCGCGTGGCCGTGTATGTAGATTGTGTGCGTGTGTAGCGCGTGGCCGTGTATGTAGATTGTGTGCGTGTGTAGCACGTGGCCGTGTATGTAGATTGTGTGCGTGTGTAGCATGTGGCCGTGTATGTAGATTGTGCGAGTGTGTAGCGTGTGGCCATGTATATAGATTGTGCGAGTGTGTAGCGTGTGGCCGTGTATATAGATTGTGTGCGTGTGGCCGTGTGTATAGATTGTGTGCGTGATTGTGTAGTGTGTGTGTGTGTGTGTGTGTGTGTGTGTATAGTGTGAGTGTGTAGTGTGTGTGCGCATACGTGCATAGATCTGCTGTCTGCCTGTTTTCTGTTTTGTGGCTGGGGGTGCTGCATTATGCTGGGCATACACGGCTCGTTTTTGCCACTTTTTCGCCGCTTGATTCTGCAGTCGGTTCTCTTATCTTCCGCTCGTTTTTCTTATCTTTTCCATTCAGTGCTGTCACAAATCGAGCAGCGAAACGATCGAGCGGGAGATCGGACATGTCGGAAATTATCTATCAAGCCATCTAAATGGCTCAAAAACAAACTGTGTATTCCCAGCATTGTTTGTGGTGGATTGCCCAGTGGAGGGGATGGGGGGCAGATAGATGGGGGACATCCCAAAGTGTGTGCGTACGCGCAACCGCACGTGCAAAGAGGATGAAACGGGGGGGGGGCACCAAAATCAGGTTTCGCTCAGGGCGCTGTGAAACCTAAGGCCGGCCCTGGGGGTGATGCAGGGGGATAAGAGGCAATACTAAATGTGCACTTGGAGATATGAGAAACCTGTGTTGAATGCGTATTGTGTCATGTCTATATTCTTGTAAATTATGTATATTTATGCTTTGAAAACAATTTTATATATATATATATCTATATATATATATATATATATATATATATATACTAAAAAAAGAAATGGTGTGCAAAGCAGCCAGATGGTCCACCAATGCATATATTCTTGAGAGCTATCTGGGTCCTAAACCTGGGTAAAATTTATTTAATGCCCATGGTGGGCTAAATTACCTATTTAGAAGTGTCCTGGCTCTGCTCATTGCTGTTAGAGCCCCCCTGAGTCCCTCACTGCTCCCGTGTCACCTGAAAGTTCCTCCAAGCTATTGTGAAGTGGGCAATAGGGTGTTTTAAGCTGCGCCTGTGCAGTAAAAGATCTACATAGCTCCCAACTGTCCCTCTTTTGGAGGGACAGTCCCTCTTTGAGAGCCCTGTCCCTCTGTCCCTCTTTCCTCCTCATTTGTCCCTCTTTCTGGACTTTGTCCCTCTTTCTATGTGAATAAATATATTTATCTACAAAAAATGTGTTTGATTGACTCTAAACTTTATTCTCATCCAATAAATTGATATATTACTAATTTTAACCACTTTACCTCCGCAGTGCTAAATTTCTCCGTCGCTCTGCGCACTGCTTCACCCCCAGGGACGGAAAAAGGCGTATGTTTCTGTTCACATGCTGGGAGTGGGCGGGGGAACGCGCTCGCACACTCTAGCCAGCCTGCACAGCAGTTGACAAATTGGACATTAGGAACAAGTGTTCCTAAATCCAATTAGAGTCCCCGATTGATGTATGAAGGCTGCTTCAAACAGAAGCAGTCTTCATAACAAACTGAGGGCACATTGTTATTGTGTCCGTGTGCGCGCGATCGCGCGTGCACACACCCACCCGCACAGCCCCTGCAGTCCATTGATTAGTTATTGGGGACCCCAGTCCCCAATAACCAATCATACCACATGACAAATAAATGAATGGAGACTGCCTCTGCTTGAGGCAGTCTTCATTCATAACAACAGTTATAAACAAAGGTGCAGCGCGCGATCGCGCACCCCTGCACCGCGTGCGCGCACATGCACACCAGCTCCACAGTCCATTAATTGGTTTTGGGGACCCCAGTCCCCAATAACCAATCATATTGCCTAATAAATAAATGAATGAAGACTGCCTGGGAGGAGTGAAAAATTCTCTGGTTTTTAAGGGGAAAACTCCTCAGATGTGAAGTGGTTAAACTATTAATATGAAGGAATATGAACCAGGATAAAAAGGACCAGTGTGGTTTGAATGATAACTCAACATATTTTTCTTATGAAATCTTTATGGTATGTGTGACTAAGGGTATGACAGGGGCGTGGCTTAAGTGTCCCTCTTTCTCATCTCAAAAAGTTGGGAGCTATGGATCTATAGTGTTGCTAGGGTGAGCTTCCTGGTTTCATTTTGGATGGGAGTATTCCGTTGAACATGACCAGGAACGGGGGTCCCAATGACAACGAGAAGTGCCAGGACATTTGTTCAAAGGTAATCATGGGCTTTACTTAAAAGATTTTACCACCATTCAGGTGTACAGTAAACAAATAGTTTTGACTGGAGTTCAGCTGCTACACAAATGTTTGGTTGGTAAGAGAGAGAAAATATAATTTCACTCTTGACAGTTTTAGAGACATGATTTAGAATTAAAAACTGGTTAAGATTTGCAATGAAAATCTTTACCCTACTTTGATCTGAATACTGAGAATTTTGGATAAGGAAATAGAGACATTGTAACATTATTTAAGATAAGCAGGCTTGCTCTTAGCACTATATTATATTTCATTTGATGGCCTGTATTTGTTCTTAAAGTGTGTTTCCAATAAATGTGATATATGAGAATTTCTGTAGTTCTTGACTTTATGAGAAGAGTGACCTCTGCTGTCAGACATGTGATAATACATCTCAAACACAGAGGAAATCCAGGTACAAGATAGGGCTAGTTTTCTGGCATTGCTATTTCCAAGAACAGTTGCAAATTGTGGAAATATGCAGCTATGTTTGCACTTTAAAATGTCACTAGCACTTCTGTCTAAACAGATGAATTCATGTTTACTCTAATTACAACTAATTATCTCCACATATTACAACATAATATTAGCAGATGAAAGTCATTTTATTTTTTTAATGCAGACATAAAAACAGTTGCAGTGCTGGGCCGAAATTACGCATTAGCGTAATTACGCATCGTAATTCACTACAAATGCACCGTAAGCGTTACGTGTAAGGTTACGGTATTACGCGTAATTAATTACGCGTAGACCGTAGGTTACATTATTACGCGTAACAAATTACGTGTAAGACAGTAAACTCCCATTGAAATTACACAGTCTGCCGTAATCGCGTAATATTACGCTCCCGTATAATATAAAAAAGCCGCCGACTTTAAGGGTTAATAGCAAAGCCCCCTTAAGTGCTAAGAGCCTCAAATTTGGAGAATATATTAAGGAGATCAGAAGGAATAAGAGGAAAAAATTTTTTTTCAAAAAGACCTTATAGTTTTTGAGAAAATCGATGTTAAAGTTTCAAAGGAAAAATATATACATTTAAAAACCCGCCGACTTTAACGGTTAATAGCAAAGCCTGCTTAAAATTTAGGAACACCAAATTCACAGGGTATATTAAGGGGATCAGTGGGAATAAGAGGAAAATTTTTTTTTTCAAAAAGACCTTATAGTTTTTGAGAAAATCGATTTTTAAGTTTCAAGGGCAAAAATGTCTTTTAAATGCGGAAAATGTCAGGTTTTTTTGCACAGGTAACAATAGTGTTTTATTTTCATAGATTCCCCCAAGTGGGAAGAGTTTTACTTACTTCGTTCTGAGTGTGGGAAATATTAAAAAAAAACGACGTGGGGTCCCCCCTCCCAGACCTCTTTAACCCCTTGTCCCCCATGCAGACTGGGATAGCCAGAATGCGGAGCACCGGCCGCGTGGGGCTCCGCACCCTGACTATACCAGCCCGCATGGTCCATGGATTGGGGGGTCTCGGAAGGGGAGGGGCAGCCAAGCTTTCCCCTCCCCCTCCGAGCCCTTGTCCAATCCAAGGACAAGGGGCTCTTCTCCACCTCCGATGGGCGGTGGAGGTGGAGGCCGCGATTTCCTGGGGGGGGGGTTCATGGTGGCATCTGGGAGTCCCCTTTAAAAAGGGGTCCCCCAGATGCCCACCCCCCCTCCCAGGAGAAATGAGTATAGAGGCACCTGTACCCCTTACCCATTTCCTTTAAGAGTTAAAAGTAAATAAACACACAAACACATAGAAAAAGTATTTTAATTGAACAAAAAACATAACCACGAAAAAAGTCCTTTAATATTCTTAATTAACCATTAATACTTACCTGTCCCTTTAAAAGCCAGTTCCCACGCAATATCCTCGGAAATATACTAATCAGTTACAATGTAACAAAGTTGTTACAATGTAACAACTTTGTTACTTTGTAACACCACCGCACCCGACGTCACTCGCCGCTCACCCGCCGGACGCCGCATACACTTACGCTAAGTCCCCGCCGGCTCCCGCCGTCCACCCCGACCACACGTGTCACCCATATACATGCTGGCACCCATGGGTGCCAGCATGTATATAGGTGACATGTGGGAGAGGCGGGGAGGGCAGCGGAGCCGGCGAGGACTTAGCGTCCTAAACCCCACAGAGCTCTGAGCTATATAGCTCAGAGCTCTCGAAAGCATCTTTGTATTTGGGCTCCAAGGAGCCCCATTGGTCCTTAGCAGACCAATGGGGTTCCTTCTGATTTGAAGGAACCCCATTGGTCTGCTAAGGACCAATGGGGCTCCTTGGAGCCAAAATACAAAGATGCTTTAGAGAGCTCTGAGCTATATAGCTCAGAGCTCTGTCGGGTCCGTGCAGTGCAGACGCGTATGCGGCGGCGGCGAGTGACGTCGGGTGCGGCGTAGTTACAATGTAACAAAGTTGTTACATTGTAATAACTTTGTTACATTGTAATTGATAGAACATTTCCGAGGCTATTTCGAGGGATCATTTATTTAAAGGGACAGGTAAGTATTAATGGTTAATTAAGAATATTAAAGGACTTTTTTCGTGGTTATGTTTTTTGTTCAATTAAAATACTTTTTCTATGTGTTTGTGTGTTTATTTACTTTTAACTCTTAAAGGAAATGGGTAAGGGGTACAAGTACCTCTATACTCATTTCTCCTGGGAGGGGGGGTGGGCATCTAGGGGAACCCCTTTTTAAAGGGGACTCCCAGATGCCACCATAAACCCCCGCCCCCAGGAAATCGCGGCCTCCACCTCCACCGCCCATCGGAGGTGGAGAAGAGCCCCTTGTCCTTGGATTGGACAAGGGCTCGGAGGGGGAGGGGAAAGCTTGGCTGCCCCTCCCCTTCCGAGACCCCCCAATCCATGGACCATGCGGGCTGGTATAGTCAGGGTGCGGAGCCCCACGCGGCCGGTGCTCTGCATTCTGGCTATCCCAGTCTGCATGGGGGACAAGGGGTTAAAGAGGTCTGGGAGGGGGGACCCCACGTCGTTTTTTTTTTATATTTCCCACACTCAGAACGAAGTAAGTAAAACTCTTCCCACTTGGGGGAATCTATGAAAATAAAACACTATTGTTACCTGTGCAAAAAAACCTGACATTTTCCGCATTTAAAAGAAATTTTTGCCCTTGAAACTTAAAAATCGATTTTCTCAAAAACTATAAGGTCTTTTTGAAAAAAAAATTTTTCCTCGTATTCCCACTGATCCCTTTAATATATCCTGTGAATTTGGTGTTCCTAAATTTTAAGCAGGCTTTGCTATTAACCGTTAAAGTCGGCGGGTTTTTAAATGTATAAATTTTTCCTTTGAAACTTTAACATTGATTTTCTCAAAAACTATAAGGTCTTTTTGAAAATTTTTTTTTCCTCTTATTCCTTCTGATCTCCTTAATATATTCTCCAAATTTGAGGCTCTTAGCACTTAAGGGGGCTTTGCTATTAACACTTAAAGCCGGCGGCTACCTAACATTGATCCATGCGTCAACTTTTCCGCTTGGCAGCATGACCTTACGCATTAATTGCTAGTAGAATTTTACGCGTAAGCCTATAACGTAACAACCTGAATTACGGTATTCTTACGCATAATTGCGTAAGGGCTATGCGTAATTACAGACATGTACCGTAATTCAATGTCTACGCCGTAAGCGTAATTCCGTAATGCGTAATAGCGTAAAATTACGCGTAATGATCCGTAAGCGTAGCTTTTACCATTACGCCCAGCACTGAACAGTTGTATCAAGTAATAAAAACTAGGCACTGCTACCTCCCCAATCCACACCTCTCACCAGTTTCAGTACCTGCCCTTGCTCTAACAGCAGTTCTGAAACTGTAAGGAGTGCAGCCAGTCAGTTCTCACCAAGTCACATGATCAGTGTGGTCATAGACTCACTTGGTAGCAGGAAAAAAGTTTGCCTGCCTGCTGGCGGCTAGTGGATGAAAAGGGTGCCACTATAGACTTTAATGCAATTATCCTTAATACAGCTAAAAAAAGCAGAAAAAAAGGCGCCTGAGAAATAGTGTTAACAACATTAGAACATTAAAGTTCTTGAAGTAGGTTATCGTTTTAGAAGCTTGCAACGTTATAGTTTTTGTTATATTATTTTATTTGTATGTACAGATTTTACGTTATCAAAGATATTATCGTTTCTATGTGTAAAAGGGTGTTTCTGCAGGGGGAGTGGTTAGAGTTAGGCACTGCCAGGGGGGTGGTTAGGGTTAGGCACCACCCAGGGGGTGGTTAGAGTTTGGCAACACCAGGGGGATTAGGGTTAGGCACCACCAGAGGGGTGGTAAGGTTTAGTCACCACTGGGGGTTTTAAGGGTTAGGCACCACCGGGGGTGGTTAGTAGAGATGGCTCGAACCTCCGATTTTCGGTACGTGAACCTCAAACATGAACTTGAGCAAAAGTTCGGTTCGCGCAAACTTTCGCCAACCACAATAGACTTCAATGGGGAGGCGAACTTTGAAAACTATAAACATTTACGCTGGCCACAAAAGTGATGGAAAAGAGGTTTCAAGGGGTCTAACACCTGAGTTTTTGCATGGCAGAGTGGGATACACGCCAAAAGTCCCGGGGAAAAGTCTGGATTTGGCGCACAGCAGCGTTTTAAGGGCAGAAATCACATTGCATGCTAAATTGTAGGCCTAAAGTGCTTTAAAACATCTTGCATGTGTATACATCAATCAGGTAGTGTAATTAGTGTACTGCTTCACACTGACAGACCAAACTCACTGTGTAACGCACCGCAAACAGCTGTTTGTGTAGTGACGGCCATGCTGGACTGGTGTGCACCATGGCCAGAGTGCAGGCAATAGCGGTTTTCAAGCCCCTTTGGTCGCCAGGCTGAGGCAGCTCAATGACAGAACAACAGTGACTGTCCAGCTGATCAAATTTGGTTTGTCCACAATGAAGCAACGACCTTATTATCTTGGGTGTGCCCTTCCCCCGAGACACTCATATAGCCTGCGGTCATTGCTTCATTGTGATACGCATTGTGATACGCTCACGTAGGTAGGTGCACTGAACAGGTAGGTATGCAGGGATTGGTATTACAAATGTGCAGCTGTCACAGACACAGGTACCATGAACGGGTGCGGCGATAGGTATATAACACTGCGTGCGCTCACGTAGGTAGGTGCACTGAACAGGTAGGTATGCAGTGATTGGTATTACAAATGTGCAGCTGTCACACACACACAGGTACCGTGAACAGGTGCAGTCACTGGTATATAACACTGCGTGCGTTCACGTCGGTAGGTGCACTGAACAGGTAGGTATGCAGTGATTGGTATTACAAATGTGCAGCTGTCACACACACACAGGTACCGTGAACAGGTGCAGTGACTGGTAAATAACACTGCGTGCGTTCACGTCGGTAGGTGCACTGAACAGGTAGGTATGCAGTGATTGCTATTACAAATGTGCAGCTGTCACACAAACACAGGTTCCGTGAACAGGTGCAGTGACTGGTAAAAAACACTGCGTGCGCTGACGTAGGTAGGTGCACTGAACAGGTAGGTATGCAGTGATTGCTATTACAAATGTGCAGCTGTCACACACACAGGTAGTCACTGAATGTGCTGGGCCTAGCAGTGGCACAGTAGGAATTACCAAGGGGCCAAGGGCCAGCTGCAACTGACTGACAGGGCTGTATATGCAACAAGTGTCTGTGGGACACACACACACACAAAAAAAAAATAGATCACAAGAACAACATTAGCTCTCAAAAGAGCTGTTGAGGGGTGCTTTTTAGCAATTAGTATCAGCAAGGAGCAAGCTAACAAGCCTAACAAGAGCCTACATAAGTTTTCCCTATGTCTACAGCAGGTTCCTCTCCCTTCTCTAATTACTGCAGCCACACGAATGAGTGAAATGGCTGATGCTGCCTTCCTTTTAAAAGGGGGGTGGGGGGGCTCCAGGAGGGAGTGTAGCCTGATTGGCTACCATGTGTCTGCTGACTGTGATGTTGAGGGTCAAAGTTGACCCTAATGATGTAGTATAGGGGGCGGGTCGAACTCGCATATAGTTCGCGGTTCACCGCAAATAAATTCACGTGCGAACCGTTCGGGTCATCTCTTGTGGTTAGGGTTAGGCACCACCTGGGGAGTGGTTAGTTTTAGGCACCACCAGGGGAGGGTTCTGTGTGAGAGTAGGGTTGGGTTAAGCTGTATTGTTGAATTATGTAATGATTTGTAACATTAATTTATTGTTAACCAAATTTGTTAATGATGTTGATCGTTGTTGAGATTTCTTTATCCACCGGCGCAATTTCGTTATCCAGCCGGGCCCTTTTTCCTGGCACCCTTTTTTCATGCACACTCACACTTATATGTGGCTGGATGGTGTAATGGTGTCTCTCTGTCACAGGAGACCTGGGTTCGAATCTCAGCTCTGCCTGTTCAGTAAACCAGCACCTATTCAGTAGGAGACCTTAGACAAGTCTCCCTAACACTGCTACTGCCTATAGAGCGCATCCTAGTGGCTGCAGCTCTGGCGCTTTGCGTCCGCCAGGAGGAAAGCGCAATATAAATGTTTGTCTTCACTTGTCTACAGGGAGAGACACATACACTGTTAAAGGATTTGTTACTACGCAGTACTTTGAATATTTTCAGACCTTCGTTTTGAAAAAAATAAATAATAATGTAAAAAAAAAATATTAAGAAGAAGAAGAATCTCAAATTAAAATAATTAATACATTGATAATAACTCAGTAGCAATTCAGTAATAAATATGGTAAAATAAATGTGATAGTAATAACATAACTATTATCATTATCCTATTAAAATCTCCCTTTTTGAATAGCTAGTGTCTTGTCAAAAAATAGCTACTGTCTTGCCTTATATTAAAAAAATACAGCTTTTTGTGCATTTATTTTTTTATTTTGTTACTTATTTGTGGAATTAAATATTTCTTATGAAAAGAAATCCCCATCTGTCTGGAAAAAAGATCAACAATAAGTATGACAGATGAACTACATAAGAGCTGTGATGTAAAAAAGTGCCACACCTCAAAAAATATAAAAGAAAAATCCCAAAATTGATAGGGGATGCAATTTAGTAGTGAATTGGTTAAAGGAAAAGCTAGAAAAAAAACCCAAAACACCTTGTAACTTTTTCTACATATTTTAAAGTTTGTTTATGTACGTGCCTCGTGCCATTACACTATCCAGGGGTGGCTGGATAGTGTAATGGTTAAGGGCTCTGCCTCTGACATGGGAGACTTTGGGCCTGATTCACAAAGCGGTGCTAACAGTCAGAGGCGGGACAAGGTCCTCCAGCACCCAAGGCTGAGACACCAAAATGCGCCCCTTCATCCCTCCCACCCCAGCTGTCACACACTGATTGCTATTAGACTAAGAGGGCCACAGGGCCCACAACCTCCCCAACACCTTAATATCTAGTTATCTGGCTTTCAGTCACTGCTATGTATCCCCTCTTCTTATTTCTTTCTGCTTCATACACAATTAGGAATGACAGCTGAATGAATTGTGCTCCCCCTCCTACACTGCGCCCTGAGGCTGGAGCCTCTCCAGCCTATGCCTCAGCCCGGCCCTGCTAACAGTTAGCACGCTGGTGAAAAGCCCTATCTTATCACACCTAAACTCAGTTTAGGCATGATAAGTTTAGGTGTGATAAGTTTAGGCATGATAAGTTTAGGTGTGATAAGTTTAGGCATGATAAGTTTAAGCACCAACTGTGTTAGCACCGCAGTGCACAGCTGATCAAAAGTTTTGCGCTAGCAAAGTCTGGTGCACTTCGCATAGAGTTTAACCTCCTTGACGGTTATCCCGAGCTCAGCTCGGGGTAACCTGCGCAGGAGGATTTCTCAGGCACCGCTTGGTCGATTCTTATCAAATAAAAAGCCAGCCGCGTGTGCTACCTGATCGCCGCCGCAGCGTGGCGATTCGCCACGTGCAGCGGCGAAAGAGGGTCCCCCCAGCCGCCCGAGCACAGCGCAGCCAGAACAAACAGTTCCGGCCAGCGCTAAGGGCTGGATCGGAGGCGGCAGACGTCAGGACGTCGGCTGACGTCCATGACTTCACTCCGCTCGTCGCCATGGCGACGAGGAAAGCGAAACAAGGAAGGCCGCTCATTAAGGCCTTCCTTGTTACTTCTGGTCGCCGGAGGCGATCGGAAGTGCGCATACGGAGCGCCCTCTAGTGGGCTTTGATGCAGCCAACTTTCAGTTGGCTGCATGAAATAGTTTTTTTTTAATTAAAAAAAACCCTCCCGCAGCCGCCCTGGCGATCTTAATAGAACGCCAGGGAGGTTAATGGCGCTGCTTTACGTGCGGGACTTTGCGCGCTATCTACACTTATCTAAACTTATCACGCCAAAACTTATCACACCTAAACTTATCACACCTAAACTTATCACGCCTAAACTAACTTTTCACCAGTGGGGTGCAATTTTTTATCACGCCTAAAGTCTCTAACTGGGTTAGCACCGCTTTATGAATCGAGCCCTTTGTCTTTGTCTTTTATTCATTTTGTGCCATCTCCATAAGCAATTTTTTTTTCTTTGGCTAGGCCGATGAAAGTGATTACTCAGAAATGAAAGACAAAATATCAAGGTATAAAAAAATAACAACTTCTAGTGCAAATTTTATTAAGGGTGTTTTCACATTACATCCACACAATGGTCAATATAATCGCATCACAACCCAATACAATAATACAGTATTCCAATGGCACTTGGATATTGCCAGTTTTGCAGTGTGGTGTGATAAATACCATTGGAATAACGTGCAGCATTCTGTGCATTTATGGATGATGCAAGCCCTAATAGTTGGGGTGTAAACTTACGTCTTTGGGCAGTTTGCTCAACTTTATGCTAGTGCAATGTAACTTTTCAACACCATTGTGATCCAGTTTTTAGAATGCCGAATGTAACGTATATACCGTATTCTTCAGAATATAAGACGGAGGGGGTGGGGGGGGAGTGGGTGCATCTTATATTCTAAAGGTACGGTATTTTGGCCCCAAAACATACTTACCGGATCCTGCCGCTGCGATCCTCTCCTCCTTCGTCTGACAGCCGTCATCTGAGGGTCCCATTAGCTGTCATTAGAGGGTCCAGCAATCCCATCCAGTATCCCCGGTTTTAAAGAGACTCTGAAGTCTTAAAAAAAATGATGTCAGGCCCACATGCTCCGCTTGTCACACAGAAGGGGGTACTGCAACTAAGAAGATGACGCCGTAACTATGGAGGAAGTCGGCAGGGCGGCAGCGCGTAATCACAGCGAGTCTGCAGTCTGCATACAAGACTGCAGTGAAGAGGAGCCGGCGGCTGGGACACTTAAGAGCGGGGATACTGGATGGGATGGCTGGACCCTCTGTTGACAACTAATGGGACCCTCAGATGACGGCTGCTGCGACCTCGGATTATGACAGTCAGATGGAGGAGGGGAGGATCGCGGCGACAGGATCAGGTGAGATGCAGCAGGGGTGAAGTGTAGTGCAGTTTGGGTTTGCAGAAGGGGTTAGTTAGTGAAGTGTAGTGTAGTTTGGGTTGGCTGGAGGGGTTACTTTATTGAAGTGTAGTGTAGTTTGGGTTGGCTGCAGGTGTTAGTGAGGGAAGTGTAGTATAGTGTAGTGTAGTGTAGTGTAGTGTAGTGTAGTTGGTGGTAGTAGTAGGGGTTAGTGAAGTAAGGTGTAGTTAGTGGAGGCAGCAGGGGTAAGTGAAGTGTAGTGTAGCAGGTGTTCATAAAGATGGGCAGTGTAGCTTAGATAAAGATAGTTTGGGGGGGGGGGGGGGGGTTAGAGGTCCATAAGACGCTCCTGCACCATAGACGCACCTAGGTTTAGTTTATTATTTTTTTCCTGACTTTTGCCCTCTAAATCTAGGTGTGTTTTGTATGCCAGAGCGTCTTATATTCCTGAAAAATATGGTAGTCTGAAAGTACACGTAGTTTGCTACAACAAAAAAAGAAAAAAGAAAAGGAGCAAATTTGGAGAAGTTGCTCAGGGTAACAAATTAAGATTCCGAGAAATTGCACTCTATTTTGCTCTTCTTTCCTTTACAGCTCTGTTGATAAAGTGCCAGATGTACAGAACAGGAGAACTTTAACCTTCTTGTCTTCTATAGGAATGTATTCTACTCCATAGCCTTTTGCCTTATGAAGAGTGCAGAAGGTACATACTACAGGTATTATTATTATTATTATTATTATTACTATGTATTTACACAGCACAACACATTTTCAACAAGGCTTTCCTGAATTATAGTATATTGAAATTGTTTTGTCACTAACTCTTCTTTAGACCTGGAACCCACTAGGAGTGCTTTTCTGAGCACTTTGTGATTTGAAAGGCTCTTGCTAATGTAATGCTATGGGTGTGATACCACTTGAGGGATGTGATTTTATAAAAAGAGCTTTTTCAAATCACTAGCGCTTAGAAAAGGCTGCTACCGGTAGGTTTGAGCCCTTAGGCAGGTTTACAATTTACTATTTATACTTCAGTTTATGGCCAAGCTTTTTTAGGATGTGTGATGCTGAATACCCACCAGCTGACCAGGGCCAGATGGATCGGGGATCTCTGCTGACGAACGATCGTTCCCCTGTCTATCTTGCTGAAACGGTAAGCGTATTTTGCGGCGGTGGAAATGAACGATCACATAAACAATTGTTTATACTATTGCTACAAAACCTGCACAAGCCAATCAACGGCTTAATCAGGCATGGCAGTTGTTAGTTCTAAAATGTGTTAGTTCTAAAATTCTAAAGTAGTCAGTCTGTGCAAAACTGCTAAACAGTCATATCTGAGCTATAGCTAGTTCACCTTGAATCCATGCATGTTAACAACAATATTGACAAGCTTCTGAATTTAAAGAGAATCTGTACTCTAAATATCTTACAATAAAAAGCATACCATTCTATTCATTATGTTCTCCTGGGCCTTTGCTGTTTCTGCCCCTCTCTGCTGCAATCTTAGCTTGTAATTGCCAGTTTTAGGCAGTGTTTACAAACAAAAAACATGGCTGCTAACCAGCATGTGATAGGCTGAGAGAAGCTCAGTCTGTGACTCATACAGAGCCTGGAGGGGGCTTGGAGAGTGTATAACTTCTACCTATCACAGCAGAGCAGCACATTCCTGCCTGAGCTGACAAAGCTGACAAATGAAAGAAGATTAGATTATATAACAGAGATAATATAGCCACTGTGCAACTACGAAAGGCTGCAGTAAGACAGACCACATTAGAACAGGTATAGAAACTTATAGGATAGAAGAAATAAGGCTAAACATTTTGTTACAGAGTCTCTTTGATAGACACTCAAAGTAAGGCAAATCCCAGCAGTACACCATCTCTCTAGCAGTTCAGAAAAGCTTTCTGATGAAATACTAACAAAAAGAGGACACATTTTAAAAGCAAAAGTACAGATAGGATTACTTGTGCCAATTACAGGTTTAGGCACACCAGGCAGATGCCTAGAGTGACATCTATGGCATATGACTGTTGATAACAAGCTAAGGGTCATAGTCAGGAGATTAATCAGCCAGGCAGGAATTATCAGGTATAAGATGAGTTTGTAGTCACACATGCAGAGGTCAGGCCAGGCAGTGATCCAATACTGTAGTTAAGGTGGCAAGTAAGGTCAGAACAGGAAATAATATATATATATATATATATAGAGAGAGAGAGAGAGAGAGAGAGAGAGAGAGTGCATCCAAGCAGTAGTACAGAGATAAAGCTATCACAGGCAATGAGTGAGAGTCAGAAGCAGCTTATATACACAGTCAGCTAATCCCACCAGACCACACCCCCCAGCAGCCAACCAGAAACCACTTCCTGCAAATCATTCATAGGCCTAAGCAGTGAGCTGGTTGTTCATCAGCTGTCAGCGCCTGCAACATAATGCATAGAAGGAACTAGTGATCATGTGCATTCACCTCTCGAAGTGGATACCATTTGTGTCTTTCCGCATGTCTACAGGGATGCAGGAAATCTCATCTTGGAGAACCAGCCCATTGGAATTACTAGACTGTGCAGATTCCTGCACATCTGCAGGAGTGCCGGGCATGCCACCAGACTTCCTGGAATGCTAGATTTATCACAGGCTTGAGGAGCAGGTGAGTTCATGACACTGCTCCTTGTATCCATTTGAAGCACAATGTTAGAAAGCAAAATAATATAACTGACATAGGCAACCAATGAGTTTATCAGCTATAAAATATGGGACATGGGGGTTTAACAGTGAAATGCTTGGTTTGAATGTCAGAGCTTCTTGTAACATGGATGCGAGTGCAAAGATGATTTTGACCTCTGATGCTTGGATTCATCAGCACCAAGGGTGAAGACAATGAAAGGTGAGAATCAGATTTTTGGTAAAGATAGGTGTCATTTGGGAGGGCTAATATTACCGGACAAGGTAGGGGGAGGTTATATTTAGATATTAACCTTAGAAGGCTAAGGTTAGGAATCAGAAAGGAGTTACTGTTAGTGGGAGGTTAAGATAAGGCATAATAAAGGAGTTCACATGAGGGTGGAGGTTATGTTGAGATGCCAGAAAGGCATCAGCATTAAAGGGAGGTTAGGGTTAGACATCAGGAAGAGTTTAACTTTAGAAGGGAAAGTAAGGGTTAGGCATCAGATGTGAATAATGAGATAGTTTAGTGACAGGCAATCTACAGGATGATAGCACTGAAACAACTAGGAAAACCTTGAGGTACAGCGGAAACCTTTTCCTGATACCTAACCCTACACTGGTGCCAAATTGAAATGTAACTCCCCCCCTGAGGTTTCTTAGGAGGTGCCTGCAGCTGTCGGGCTGAACAGAAGAGGACATGAGAGCCAACAGCTCCTGCAGCACTGGAATCTCTAGGTTACTGTGCCTTGTTTTGAATCCAGCCCCACTATGAGCAATTTTGTGTGGCCTCAGTTAGTGGCACTCATTTGAGTGTCAGTTCAGCTGCTTAGCATATTTTATTGTGCACTGAGAAATAGCAAATGTTAAATCACATTGTGATGCAGCCATAAATATTTGATCAGTACCAGCTTTGTAAAAATAGAAAAACCCAATCCCATCACCCCTTAAAAACATTCAAAGGTAAAAGAAAAACAAAAAACGTAATACCCAGAAATGTTGAAAAGAGGAAAGGGAGGGATACTTCATCTCACACTGCATGTACCCGACCAAAGGCTTACAATCTAAAAAGGAGGGGGGGGGGGGGGGGAGGTTATTATGACTACCTTTATTTACATCTATGTGGAGATTCCTTTTCCTCAGCACTTTATTGAGTACATTAAACTATTCCTGTCAATAACTGGCTCTCAAAGGTGTTTACAATCTAATAGTATATAGCTGAACGCTATAATACACAATTACATATGGTAAAGTGACATGTTACAGGCATGTAATGCTATAAAAACTATGCTGTAGGTTTGCATTGGCATTGATAAAATGGATTTTCTAGTTTATAGTTTGCATAAATACAGTAAATTTATTTTTTCACTTTCTCTCTCTGTATGTCTTTATGAAACCAACAGTGCGGTCTACCTGTTTAACCCAGATGTGTCTCTATAGTGTAAATAAACTTCTGCCAGGGGAGCAACAGCGGCAGCTATAGCCCTTTAGTCAGGGGCATAGCTAGACATCACTGGGCCCCCCTCTGAAACTTTGGATGGGGCCCCCCACCCCCTCGCTTTCTGCACAGGAAAACTGAGGACCAATGTGTTTTCCCCATGCAGATAAAAGCATTAAACTTAAAGGAAACGTCAGGCAATCTATGCTACCCCCAGATCTCCTTACCCAGGGCTTCCTCCAGCCCCTTGCAGCCGACAAGTCCCTCATCGCAGCTCTGCTTCCAGTACATAAATACACACACACAGCCGTACTCTTTTACTACATGAGAGCGCACGCTATATGAAGGAACAACAATGACATGCTGAACATAAGATATAGTATTCACTGTAACTTTGGCGAAACATTTAGGCCTCGATTCACAAAAGGGTGCTAACCTAGTTAGCATGCCTAAAAGCTTTGGACATGCTAACTAGGGTGCTAAGTAGTTTGCACGTCTAAAGCTCTTACTGATCGCACGCAAAGTTTATCGCTGCGCGGTGTGCTGATAACGTTGCACCGGTGCCTGTGAAATGTTGCACCATCCACTTGGACGGTGCGATGTTTCAGGAGCACCGGTGCAACGTTATTGGCGCACCGCGCAGCGATTGAACTTTGCGCGTGCGAACACTAGCGTGCATATTATCATGTGAAGCCCTCGTTTTCGCGTCCTAAGTGCCCCTTCACTGACGTGCAACTCCATGCCCTTAGTTGTCAGTCTCTCAAACTTTCCCCCCCCATGGGCCCCCTGTGGCTTCTGGGTCCCCCTGCGGAGGCATCCCTTGCAGGGTCTATTGTTATGCCCCTGCCTTTAGTGGTCACAGCAGCTCTTACTCAATTACACATCCACTGTGTAGGAAAGTTAATGCAATATTTTGAATTTCTACAATGCAAAATGGCATCCTTTACAAAAACAAAGACCAGATTCTGCTGCTCTAACCAGACAGGGGAGAGGTCACCCTGATCTATTAAATATAGTGTGTGTGTGTGTGTGTTGTGTGTGTGTGTGTTACAAGGAAAGTACGTAATACAGGTATTTTGTAGACTGTCTGAATGATTTCAGGCAGAGAACAAAATGCTTCCTATTTCATGTTTTGCCTAGGCATTCTAGTGAATGATTGTAAGGGATACATGTGAGCAAAAAATAATAAGTCCTTCCTCATGACAAATGCAGCAAAGCCGTTGTACCGGTTTCCTCTTCTACTCAACGTGGGTTTGCCATGCTTTCCAGCGGCGGAGTCTGCTAGAGAGCACTATTAACAAATTAACCATTTCCTTCAAAGTCAACTGGATGCATCTTTGATATGTTCCAGCTGTTGTACACTGCCTGGAATGCTGGACACAGTGAGCCATCCTTGGAGAGGCGGACCCCATCTCCCATGTGACATGCCTATTGTCCAGCAAGGGGTTTGAGTGAATGGGAATCTATTCTCTCCATCTAATGGTTGGTATGTTAGGTGACCAACAAACACTTATATTTTTGTCACTAAGAGGTTACACTCTCCTACAACCTCCACCAATTTCCCTTTTTCATTCCCTTCTTTCCATTCACCCTCCCCTGTTTTGCCCTCCTCCTTCCCTACTCATTTTACCCACATTCCCTCCCCACCTCCATTCCCCATTCTGCCTCTCTGGAATATTTTTGCTCTCAATCAAACTTGTAAGATACTTATACGCTATACAATTCTTTGTTCTTTTTAGATATTGGATATTGCCCTTTCAGGGGCCAAACACCTCAGGAGGAAGTGAAGTTCTTTCTTCTTGAAACACGTTGAGCCAAGTACTTGTCCTTAAAAAATATACATCATAATAATTGTATGATTGTCTAAACATTCTGTAGTTATTTATTTGGGACATTTTTTTTTCTTTTCACCACAGCATTGTATCCCACCCTTTGTGGTTTGTACAAATGTGTCTATTGGTAGCATTATTAATATATTAACCATGCTTGCATTACAAAAGCGATGATTAGCATGGGTTCTTTTTATATTTATATGTTGTATGTTCCTTCTTTTTAACATGTTGTGAATAAATTTTACAGGCTATATCAGTGAATGGCATGTGATTTTCTACTAATGAAATGGATTCATTATCCCCGTTAAACTCTCATAGACCTAATTAAAAATCAAACTAATTTCTTACTTTGCCTGAATGGTTCATGCATTCTATAGAATGTACAGATTTCCTATTTTGCCTGAAAAAAAAACAGGGAATACAATAAATTAGCCTATAACAGTATGCTTTGAAAACCTTTTTATGTCTCTTTATCAGACAGTACTATGGAGCTATATTGTCTAGTATATTGTACTGTCACCATGGCTTTATTTTGTGTGTGTGTTGTTTTGTTCCTACACCCATGCTGTACACGGCTACTTAAAGAGAATCTGTATTGTTAAAATCACACAAAAGTAAACATACCAGTGCGTTAGGGGACATCTCCTATTACCCTCTGTCACAATTTCGCCGCTCCCCGCCGCATTAAAAGTGGTTAAAAACAGTTTTAAAAAGTTTGTTTATAAACAAACAAAATGGCCACCAAAACAGGAAGTAGGTTGATGTACAGTATGTCCACACATAGAAAATACATTCATACACAAGCAGGCTGTATACAGCCTTCCTTTTGAATCTCAAGAGATCATTTGTGTGTTTCTTTCCCCCTGCATCACTCATGCACAGAAGTTTCAGGCTGCTCTTTTCTTCCTGCAAACAGCTTTGCCCTTGTCTGTAATTCTTCAGTATGTGAAAGCCCAGCCAGCTCAGAGGACGATTTATCCAGCTTGTAAAAGATAAGAGAGAAGAGAGAAGCTGCTCTAATCTAAATAACACACAGGCAGTGTGCATAGAGGGGCCTGGAAGGGGGAGTTCATAACAGAACCACAACACTGAAGAACTTGGCAGCCTTCCAGACACAGGCTGACAAGTCTGACAAGAGAGAGATAAGTTGATTTATTACAGAGACTGTGATAGTACAAAGTGCTGCAGTAAGCCAGAACACATTAGAATAGCTTTTGGAACTTGTAGGATGATAAAAAACAGGATGCAATTTTTGTTACGGAGTCTCTTTAAAATAGGTCTACCTGCTACTCAACTACTCCCTGTTTTTCATGTTCTTTCATTGTTATAGAGTCCCCAAGCCACAGATAGTTAGGGCTGCAGGATTTATTAGGTTTTACCCCAAGGACTTTGCTGCAATCCAAGTATCCTATGTATGTATTCTGAATGGTATGGGGCATAGATAGAAATCATTGGGCCCTTAGCAAGATTTTGATTGACCCCTCTTGAAAAAAACAACAGAAGGTACCTTTGTGCCCCTGGTAGCCCCCAGTATAGGGAGCTAGATATACCTCTCAGTATTAGTAAACCCCCAGTATTAGTAGCCAGAGTATAGGTTGCTAGAAGTACCCCTAGTATAGATAGCTAAAAGGGACCCCAGTACAGGTGGCCAGATCTGCCCCCCCCTCCCCCCAGTGGAGTTAGCCTATAGTAGGTATCAAGAAGGGCACCCAGTATACGTAGCCACATTAGCCCTCCAATATTGGTAGCCCCCCAGTATATGTAGCCACATTAGCTTCCCAGTATAGGTTGTCCCCTGTATAGGTAGCAAGATTAGCCCCACAGTACCACAGTATAGGTAGTTAGATTACCCTCCCATTATAGGTACCCCCCCTTCAAGTATAGGCAGCCAGAGTCGACCAAGGTGCTGTTAGCCAGATTAACCCTCTAGTATAAATACCCCTCCCCCAGTATAGTTAGCCACATTAGCCCCCCAAAGAATGGGTAACCCCGATTAGCTCTCCAAGTATAGGTTTGTAGATTACCCTCCCCCCCTCCAAGTATACAGGTAATCTGGGTAGCTCCCCAATTATAGGTAGCCAGATAAGCCCCCCTATAGGCAGCCCCCACCATATACAGAGTAGCATGATTGGAAAGAAGTGACATATCTCTCCGAGCTCCACCAATGATCTACCTTTTCCATGCATATAATTAAAGCATCCTCTTTCATCACGTAACACACAAGTGAGAGGGCACTGTAGTCAGGGATATGAGGATGCTAAGAGGAATAAGATCATTGGTGGAGCCCGAAGAGCAATGTTACTTCTCTCCAGCTCTCTGCTTGCTACTCTGCAATTCAGTGGCCCCACTGTGGGTCTTCATAAGGCCTGCTGCTGTCCCCCTTACCGCTGGGCGAGACAACCGGGCCTCCCTTTGCTATGGGCTCCATAGCAGCCACTATGTTTGCTATGGTGATCCCTATGCCACTGGAATCACTACAAACTTCAAACAATAATTAATTCTCTGATTTTGTTACTCAGCAAGGAGATATGCATCTATACCTACAGATATACATAACTTGTGATATGTGCCTTTTGCATGAATGAACATTGGTGACAGAATATACAGCATTAGTGGTGCTCGGATACCCCCAATCACGGATTCAAGTAAATCTGATCACGGCAGTATCGGAGTAAAAGTAATTGTATACTTTTTTCCTTTGAAACTTTAAAATCCATTTTCTCAAAAACTATAAGGTCTTCTTGAAAATGTTGTTTTCCTCTTGTTTCCACTGTGGCAAATTTGGTGTTTCTAGCATGTAAGGGGGCTTTGCTATTAACTGTGAACGTCGTCGTGTTTTCAATCACGAATACTGACTAGTGATCACGAGTAACTCGTCGTGATCACGAGTCGGGTAACGAGTGCAATCACAAGTGCATTCATAATCGGCATTCGTGATCGAAAGCCGATCACGATTGCCGATTATGACCTCGTGATCGGCAAAAACGATCCAGGTCGTGACGAGCACCACTGTTTATATATAAAATATAATTGCATGAATTATCATTTCACTACTTGCTGAGGGTTGAACTGTTTCAAATGCAGTAAAGTCTCGGTTATCCGGCACGGACAGGGATTGGCTGTTGCCAGATAAGTGTGCTTTCTGGTTGTTTGAGACTCAAAGTTTAAAATAGGCTTAACTAATACAGTACTACATCACACTTTATATACATACCGAGAACTCTGAATTAAATGTTAAAATTGCATGTGTATTTATCTTGGGAGAGCCGTGAAATTCAGTCTTTAAGCACAACAGATCCTACAAAGCGCCTAAGAAGTTGGCCTTCACCACTGTGAGTACTTTCGGCAATTTGTGCTGGCTGGTTGAAACTGCTGGTAGTTGTGCTCCGGATAACCAGGACTCTATTGTAGTATCTTTCTGCTTTCAGATCTCATCTGGACTATAACCGCGGTGCTGTGTTGAGACCAGCAGGTGGTGTTAGAGCTCTAACCATGTGTATAAAACAAAAGCAGCCAACTCAAATGTCATCATCCTCTTTTCCAGAGGTGCTGCTAATATAGCTTTAATATCAGATACTGTATATTAGAATGTTGCTAAACTTATTACTTTGCATTACTTACTAAATGAACACTGGGAAAACATAAACACATGCAGAATATTAAATCATGTGGCTATCATACATACATCAGCTTCATACATTTTATGTAAGCATAAAAATTCAAAATTCAAAAAATTCAAAAAAGCATAAAAATTCAAGTTCAAAGGTCCGTGGGTCTGGTGTACTGAAGAAATGGTAATGATTGCCGCACATCACCAAAATAAGGTGTAAAGCATTGGCATCCCTTTCCTGGGAAAATAGCAGGGGCTACTAAAAGCTTACTAAATTAGCAACATCACAATCTCTAACAAAGTGAAAAAAAATAATAAATTACGCCCCTCACCATAATTGGATATGATCCAGTTGAGGGTAGCAAATCATAACCACTTAATAGCAGACAGATGTTATTTCATTAAGCCTTCACCTGTTGAATCACTCGTTTTCATCCTCAAATGTCAATGGCGATGCTGTTTGTAAATAAGGTCCAGCAAATAATTATAGTCCTGCACATAAAGAACCAGTGATGGTTACTACCGGTAAGGCACCTCACTTAGTAAATTGCCAGATGTTGCAATACAGAAAAACTTTAAATAGGAACTCCAGCCTAAACAAACATACTGTCATTAAGTTACATTAGTTATGTTAATTAATATAGATAGGTAATATAATATCTTACCCACCCTGTTTTAAATTTAAAAGAACAGGCAAATGTTTGTGATTTCATGAGGGCAGCCATCTTTTTGGTTGAAAGGAGGTGACAGGGAGCATGAGACACAGTTCCAACTGTCCTGTGTGCTGATCACCCCTCCCAGTTGCTAGGCAACGTGAATAACAACATAGGAAATCCCATCATGCTTTGCACAGCATCAGAGGAAAAAATCTCGGGCAGTTTTCTTTGATGGGTGGAGCTTAGCTAAAAATGCAGCTAAAAATGATGCTTTGGTAAGAAAAACAAAGTTCTGATGCTGTGAAACTGTTAAAGAAACACCAAGCCTTTTCATTTCTGCTGAGTAGATTTTTAGACCGGAGGTTCACTTTTAAGATCTCCAGACAGATTCATGAAAGAGGGCAGAAAGACACTTTGTCCTACTCTAACCTCATGCACCAGATCGAAACAGGACTACACAGAGGTTATGCTGAATCAAAGATTGCAGAAGCTGTAGTCAAGGCAATAAGTCCTAGACTGAGTCTTAAGGTAGCCATACACTGTACAATTTTTTTGTTCAATTAGACGTTTGATTAGAAAAAAATGATGAAACGATCATAAATGGACAGGGATTTAAGTATTTTCAATCTATATCACAACTGAAAGACTGAATCGCATTGATGGTTTTTTGTCAGTCGATCATGTTGATCGAAAACAAAATTGTATAGTGAATGGTCAAACCTAGACACGCGCTAGATATGCAGAAGAATCTGGTCAGAATTTTCTATTCAGGGCAACTGACTTTTGCTTTCATCACAGGGATAGGGAAGAGCAGCATGGAGCTAAATGTGTACACCCTCGCCCCTTGAGATCAGTAGGCAGTGGACTGATAATTGATTGTATAAAGTAAAATAGATGAATCAGTTCACATGGAGATGGGAATAGAACAATCTTAACTTGACAGGACCAGTGACACAGACTGAAACTTGTAATGGCAAACCAGCTACTTCAGTGCAGAAAACTTAAAGGAATGCTGCAGGAGGGGGGGCGGGGTAAATTGAGTTGAACTTACCAGGCATCTGCAAAATAGTTTTCTCAGAATTAAAGGAATACTGTAGGGGGTCGGGGGGAAAATGAGTTGAACTTACCCGGGGCTTCTAATGGTCTCCCGCAGACATCCTGTGCCCGCGCAGCCAGTCACCGATGCTCCGGCCCCGCCTCTGGTTCACTTCTGGAATTTAAGACTTTAAAGTCTGAAAACCACTGCACCTGCATTGCCGTGTCCTCGCTCCTGCTGATGTCACCAGGAGCGTACTGAGCTTGTGCTATACACTCCTGGTGACATCAGTGGAAGCGAGGACACGGCAACGCAGGCGCAGTGGTTTTCAGACTTTAAAGTTTGAAATTCCAGAAGTGAACCGGAGGCGGGGCCGGAACATCGACGAATGGCTGCTTTGGCACAGGATGTCTGCGGGGGTCCATTAGAAGCCCTGGGTAAGTTCAACTCATTTCCCCCCGACCCCCCTACAGTATTCCTTTAATTTTGAGAAAACTATTCTGCAGATGCAGAAGTAAAAACACTTTTTTTCAATTTACATGGCTCCAAACAACACAAGTCTGCATTTGATAGACAGGTAGCCACACAAGGAAGTAGAAGTAAACCCTGAGGATATTGAAAAGATGTTGATAAAAAACTGCATGTTATCATTGTTTTAAATGTGATCAGTCATGACATTTAGCAAAAGGATGCATAGCAAAGGAACAGGAGTCAGGGAAAAATCCTTTTTCACAAATTTTACAGACAATATTCATATTAATATTATTATTATTAATATTATATTATCATATTAATATTCATTAATAATAAATGGTCCCCCAGATGTACGTCTCCTCTCAGGTAAATAGATAATTAGAAGAAAATGTTAAACGTTTATTTAAAATAAAAGGTTGCAATAAAATATTTTTTTAAATATTTAAAAGAAAATATATATTTTTTATCTGAAGACTTTTTCTTTCTGTGCTATAACCTTTTTTGTTCTTCTGCATACTTCTATCTTGTGATGTAATATCCTTTTGAATAATTTTATCATCGTCAAGCATTTTCATTCATACGTCTATCTTCTTCAAAAAATGTTTTATTCTTCTGTCATTATTTTTTTCTGTCTTCTGGCTTCTTTCTTCTTATTTCTTTACTGCGGAGTTGCCTGCCAAAAATCATTTAAAGAAATATTGTAATTTTTAAATTAAGTTTAATGTGTAACCTTTTGTTCTAATTAGGTTACAGGTCAAAAATTACCCTTTTACCTGTTACCTGGGGGGGGGGGGGGGGGGGGGTGTCCCCTCACTGTTAAAGGGAACTCTCGGATTCTGCAACAAGTCCCAAAAGGATCTATTGTCCTATGTGAGGGTAGTAGTAACCCTAAATCCCCAAGTACTAAGTGGGGATGAGCCCCGTTAAAATGGACACGGAGAATTGAAAAGGTGGGGATATGTCCCTCTTTTGCAGAGTCTTCCTTTTGTCATAGAACATGTAAGCTGGTAATATTCAGGTAGCAGAGCCCCACACTGTTCAGCTTAGCCATTTTGGCAATAGAGGTGGCCCGAACGGTTCACAGGCAAACTTGTTCGCGTGATCGTTTCGAAATGCGAACATATACCGAGTTCGACCCGCCCCCTATACTACATCCTTGGGCTAAACTTTGACCCTCTACATCACAGTCAGCAGACACATGGCAGCCAATCAAGCTGCACTTTCTCATGCCCCCCCCCCCCCCTCCTTATAAAAGGCAGCAGCATGGGCCATTTTCTCACTCTGTCTGCTGCTGCTATAGTGAGAGAAGGGAGAGACATTGGAGAGATAGGGAAAGCGATAATTAGGAGGTCTGTTAGCTTGCTCCTTGCTGATATTTGTTGCTGAAAAGCACCACAAAAAAAAGCTCTTTTGAGAACTAATGTTCTTGTCATGTGTTTTTTTTTTTTTGTGTGTGGCCCACTGACACTGCATATACGGCCCTGTCTGTCGCAGCTGGCCCTTGCTAATTGCTATACTGTGCGAGGCCCCGCACATTCAGTGCATACCTTTTCACTGCAACTGTGTGACTGCACATTGTATTATACCACCAGTCACTGCACACCTTTCACTGCATCTGTGTGACAGCACACTGTTTTATATACCAGTCAGTGCATACCTTTTCACTGCAACTGTGTGACTGCGCATTGTATTATACCACCAGTCACTGCACACCTTTCACTGCATCTGTGTGACTGCACACTGTTTTATATACTAGTCAGTGCATACCTTTTCACTGCACCTGTGTGACTGCACATTGTATTATACCACCAGTCACTGCTTACCTTCCACTACATCTTTGTGACTGCACATTGTATTATACCAGCAGTCAGTACGTTTAACTGCATCTGTGTGACTGCACATTGTATTATACCACCAGTCACTGAATACCTTTCACTGCATCTGTGTGACTCCACATTGTATAATACCAGCAGTCAGTACCTTTAACTGCATCTGTGTGACTGCAAATTGTATTATACCAGCAGTCAGTACCTTTAACTGCATCTGTGTGACTGCATATTGTATTATACAACCAGTCAGTACCTTTAACTGCATCTGTGTGACTGCACATTGTATTATACCAACAGCCAGTACCTTTCAGTGCACCTGTGTGACTGCACATTGTATTATACCACCAGTCACTGCACACCTTTCACTGCATCTGTGTGACTGCACACTGTTTTATATACCAGTCAGTGCATACCTTTTCACTGCATCTGTGTGACTGAACTTTATGTTATACCAGCAGTCAGTACCTTTAACTGTATCTCTGTGACTGCACATTGTATTATACCAGTCAGTGCATACCTTACACTTGAATGGATGGCAGACTTGCCCTCCATAACAGCTTCTCGTTATAGGATTTCAAGTGTATTTGTCTCATCATTATACAGCAGTCAGTGCATACCTTTCACTGCATCTGTGTGACTGCACATTGTATTATACCAGCAGTCAGTGCATACCTTTCACTGTATCTGTGTGACTGCACATTATATTCTACCAGCAGCCAGTACCTATCACTGCATCTGTGTGACTGCACATTGTATTATATCAGCAGTCAGTACCTTTTACTGCATCTGTGTGACTGCACATTGTATTATATCACCAGTCACTGCATACCATTCACTGCATCTGTGTAACTGCACATTGTATTCTACCAGCAGCCAGTACCTTTCCAACTACCTGTTGTGTTGAGTGAACCCACCTCACTGCATCTTAAGTACCTTTAGTGTTGAGTGAACCCACCTGGCCACCTCACTGCATCTAACTACCTGTTGTGTTGAGTGAGAACCCACCTCACTGCATCTTAAGTACCTTTACTGTTCAGTGAACCCAGCTCACTGCATCTAACTACCCAGTACCTTTTGTGTTTACTTAACCCACCTCATCACTGTATATACCTAGCTTTGTGTTGAGTGAACCCAGCTCACTGCATCTAACTACCTGTTGTGTTGAGTGAACCCACCTGGCCACCTCACTGCATCTAACTATCTGTTGTGTTGAGTGAGAACCCACCTCACTGCATCTTAAGTACCTTTACTGTTCAGTGAACCCAGCTCACTGCATCTAACTACCTGTTGTGTTGAGTGAGAACCCACCTCACTGCATCTTAACTACCTTTACTGTTCAGCGAACCCAGCTCACTGCATCTAACTACTTGTTGTGTTGAGTGAGAACCCACCTCACTGCATCTTAAGTACCTTTACTGTTCAGTGAACCCAGCTCACTGCATCTAACTACCCAGTACCTGTTGTGTTTACTTAACCCATCTCATCACTGCATATACCTAGCTTTGTGTTGAGTGAACCCAGCTCACTGCATCTAACTACCTGTTGTGTTGAGTGAACCCACCTGGCCACCTCACTGCATCTAACTACCTGTTGTGTTGAGTGAGAACCCACCTCACTGCATCTAAGTACCTTTATTGTTCCGTGAACCCAGCTCACTGCAGCCAACTACCTGTTGTGTTGAGTGAACCCACCTCACTGCATCTTAAGTACCTTTAGTGTTGAGTAAACCCACTTGGCCACCTCACTGCATCTAACTACCTGTTGTGTTGAGTGAGAACCCACCTCACTGCATCTTAAGTACCTTTACTGTTCAGTGAACCCAGCTCTCTGCATCTAACTACCTGTTGTGTTGAGTGAACCCACCTCACTGCATCTAAGTACCTTTATTGTTCAGTGAACCCAGCTCACTGCATCTTACTACCTGTTGTGTTGAGTGAGAACCCACCTCAATGCATCTTAAGTACCTTTACTGTTCAGTGAACCCAGCTCACTGCATCTAACTACCTGTTGTGTTGAGTGAGAACCCACCTCACTGCATCTTAAGTACCTTTACTGTTCAGTGAACCCAGCTCACTGCATCTAACTACCCAATACCTGTAGTGTTTACTTAACCCACCTGTGGTGGTGGTGAAATCACTGATTCACAGCCACTACTGCAACAACAAGAAGAAGGCGCAGGTACACCACCTTATACGTCTGAGTTAGGTGGCGATAGTATGGACGTAACATGTGAGGAGGGGGATGATGAACCACCTGAAGTTGGTGCAGTTGAGGAGGTGTCTGAGGAAAGCGCAGCTGGCCAGGAGGATTATGATGACGATTATACGGATACCACATATGTTCCCGGTAGAGGAGATGACCAGGGGGACAGTTTAGAGGAGGAGTCAGAGAGGAGTAGGAGGTCATGACTCCATGATAGAAGCAGATGGAGCTCGTCCTCAGAAACAGCTGGGGACAGTGTCCAGCGCCATGTATCGCCAGCTATGGCCAGCCAGCCAACATGCCCTTCAACGTCAGCTGCTGATGCCACCGTAGCGCCATCACCCCAGGGGGGCTCAGCGGTTTGGAAATTTTTTCACGTGTGTGTCTCAGATCGGAGCAAAGCCATCTGTTGTCTCTGCCAGCAAAAATTGAGCCGTGGAAAGGCCAACTCTCACGTAGGGACAAGTGCCTTACGAAGGCACCTGGAGAGAAGGCACAAAAAGCTATGGCAAGAACACCTGAGGAAAAGCAGCACCCCTCAAAAGACAAGCCACCCTCCTTCTCCTCTTCCTCCTTCAGGTGCATCGTCTTCATCCACTTTCTCCATTGCACCTGCACAGCCACCCTCTGCCACACCGCCTCTTCCCTTGAGCGGTTCCTTCTCCTCTGCCCACAGCAGTACCCAGCTGTCCGTGAAGGAAGTATTTGAGCGTAAGAAGCAAATGTCTTCCAGTCACCCTCTTGCCCGGCGTCTGACAGCTGGCGTGGCGGAACTATTAGCTCGCCAGCTATTACCATACAAGCTGGTGGAGTCGGAGGCTTTCCGTAAGTTTGTGGCCATTGGTACACCGCAGTGGAAGATACCAGGCCGCAATTATTTTTCACAAAAGGCCATACCAAAACTGTACCGTGCAGTTGAGAGGCAAGTGGTGTCATCTCTGGCACACAGCGTTGGGTCAAGGGTCCACCTGACCACAGATGCCTGGTCTGCCAAGCACGGGCAGGGCCACTACATTACATACACAGCCCATTGGGTCAACCTGGTGACCGATGGCAGCAAGCAGGGAGTACGTGGCTGCGCAGCGGACTGACTTGTCACACCTCCACGGCTTGCAGGCAGGCCTCCAGCCACCTCCTCTCCACCTGCTACCACCGCTTCGCTGTCGTCATCCTCCTCCTCCTCCTTGGCTGGTGCCGCGATCTCCTATCCAGCTACACAGCCCCAGCACCCCAGGGCCTATGCTGCATGCTAGGTACGATGGTGTCACGCAGCGTTAGACATGTCTTGCCTGAAAGCGGAGAGGCACACTGGAGCAGCTCTCCTGGCTGCTCTTAACAAACAGGTAGAGCAATAACTGACCCCGCACAAGCTTGAAATCGGCAATGTGGTGTGTGACAACGGCAGCAATCTCATTGCTGCGTTGAATTTGGGAAAGCTGACACACATACCCTGCATGGCACATGTGCTGAATCTGGTCGTGCAAAGATTTGTGTCCAAGTACCCAGGCTTAGAGGACGTCCTGAAGCAGGCCAGGAAGTTGTGTGGGCATTTCAGGCGCTCTTACAAGGCCATGGCACGCTTTGCGGACATTTAGCGTAGAAACAACTTGCCGGTGAGACGCCTGATTTGCGATAGCCCGTCTCGCTGGAATTCCACCCTGCTGATGTTCTCTCGCCTGCTAGACCAGGAGAAAGCCGTCACCCAGTACCTGTATAATTACAGTACAAGGACACAATCTGGGAGGATGGGGATGTTGTGGCCCAACAACTGGACACTAATGCGAAATGCATGCAGGGTTATGGAGCCCTTTGAGGAGGTGACCAAACTGGTGAGTCACGATGAGGGCACCATCAGCGACTTGATCCCGTACGCCTACTTCCTGGAGCGTGCCGTGCGTAGAGTGGTGGATACAGCAGTGGAGGAGCGTGAACGAGAAGAGTTACGGCAGCAGGAGTCGAGGGAGCCATTTACACCCGAACCCGATGTTTCCACAACACCTGCGGCAGCACAGAGGGGGGAGGAGGAGGAGGAAGAAGAGGAGTCGTGTGGGGAAGGAGAGGAGTCAGACTCTGATGATGGTGATGATGAGGAAGGTGTTTCTGTGGAGGAGGAAGAGGCGGCAGAAGAAGAACAACCGCGGCAACCGTCACAGGGGGCTTCTGCTGCTCCAAGTACCTGTGGTATTGTTCGTGGCTGGGGGGAGGAAGAGGAGTTGCATCCCGTCACTGAGGAAGAGCAAGAGGAGATGGAGAGTACGTCTGCATCCAGCTTTGTGCAGATGTCCTCTTTCATGTTGTCCAGCCTGTTGAGGGACCCCCGTATCAAAAAACTCAAGACGAATGACCTGTACTGGGTGGCCACGCTACTAGACCCTCGGTACAGGCACAAAGTGGCGGACCTGTTACCAACTCAACACAAGGCGGAAAGGATGCAGCACTTGCAGAACAAGCTGTCGATGATGCTTTACAATGCGTTTAAGGGTGATGTGGCTGCACAACGCAATCAAGGTACCACTAGCAGTAACCCTCCTCTTCCCAAGTCCACGCAGGCAAGGACAGGACGCTCCAGCGATCTCAGGGTGATGTCGGACATGCGGACGTTCTTTAGTCCAACTCCTCGCCATAGTCCTTCCGGATCCACCCTCCACCAACGCCTGGACTGGCAGGTAGCCGACTACCTGGCCTGAAAAACACCACGGCCTACACTCTGGCCACGGTGCGCACCAGTCCAGCACGGCCGTCACTACGCAAACAGCTGTTTGCGGTGCGTTACACAGTGAGTTTGGTGTGTCAGTGTGAAGCAGAACTCTAATTACACTCCCTGATTGATGTATACCCATGCAAGATGTTTGAAAGCACTTTAGGCCTGCAATTTAGCATTCAATGTGATTTCTGCCCTTAAAACGCTGCTTTGCGTCAAATCCAAATTTTTCCCCGGGACTTTGGGCATGTATCCCACTCCGCCATGCCCCCCTCCAGGTGTTAGACCCCTTGAAACATCTTTTCCATCACTTTTGTGGCCGGCATAATTTTTTCTATTTTTCAAAGTTCGCCTCCCCATTGAAGTCTATTGTGGTTCGCAAACTTTTACGCAAACCGAACCTTCTGCGAAAATCGGAGGTTCGCGACATCTCTAGAGATGAGTTGCTGAAAGAAGCAGGGGGAGCTCATCGTCAGAAACAGCTCGTGGTAGTGTCCGGTGGCATGTATCGCCACCTATGGACAGCCAGCCAACATGCCCTTCAAGGTCATCTGCTGCCGCCACCACCACAATGACATCATCCCAGGGCTCAGCAGTGTGGAAATTTTTGTGTGTGTCTGCCTCAGATGAGAGGGATGCCATCTGTACTCTCTGCCACCAAAAATTGAGTCGTGGAAAGACCAAGACCCGCGTAGGGACAAATGCCTTATAAAGGCACATGATGAAAAAGCACAAACTGCAATGGGATGACCACCTGCGGAAAAGCAGCACGCAAAAGCAAAGCCACCCTCTGCCTCCTCTTCCTCCTTCAGGTGCAGCATCTTCAGCCGCTTTATCCCTTGCACCTTCACAGCCACCCTCCTCCACCATGCCTCTCACCTTAAACGGTTCCTGCTCCTCTGCCCACAGCAGCCAGGTGTCCGTTAAGGAAATCTTTGAGCAGAAGAAGCCAATGTCTGCCAGTCACCCCCTTGCCCAGCATCTGACAGCTGGCTTGGCGGAACTGTTAGCACGCCAACTGTTACCATACCAGCTGGTGGACTCTGAGGCCTTCCAAAAATGTGTGCCGATTGGGAAACCGCAGTGGAAGATATCAGGCCGCAATTATTTCTCAAAAAAAGGCAATACAGAAACTGTACCATGATGTTGAAAGGCAAGTGGTGTCATCTCTGGCACACAGCTTTGGGTCAAGGGTCTATCTGACTACGGATGCCTGGTCTGCAGCGCACGGTCAGGGCAGGTACATTACTTATACAGCACATTGGGTCAACCTGGTGACCGCTGGCAAGCAGGGAGTACGTGGCTGTGCAGCGGACCTAGTTGTGACACCTCTACGGCTTGCAGGCAGGCCTGCTGCCACCTCCTCTCCTTCTCCTCCTACTCCTCCTGCTACATCCTCTTTGCTGTCATCCTCCTCTACTGGTGCTGCGATCTCCTCTCCAACTACACACCTCAAGCTCCCCAGGGCCTATGCTGCATGCCAGGTATGACCGTGTCACACCATCTTAGACATGTCTTGCCTCAAAGCCGAGAGTCACACTGGAGCAGCTCTCCTGGCTGGTCTCAACAAACAGGTGAATCAGAGGCTGACTCCCACCAACTGGAGATCGGCAAAGTGGTGTGTGACAACGGCAGCAATCTCTTGTCAGCTTTGAGTTTGGGAAAGTTGACACATGTTCCCTGCATGGCACATGTGCTGAATCTAATAATCCAAAGATTTGTGTGTAAGTACCCAGGCTTACAGGAGGTCCTGAATCAGTCCAGGAAGGTTTGTGGGCATTTCAGGCGTTCCTACACGGCCATGGCGTGCTTAGCCAATATTCAGCAGAGAAACAACTTGCCGGTGGGGTGCTAGATTGGCAATAGCCCGACTCGCTGGAATTCAACGCTCCTCATGTTTGACCGCCTGCTACAATAGGAGAAAGCTGTCAACGAGTATCTGTACAACTACGGTGCTAGAGCATGTTCTGGGGAGCTGGGGATTTTTTTGTCGAGGTACTGGACTCTCATGCGTAATGCCTGCAGGCTCATGCGTCCGTTTGAGGAGATGACAAACCTGGTGAGTCGCAGTGAAGGCGCCATCAGTGACTTGATCCCATATGTTTTCTTCCTGGAGCGTGCCGTGTGTAGAGTGGTGGATCAAGCTGTAGAAGAGCATGAAAAGGAAGAGGAGGAAGAGTTGTGGGAACCATCACGACTAGAACCAGATTTGTCATCAACACCTGCGGCAGCACAGAGGAGGGGGAAGGAGGAGGAGTCATCTGGGGAAGAGGAGTCAGATGAGGAAGGTGGTTTTTTTTTTAGGAGGAGGTGGAAACAACCGCAGCAGCCGTCGCAGGGGGCTTGTGCTGCTCACCTTTCCCGTGGTATTGTTCGTGGCAAGGGGAGGAGGAGAACTTACCTGATATCACTGAGGAAGAGCAAGAGGAGATGGCTAGTAGGTCGGCATCCAACTTTGTGCAGATGAGGTCTTTCATGCTGTCCAGCCTGTTGAGGGACCCCCATATAAAAAACTCAAGGGGAATGACCTGTACTGGGTGGCAACGCTACTAGACCCTTGGTATAAGCACAAAGTGGCGGAGATGTTACCAAATTTACAGAAGGCAGAAAGGATGCAGCACTTGCACAACAAGCTGGCAAGTATGCTTTACAGTGTGTTTAAGGCTGATGTCACAGCACAACGGAATAAAGGTGCCACTGCCAGTAATCTTCCTCCTCCTCCCATGTCCATGCAGGCAAGGACAGGACGTTCTAGCAATCTCATCGTGATGTCAGACATGCGGACATTCTTTAGTCCAATGCCTCGCCTTAGCCCTTCCGGATCCACCCTCCACCAACGCCTTGACCAGCAGGTAGCTGACTACCTGGCCTTAAGTGCGGATATAGACACTCTGAGCAGCGATGAACCCCTGGACTACTGGGTGCGCAGGCTTGACCTGTGGCCAGAGCTGTCACAATCTGCCATCCAATTTCTGGCTTGCCCTTGCTCAAGTGTCCTGCCAGAAAGGACCTTCAGCGCACCTGGAGGCATTGTCAGTGAGAAGAGAAGTCGCCTAGGTCAAAAAAGTGTTCAGTACCTCACCTTTATCAAAATGAATGAGGCATGGATCCCGGAGGGCTACTGCCTGCCTGAAGACTAAGCCAGTCCCCACACACAGCATCTCTGCCTGGATGCCGTGTGACTGCCTGCCCCAAGACTAAGCCGGTCCCCACACAGCATCTCTGCCTGCAGGCTGCTTGACTGCCTTCTCCACCACCACCAACAGGGTCCAGGACTCCAGGTGGATTCCTGAATTTTTAAGGCTACTGCTAGCAGCGGGCGCTAACAAAAACAATAATAATTTTTATGGGGCGTGTACATGCCTACCTAAAATTTTCTGGCTGCACTGCAGCTGCAACAACAAAATGAAAGGCATGTGCATGTGTCAATTCCCTTTTGTGATCGTTACCTTGCCGTGGTGAAGGGGTTTGCGTATCACAATGAAGCAATGACCTATATGAGTGTGTTGGGGGCACACCTGACCCAAGATAATAAGGTTGTTGCTTCATTGTGGCCAGACCAAATTCGATCAGCTGGACAGTCACTGTTGTTCTGTCATTGAGATACCTCAGCCCGGCGACCATATGGGCTTGAAAATCGCCATCGTCTGCACTCTCGCCATCGTGCGCACCAGTCCAGCATGGCCATCACTACACAAACAGCTGTTTGTGGTGTGTTACACAGTCAGTTTGGTCTGTTAGTGTGAAGCAGTTCACTACTTACACTACCTGCTGATCCATGTCTACACACGCAAGATGTTTTCAAGCAGTTTATGATTCCAATTTAGGAATGCAATGTGATTTCTGCCCTTAAAACCCTGCTCTGCATCAAATCCGTAATTTTCCCCGGGACTTTTGGCGTGTATCCCACTCCGCCATGCTCCCTCCAGGTGTTAGACCCCTTGAAACATCTTTTCCATCACTTTTGTGGCCAGAAACAGTGTTTGTAGTTTTTAAAGTTTGCCTGGCCATTAAAGTCTATTGAGGTTCACATGGTTTGCGCGAACTCGAACTTTTGCGGAAGTTCGCGTTCGAGGTTCGCAAACCCAAAATCGGAGGTTCGAGCCATCTCTATCTGGTAAGGTAATATCATCCTGCATGGGGGATAAAGTGTTAAAGACAGGGTTTTGTCTCTTTATTTTTCATGTTTTTCACTAAAAATAATTCAAATGTTAAAAACACATACAAAACTAGCACTAAGGCAATTAGTGATGCTCCATAGAAGCAATAGAAATCTCTCAATATATTGCCTTATGTCCCCTTGTAAGGCTCAAATCCATTAGTATAACCATTAGTTTATGCTAAATGAGGTTGAAATCACATAGGCATTGGAAGTGTTATACTAAAATTGTATCAGCTATTGACTTCCGTGTGATAGAGGGGAGAGAGAAGAATTTCTCCTGAATTTAAATAAGGTCTCAAGGGTTCTCCTCCTGGACTTCAACTCGGCCTTCAATACTATCTGCCCCCGTATTCTGCATGACAATCTCACAGAGCTCTAAGTCCATCCAATTCTCCGTCTCTGGATCACAGACCTTCTCTCGAACAGGTCCCAGGTTGTGAAGCTGGGCGACATATCCTCCTGACCCAGAGTGACCAACACTGGAGCCCCTCAGGGCTGCATCTTGTCACCATTCCTGTTCTCTCTATACACGAATAACTGCACATCCACTGCTGACTCTGTCATAATCATCAAATTTGCGGACGATACCACAATTGTTGGCCTTGTTAGTGAGAGTGATGAGCAGGCTTACCGCCAGGAGGTAATTGGTGTAGAGAGAATAGGCTAGTTCTTAACACAGCCAAAACCGTGGAGATGTTAATCGACTTCAGGAAGTATGCCAATAATTCCCTCCCGATGTACATCGAGGGTACCGAAATCGCTAGGGTTCCCAGCGTCCGCCTCCTGGGTACAACCATCTCGAACGACCTGACCTGGAGGGCAAATACCACCGCAATTCAGAAGAAAGCTCAACAAAGACTCTTCTTCCTTCGCCAACTAAAGAAGTTTTGTATGGCCCAAGAACTTCTGAGGTCCTTCTACTCTGCGACAATCGAGTCAGTTCTTTGCTCATCCTTCCTGGTCTGGTTCGCTAGCTGCACTGCCAGTGACATATATAAACTCCAGAGGGTCATCAGCTCAGCGGAGAGGATTATTGGGATACCTCTTCCCCCACTAGATCTCATCTATAACACCGTACTGCGTAACAGAGCAATTAAAATTGTGGGTGACCCCTCTCACCCTGGCCACAGTTTTTTCAGGCGACTCAAACTTGGTCGGAGGTTCCGGTCCAACCCTGCAAGAACTACTAGGCGTATGAACACTTTTTTCCCCACTGCCATCAGACTCTTGAACTCTGCTCGTTCCACTGGTTCCCCCCCCCCCTCCCCCCTGTAGCCATCTGCGAACTAATATCTGACTTCATCTGTGGCTGCTGTGCTATCCACCCTGCTTAGGTCATACTAGAATTATCTGCTGTCACACGCTGCTGTCCCTGCTAGACCCACAATGCTCTACTTCAACGTGTATTACTCCTGTCCTGTTGCATTACTTTTGTTGTTGTATTACTCTTGTCTGTTGTATTACTCTTTTTGTGCCTATCAATGTGCCAAATCCAATTCCGGGCATGGCCCAACCGTGCTTGGCGAAATAAACGAATTCTGATTCTGAATATGATGTAATACTTACTGTCAAGGGAAAGTCAGCAACGTGCATTGCTTCAGAGTCACAAGAAGCTAGTAAAATAAAACAACATACAGCAACAACCCTGCTATGGACATCTTATGTTCATTCACAAGAATTGCAAGACAATTGTTCCCAGTCCAACATAGCTGGCAAACCACAGCTAAAAGTCAACTGTGTAACATTAAAATACCAATGTAAAGTATTTAATACCTTTGGGAAAGTATCCTTGTAAGTTGAAAGATGGACAACATTCCTGTCATAGCCTTGTAGGACACTCCTTTTAGTCAATAAAGACTAGAGGGAGACATTTCTTCCGTAGTGAATACTCACCCAAAGTTAACCAAAAGAATGAATAGGCCCTGTATTTCTCTGCAGAAAAGCAGCAAACACAAGAGACCTTGGATTCAGTGGATGGATTGAAGTAACTTTCCAGATAACTTCCAACAGAGACCACACCAAACAGCTACTGGTACCAGTAATAGCATCATATGACTCTAAAGTTGCTGAGAAACCAATCATTGGCTATAACACAATTTAGCAATGGTTTAAAGAAGGATCAGAAAATGGAAACCAAATTACTGTATCTCCTACATTGTGGCAACTTTAACAACAGCTATGGCAGTGTCATCAAGCAAAGCAGAGCTTCTACTTAAACTACTGCAGTCTAATTACACTTAGGGTAGTAATTTGGTGATTACATTCACAGCAAGGATCCAAAGAATTCCTTCAAACACAGCTTCCAATATCAAGTGTCAAACAGCAAGTCAATTTTGTGGGCAGATTGTGTCAAAAGATGGAAATTCCATGGATCCAGTGGAAATTACTCTTACTGAACGATAATAGACCATACCCTGTTAAAGAGCTCAGGAAAATATTGGGACATATCCCTTCTTACCACCCATACAGGCAATATTTATCTTTGGTTTTCAGCACCTTTCTTTCTAAGAAATATACAAAATAAATAAATTAATGAAACAAAAAAAAAATCTATGTGAGAATAGAAATGGCAACATTCTTCTATTGTTCCATATAATGAACTGATCACCATAACAAATGCCAGGTGATTGAAATACTGACTTGCCCACAGGTTATTTGTAACCCAGTAAAATATTTGTTCTTCATGTGATGCTTCCCATGAAGGCCTAGCTGCTGTGGTATAACATGATTAAAGACTAAAAGGTATTGCTTATGGGTCTAGAAAGATTATACCAGCTGAGAAGAACTACTGCATGCACACAGAAACATTTGAGTTGCCCGCAAATAAAATGGGCTATTTGTGTCATATTTTGAGGTGTTTTTTTTTTAGTTTTGAGGTATATACGGAAAACAACTATGTACTAGAAGAATTTTCACCTGCTCAGAGCAAGTCTCTATCGCCTATGTCCAGCTGGCTTCTTTAGACATTTGGGAGCCTTCTTTACTAAGGAGACCGCAGATGCATGTACTTCAAATAGATGAAGGAAGTCATTTTTGACTCGCTACATATTAACAGTAAAAAAAAAAGTTTCTCACCTGTCAGCCGCTGGGACCTCTGTTGCTCTGCCTTTACACCCGTCATCCCCTGCTGGCCACTGGGATAACCCTTCGCTTGTCCGCTACCCGCGACTGCTCCTTTTTCTTTTTACCCTGTTCAGAGAGCCTCTCGCTGGGGCTCACCATTTGTCTTGAGTTTTAACCAATGAGAAAATACTCCCTGAGGAAGATTTAGAGGACCAATGAAAATCCTCCTCAGAAAGGATTGATAAAACTCAAGACAAATGGGGAGCCCCGACAGGAGGCTGAAAAGTGCTTTGCTGGGACTTGCTGAACAGTGTAGGGAGAGGAGGTGGAAGAAGGAGTGGCATGCAGCTTTTCTCCCGGCGGGCAGCAGATGAGCCATGGGTTGTCACCAGAGTTGCGGCCAGTGTGGGTGACAGCGGGGAGGGCCCTTCAGTCAAGATAAAAAGTCAAAGACAAAAGAAAAAAAGAAAAGAAGAAAGAAGTGACAGGTAAAAAACAGAATACTACAGAAGGATTTTTTCCCCTTAATAATGTTTATTATTCTATTTGTAGACCCTTAAGAGGTATAGGGTAAAAAAATGACCCTTTATATCTATTTACCTGGAAGGAGTAGGACACCTGGGGTTCCCCTTATTAAAGGGGGCTCCCAGATTCCAATAGTAGACCCCTATGACATATGGACCCCTGAAAAGAGGATCGGCTAATTTCAGCACCGTTTGTTTGGGCAAAGTTTGGGCACCTCCATAGGCCGTAGTGAGGATCATAGCTATAGTGGCGCTTAGTATTTATTTTGGGGGCTGGCGATTGCTGGAGCTCAAATTAGAATAGAAACAGGTAATTCAGCCACCAGCAATAACTCAAAGCAACTGCGACAATTTGGAGGGGGAATAGTATTTAGTAAATAGTATTTAGCATGGCCCCGAGCTTCAGCGTGAGCTTCAGCTGTCTTTTGGGTTCACCCTGCTCCCAAATTTGTCCATCCTGGCTATACCAGCATGCATGGGTGAAAAGGTGTTAATTAAGGCAATGGAGAGAAGCTACAGTCTTAAAGGGAACCTTAATTGAGAGGGAAATGGATGTTTCCTTTTAAACAATACCAGTTGCCTGGCAGTCCTGCTGATCTCTTTGGCAGCAGAAGTGGATAAATCCTACACCTGAAACAAGCATGCAGCTAATCCAGTCTGACTTCAGTCAGAGCACCTGATCTGCATGCTTGTTGAGGGGCTGTGGCTAAAATCATTAGAGACACAGGATCAGCAGGAGAGTCAGGCAAGTGGTATAATTTAAAATGAAAAATCCATATCCTTCTCAGTTTAGGTTCCCTTACAAAAAAAGGCCATGCCCCCACTCCCTTTCAACTTTTATAAAAGGCTACCAGAGCTCAAAACATTTGGATAAATGTGGGAAGATGGCATATACTACTACCTGTCCTGATGCCCACCGCTCCCCCCATTCTCCTATTTGCCCCCTGTAGCTCACCTAAAAGCCCCCCGGATCCTCTTCCGGTCAGCAGGGTCGTGCTTACTGCATAGGCCAGGCTGCGCATATCCTACCGCGCGCTCCTATGGCCGGGAGCGCACTGCGCATGCGCAGGGCACAGACCGCGCCAACCAAGAAATGAGGAACAGGAGGCACAGCAAGCAAACCATAGACGCCGGGCCATGGGAGGTGCGGTAAGCCTATGTGCCCCCCAACACACAAGGCGTCATTTTTAAATTTAAATTAGGGCTAAGATATCCTTTAAGGCAGAACTCCAGATAATAAAAAAAAATGTAGTAACTGGTATGCAGATTGTAATTCTTACCACGCTTAGGCCAATCAAGGTGATGGACTTCAAGTTGCACTCTATATATTTATACTCCAAGTATGGACTAAAATATCATATTCTGTGCACAATTCTCTAAACTGCATATATAAAAACATAAGAAATTTTTTTTCTAATATTGCATGAATATCTTTTTATAGCTTTACGCTTGTCATCAGTCGTCACTTCAGTCTTCTGCTATGGTAACTAAGGTCTGTGTTCAGGATCTATATGTCATTCTGACCCTTCAAAGTCAGACGTCTGGTGTGAAGCTTGATGAGCCTGGTGCATGGTATAATGAAGCACTTGCCTCTGATGTCTGGAATATCCAATCAGACTGCATTGATCCATTCTGTGAAGGTGTGCGTATGGGCTCCAGCTGTACATTTGCTCATTAGAAAAGTAGAAAAAGGAAAAGTTTGATTATTTCAGCACTAAGCATATTGATCATTGGATCTGATTAGTAAATACTTGCTAATGTCTGAAGACAAAACTTTTGCATGCGGTTGTGCTAAAGAAAACAAATAACATTCAATTAGTATTACATAGTATTACTTCAATATATATTCAAAGTTGTACAGTACTTGCAAGTGTGTTTAAAATAACATTAAAATGAGGACCTGATCAATACTGCATTACATTTGCATTATTTATTTTACACCTTTGTTTACATAAAGAATGTCAACCCAAGTATGTATATTATAAATTATTGCACTAGGCTTATACTACAAATAAAGAAGTTACAGTTTGCTCATAATGATCACTTTGTGAAAGTGCTGATTACAGCTGGGGAAAACTTTGTTGACAGCACAGCCGTTTCTTGGGCAGTGCGGGCAGGTTGACTGCCCTGGATGCAGACCAGCTAGTAGAAGAAGGGGGGCACAGGCAGAAGGACATAACTGCTAGGAAACTGGTGACGTGCGGTACAGTCAAATGGTTGGAAGAAGAAAGTAGATTGCCAGCGCGATCACCTTCCTTGACTCCTCCTGGGCTGCCTGTGTCCGACGTCAAGTCATCATCACGTCACCACCGCAAGATGACACCTGATGTCCTGTAGCGGTACTGCAGGCTGCAGCGCCCCATGGAGGAGTCGGCTTTCCGAGCTCTCTTTGCCTGTGTGTTTTCCTGGTCCCTGCTTCCTTCTGGATGAGCCGCTGGTCGCTAGTAAGTAGGCAGATCTACTTGTGACCTGTGGCTGTGTGACTGTCCTTAAAGAGTAAGGGTTCGCGAGTTCGGGGGGAGCAATTTTTACACCCTTGCCCTGGGTGCAATTTAGCCTAGAGCAATTTAGCCGTGTTTAAATCCAGACTGAAAACCCACCTGTTCAGTTTGGCATTTGCAGAAATATAACTTTTGTTGTGTGAATACTTCATCCTACTAATTACTGAATCTGAGAGAGCCTAAGCGCTTTGAGTCCTATGGGAGAAAAACGCTATAGAAATGTTATTGTATTGTATTGTATAGAAACTGCCCAGATAGACAGTACAGAAGGTTCAGAATTTTAATCCTCAGGTGACAGTTGAGGGTTGAGCTTGTACAGATGCACCGGTAGCCCGCATACTAGCGATGCTTTCTGTTACTATAGAGGAGGGTGGAGGGATGGTATACAATGAAGTAGCTTTAGATGGGTGGGATGAGTGGAGAGAACAGTGGACTTAGGGGAGGCATCAGACATCGCTAAAGATTTTACATGCCGAATCTTTATTTGATGTTGAGGGGCTCATGTACACACACTATGGGCTTGATGCACTAAGCCGGTTAATAATGGAGCGCGGTGCGACAATAACGTTGCACCCGCTATGCTGTAAATGATGTGACGATAACAGTGCATCGGGTGCCCCCGAAACGGCGCATCAGTGCGCCGTTACGGGGGCACCCGATGCAGCATAGCGGGTGCGATGTTATCGTCGCATGCGCGCTATTATTGACGCACCACGCTGCGCGCGCTATGCACGGTGCAGTGCGCGATGTAGCTTTGTGCATCTGTTAGTGTGCACAAAGCTACATAAGGGGCACTAAGTGGCTTTTCCTTCCGGCGCTAACACTTAGCGCCGGTTAGTGAATCAAGCCCTATATCTGCCCAAGGCAGTCTTTATCGGCCACCTAGGCTGAGTTTAATCTACTGTGTGTGTATGTAGCTTAAGGGCCTGAGCAAACTGCCCCATTTGCCAATCGAACTTCAACAATGTGTATCAGTGAGCTGTAATGTGTCAGTGTGCTCAGGCCCTTACACAACTGTTATTAGCACTTGTACAAAGAAATAATTATGAGTGTACAGATCACAGACAGTGCATAGACTGCACTGTGTAGCAGTATGTTCAAATAACGTATAACATAGCCAATGCCAAGCTCACAGTACCATGACACTTTATTTAGGTGCCAGCATTTAGGTATGCATAGCAATTGCCAGAGTATTTGCGTTTGGCATTAACCAATTTAACATTTATCATTTCACCCCCGAATTCAGCACCAGGGGGGGAAGATGATGAAAGTTGAGTTTTAGCTATAGTTATGTGTCAGTGTAGAAAGGATAGTGTTAATATATAGGGTAGGGAAAGGTTTATTTTAGTGGCTAGGGTTAGGAAGTTAGGGTTATGCATTAGGAAGGGGGTTTTGCCATGTAAGTAGGTAATATTAAGGATGGGAAGTTAGGGTTAGGTGTCAGGTAGGGGTTGACCATAGAATGGAAGATTAGAGTTTGGATTGGAACACATTAGAAAGTCATTAATATTAGGTAGTAGTTAGGTTTATGTGCCAGGAAAGATAAATTTGTCATGGGGTTGGAAGTGAGCAGCTGAGCCATAAGCGATAAACAAAGAAAACATTGCCAGTAGATGAGCACTCAAATGAATGGCACTCACATGAAAGGTACTTGTATAGTCAATAAATAAAAAAATGTATTCTAATAAGTGGTTATGGTGTTCCATCTAATCTGGCAAAATGATCTGCATGAATTCATTGGTCTTCTGTGAAATGATACATTCATATATTTACATCTTAATGAATAAATAAAGAACCCGTTAAGCCTATCTTTGTGACAATTCACTCTATTCGCCCTGCTTTGTGGGAAATGGGATATATTTTGCTGTCATGTTTTTCTCTTGATGTCCTGAGTCCTCACATTACATAAGGTTCCTAGAACATGGAAACTGCAAATAGACTTCAGAATCAATTAACTGCTGTACATGTCCTCACTTGAATGTTGTGTACAAGTAATGGAAATATCATGCTGATATTGCAGCCTATTATACCATTTGCAAAGCTTCATTTCTGATGCTTGTTTCACAGATTATTTCTCTCACAGGTGGTTTTTAGTAAACAATATTTTAGATGTATGCAAATAGCTTTTTTATGATATAGTATACTTTTCCACTTTCCCACCACAGGTTATTACCCCTTAAAAACCAGAGCAATTTTCACACATTACGCTCCTCCCATTAATTCCCCAATAACTTTATCACATCTTTTTTTTTTTTACCGCAAATTAGGCTTTCTTTGGGTGGTACTTTTTACTAAGAATTACTTCATTTTAGCTGCATTTTAAAGGGAGTATTAAGAAAAATATAAAAACAAATCATTATTTCTCAGTTTTCAGCCATTATAGGTTTAAAATAAAATGTACTGAGATAGATAAAACTGACATGTTTTATTTGCCCATTTGTCATGGTTATTACAAGGTTTAAATTGAGTCCCTAGTACAATATATAGTGACAATATTTTATTTGGAAATAAAGGTGTATTTTTTCCATTTGTGTTTCTGTATACTAGATCAATAATTACAAGCCCTATTTTTGCAAATGTAATAGTGATATACCCTAATGACATACATATTAAAAAAAGTTGAGTCCCTAAGGTAAGGTAAGGTTTATGATATTTTTATGCTGCCACTTTTTTTTTTTTTTTTTTACAATAACTATAAGTGTACAGACAGACGGGGGAATAAGAGGTTATAATTGGGTCTTTTTTTATTAATTTCCATTTGTAGGTGTATTAATGAACATTTGTACGTGTATTTTCTTTTTTAGTCGCTAGATGTCCTCATACTATCCAGTGTGCTAAATGGCACACAAGTAGTGAAGAGATGTGAATCCCGACGGCATCTCATTGATGCCAGAAGATGATTTACAGCTGGGACAGTGGTCGGTGAGTACCGATCAGTAATCTGCCACTGGGGGGTTGCAATAGATGTGGGTGGGGGTGGGGGGGGCCCGAGGGGGTGCTCATTGCTGTAAACGCCATGGTATGTGTTTCTATGCCCCTGGTGCTGAAGTGAATTCCATAAGGTCATAGATACACGATACAGCAGTGGGGAACTGGTTAAAATTGCTTTAAACCTATTAAATAAGATTCTATGTTTTGTATACATTTTGGAAACAATGAGGAAAAAGGGAGCATTTGATTAGGCAACCCTTGCTTTCCTTTGGGCTTGCCAAAGGAATATTAGCTCTGATTTGCTTTCAGTCAATTTTCTAATAGAAACCATCTACTGTATTTGCTTTAGTCTTCTTTCATGAGGTTAGTGATCAATCTGGGAGTTCAATGCAGCACCAGTAAAGTCCCTCCAGAACAAAGTGAAAGTAAGGAACTTTTTTTTTTTTAACAGGACTTTGTTCATAGACGTTCTAATGGTGGGGATAATCTGTAGAGGTAAATTTTTGACTAAAGTTTCACTGTAAGCAACAGAGATCTGAAAATGAAATTAAGTGGTGCTTAGAAAACAGAGAAAGGCTAAGAGTATTTCTGGATTACAATGTTAAACAGTCAAACGAAACGCTTAAGCTGAAAAGAGTATGACATCCTAAAGAAGACAATGACAATAAACATACTGTACTTCAAAATCAACTATTAGGTACTTCAGGAAAAGCAAACTGAAAGTTTTGGAATTCCCCCTATAATCTATTGAATTAAACATATTTAAAAATCTATGTGTAGGTGTTAGATATGTTGAACTAGTAAGGAAAGATAACCTCGGAGTTGAAAATGATCTGCATGGAACAATAGGCAAATATTACTGAAAAATTGAAAGTGCTTGCTACCCTTTGCAAACTTACAGATAAACAAAATCCCACTCAATAAACATATCCTTAAAGAACAACTATTAGCAATACTATGCCTGGAAAAATAAACACATATATAAGTAGATAATTACTTGTTCTACTTATGTAACAAATGTATTGTGCTGTCCACGTTTTCGATTTCAGTGATATTCCTACAGTAAATGAAGAGAATTCTGCTTCTGGCAGGGGCCCTATTGGGACCCACAGGCTAAGCATTCCCCTTCAGCATCCCCTCTCCTCACCGTACTATTACCGAGCACAGCGGGAAGGAACAAAGGCAGCGCAAACAGACTCACCTACTCATGGTTCCAGGCGCTGGAGTATAGACGAGAACTCCAGCGCCTGGAACCATTAGTAGGTGAGTCTGTGTGTGCTGCCTTCATTTCTCCCTGCTGTGCTCTGTAATAGTGTGGGGAGGAGAGGGGATGATCCAGGGCATGAGAGGGGGGATGCGAGGGAGGAGGGAGCGCGAAGATGGCGGACATGGCGGACATGGCACACTACAGGAGAGGGGTCAAGGACAGTGACAGAGGACAGCTGCTGGCCCCCCTCCCTGCGCACTAGCAGCTGCGAACACCATAAGGAACAGGGTGGCCAATCAAAGAGGTGTGGGAGGGATAGAGGCTTCAGCCAATCAGGCTGAACTAGCATGCACTGCAACTTTCCTTCTGCGGCTGTCATATGAAATAAGAGCCTGGGGGCATGGGGGAATGATAATCTATTGGGGGAAAAAATAAAGATTGATTGTAAACTTTTGAACTGCCTGGATAGGATCAATTTTACTTATATAACAGCTACTAATAGCGAACAGATTTTGAATTTTATGCAGTTAGTCTTTAATGCAGCCAAAAGTGTCATTGCAAGTAGATGAACGAATCCACAGGCTTCACAATTACCAAATTGTATGCCAAAATTAACCTTTGAAACTAAATCAGTTGAGCTTCGAAACTTGGAGGTGATAGACAGAGGAGGCTTAACTCTTCAATGGACCCCTATGATGTTTCCCTAGATTAGGAGTGCTCATCTGACTGGTCTATTATTAGGACAACCAGCTAGTATTACAAATGCCGTATTACCAGGCACTCAGCTGGGGCAAGGAGTGTCCAAAGAGCCTCATTGCCACCCACCCAAATGCTTACTACTATGTCTCTTCAGCTCCCCCCCCCTTCCTTCCCCATGTTGATCAGCAGCCAAGCTGCATGTTTGCTCAGGTGAATGACAATATTAATATTTGGATGAACTTCTGAGGTCCTTCTACTCAGCTACAATCGAGTCGGTCCTCTGCTCATCCATTCTGGTCTGGTTTGCTAGCTGCACCGCCAGCGACAGATATCAAATCCAGAGGGTCATCAGCTCAGCGGAGAGGATTATCGGAAAACCCCTCCCCCCTCTAGATCTCATCTATAACACCAGACTGCGTAATAGAGCACTGAAAATTGTGGGCGACCCCTCTCATCCTGGTCACAGGTCTTTCAGCCGACTCAAACTGGGCCGGAGGTTTCGGTCCATCCCTGCTAAGACCACCAGGCGCATGAACACTTTTTTTCCCACAGCCGTTAGACTCTTGAACTCTTCCCACCCCTCTAACCCCCCCACCCTGCTGCCATCTACGGCCTAAGACCTGACTTTGGCTGCGGCCGCTCTTGCTTGCTTGCTTGCTTACTGCTGGCCTAGTTGTACTAGTTTCACTACCCTCTGCTACACACTGTAATTCCTTATGGAACTGTAACTGTGCTACTGCAAATGTTGTATTACTCCTGTTCTGTTGTATCGCTCGTGTTCTGTTGTACTTCTCTGCATTATTTTGTTGTTGTTGTATTATTACTATCTCTGTGTTATTACTAACTCTGCGTTACTACTATCTCTGCGCCAATCAATGTGCCAAACCCAATTCCGGGCACGGTCCAACCGTGCTTGGCGAAATAAATTCTGATTCTGATTCTGGATGACTGTTGCAAACTTAAGCAAAGGTCGAAGAACAAGAAAAAGCGACTAAAGACCCCATATCCTTGATTAACTTAGATCTAAAATTCTATTCCAAACAACAAGAAAATGCTTAGTTTGGGTAGGTAGATCATTCAGGAGACATCAGGTGGGGGAAGGAAAAATGAAAATATTAGTTTCACTTTATCCTGCATCCAGTTGGTTCTGAAGAAAAACACATGCGTATTATCCTCATCAGTAACACATATTTCTTATTTAGCAGGCTATTTTAACCTCCTTGCCGGTTATCCCGAACACAGTTCGGGGTAACCTGCGCAGGAGGATTTCTCAGGCCCCGCTGGGCCGATTTGCATAATTTTTTTTTTGTTACAAGCAGCTAGCACTTTGCTAGCTGCTTGTAACTTGCGATCGCCGCCGCTCGCCGCCGATTCGCCGCTACCCGCCGCGCCGAGCCGCCCCCCCCGCCCCAGACCCCTGCGCAGCCTGGCCAATCAGTGCCAGGCAGCGCTAAGGGGCGGATCGGGGTTCCCTCTGACGTCACGACGTCCATGACGTCGGTGACGTCATCCCGCCCGGTCGCCATGGCGACCGGGGAAGCCCTGCAAGAAATCCCGTTCTCAACGGGATTTCTTGCATACTCTGATCGCCGAAGGCGATCGGAGTAGGTAGGGGGATGCCGCCGCTCAGCGGCTATCATGTAGCGAGCCCTTGGCTCGCTACATGATTTAAAAAAAAAAAAAAAGTGCGGCGCTGCCTCCTTGCCGGATTTTTTAGACCGGCAAGGAGGTTAATATACCAAATGTTGTGTGTTTTGTCACAGTTTAGTGAACTAAGGCCAAAGTGTTCTGTAGTATGTTTCATTTATCACCATGCACCTCATGTCTCTGATTTTGTGGCAGTCAATTTCCTCCGAAGACAAAAAGAAGAAGTAATTGCACCTACCACTCATTGAGTATATTTTCTCCTTACTAAAATCTGGAATTGCGTTTAAAAAAAAAAGTGTGAGCCAAAATGCATCAGGCCAGCAAGAACAGCTCCCTTGTCACTTAGAGACACATCATGCCTCGTTCCGTCAAGAGGGAGACTGCTGGGACTGAAATGAGATTAAAGTGCTTATATAGAATGGCACAGCAAAACCTGTCAAGATAGCACATCAAAGCAATTACAGGATGTCACTGGTCCTCCTACAATCTTGTTCTAAAGTTAGAGCTAACAAAAGAATTCTTAGTTACGTCAAATAAAGAGAATGTTTCAGGGCCTGAACATTTAATTTAATGGCAACATGATTCACTGGTGTAGCACTTATCAAGATAGGCGCTTGGCGTGATTTTTCTTCTGCTGCTGTCATGTCTGGCTTGGACCTTTATACCTTAAACACTGCACTGAACAAAGCTGTGACAATTTCAAGGGTTTAAATCGCAGAAAATACAGGGGGTCTACTTCACGACAATAAGTTGCTTTCCTTATAGAATTACTATTTTTATATCTGGTTAATTGTAAGACAAGCCGTGGCTAATACCCTAAATTGTAGCAACCCAGATTTCCACTGAATCAATGTTGAAAATTAGAGTATTGATTTTTGGATTATGTGACATGCTAACGCTTCTATATCTTGTTAGAGCGTTGTATAGATGGCTCAGAGGAGGACACAACTAAAAGCAAGAGAGTTTATTCATAAATGGTGCATGGAGAGCAAAGATGAAATGCAAATTGCAGGAGTTTGTTTATATACAGGCGACTACCCTGGCTCATTTCAGTGACAATAACAATTTAGCATCCTATTATCTACACTGACTTATTTGAAAGGCTGAGCTGTAGAATAAGCAATTCATAATGGATATAGTAAGGATTTGAGATTCAGGGCGTAGTAGTTAGCGCTCTCGCCTTGCAGCACTGGGTCCCGGGTTCGAATACCAGGCAGGTCAACATCTGCAAGGAGTTTGTATGTTCTCCCCATGTCTGTGTGGGTTTTCTTTGGGCACTCCAGTTTCCCCCCACATCCCAAAAACATACAGATAAGTTAATTGGCTTCCTCCTAAAATTGGCCCTAGACTATGATACATGCACTACACAATACATACATAGACAATTATGACTATGGTAGGGACTAGATTGTGAGCCCCTCTGAGGTGAGGGACAGTTAGTGACAAGACAATATACTCTGTACAGCGCTGCGTAATATGTTGGCGCTATATAAATACTAAAATTAAATAAATAAATAAAAAAATATACACATGGGCTCTTCAGTCAAGTCTGAGCTGCATTGGTGCTGTATTTGTATTGCATTAAATACAACATGTCCTCATTTACTGCAATTGGATTTTACATTTAGAGTTGTGAATGTGATATGATTGCAGGGTCGTTGCAATTTGCGTTAGTGTTGTTTTTGCACTGTGTTCCATGTACACGTAAAGGAGAACTCTAGGATATATGGCAATAACTGTATCTCCCTACAGATATCTGTTATTCTCATTATTCTCTGGCTACTGAATTCCCTTGCTTATAATTTACTTTTGTCTCTTGTCATGTTAACACTTAAAAGCCATGTATTTGGGCATCCTTTTGCATTTAACAATAATGCCTTTTGTCTTTACATCTCCAGCATACACAATCTGTATTCCTTGTTACCTCCATTCTCAGACAGTTGAGCTGACCAGCTGGCTGGGAGATGGTTTAAACCTTTTGCATCTGAGAATGACTGAAGAACAAGAAAATGTCAGTGGAATAAATTGAAAATGTTATTCCTATTTAATTACACGTTATGGAATTCTAAAATTCTAAAGTTCTATCATTTCAGCATTACACATTAACGATTGCGGCCTGTGAATGAACAAATAGATCTTGAGTATTCGCTGTCACATTCTTAAAAACAGAGCAGAGTGGTTTCATTTTCAATTCAAGAGGGATCATTTAATTTTCATTGCAAACCTCCAGTGTCCAGTGACAAGTGTTCCTTATGTACATCAATGTTTTGGTATCTGGGGAAGAAATGGTAATACATTTGTTGTTCAAGTTTTCCCAAGTGTGTCTAGCCTATTTACTTGCCTAACAGGACTTGTAGCAGGATGAGGAGCATGTTGTGTGGCTATCATTCAGAGACCAGAGGAGAGGCATGTATGAGTACATTGCAAAGCCTCATTATTACACTCAAGGTAAGAGAACTAGAAGTTTTGGGGACCAGCACATCCAATTATATACAGTATATGTAGAGTTTCAAGACAACAGAGTTAGTTTTCTTGTGGGAAAAAAAGGAGGAAAAGAGACAAATATATATATATACAAAGGTTGTCACCACACCTCTAATGAACGCAAAGGAAAACATATACCGTATATACATATAATCTTGCAAAAACTCTTTAATTCAAAAAAATGTGCCGGTCTGCACAGTGCTTGCACATACATAGTAGGATTGAACAAAATAACACTCTTGTTTATCAGAAAAAGGAGGAGAAATGTAAAAAATTCACAGTAATCCATTTTGAAATCACTGACCCTTTTATCAAAAAAAGTAATTTTACTGTGATGGGACCAGCCTGTTTCCAGCTCAGTCAAACCCATTTTAAAGCAGATATTTGTAGTAGTAGATGGTAACTTATTAAAATTAACAGTGAAATGGGGTTGCCGACTCCCTATGTTGATTGTTATAACAATAACAACAATAACATTTCTATAGCGATTTTCTCCCATAGGACTCAAAGCGCTCTCTCAGATTCAGAAATTGGTAGTAGGATGAAGTATTTAAGAGGAACTTAAGTGAAAATAATGTAATAAAAGAAGTGCTTCATTTTTACAATAATTATGTATAAATGGTTTAGTGTTTGCCCGTTGTAAAAAATTTTAAATCCCTAAATTTACATTCTAGCATTTATTACGTGGTGACATTTTTACTGTTGGCAGGTGATGTAGCTGCTGCATGCTTTTTTGGCAGTTGGAAACTGCTGTAAACAGCTATTTCCCACAATGCAACAAGGTTCACAGACAGGAAACTGCCAGGAATACCATGGTACTCAGAGTTTCTTGTGGGAGGGGTTTCACCACAATATCAGTCATACAGCGCCCACTGATGGTCTGTTTGTGAAAAGGAATAGATTTCTCATGTAAAAGGGGGTATCAGCTACTAATTGGGATAAAGTTCAATTCTTGGTCGGAGTTTCTCTTTGACTCAATAAAAATTATATTTCTGCAAATGCCAAACTGAACTGGTGGGTTTTCAGTCTGGATTTAAGCACGCGGCACCCAGAGATGGAGCTGTCCTGATCTGCTGAGGGCTCTGGGACCAAAAGTTTTCAGGTGGACTCTGGGTATGACTAGATTATTAGAACCTGTGAGATCTGAACTTGCAGGGACTGCTATGCAGCTGCAACATTCTGTCATGTATGCAGGGTCCAGATTATGTAGTGATTTAAATGTGAGTGGGCCGACATTGAATAGGATCCTACATTTTATAGGTAGCCAGTGAAGGGAGTGCAGGACTGGTGTTATGTGGCAGTGACAGGGTTGGTTAGTTAACAGTCTGGCAGCAGTATTCTGTATCAGCTGTAGGCAGTACAAGTCTTTTTTTTTTGAGGGATGGTGTAGAGAGCATTACAATAGTCTAGTCGGGATGTAATGAAGTCATGAACTAAGGTTGGCAGATCTTCTGGGGGGATGAGGCGCTTGATTTTTTCGATGTTCTTCAGATGAAAATAGGATGATTTCACCACAGCAAAGATGTGAGTTCTAAAGTTGCAATCCCCATCAGTTAGAACTCCCAGGCTACGCACATGCTCAGAGCTGTGTAGATCCGCGCCTCCTATTCCCAGTGGTGAAGACTGCAAGTGAAGTTTTTTGTTGTCATGCGCTGCCCTCCCATCAGAAGGACTTCAGTTTTATCTGCATTTAGTCTCAGCCAGTATAACAAAAAAATTTAACCAACCAATATATGCAGTAGTGTGCTTTTATATCCATTGTATCTTATGTATAAGTATTTCAGCCTTTCCATTTATGCTAGATCATACGGCTGTCTATTAGCAGTGGAATCTGGCCCACGGTCGCAGCGATCGCAGCCGTGACTGGGCCCTTTTGCTCCAGGGGCCCGTGTGTGACAGGACTGCTTTACTGTCCTGACTGCAGAGTTCCACTCCCGAACATACAACATGAGTTACTACACAGTTCCGTAACTCAGCAGCAGGCATCACCTCTATGCCAGGCACTCAGCACCGCCCCCTTTAGTTAGCCCTGCAGCTAGTAACAGACTTTAGCTGTCCGGGGCTCGGCTACTCCCCCCACTTCCTTGAGTAAAGAATGTATTCAGTGTGAGCGGCCGTAGATTCCATGTGTATGGTGAGTGAGGTAACTCTTCCTCTTCCTCTCCTCTACTTACTCCCAAAGGCTCCGTCCACTGAACTATTTTCTTATGTATTTGCACCTCTGGCCCGAGCAAATCAAAGTCCTGCCTGCTTGATATGTGCCATCTGACACAGTGCAGCGTCTGTGGTGTGCCATATACTTGTCATCCCTCTCCTCTCTTCCAGCAACGTCTGCTCAAACGAGGGGGAGGGGGAGATGCTGAGCAGACACGGGGGTTACAAGCAGGAAAAGAGCACACCGGGGACAAAATGTCACTGCACAACGGGGCCCAGGCACATATCCAGTTGGCAGGACTGTGCTTTGTCCAGGCACGTGTGATGCATCAGGGGAGAAGAGAAAGTGTCTGGCTGTATAGTCCTAGTCTAATGTCCTACCATATTATTATTATGTATTTATATAGCACTGACCTCTCCTGCAGCACTTTACAGAGTACATAGTCATGTCACTGACTGTCCTCAGAGGAGCTCACACTCTAATCCTACCATAGTCATAGTGTAATGTCCTACCATATTATTATTATGTATTTATATAGCACTGACATCTCCTGCAGGACATTACAGAGTACATAGTCATGTCACTGACTGTCCTCAGAGGAGCTCACACTCTAATCCCACCATAGTCATAGTGTAATGTCCTACCATATTATTATTATGTATTTATATAGCACTGACCTCTCCTGCAGCACTTTACAGAGTACATAGTCATGTCACTGACTGTCCTCAGAGGAGCTCACACTCTAATCCTACCATAGTCATAGTGTAATGTCCTACCATATTATTATTATGTATTTATATAGCACTGACCTCTCCTGCAGCACTTTACAGAGTACATAGTCATGTCACTGACTGTCCTCAGAGGAGCTCACACTCTAATCCTACCATAGTCATAATGTAATGTCCTACCATATTATTATTATGTATTTATATAGCACTGACATCTCCTGCAGGACATTACAGAGTACATAGTCATGTCACTGACTGTCCTCAGAGGAGCTTACACTCTAATCCCACCATAGTCATAGTGTAATGTCCTACCATATTATTATTATGTATTTATATAGCACTGACATCTTCTGCAGCACTTTACAGAGTACATAGCCATGTTACTAGCTGGGAATTATTGATAACTAGCTGGTCGCCCGGCGTTGCCCGGGTATGTTATTGGCTAGTGTTAGCTCTGCCCACTTTTTCTAATCCTAACACACAATTACTCAATGATGACCTAGTTTGTGAGCTTTGCGGTCTTTGGCATCAATAATTGGCATTGAAATGAAATAAATCTAATTGGCTGTGGCTCTACTCCTTTGAAAATCAATAGGTGAATTTTGATTAGCTTTTGTAGGCTCCACCCACTTTTCTGAATATAAATCCCAGTCACCCAGTGACCAACTGTACAAAGTTTAAGAACCCTGCCATTGACAGACAATGTAAGAATGGCTGCAGTTTAAATTCTGGCAGTGAAATTTGTATTTTTCTCCACCCACTGTTGTCCTAATGTTTCCCGGGTATGTATTCGGCTGCTGTTGGCTGTGGCCACTTTTTCTAACCCTAACACACAATTGTCAATAGTCAATGACCAAGTTTGTGAGATTTGTGGTCTTTGGCATGAATAATTTTCATTGAAATGAAACACATCTGATTCGCTGTTTGTGGCCCCACCCCTTTTCTAAATATTTGACCCCAGTCACCCAATGATCAACTGTACCAGGTTTGAGGCTTGTGCCATTAACAGTGCAAAAATAGCAGCAATTAAATATTTGCCTTGAAAATCAATAGGTGAATTGTGATTGTTTTTTGTAGGCTCCACCCACTTTTCTGAATATTAATCCCAGTCACCCGGTGACCAACTGTGCAAAGTTTTAAAACCCTACAATTAATAGTGTAAGAATGGCTGCAGTTTACATTTTCCCAGTGAAATTTGTGTTTGTCTCCGCCCACTGAAGACTCGGCATTGCCCAGGTATGTGTTTGGCTGGTGTTGGCTCCGCCCACTTTTTCTAACCCTAACACAAAATTACTTAATGACTAAGTTTATGAGCTTTGCGGTCTTTGGCATCAATAATTTGCATTAAAATAAAATAAATCTGATTGGCTGTGGCTCCACCCCTTTTCTGAATTTGAACCCCAATCACCCAATGGCCAACTGTACCAGGTACAGGTGATTAACAGTGCAAGAATGGCATCAATTAAATATTCCCCTTAAAGATTAATAGGTGGATTTTGATTGGCTTTTGTAGGGTCCACCCACTTTTCTGAATATTAATCTCAGTCACCCAGTGACCAACTGTGCAAAGTTTGAGAACCCTACCATTAACCCCCTTGGCGGTATGATTGCTGCGGCTGAGCGGCCGCCAGGGTTTTTTTTTAACCTTTTTTTTTTTTTTTTAGCATGTAGCTAGCCTAGCGCTAGCTACATGCTTCCCCCCTCCCTGCGGTGTCCCCCCGTCACCTCCAATCGCCGCCGGCGCCGCTTGCCCATAAGGAAATCCCGTTCTGAACAGGATTTCCTTGAGGGCTTCCCCCGTCGCCATGGCGACCACCGGAGTGACGTCACCGACGTCATCGACGTCGTGACGTCACACGGAGTCCCAATCCACCCCATAGTGCAGCCTGGCGGCGATTGGCCAGGCTGCGCAAGAGGTATGCGGGGGGGGGGGCCCTGTTTAGCGGCGGGTAGCGGCACATCTGCGGCGGGCGGCGGCGATCGGACCAAACACGCAGCTAGCAAAGTGCTAGCTGCGTGTTTGAAAAAAAAAATTATGCAAATCGGCCCAGCAGGGCCTGAGCGGCACCCTCCGTTGGCTTACCCCGTGTCACACACGGGGTTACCGCTAAGGAGGTTAATAGTGTAAGAATTGCTGCAGTTTACATTTTCTCAGTGAAATTTGTATTTGTCTCCGCCTACTGATGACCCAGCATTGCCCGATTATGTTTTTGGCTGGTGTTGGCTGCGCCCACTTTTCCTAACCCTAATACACAATTACTCAATTACTCAATGACCAAGTTTGTGACCTTTGCGGTCTTTGGCATCAATAACCTGCATTAAAATGAAACAAATCAGATTGGCTGTTTGGGGCTCCACCCCCTTATATAAATTTAAACCCCAGTCACGCAATGATCAACTGTACCAGGTTTGAGGCTTGTGCCATTAACAGTGAAAGAATGGCAGTGTAACGATCGGTGGGCGCAGAGAGTATCTGATTACCGGTGATCTGCAGTATCACCGGAAATACAGATATATACCAGATTATAAGTGATCTGCAGTCTCACCGATAATCCGATATACAAACTAACCTCTGTTCACCTGAGTAGAGTGTAGTGTTTGGTGTAACAGTAACACTTAGAGGACAAGGCCTCAATGCAGCAAGGAGTACTGCACAGATTCCTTCCGTAGACCTGAGCTCTCCAAGACGGGAGGAGTCAGACTGACAGTAGGAAGGTATATCTGAAAGTGACCCTCAGGAGGAAGGATCGCTAACAGAGCGAGGAACCGCCTCTAACGGTAAGGTCGGTTCTCGAGGTCGGACAAGCCAGGTCGTACACACACGGACAGATAAAGTACAAGATCAGGAGGCAAAGGCGGAGTCAAAGTACAGGCAGGGTTCAGCAACGAGGTATCAGATATATCGGGGTACAAAATCAGGAGGCAGAAACAGAGTCAAGGAACGAGCCGGGGTTCGGCAACAGAGTATCAGAAATATCGAGGTACAAGATCAGAGTTCAGGAGGATAGTCAAAGCAGACAAAAGTCATAACATATAATCACAATCAAACTAGTACTTTAGCTATCAACAGAATCTAGCTAAGTGTAGGATTACAGCTCCAGCTGGTCCCGGCACACTTAAGGATCTGACTACAGGTCTGAGTGCTCCCACATATGTGATCGCACGCCAGACAAAGAGCAAGTGAACAACCAGCAGTATATATACTCTAGGACCTTTCCAGGACCTCCCTAATTGCTGGTCCAATGAGAGCAGTGGAATTTGTCAGCTGACCCAGCTGGTCAGCCGACACCCTTCTAACTGCTATTTAAACTCTGCCTCTGTGCTCGCGCGCGTGTAAGTCTGAATCCTGGTGGACTATCAGCCCCAGCCACACCAGTACTGTCATGCAATGTATCTAGTGCGGGGGCCGCCTCTGATGCGGATTCCGCCGTTACCAATGCGGATTCTGCCGCACTGCCCATGCGGCATGCGGCGTTTTTTCCGCGTTGTGACACCATGCTGGACGCGGAAACAGCCGCCTCACCTCGAGAGACGGCGGCTTTTCCGCGTTTCCTCACAGTACCCCCCTCCCGAGGAGTGGACTCCGGACAACTCCTACCAGGTTTCTCGGGATGTAAGGCGTGAAATTCCCTCCTTAATTCGTCCGCATGCATGCGACTCCCCGGTACCCATTGTCTCTCCTCAATGCCGTACCCTTTCCAATGTACGAGATATTGTACCGAGTTTTGTACAACGCGTGAATCTAAAATCTTTTCTACCTCGTACTCAGGTTGGTCATCCACCAACACAGGAGGAGGAGGAGTGGGACCCACATGGACTGCTGGCTTAAGCAGGGATACGTGGAAGGACCTTACCCCACGCATGCTAGCGGGAAGATCAACAGCGTAAGTGACGTTGTTGATCCTTCTGGCTATCGGGAAAGGCCCGACAAACCTGGGACCCAACTTGTCTGAGGGCTGTTTCAGGGCCAAGTGACGTGTGGATACCCAAACCAAGTCTCCTGGTTGGAATCTCCACTCCAAAGACCGTTTCTTGTCAGCTTGACCCTTCTGACTCAGAAACGCCTTTTCCAAACTGTCTCTCACCGTCCGCCAAATGTCTTTAAAAGACCTTTGCCAAGCCTCCAGAGCTGGAAACGGAGTGGAGGCCACTGGTAACGGTGAAAATTTGGGCAATCTTCCAGACACAACCTGGAATGGAGAAAATCCAGTGGAAGAACTTTTCAAATTGTTTTGTGCAAATTCTGCAAAGGGCAGAAATTTGACCCAGTCATTCTGCGCCTCTGCAACGTAGCATCTCAAAAACTGCTCTAACGACTGGTTGACCCTCTCCGTCTGACCGTTGGCCTGTGGGTGGTAGCCCGATGAAAACGACAGCTTCATGCCCATTTGATGACAGAATGCCCTCCAGAATTTAGATACGAATTGGACTCCCCGATCGGACACTATGTTTTCCGGAATGCCGTGTAACCGGAACACGTGTTTGATAAACAAGTCGGCCAATTCCTGGGCCGAGGGGAGTCCTTTCAAGGGCACAAAATGGGCCATCTTGCTGAAGCGGTCGACTACCACCCAAATGACCGACATGCCCTCTGATCTGGGAAGCTCACCCACAAAATCCATGGACAAGTGGGTCCATGGTTCATTCGGGGTGGGTAAAGGCTGCAACCTCCCTACAGGTGCCAGCCGGGAGGGTTTGCTTTTAGCACATACCGCACAATCCTTAACAAATTCTTTGCAGTCGGCTGCCAGAGACGGCCACCAAGCGCACCTGGCCACAAGATCCTGCGTTCTAGATGCCCCAGGATGTCCCGCATTCTTGTGTGAATGGAATATCTGTAGCACCCGGAGACGGAATGGCAGAGGCACAAATAAAACCCCCTCAGGCTTCCCCTCAGGGACATCCTGCTGAAAAGGACTCAAGGTCTCTGTCCAGTCTTCCCAAGTCTCTGTTACGGCCAGCACCAAATTTTGTGGGACAATGGTCTCTGGGGCAGAAGGCTGTGCTGTCTCCAACTCAAAGCATCTGGACAGGGCATCTGCCTTAATGTTCTTGCTACCCGGGGTATACGTAATTATGAACCTGAACCTCGAAAAAAACAAAGACCATCGAGCCTGACGGGGACTTAATCTCTTAGCCCCCTCGATGTATTCTAGATTCTTGTGATCCGTGTATACAGTAATTGTATGTTCTGCTCCTTCCAGCCAGTGACGCCACTCCTCAAAGGCAAGTTTAATGGCTAAGAGCTCTCTGTTGCCTATATCGTAGTTTCTCTCTGCCGGAGAGAACCTACGAGAGAAATACGCACAAGGGTGTAGCCTTCCCTGCAAGCCTGACCGCTGAGACAGCACAGCCCCTACCCCAACCTCCGAGGCGTCTACCTCAACAATAAAAGGATAAGAGGTGTCTACATGTCTCAGGATGGGTGCGGAACAAAACAAATCTTTTAAAGTGGAGAAAGCACTTAATGCATCAGGAGACCAGTGGGTGGTATCTGCCCCTTTTTTCGTAAGACAGGTGAGGGGTGCGATAACCGTGGAATACCCCTTTATGAACCTTCTATAATAATTCGCAAAGCCTAAAAACCGCTGTAAAGACTTCAACCCAACCGGCTGAGGCCATTCCAAAACAGCGGAGACTTTGGCGGGGTCCATAGACAGGCCCGTGGTGGAAATTATGTACCCCAGAAAGGCGACAGATGTGACTTCAAAAATACACTTCTCAATCTTAGCATAAAGTGAGTTTTGTCTTAATTTGTTGAGTACAAATTTCACATGTATTCTGTGCTCAGAGAGGTTGTTGGAGAAAACAAGTATATCGTCTAGATAGACCAGCACAAATCTCCCCAACACCTCTCTGAAGACCTCGTTGATGAGTTCCTGGAAAACGGCCGGGGCATTACATAACCCAAAGGGCATCACCAGATACTCGTAATGCCCGTCTGGCGTGTTAAAGGCCGTTTTCCACTCATCGCCCTTTCTAATGCGCACCAGGTTGTACGCGCCCCGTAAATCCAGCTTTGAGAAGATCTTAGCATCGGTGACCTGCGTAAATAAATCGTCTATCAGGGGTAACGGATAGCGATTCTTTACCGTGATCTTATTTAGTCCCCGGTAATCAATACAGGGCCGCAGGCCCCCGTCTTTCTTTTTAACGAAAAAGAAACCTGCTCCAGCAGGCGATCGGGACGGCCGGATGAAGCCTTTGGCTAAATTGTCACGGATATATTCCTTCATAGCCAATTTCTCTGGCCCAGATAAATTGTACAAATGACCCCGAGGGGGCATACAACCTGAACGTATATCAATGGGGCAATCGAAAGAGCGATGTGGGGGTAACTTGTCTGCAGCCTTGGGACAGAATACATCAGAATATTCCACATATTGCTCAGGTACCCCCTGAACATGAACCCTGGTTTGGCCCAATGTCACCTTCCCTAAACATCGCTGAAAGCAGTGTGCTGACCAAGAAATTAGTTGGCCGGTGGCCCAATCAATGTGTGGAGAATGAAGGTGCAACCATGGCATGCCGAGTATAATGGTGGAGGTTGTCATATGCAACACAAAGAACTGTAACTTTTCCCAGTGCAGTACCCCTATGGTGACCCCCACCTCTGGTGTCTGAGACAGTGGGTGATTCCCTTGCAGAGGAGAGTCATCCACTGCCGTAACCTGGATGGGTGGTTGTACTGGTGTGAGCGGAATACACAATCTCTTAGCAAACTCCGAATCCATAAAATTTGCCGCGGAGCCTGAATCGATAAAGGCTTCCGTAACCTCAGTCTTATCTTCCCATGTAACGGTACAGGGAAGAAGCAATCGTTTTTCTTCTAGGGGTAAAAGTCGGATGCCCAGGGTGTTACCCCCCACCACTCCTAAGCGGCAGCGTTTTCCCGGCTTATTGGGGCAGTTCTGTACTATATGCCCCCCTTCACCGCAGTACAAACACAGCTGTTCGGTCATTCTCCGTCTTCGCTCTACCTGGGTTAATTTTGACCGAGCAATCTGCATCGGCTCGGAAGGAGGCACGACAGGAGAAGGTGAAATAGTAGTAGGTGGAGTCACTGGGACCGTGGTGTAAGATACCCCTCTGAGACGGGAACTACCCCTGGTCTGTTTTTGGTAGCGCAGCCTGCGGTCGATTCGGATGGCCGCTGAGATGGCCTCATCGACTGTTCTGGGCTCGGGCTGGCTTAACATCAAATCAGAGACCTCATCGGACAGCCCTGACAAGAAATGATCTAATAGGGCATAGGTGTCCCACCTGGCCGTAACTGACCACCTCCTAAACTCGGCCGCGTAATCTTCGACCGGACCTTCGCCTTGACGCAAAAGCTTGAGCTTCCGCTCAGAAGTCGAGGCAAGGTCCGGATCGTCGTAAATTACCGCCATAGCTTTAAAAAATTCCTCTACAGAGGTAAGAGCTTTGTCTCCGGCGGGCAGGCTATACGCCCAAGACTGGGAGTCGCCGGACAACAAAGTTTTAATAAACGTGACCCTCTGGGTCTCAGTACCCGAAGATTGGGGTCTCAACTCAAAATAGGACAACACCCTACTCCTAAAATTCCGGAAGTCAGATCTGTGGCCGGAAAAGCTTTCAGGTACAGGCATACGTATGTCAGAGCTAGGAGAGGATCGCACATGATCCACTGATGTCTGGAGGGTTTGTACAGACCCTGATAGGGCATCAATAAGAGTTATGTGAGTGCCCAGTACTTGATTGATGTTGTCCACCGAAGCGGCAAGTACACCCAGACAATCAGTGTTTGCGTCCATTTTGTATTTTGGTCTGGCGTTCTGTATCGATCGGTGGGCGCAGAGAGTATCTGATTACCGGTGATCTGCAGTATCACCGGAAATACAGATATATACCAGATTATAAGTGATCTGCAGTCTCACCGATAATCCGATATACAAACTAACCTCTGTTCACCTGAGTAGAGTGTAGTGTTTGGTGTAACAGTAACACTTAGAGGACAAGGCCTCAATGCAGCAAGGAGTACTGCACAGATTCCTTCCGCAGACCTGAGCTCTCCAAGACGGGAGGAGTCAGACTGACAGTAGGAAGGTATATCTGAAAGTGACCCTCAGGAGGAAGGATCGCTAACAGAGCGAGGAACCGCCTCTAACGGTAAGGTCGGTTCTCGAGGTCGGACAAGCCAGGTCGTACACACACGGACAGATAAAGTACAAGATCAGGAGGCAAAGGCGGAGTCAAAGTACAGGCAGGGTTCAGCAACGAGGTATCAGATATATCGGGGTACAAAATCAGGAGGCAGAAACAGAGTCAAGGAACGAGCCGGGGTTCGGCAACAGAGTATCAGAAATATCGAGGTACAAGATCAGAGTTCAGGAGGATAGTCAAAGCAGACAAAAGTCATAACATATAATCACAATCAAACTAGTACTTTAGCTATCAACAGAATCTAGCTAAGTGTAGGATTACAGCTCCAGCTGGTCCCGGCACACTTAAGGATCTGACTACAGGTCTGAGTGCTCCCACATATGTGATCGCACGCCAGACAAAGAGCAAGTGAACAACCAGCAGTATATATACTCTAGGACCTTTCCAGGACCTCCCTAATTGCTGGTCCAATGAGAGCAGTGGAATTTGTCAGCTGACCCAGCTGGTCAGCCGACACCCTTCTAACTGCTATTTAAACTCTGCCTCTGTGCTCGCGCGCGTGTAAGTCTGAATCCTGGTGGACTATCAGCCCCAGCCACACCAGTACTGTCATGCAATGTATCTAGTGCGGGGGCCGCCTCTGATGCGGATTCCGCCGTTACCAATGCGGATTCTGCCGCACTGCCCATGCGGCATGCGGCGTTTTTTCCGCGTTGTGACGCCATGCTGGACGCGGAAACAGCCGCCTCACCTCGAGAGACGGCGGCTTTTCCGCGTTTCCTCACAGGCAGCAATGAAATATTCTCCTGAAAAATCAATAGGTAATTTTTGATTGTTTTTTTGTAGGCTCCACCCACTTTTCTGAATATTAACCCCAATCACCCAGTAACCAACTGTGCAAAGTTTGAGAACTCTACCATTAACAGTGTAAGAATGGATGCTGTTTACATTTCCCCAGTAAAATTTGTATTTGTCGCCGTCCACTTATGACCCTGCGTTGCCCGCTTATGTATTTGGCTGGTGTTGGCTGTGCCCACTTTCCTAACCCTAACACACAATTAATCAATTACTCAATTACCAAGTTTGTGAGCTTTGCGGTGTTTGGCAACAATAATTTGCATTGGAATGAAACAAATCTGATTGGCTATTTGTGGCTCCACCCCCTTTCTGAAATTGAACCCCAGTCACCCAATGATCAACTGTACCAGGTTTGAGGCTTGTGCCATTAACAGTGCAAGAATGGCAGAAATGTAAATATTCCCCTTGAAAATCAATAGGTGAATGTTGATTGGCTTTTATAGGCTCCAACCACTTTTCTGAAAAATAATCCTAGTCACCCAACGACCAACTGTGCAAAGTTTGAGAACCCTACCATTAACAGTGTAAGAAAAGCAAAAGTTTGCTTTCTTAAAACAGAAAGAATTTGTAAATAATTCATGTTAGAGTGAGCTTGAGATGTCTCCCAGTGCAACACTGTTGAATATATGCAAATTAACCAATACTCTTAGACGCTAAACACACCTCCAGAACCGCTGGAATGCAATGATGTGTCAGCTTGTTAATTTGTACAGAGCCATAATAATCCAACATGCATACAGACTGTTTTGGATTGTTTGATCCTCAGCAGTGCATGGCATGGATTGGCTCTATGCAGTAGGGCTTGTAACACCAAGAGGTACAGACTAACCAGCAAGCTCATGGTGACCCAGAACTCATTGGAGTGTGTAAGGGACTACAATGGTCCTAAAAGCCCCATTACTAAGATGTTAAGAAAAACAAAAGTTTGCTTTCTTAAAGAGTAACTGTCAGGCTGCAGAAGCTAATTTAAACCTCTATTCTCCTGTGTTAAACAGTTTAGAAGGAAGCCAAAAAGGCAATACTGTAGTTAAAATTCTCTCTTACATTTAATGTGTGCTTATCAGCAAAGCTGTTAGACCCAAGCTCTTAAGAGGACGCAAGCCGCATACCATACTGCAAAGCATTCTGGGGCCCTCCCCTCGGCTGCTAATGAGAAGTTCCAGGATCAAGTTTCAGCAGCTTGTAACTCAGTCCAGCGCACAGCACTGATAAATCTCCGGGCAGAGTACACTGCAGGAGTCCGCTATTGTTCCTAGCCACATGGCTAATTAATATTCACTGCACACTAGTGTTATTCAGTACAAGCTTTTCTGTGATCAGGAAGAAGGCAGGACATGACGACACATTTGGCTTCATAGGAGACAGACAAACATGGAACCTGCCATGAGCTGTCAGGAGCATCAATCTCTGCATATACTATATACAAATTCTGTGAAATCCAAACGTGGACAGTGAAATGCATATGTAATGTAAGTACAGCCAATATTTAGCTACTGATATATGTGTTTATTTTCTCTGAGACCTTATACCTAACAGCTCCTCTTTAAAACAGAAAGAATTTGCGATAATTCAGGTTGGAGTGAGCTTGAGATGTCTCCCAGTGCATCACTGCTGAATATATGCAAATTAAGCTAAACACACCTCCAGGGTAACAGTGTAAGAATGGCTGCAGTTTAAATTTTCCAGTATTTGTCTCTTTTTGGTTATGGGAATAAAAAGTATCCTATACTTTATTCCAGGTAATGTACTATGTGTGTGCCAAATTTCATTCAAATCCGTTCAGCCGTTTTTGCATGATCGAGTAACAAACATCCAAACATCCAAACATCCGAACTTTCCCATTTATTATATTAGTAGGATTATTACCCTGTATGTCTTTAAGGAATAATTTCACTTGTGGGGAGTTCAGCAAAATAGGTTGCAAGCAAATTGTCCTAGATGAGGGTAGGGGGCTTAGTTTCAAATTCCACATCAGGGCCCAGAAGACTCTAGCTACGCCACTGTCTATTAGTTAGTGATCCACTATCAATCATTTATCCATTGCCATTTACTTTTATGATGGATTTACTATTCATTCAGTTATCTTTGACACACACACATGTTACACAATTTGAATTGTGTACATCTGTTTAAAGGAATACTATCGATTCACATATTTTTTTCAATTGACACAGGAATTGTTTGGGAAGTGCTGCTAAGTACTGGTGTATACATTTTAGTAGCAACTTCTTTGTTTACTGTTATCAAAATACATTCAAACTTTACTGACGCCAAAACTGATGGCTGACTGAGCCATGAGGAGAGGGGAAATTCCCCTCACACTTGATCAGTTAACTCTATGTGTAGCTCTGTGTGTGACAGAAAGAGAGCGCTCCCAACAGCTGCAGATCCTGTGTCCTGTGTTTCTGACTGACCTGTCTGAAAAGAGCAGAGGAAATGTAACTAATTGTCATAGCTTTGTCATACTGTTTTTGCTTTCAGAGTTAGATATGTTTGATATTTGCTTTCTGTAGTCTGATATGCAACTCTGGCTATGCATTGAAGCAGACACCCCTTCTGCAATTGATTTGTCCCAATATAGCTAAATCCTACCCTCAATAAATTACAGCTTTTGCCTCTGATATTCACCATGAAAAGTAAAAAAATGTTTACACAGCTACTTAGACATTATTTGCACACTGTCATTTTAGAACACTTGAGTATCGATAGTATTCCTTTAATATGATTTGATAACCTCCGTTCATCACTTATGAATTTATCACTGTGTGCACTTTAATTAGTCAATGCCGCCATTACTTTTTTTGCAGGGGATTTTTGCCCCTTATTAAGAGATGCTGTGCCTTATACAGTATATCCATGCTGTTTATTAAGAATGCAGAGAAACCATGAAAAACCATGAAATGTATTGTCTTGTACTTACTACTCAACAACCTGGTGTCAAACTTGGAGGCAGGGGCAAAATTATACTCCATTTTATTGTTTTTATTTTTGAAATCATATTTTGAGTGTTCCATCTACTTGACAGTTATCTATTTTATAGTCTCTTCAGGAGCTTAGCGCTTCTTAGGCTTGATTCACAAAGCAGGGATAACTGTTATCACTCTGTGAAAAGTGCTTCGCGCGAAAATTAAAATGAAAATGGTTATCGCGAATGTGACCGTTAACAGCGAAAATTCACGTTATTGCTTTTTCACAGCCGTAATAACAGTTTTCACTGCTTTGTGAATAGTGATGGCCCGAACCATTCGCCTGGCGAACCTTTCTGGGCCTCTTACTACTTCCGGGTCGCAATGACCCGGAGTAGTACGCCTGCGCTGCCCGGCGGAGCGCGTCCTAGATCGCGCTCCCATTGCCGGGCACTTTCTGCGCATGTGCGTGACGTCATGAGTGACGTCACGCTCATGCGCAGAGAGTGCCCGGCAACAGGAGCGCGATCTAGGACGCGCTCCGCCGGGCAGCGCAGGCGTACTACTCCGGGTCATTGCGACCCGGAAGTAGTAAGAGGCCCAGAGTAGCAGAGCGGTTCGCCGGCGAACGGTTCGGGAACCGTTCGCTACATCTCTATTTGTGAATCAAGCCCCTTATGTTTTGTTTTTTTTTGCTCCATAAATTGCTTCTTTTGGATTATTTTTTTTCTGTCAACTGTATCATTTGTTGTGAGTAGTGCACTATAACGCACTATAACGCAAGTGAAAAAACAGAACACAAGTGAACCACAAATCCCAACAAAGCCTTAAAACCCTAAGAATAAGAAAACAAATTGAATATTTACAAATATATAACCGAACTCAGTACAAATTTGAAACCAGAAGATCAGTCAAAATACAAATTTCAGGTAACAGAGCAGGTAAGAAGAAGATACATCTTCACAAATGGGTATGAGGGCTTAATATGTAGTGCCACCACACTCAACAATAAGGAGTATCCCAATCATACAGAAAATATTACCTAATACTTCACACTCTAAGGGACATGAGAGACTCTGATGTCAGGATATAGATACATTTCTAGGATGGGACTTAGGCCTCAATTCACTAAGATCACGCTGGTGATAATATGGCAAGTGAAAACTTAGCACCACACATTGATTGGTATTTGAAGTGTTAATTCACTAAAGAAGATTTCCTTATTAACCACTTGCCGACCGCACGCTTATACCGTGCGTCGGCAAAGTGGCAGCTGCAGGACCAGCGACGCAGTACTGCGTCGCCAGCTGCAGGCTGATTAATCAGGAAGCAGCCGCTCGCGCGAGCGGCTGCTTCCTGTCAAATCACGGCGGGGGGCTCCGTGAATAGCCTGCGGGCCGCCGATGGCGGCTCGCAGGCTAAATGTAAACACAAGCGGAAATAATCCGCTTTGTTTACATTGTACGGCGCTGCTGCGCAGCAGCGCCGTAAGGCAGATCGACGATCCCCGGCCAATCAGCGGCCGGGGATCGCCGCCATGTGACAGGGGACGTCCTGTCACAGGCTGCACAGGACGGATAGCGTCCTGTGCAGCCCCGATCATCGGGGGGACAGGTAGGAGAGGGAGGGGGGTGAATGTCGCCACGGAGGGGGGCTTTGAGGTGCCCCCCCCGCCAGCCACACGCAGGCTGGAGAGATCGGACCCCCCCAGCACATCATCCCCCTAGTGGGGAAAAAAGGGGGGGTGATCTGATATCTCTGCCTGCACCCTGATCTGTGCTGGGGGCTGTAGAGCCCACCCAGCACAGATCACATAATTCAATGCTGGTCCTTAAGGGGGGGTAAAGGGTGGGTCCTCAAGTGGTTAAGGTGTAGTGATAAGTTTTCATAGTGAGAGTGTTATCTTATTGCTCCAGTCCTTAAGTTATCACCTTTGTAGTTATTTTCACATGCAGGAGATAGGGAGGGGAGGAGCATACGCAGGCAGGATGTAGCTCCACCCTTCCTGCCACCAGGATGATTACAGCTAGCCTGGGTAGGACAGCCAGAAAAGGCAAGAGAGAGAGAGAGAGGCTGTGTGTGTATGTGTGTGCGTGTGCGCATGACTTGGTCCCTGTGTCTCTATGTGTCTTTGTGCATGAATACGTATGTGTGTGTCTGTTCATATATAAGGCCCCCTGGCTGTCCTGCTCTGATCCCAACAATGGCTGTCCCTGCGGCACATGCGCAGTAGCGCAGACGCAGAGACACACACACACACACACACACGGACATGGGATGCAGAGACACAGGGGTTTTATTAGGTAGGATATATATATATATATATATATATATATATATATATATATATACACACACACACATATATATATATATATATATATATATATATTATATATATATATATATATATATATATATATATATATTATATATATATATATATATATATATATATATATATATATATATATATATCACTAATATTATAAATGTGAAAGTTTGGATGTTTGGATGTTTGTTACTTAATCACGCAACAATGGCTGGACGGATTTGAATGGAATTTGGCACACACATAGTACATTACCTGGAATAACAGAGAGGATACTTTTTATCCCCATACCCAAAAAGTGGGCAGTGACAAATACAAATTTCACTGGGAAAATGTAAACTGCAGCTATTTTTTCACTGTTAATGGTGGGGTTCTCAAAATTTGCACAGTTGGTCACAGGGTGACTGGGATTAATATTCAGAAAAGTGGGTGGAGCCTACAAAAGCCAATCAAAATTCACCTATTGATTTTTAAAGGGAATAGTTAATTGCTGCCAATCTTGCACTGCTAATGACACAAGCCTCAAACCTGGTACAATTGGCCATTGGGTGACTGGGATTCAAATTCAGAAAAGGAGGTGAAGCCACAAACAGCCAATCAGATTTGTTTCACTTCAATGCAAATTATTGATGCCAAAGACCGCAACGCTCACAAACTTGGTCATTGAGTAATTGTGTGTTAGGGTTAGAAAAAGTAGGCGCAGTCAACACCAGCCAAATACATATCTGGGCAATGCCGGGCCATCAGCTAGTATATATATATCACTCCCTCTCATTGTGCCTGTTGTGTATATATTTCTCTGTATACAGAGTCTCCTCCTGCAATAACCAGTAAACAAAAAAATAAAATAAAACAGACAGCTCAGAATGCTTCATTTTACATTGCAGTTTGTAGTAACACTCCACCTTAACGACAGCTCAGGCCAGGTGATAACTCCTCACACACTTAACACTTGCACTCCTCACACACTTAATAATGTATAAAGGAAAGTAAATCCGCACTCCAAGTAAAGATTGTGGCGTGCAAACCTCAGGATCAAAGTAGAATCCAAAAGAGCATGAGAGATAGAAATCCTGTACAAGCATGGGCTGCACCACCAGATTATTACAATTATATCATCTTTATTGAAAAAACACTTAGATACAAATAATTAAAATCATTTAAAAATGTGCATTGCACAATACAAACAACCCTCCATAACACAACGTGATGTGGAAGTAAATCCAATACAATAATGGTACCTCACCTCTCAACAATCAATAATAACCCTATTGCTGCGCAATCTCCTTTTGGGTTCAAAAAAGATCCCAACAGGAAGTATATAGGACCCGGGTCCAGGGGACAAATAAGGTGCTAAAGTGCTAATACATGTACACAAAACCGTTCATGAACCCAGTGCATTTAGAATAAGTGATAAAAAGATGTGAGAAATAGAATTATGCTCACAAACATGTAATGTTGATGATGAATATCACATATAGGGAAAGGGGATGCAGGAAGTGGTATACATTCGTATCCCCAGGACAGGGTCCCATGCAAAATCACCAGCAGCTACGGATGGAGGGCAGAGGGAGGCATGGTCATCAGGAGCGAAGGATTGTGGGTAGAGAGTTGCTTATAATAGAGGGCACATGAGAGTCGGCTCACTGATAGGATATACATCGCTGGCGGCTCTAGTGCATAAGCACATCCTATTGGCCGCTGCAGCGTATATAATTCAATGTTAATTGGCCGGGTTCAGAGTGGAAGTATATCACTGCTCACTGTGGCTGGATCGCATACTGATTCCTGTTATGTGGTGAACTACGGTGGCCGACACTCCCTAAAAAGGTTATCAGAGCGTTTTTTTGCATAGATACGTTCTTAAACCATACTTTGAAAATACAAGGGTGGCAAACAGCATTATTACAATTAAACATATATCAAAGTCAGCCAGGAGTATGCCAGAGACATTTCCCCAGCTGGGTGCAGGCATGATTAAACATAAGTAAATAACCCATGAGGGGGGCGCACTATAGCGTCCTTCAAATGTGCAATGGTAACCCCTCTATAGACCCCTCTATTGTTGACACTAGATTAGGGAGGAGTCTTCTTAGGCACATCTTCAGTTTTAGCAAGCATAAACAGAAATCGTGATGGCTTATCAAAGTCCATTTAGAATTGTGCAAGGCTGTATGGTATTGATTATAAAGGTCATCAACAACGAATTTCCAATCTTATCACAAACAAGAAGAGTGAAAAGGCTTAGAAGGTATGCAAAGTTTCCTCTATATGTATATCACAGGTCCATCTTAGGTCCCGGCTGTGAGCTGGTTGCATGGAAGTTGGTGAGTATCTAGATAAGCTCAAGCAGCAGCAGGAGTTTCCTATGATGAATGAACAGGTACCAGTGTTAAAAATCCATACAACAGATCCACGTATACTGTATGTGGAGAAAAATTTCCCATACATTGTGCCAGTGGAAGCACAGGTGCAAAAGTGCAAGTGAATAAAACATGTGTTAAACCAAGGGAATGGTTTGCTCACCAAAACCATATCCCCGTGAGTGACAGAAAAAGTAAATGAACAAATATATCGATTGAAAATGGTGATTTATTGGGGTGATGGTCTGCGCTCATCACCACAGACCAATAGCTAATTTCACTCGGTGCACTTATGATTAATAGTGGTCCATGCTTACCTACATGGAGTTCCCCTTAAGTTGTGCAAATAAATGTGTGTGTATGTGAACATAAAAGGAAGGAGGGATATATGTGCTCACCTTCACATTATTCCCTCCAAAATAAATCACAACTGTGCAAACCATTTCATATATCCATTTGAGCTCTTTTTGTAGTAGACGTTTAGTAACATCACCTTCTCTAGGGCCAGTCCAGATACGTTCTAAGGCTACTAGTTTGAATCCCTCAGCACTTCCCTGATGATGTAACAAAAAGTGGGAGGCAACACTCCTCAGTTTTTTATTATTTTGATTGTCTTGATCAGATAATTATATATTTGATAGATGTTGTTGAATTATTTTTCTTAATTGATTACCAGTTTGTCCTATGTAAATTTGATTACATGCACAACTCAAAAGATATATGATCCCCCTAGATTTACAATTATTGTATTGGTGAAGCTTGAAGGTTTTGGTACCAGACACGTTAGTGACCGAGAAAGTGGGATGCATAAATTGACAAATAGAGCAGTCACCACAAGGGTGACTGCCCTTGATCCTGACACCATGACCCAAGGGTATCGTGGATCTTTGGTAGAGGCTACTACAAACTATATATTTTTAGTTTTTTGCTCGTCTACAGTTAATGGAGGGGAATGGTTTTAAAGTCTGATCTAATTGCTCATCTGATAATAAGATTGGCCAGTGTCGTTGTAGTCTATTTCTAAGATCTTTCCATTGGTTATTATAATTTGTAATAAACCGTAGTCTTATTTTGGGGCCTCCCCTGAGGGCACAGTAAGTCCATTCTATCTGCCTGTTTAGCTCTATTAAAGGCCCTGGAGATTACCTTTCTGGGGTATCCTCACACACTTAACACTTGCACTTACCACTTGAATTGCTTTCTGTGAATTAACACCCTGTCTTAACATTAGAATTGTGTCATTATTTTAAGGCTTTAAACCTTAAAGGGGTTCTTTCGCGAAAAAAGTAGGCAGTTAAAAAATGTGACAGATGACAGGTTTTGGGCCAGTCCATCTTTTTAAAGGGGATTCTCGGGGCTTTCTTTGTTTTCAACAGCATTTCCTGAACAACAGTTGCAAAATCTAACTGACATAGTAGTGTGCAAGTGATTAGGGAGGCCGGCTGGTATCTTGCTATTTTGGCAGTTAAACTGCTGTTTAGGAAATGCTGTTGAAAACAAAGAAAGCCCTGAGAATCCCCCTTAAAAAGATGGACTGGCTCAAAACCTGTCATCTGTCACATTTTTTAACTGCCTACTTTTTTCGCGAAAGAACCCCTTTAAAGAGACACTGAAGCGAAAAAAATATATATGATATAGTGAATTGGTTGTGTACTATGAAAAATTACTAGAAGATTAGCAGCAAAGAAAATATTCTCATACTTTTATTTTCAGGTATATAGTGTTTTTTCTAACATTGCATCATTCTATAATATGTGCAGATTACACAACACTCAGCATTCAAAATGAGTCTTTCAGAGCAGTCTGTGAAGTAATGACCTCTCCTCTAGCAGAGGAAAAGTAAATAGTCCAGGAACAGTTGACATAATAAAAGTCAGATAACAGCCCTCTCCACGACTAACTTAGTCGGAGAGCTTAATGGCTTGTTTGCATAGAGATAACAACTGGAGTTTCTCAACTCTTCCTGTACTGGAAACAATTACACTGATGTATCTGATCTTAATGTTTTATTTCTTAGCTGTGCTACACATACAAATCATAATATCATCATTTTTTTTTCGCTTCAGTGTCTCTTTAAAGAGACTCTGTAACAATTTTTTTTAGCAGTATTTCTCCTATCCTACAAGTTCCTAAGGCTGTTCCATTGTGCTCTGGCTTACTGCAGCACTTTCTACTTGCACTGTCTCTGTAATAAATCAACTTATCCTTCCTCTGTCGGATTTGTCTTCACCTGTGTCTGGAAGGCTGCCAACTCTTCAGTTATGTGAACAAGTTAACCCCTTCCACGCCCCTCCAGTGTTCCTGTGATGTTTATTCCTCACAGACAACGCCCCTGCTCTCACTGTCAGCTTGTCTGCTATCTGTGAGGCTGATAAACACAGACTGATAAACTGAACAAAGAATAGCTGGCTGAGGAGGAAGCTGCCTGTCAGGCTGACACCAGTGCAGAGCTGAGACTCCAGGCTCTAAAGACACAGCTTGTCATGCTTCATTGACACAGAGCTCTTTCAAAACTTGCACATAACCTCTGGAGACTGAATTCAATGTGTAACTCACTGGATTCTCTGTGTACTCACTGAGTATTAACTGAGTTCACAGCTCTGCTGATGTACTTCCTGTTTTGGTGGCCATCTTTTCTGTTTAAATAAAAAAAAGGTAAATGGAAAGAATTCTGTTTGCTGGCAGGGGCCATCTTTAGTCCCTCCAGCTGAAACCAATGCGGAGGTCATTTCCTCCCTTACTCCCCCCCTCCTCCTTGCATTGGGCAAGATGCTTTGTGGAAAGGCTGTTGGAAAGGGATAAGCAATTATTTCAATGGGTGGCATACATTCTACCCCTTTTTCCTCTAGTTATCTGGTATTTTAGCTGTTATAGATATCATTGTGATTATAGTAGTTGTGTATTGACTGTTTTCTTCTACTGAGGAAACACACTTTTTTTTTTGCACTTTTTGTTAAGGGCTCTTTCTCACCAGATCCCTTTTTCAGCATTTTAACGCAAAGTCTATACTTTGCATTAACCAAGGTAAAAGAAGAGTCCATAGGCTTTCATTATACCTTTCACACCCGACGCTGCGTTTCGATGCGTTGCGGTACGACGCACCCGGGCGCATTTTATCATCGGGAATCGGGGTTCTCCCGTCGGGTTAATTGATACTACCGCCGCTACTCAGCATCGCACCGCAGATTCCCGACGACAGCCGCAGGCTAGTCAACGCGTGCAGGAGAACGGCTTCTGCACGCGTTGTTAGATGTGAAACAGGGCTGAAAGTATTCAGTCTTAAAATTTAGCACACTGTAAGAAACTCACCTGCTGGCTCCAGCGATGCGCCGTTCTCTTCAGGACGATGCACTTACCCTGGTCCCGTCCCCAGCGTCCATGGCAACCAGGACGCTAGGGGAGTCCCTGGTGACGTCAGTGGGTGGGATCCCGTCCTACACACTGAGACGTCGCAGGGTTTAGTGTCCGCTAACACGCTGTCAGCTGACACTGTAATTTCTTGATTGGTTGCTAGAGGTTGGGGGCTGGTCTTGGTCTGGCTGTAAAGTATTTAAGCCCTTGTCTCACATTCAGTCCTTGCCCGTGATAGCAATCAGTACGCTGGTCTGCTGGGCACTTTGACACTTAGTAATATTACTTGTTATTGTATTTCAATGCGATTTCATTACTCAATTATTGTATATTAATGCGACTGCCTGACTGACTTAAGATTTGACCTTAGCTTTACTGACCACTCTCTTGCCTAGTCCTCTGTACCTCATCCATCTGATCTCTCGTGTATGACCCTAGCCTGTTATCGACCTAGCCTTTGTCTCATCCTTTGTACCTCAGCCATCTGATCTCTTGTGTATGACCCTAGCCTGTTATCGACCTAGCCTTTGTCTCATCCTTTGTACCTCAGCCATCTGATTTCACGTGTATGACCTTAGCTTTCGTTTTGACTATGTTTTATTTAGACCTTTGTGAATACGTTTAGAACTAAGCATGATACACACATTATACTCTATTGGAGTGTGTTTTGATTTTTAGTGATGCACAGTATTGTATAGCAGTATTGTAAAGCAGCATTGGTATAGGAGTCACATAGCAGTTTTTCATTTACTTATTGATTGACACTTTATGGTTATCACGGTACTGTATTTAGCAACGTGTCTTGCATTGTTTATGTATCTAGTGGTTCCATCTTATGCATTGTCTTTACGAATGGATAGTAATATTTGGAGGTTTTTTTTTTTTTCATCCATGTCAGCTTTCCTTTTGCATTGAATTATTTCAAGCCTATATACAGTATATTGCATATATGTCACTTGAATGAGTATCAATAAAGATTGTATTTCCACTTAGTGCAGCATATATCAGTTTCTTTTTTTCTGTGTGTCTAAGGACACTGGGAAACTTTAGGTTCCATATCCAGTTTAATACACCACTCTATATTTCATCGATTTTTTTTTCTTGAGTGAAATTGATCTGTTCTTAATCATTTGTGCTACTATACATATTTAATGAATAACACTTAGCTTATGAAAATCACAAATAATATATTTATTTTGTATTGCACATGAGAAGCAGATTTGATGCAACAGTTCATCTAGGTGTGGAGTCAGGGCCGGCCCGCCCATGAGACGGGGTGAAACGTTTGCCTCAGGCAGCACTTCTGGGGGGACGGCACCTGCCCGTCCGTGGGTGTGAGGGGCAGCCCGAGCTGGAGGGGATAGCGGGCAGGAAGGGGGTATTGGGCCTAGCGGCAGGGAAGGGGGGTCGAACCCCCCCACTCCCTCGCCTGGGTCCCCCGTCCTCCGCTCCCCTGCAGCATTAAAAAGTTGCGTCGCTGGCTGCAGCTATAAGAGGCAACGGGCAGGGATCACTCACCTCTTCCTCGTTCCAGCGTGCGCTCCACTGACGTCACTTCCTGCAGTGATTTCTTTAAAGCTTGCCTCAGGCTGCAAAAAGTCTAGGGCCGGGCCTGTGTGGAGTTGTATCTTATTCAGCTACCGGTACTCAACACAAACATATTCCTTGGGATTAAAGCAGTAGGATTAGACATACTATGCCAGGGGAAAAAAGACATATATAAGTAGATAAATACTTGATCTACTTACATAACACTATTGTACTGTCCATGTTTTGATTTTAGTGAATGTTATATAGTAAATTAAGAGAATTCTGTTCCTGGTGGGAACCATGTCTTTTGCCCACAGTTTAGGCTAAATCCTGATGTCATTTCTGCCATTTACTTTTTTTTCCTTTTCTTCTCCAATCGCTGAGTCACCTCAGCCTTGCTTGTAAACACAAGTGAGCAGGGGATCGTGTTTCAGATAAGCAGCTATGCAGGGAAATAAAAGGAAGAGGAGGAATATATTATAGATAAAAAGAACCCCCCGCATGCAACTGTTTGGCACTGACTATTAAAGGGCCAGTGCTACTTAAGGATGTGATAACGCCAAATCATAACAGCAGAAAAAGTTTTGAACATTTTAAATACAGGATTAGCATCTTTATCACTTAATACACTCAGACCAGTTGCTGTTGAAATTTGATTTTTATGGTCACAATCCCGCTTTAAAAAGTTTACGGAAAGTTAGGACTATAGGTGGTTATCTTGAGGGTTTAGTTTAGTTTGTGGGTCAATGATTTAGGTGTGTCTGCTGAGGACTGCCAAATTTCTGTGCTGACACAGTTCATTGATCAAATTACACTTATATTTATTTTAAAGATGAGGGGGGATTGGACTGCTCTTCTCTGTAAAAGCACACAGGGTGCATTTTTCTCTGTTTTCCTTGTGTCCTGTGCAGTATTTTATATCAATTCAAATGTGCCGCCTTGTAGCTATGGTAACTGATCCATTATCATCTCTGTTACTGTATTCTTAGCCCATATCCTGCATGAGTCACACTGGCTAGGGATATCATGAGCTATTACAGTGCTATATGGTTGCACACTGAAAAAATAGCATTTATTCTATGTGGGGATCACATTGTGACCTGCTGTGCAGAGACAGAAAGGGCTGGAAAGGACAGAGCACACAGCAAGGTAACTCCACTGTACCAGTGACGATGACTGCTGAATAGCTGAATATGCTGAGCGACTGTCCGTGTGGTGACGTAAGAGGGGGAATGGAGGGGGCATGAAATACTTCATCATATGAGAACTATAATTACATCTTTTAGGTAAATCTTTCAAAGCTATTACATTCATCCCATAAAGATGCTAGAGAAAGAAAAACAAGCACAAGGGAGGTTATGACCTTGACTTGTTGAACTGAAAAAGGAAGCACAGGCTGATGGAAGATGAATTATAATGTGTATTAAAGCTGCTGATGGATCTTTTCATGCTGGATGGATCCATGTTTGTGAATGCAGGTGTAGACACAGAGGGGCAGGCAGGCGTACCCTGTCTGCTTTCATACCAAAACAACTAGCTGCAGCAGGTAAGGAAACAAACGTGGTAAGGGAGGACTAGCAGACAGAGTTATATCCATATGCAGAGCGGAGAGGCACAGAAGGGAGGGTTTGCCACAGAGGGAGGTGTGTGGATGTTCTATAATCACTGTGAGGGATTCAGGCTTGGATGCTGCAAACACAGAGGAAGAGCAGAGAGGGTGTGGTATAGGGAGGTAGTTCATAGAGATTCCCTGTGTATGAAACTGCTACTGATGCTGATGCTCGCTCTTCCTCAGTTAAGCTGCTGCTGACAGGTTTGCCCTGGAGCCTGTGATAATAATAACAGTGCCTGAGTAGGAAAAGATGATCAGCACACACCACTGGCACTCTTTCCTGCTCTAGCTTCACCTATCAACAGCTTCATCCACCAGCCATCAATCGCTGGTAAGTCCTTCAGCTGATCTCTATCATATAGATAAGATTCCACTTGTTTAGCACTGTTGGAATACTGCAGCTGGGCTAAAATAAGCAAAATCTCAGCAAAAAACAAACAAACAATGACCATTTTAATTTTTTTGCTTAGTTTATGATAATATAGCAGTTGCCTCACGCTCATCTAGTACCAAAATATTAATAATATTGTATTGTGATATATATATTGACCAAAATGCATTTTTTATGAGTTTAATAATAATACACTCATCTGTACAGTAGGAATTACTCATGATTTTAGCATTAGGTCGGAAGTGGGAAAGGTAAAATAATCCAAGACCTGTTGAGATTTTTGTTTGTTTGTTTTGTAATGGTGCTGGTGTTGCGGATTGTGGCTTTCAATCAGAACTTTGCATCACAGGATTTTCCTGTCCTGGAAGCCTAAAGAATATCTGACCTGAAGTAAATTAATAATCATTTAATCCCTTACCGCCTAATGTTTTTACCCTTGAAAATGTAACTTTTCACAGGTGGCCAGGCATGTGTAGAAACGGGAACAGGTCTTAGGTGAGCATGTGTACAATTTTTCTTGTGGCGTTAGTGATTTTTATTTGAGGTTATCTCGTAGCCCATATTCTTGCATGCTCACCATAGTGATTTAAATAGAGTGCATTGATGTAGTGAAACCATGCCCCAGTGGGTGAGAAGCTTTGTGCAAGCTAAAAGTTAAACAGATGAAGATTAAACAGATTGCAGTCAATAAGTAGCTTACTGATTCTGTGTTCTCCAGTCCACGTGAGATCAGAGATTCCCCATCACAGCATGTCAGAAATCTGCTAATGAAGACATTTTAAAAAAAATAGCATAGGCACTGTCTATGGATATACATTTATCCTATATGCCTTTTATTTTGTTCCAGTGAGTTAATGTTTTAAAACACTAAGTATATTACGTAGTGTACTTTTACTTAAAGTGGATCTACTGTATACTGACAGATTATGAAAATGACCTTGTCCTAAAGTACTGCTAGTGGTTTTTATGCTTATCTACTTTTATTTCTTTCCCAGTCACTGACCCAGAATATGCATGCAGATTGACTTTTATTATGCCAACCTGTGCCTAAATGACCCTTATTCTAGGTGCTAGTGTGAGACTAAAGCTACTAAAGCCATAAGATCAGCAAGGCCATTCAGGTAATTAGCATTCTATAAATGAGGTCAGTAATGTCAGGCTTCAGAATCTCTTATTATACAGTAGATCTGTCTTAATATGGAAAAAAAATTCCAGTAACAGTTCACAGTTAGGGCCCTTTTCCACTAGCAAGCGCGATCGCAAGCGCTAATCACCTGCGCTTGCGATCACGCAGGCTCCTTTTTCCACTGTCGGCGTTCTGCTGTACCGACGCCGGGAATGTATTGCGATTGCGTCGTGAATCGCGCAGGACGGCGATCGCGTTTTGACAAAAACGAATCGCGATCGAAACGCCGTAGTGGAAAAAGAGCACCGCGATTTACATGTTATCGCGGTGCTCTAGCGATTAGAAAAACGGCTGCGATGCGCTTTTTAAATCGCATCGCAGCCAGTGGAAAAAGGCCCTTAAAGCTACTTAGATACCTGTTTGGACCTGGTTTGGATAATGTTTATATCACAGTAATGAAAGCAGCATCCCTCAAGAATCTATTTTCAACAAGGAGAATAGGATATGACCTACACTCCTGGAAAAACTAATGTCAAAGTGGAAATCCAGTCAAAACCCCTATTATTTTGTAACTTTAGATACCAAGGTTATTTCTTTTTGGGTTTAGTGTGATTATATCTCACATTCTTTTCCATCAACAGGATACTTGAGAATAGTTATTAAGGATATATACTGGTTGAACTCGATGGACGTATGTCTTTTTTCAACCAAAATAACTATGTAACTATGTAACTATGTAAGGAGAAATGTCAGACCCAAAAACAGTTATACAGATGGCAATAAGAAGTGATATTTTTGTTTTATCAGAGTGGAGATCACTGATTGTATCAGGTTTTGTTGTCATGTGTTCCCATTGAGTAAATTATCCCTACCTTCTGTGACATGGGTCACAATCATAGGAAGGGCAAGTAAATCTCTCCAAATGAGGACACATGCGGTAAAAAAAACTGCCTGCAACCAGAAACTAGTTCCCACTACCCTTTTAGTTAAGCCTCTTATTAAGACACTGGGGATGGTGGCAGAAAGTCAAGGGCTTTCTTATACACTGCACATAGAGGAACTTGAAAGGAAGATTAGACTCTACTGGGCTGCAGTCACAGTGCTGGCCACATATTGTTAATTACTCAGCAACAGAGGGAGCAAGTAGGCAGGATCAATTGTCTCCTCCCAGTTCTTTCTTGACTACCTCACATTGGTGATGGGAGAGGAATTTGAAAGGGAGATAGAATTCTAGCCAAGCAGCATCTTTCTCTGACCCAATCAAGTAATAATAAATGCACAAAACTTTTTCTATTGTAAATAATAATATTGGATTTCAGTTGGACTGCCATCTGGCATCTGATACCTATAGAAACTTTTGTTAAAAGTTAGGACTAAAAGTCTTTCCATTTTGATATTTATAGATTTTTTTTTCTTGGTTGGGGAAGCATAGGTTCTTGGTGAAAAAAACGTATTCACTTGTGAAAAAACATGTTCACAGGCTGCCACCAGTGGTGTTTACCCAACTTCCTCTTGGGCAATGGGCATAAAGGCATGTGTGGGCATCCTGAGCGTGCATATTTATGTCTGCAGCTGACCAAAGCAACTTCTCTGAAGGTCTTACCTACATGTCCAGCTATCATCCCTAGTCTATGGCCAACGTTTATAATTTATAATTTACGATTTTTTTATGTGTATGTATTATGTTAATGCTTTGTGTTTTTAAATACAAATGTTACGAGTAGTGTCTTTAAAGGCCAATGGACCGTTTGTTTATTTTTTGCTTTTATTATTTTACTTATGAAACAAGAGAACAAAGAATATTAAGAGTATGGTGGATAATAAAATTGTAACTGACCCAAATACGCATAATGTGCTGTTCACTGCATGCCACTGCATAAGATGTGAGTTTCCAAGGTATGAAATCTAAATAACTAGTACAATGAGCCATGAGTTTAGGTGTGTCCTCATGCTTATGGAGCGATTATTTACTAAATAGGTGTGTAGAATTGTTGCACAATTAGAAGTTACCAATAAAATGCATCATTTTGCTGTGTGCCCTAAGCAGAAGATATCTACTCTATGTGTGGTATGTTTGTGAAGGATAGCCACAAAGAAGTGCTATTTAATAAAGGTCCTTCTATGTTATATTAGGTTGCTTTCTAAGCTAGCTTGATCACATTGACATGCTTACAGTTATTTACAAGATACATCTTGAAAACCACACCGGTGCTGCAATGTGCTGTCATTGTCATGCTGAAGGACATACAGATACTGCTGTATGTTTTCATTGTAATGTTGTGGTTTTCATAAATAATGCATACCAGATTACAAACGCTGATTTTTCTAATACTATTTTTTAAAGGCATTTTGCATTTTTCTGTCTTTGTAGAAGTCTAAGAAGCTTTTATTGCTTTGTGTTCCTGATTGCTGATTTAAGGAGTATCTGTTTAAAGGTCATTCAATAATTTATTGCCATTTTTATTTGTTTACCAATGTTCTTCATTGCCAACTGTTTTAAAGGTTAGGTGTATTTAAGATGACACAAAACACAATTCTGACTCACTTATGCATCAGCCTTATGAAACTAAATGGGATCCTGTACTTTTTTAAAGGAAATCTGAGATGTTCAGTCAGTGGCAAAGTTAGAGATAATGGAGCCCCATAGCAAAACTTTCATGGGACGCTCAGATGGAGGCACTTTTAACCTCTTCAGGACCACAGGCTTTACCCCCCCCCCCCTAAAGACCAGGCTATTTTGTGTGAAATAGGCCACTGCAGCTTTAAGGCCAATCTGCAGGGCCGCACGACACAGCACACAAGTGATTTCCCCCCCCCCCCTTTTCCCCCCACCAACAGAGCTCTCTGTTGGTGGGGTCTGATCACCCCCAGGTTTGTTTTGTTGTTTTTAAATAAATATTGACTGTCTCCTTTTTGATGGATTTTTTAGTTTTTTTATATGCAAATTACCCTCCCTCCCCCCGTCTGCCTATCACAGCGGATCGCTTTTGAGTCCCCCAGGGGGACAGCCGTGCCACACAGCTGTCCCCTGTACAGCACTGTATATGTAAATAGACGGTGGGTACGTCGTCAACAGTCTCCCAAGCGGCTTTCGCTGCTTGGAGACTGAAGGCTCCGCTCCGCCCACCAAGCAGGAGATGCGCTGCGCGCGACATCTCCTGCAAAACAGAGCCCCAGGACTTTACGCCGATCGGCGTTAGGCGGTCCTGGGGCTGCCGCCACGGCCACGCCCATCGGCGTGACGCGGTCAGCAAGTAGTTAAGCAATGCCACCTGCGCCTACCTCATGGGTATGAGCTAATTGGGCAATTTACATTCCCATGCAATCCAAAATGCACATAGTTCATGGGCACTGAGACAAAGTCAGAGGGTGGAGCAACACAAAAAAGTTAATGGTGAATACATAAAGTACCCACTGGTACCCCTATGCTCCCTGTTTTCAGTCACCAGGAACTGTCTGCATACACTGACTGCATTGTTTACTTTAAAGTTGCTCTACTGCCTCCGTCCAAGAGGCCACTGTTGTGAGATGAAGGACAGGCTTTTCAGTCAGCATAACAAGGACCTATCTCCTGCATTATACTATACTATATACAAGACAAATAAGACAAGACAAATAACATTTATATTGCGCTTTTCTCCTTGCGGACTCAAAGCGCCAAATATACAAATAGCACCAGTGTCTAGTGGCAGACACAAATCACCACATTTTCACATATTTACAGTACTGCATGTAGCTATAGCATCAGTGGCTTAAACATTAGTTTTTTTCACCAAAAAGGTGCAAGATTGAATTTTGTTATAGCTGAGTGAACAATATCTAGAATAACACAACTGTTGTAATTTTTTCCACAATGTTTGTGGTCAAGCTGTACACCTAAGTGATGGAATCCACCATTGTCTGGTTCACATACTACTTTCAGGGCTGTTGCCTCAGTCTTGGTGATGCTGAGCAGATTTTCAGTGCTTTGGGAATAACAGGTAGCTTGTGGGATTGTGGCTCCCTCTGTTACATAGCTACTTAGCTTAACCACTTGTGTACCAGAAGTCTCTGGCCCCTAAAGGCCAAGAGACTGCTGGTAGCAAAAAATGGGGCCTAACGACGTCTCACCGCATGGACCCACCATTCACGCGGCTCTCCCGACTCCGCAGGCCCCTTGCTCTGGCACCGCTATGACGACAGAGCTCTTTGAGCCAGTCAGGAGCCTATTTCATTGGCTCCTGATCCGGCTGTGATCTATGAGATCCAATGAGATTCTTCTGGACCTTTCTCTGCCTCTTGCTGGTGGAACTTTCACTGTGACACAAAATCAATGTTTCTGTGTCTGTAATGCTAATGTTCCAATGTGAGTTCTTCAAATCTTCAGTCCAGATTGCTAATTTTTGGCCTTCGCAGTCTACAGAAATCATATCTAATACACAGATTATAGATCAAACAAAATTTGCAAGGTTATTTTCACAGCAAAAAAGATTTTGCCAAAGTGGTCATTTTCTTGAAAAAAGGTACTTCAATTTTTCACAATGGTGCGTCTTTACAAAATACTTGTTTCTTATTCAAAGTCTGCTTCCTGTTACTTTTACGAGTCTGTCCAATCACAAGTAAAGCACCACAGAGGCAAACATTGCCTTGCACAGTTATTTTACTGAATTTCTTATTCAGTACTGACTTGACTCTTTAACCACACATTTTGTACAAATCATTTGTGTACACAGTTGGAGCAGCATCTTTAACAGAAACTGTGCTCAGAACCTTTCATTCTACCTTGAACAGTTCTAGGTTACACGTAATGTAACGTTTGCTCAATGATAATAGTACAACTGTTTCTTTTTAAGAAGGCAAGCTTTAGTGTCTGCCACTCGCATATCCAGAACATAGTTATTACAGTGCAATTACTGAAATTCTATTTCTAGATGGTGACTATTTGTAGTATCAGTTATTATCAGATGGAAAAGCAGACATTTTAAATGTGCTTTCCCCTTTCTGTAATATATATATATATATATATATATATATATATATATATATATATATACAGACACATATACACATACGCATTTACATCAAAATTAGGCTTGGATGTTTTTAGCAGCAGTGGTCATATGAAATGGATAGAAAGTACATACTGTAAATACATGACACTACTCTATGTTTACTACATGTGGGGGTTACTCTTAACTAAATATTATATTATTATCAGATAAGAGAGTGTCCAAAGGATTGCACACCTTAAAGGGGGACTACAGCGAAAAACTGTAAAATTTAAAATATGTGCAAACATATACAAATATGTACAATAAGAAGTACATGTTTTCCAGAGTAAAATGAGCCATAACATACTTTTCTCCTATGTTGTGGTCACTTACAGTAGTTAGTAGAAATCTGACAGAAGTGACAGGTTTTGGACTAGTCCATCTCTTCATAGGGGATTCTCAGCAAGGATTAAATTCTTTATAAAGATATTCCCGAAAAAGGATTTAAACAAGGATGCTAGCCAGCTTATCTGCTCGCTACACAGTTTTTTTGGTAGTTGGACAGAGCAACAGCCATTCACTAAGTGCTTTTGAAAATAAATATATCCCTGAGAATCCCCTATAAAAAGATGGACTAGTCCAAAACCTGTCACTTCTGTAAAAATGTACTTCTTATTTGTATATGTTTGCACATATTTTATATTTTACAGTTTTTCGCTATAGTGCCCCTTTAACCACTTCACCACTGAGGGGTTTTACCCCTTGACCACCAGAGCAATTTTCACCTTTCAGCGCTCCTTCCATTCATTCGTCTATAACTTTATCATTACTTATCACAATGAAATGAACTATATCTTGTTTTTTTTGCCACCAATTAGGCTTTCTTTAGGTGGGACATTATGCCAAGAATTATTTTATTCTAAATGTGTTTTAATGGGAAAATAGGAAAACATGTGGGAAAAAAATTATTATTTTACAGGTTTTGGCCTTTTAGTTTTTAAATAATGCATGCTACTGTAATTAAAACCCATGAAATGTATTTGCCCATTTGTCCCGGTTATAAAACTGTTTAAATTATGTCCCTATCACAATGTTTGGCGCCAATATTTTAATTGGAAATAAAGGTGCATTTTTTTCAGTTTTGCGTCCATCCCTAATTACAAGCCCATAGTTTATAAACTTTATAATATAAAGTAACAGTGTTATACCCTCTTGACATAAATATTTATAAAGTTCAGTCCCTAAGGTAATTATTTATGTATTTTTTTTATTGTAATTTTTTTTTTTAATTACAAAAAATAAATAAATTGGGGAGTGTGGGAGGTAAGGAGTAAATTTTTTGTGTAAAAGTAATTTATTTGTATGTGAAATATGCTTTAGGGTGTAGTTTTACTATTTGGCCACAAGATGGCAACAGTAACTTTTTGTTTAATGCGAACTGCAAGCGTCCTTCCGGACGCTTGCAGGAAGTACTAGGAAGCTAGGAAAGTTTTTTTTTCCACAATGATCGCGCTGCTTATCGGAGAAGCAGCGGATCATTGCGGGGCTTAGATCAACGAACGGGAATGGATTTTCCCGTTCATTGATCTCCGGGCGGCGTGTTTACGAGCGGGAGTGTGCGCTAGAGTGAGCGGGAGCGCGGGCAGCGGCGGGAGCGCGGAAAGTACGCATTTCTCCGTCCCTGGTGGTGAAAGGATGGAAAAAGGGACGGAGAAATGTGTACGCGTGGGAGTAAAGTGGTTATAGTGAGACTGAAGCAAAAGAAAAAAAATGTTATAATGACCTGTATGTGTAGTGTGGGTAATTAATAAACATTAGTAACACATAAAAGAGTCTCATATTTTAATTTTCAGTTATTTTATTAACATTGCATCATTCTCTAATATTTGCAGTTTACAAACCACACTCTGCATTTTAAATGATGAAGCAGATCAGAGCTAATGACCCTTTCAACTTTCCTGGCAGAAAAACCGTAACAAGAAACAGTGAGAGACACGTTGAAAAAAGTGCTTCTGAAAATAGCATTGCTCTCTGACTAAATTAGTAGGAGAGCTCAGAAAAGATCTTTTACATAGAAATTTCTTAACTCTTCCTGTACTGAAAACTATATGAGACTCATATCTGTGCTACTAATGTTCTATTTCTTAGCTGTACTCCACATACAAATCATTATATCATATGTGTATTTTCACTTCAGAGTCTCTTTAATGCAGATACAAGGTTCCAGATCCCAATGATAAGCAATCCAAATGCAACAGAGAGGATCCCCACACTAGATTCTTGAGGAACACCACATTTATAGTTTCAATCCGCAGGAAAAAAACACTCATTCATCAAAGATCATTTTGGGGTTACACAGAGTCCCCTTTGTCAAGGCATTGGAACAGATGATCATTGAACGATAATCCTGAACGATCAGGAGGTGTTTTATTTTCTGCATGTAGGAACAATACGTGTGGTGTGCCTCAAGAATCTAGTTTGGGGATCTTCTTATTTGCTTTGGATTGTCAGATGAGAGATCTACAGCCCTGGGGTAAATGCTTCAGTACATCTATAATGGACTTGCTAGCTGTAAGGGTCAAAAGTGGGTTTATTTGCTGTGCTTATGGGAGTGTTTTGATGTTCTCTAATTTTGATAAGTTCATTCAGATCAAAAATAAAGATCTTAAATAGATTTCATCAAACCACGGCATTTTAGAACCCAACTTGCAATTGTGTCCAAAGCAGTTATGATCGTATTTATGAAAATCTGCCATGCAAAGTGACAGGCTCTTTAAGGAAATGATCGATAACACAATCATTCTGGATCGAATATGATCTGAAAATATGATCGAAAAAACTCTCATCCACTAAAAATTGTACTGTTAATGGTCACCTGAATACAATAGAAATCATTTTTCAACCTAATTCACTATATAACATATATGTTTGTAGCTGTTCAGGCATGGTGCTAGTTATAGTGAACTAGAGCTTACAGTTCAGACCCCAGGACCCCAGCAGTTCCTGTGACTGTTTAATAGGGTCCATGGCTTTGTATGTTTAAGTCTATGTCTGGGCTATACATCAACAGTTCAGGATGATCTAAGATTATCTTTATTGCTTTGTCCACTGTGCAGAAGTGATATATTATTACTTTAATTATTTAATTATTACACATGATCATGTTGCTCCTTTCCTATGACAGCCTCGTACTTGTATTACTGGGCCTACCTAACCATCCCAAAATCGCATGATCATGTATGTTGCACCCTGTTGCCTATATAGCTTTGTCCTATGTTGTTGTATAACTTTGTTACATCTGTCATCCTTGTATCATTGTGTAATATGTTGGTGCTTTATAAATACAATAAATAATAATGATAATAATGCTTTGGTTGTTGACCACCCCTCCGGTACCTAACACCCTAAAGACCCTCTCACCACCTAACCCTATCCGCCGATACTTCCGTTGTTTGGCAATGTTAATAGCCTTAGTTAATGGCTATTGGTGATTATTTAGGGCAGAGGTAACTGATAAAATAGCGGGCCCTGGGATTTTAGCCCCTGCTATCTGTAGCAGCAATTTGCATAATGGGTGGCCCCGACACCAGCTATTTTATTGGGTGGCCTCTGGCATGCTTTTTACCTGCTTCCAGATATATGGCATGATTTATTGTCATGCTGCTTAGTGTGCGTTCCTAAGTTAAGCGCACTCCTTGCTAAGTTACGCACGCTTCTTTCATCTGCCACCCGATGTGAAGTAGCACGACCATGATACTTCACTAATATAGCCGCTAGTATGTTAATTGACATAGTGGCAGGCGAGTTAGTGAAGCATTGCAGTCACACTACTTCACATTGCGTGGCAGATGAAAGAAGTGCGCATAACTTAGGAATACAGGCTACGAGGCATTACTTTACATAGCGTGAGTAGTGTGCGATTGCTGATTTTTTACTTGACCTACTACAGCAGCGCTGTTTAAAGAGAAACCCTAACCAAGAATTTAACTTTATCCCAATCAGTAGCTGATACCCCCTTTTACATGAGAAATCTATTGCTTTTCACAAACAGACCATCAGGGGGCGCTGTATGGCTGATATTGTGGCGAAACCCCTCCCACAAGAAGCTCTGAGGACCGCGGTACTTTTGACAGTTTGCCACAATGTAACAAGGTTCACAGACAGGAAATAGCTGTTTACAGCTGTCTCGAACGGCCAAAACAGCTAGCAGCAGCTACATAACCTGCCCACAGTAAAAATGTCACAATGTAAAAAATGTCAGAATGTAGATCCGGGAGAGGAAAGATTTTCCAATGGGCAAACACTGACTAAATCATTTATACATAATTATTGTAAAAATAAAGCACTTTTTTTATTACATTATTTTCACTGGAGTTCCTCTTTAATGAATCAAACCCATAGTGCCTTATCAAAATGCACAGTTCCATGAATTTCTGTCCTTTAATACATGCTATAGAAATCTATGAAAACGTAAAACATGCATAAAACGCTGGAAAAGCCCCCCCGCCCCCCCCCCCCTTTTTTAACTAAAAGCAGAACTACTGTACAGGATTCCCATTGTTCCTGATCAATTGACTAATGTAGAGCTCCAGTGGGGGATTCAAAGGTGCTTTTGCCGGCATTCCCTTCAGCTCAGTACTGTAGTGTAGACACAGCAATTTGAAATGGATAAGGGTGTGTCTTTGGTCAATTTTAATGTTGTTTTTCAATGTGTTTTAATGCATTTTGCTGTATGTGTTTGTATTTAAACAATTGTACAACACACTGGAGCCCACCCTCCTTTCACCTGGGGTATTTCCCTTTAAGAATATTGAGTCACCTGTGTAGGTGTGGTGGATAGGGGGGTGTGGTCTCTAGGTATTTAAGTCTGTTTGAAGCATGTCTCAGTAGCTACGACTAAGGACTCGGTGGGGTCAGAAACGCGTCAGCTCTCATGCTGTCATATCTTCTGCTATTTTTACAATGATTCAATAAAAGGGTTTGATTTTACTTCGCGGAAGGTGTGCGGAGGAATATTTTGCCCATGTCTTCAGTCAAGCTTTACATAAAAATCCAGAGAGGTACAATGACTGAGAAAAGGTCGTAAGTCCTGAAGTACAACAACAAGCTTTCATTGTAAAAGATTTTGTCAAATTGTCATTTTCAGAATTGAAATATCTTTTCTAAGTGCTGGAGTGTTTTTTTCCCCATGTAATTATTTGTGGGAATACATAAGACTGATATCTGGGGGTGTCTTTTTTAGAGAGGGTCAAAAGGGACTTCCAGATTTCCTCTGGCTTACAGCTTTGTTCCACTCTTCTCTGCTGTATACACAACACTGGGAGTGCATTGACTGCCAATTACTGTGCTCTCATTGGTTTGTAGACAGAAGGAAGGGTGTGATATAATGGCAAGTCACAAATCAAGACTTTAGGACCTCTGTATGCTTTCAATGCATGCAGGGAATGATTTGTGCACTGGATAAAACAAGCAACACTTGTGTAAGTACATGACCCAACACAGGAAGACTGCCCTTTAGGTCAAGACTCTTCTAAAACCACAAAGAGAAGAATCACCCCTTAAAGGGAATCTGTACTCTAAAATTCTTACAATAAAACGCATACCATTCTATTAATTATGTTCTCCTGGGCCCCTCTGTGCTGTTTCTGCCACTCCCTGCTGCAATCCTGGCTTGTAATTGCCATTTTTATGCAGTGTTTACAAACAAAAGACATAGCAAGTGATAGCTGGGAGAGTAGTTCAGTGTGTGAGTCATACAGAGTTTGCAGGGGGCCTGGAGAGGGTGTGTATAGCTTCTATCCAATCACAAGCAGCACAGCACATTCCAGCCTGACTGCCTCAGCCCGACAGAGGAGAGAAGATTAGATCATATAACAGAGATAACACAGCCACTGTGCAACTAGAAAAGGCTGCAGTTAGACAGAGCACATTAGAACAGGTATAGGAACTTATAGGATAGAAGAAATAAGGATAAAAAATGTGTTACAGAGTTTTTTTAAAGGATGGCGAGGAACACATTTTGCGTATTAATGAAAACTGGCTTACAAGAGTGAGATATCCTCTAAGTCAAACTGAAACAATCATCCCTAAAGAGAGGAGCACCTTCAACACCTTTCATAATCAACATGCAATGCTCTTTTATCATGTTTATTTAGACATTTTAAAGACAACATGCACCTTCAGCCAAGCTGTCACTTAATTAACACCTGTAGCATTGCTGTTCGAATCTGGGATTCGGTTTATCCAGAAACCCTTATAATGCTGTTCAAAGCACTTCATCACCATTACTTGTGGAGAGAGTCACAGAGCGGCGGTCCATCTCTTGCTTACAAGCCAGACGGAGAAAGCATCGGAGTTACGTGAAGCGTGTCGTGGAATGCAGCTCCCTGACTCTCTCTGCAAGTATTGGTGCTGAAGTGCTTTGGACGGCATTATCGGGTTTCCGAATAAGGGAACACAGATTCTAGCAGCAACACCAAACACCTGCACTGGTAAACTATGGATACATTCCTAGGAACCTCCGCTAATCATTTCAGTTAAAGACGTTGCTTTGTAGGAGTAATGAAACCAGTTCTAGAACAGAGAAAAGGAGTCCAAATGAAAAAGCTTGTTTTTAATCAGAATAGCGCATTGTTATTGTTGGATACATATTGATTCAGCACCGAGAGTTTGAGTGCTTGTGCCTTCCAGCTGCATGGTTTGGGATTTGTTTCATCTCTCTTATTTTTAGGCATGTTTCGAGTTGTTTGCCTAACCCTAATTCTTCTATTCCCAATCTTTTCCTGAATCCTAACCTTCACCTCCCTCATTCTAATAATTCCTGGCAAACCTAAACTTTGTGACCCACTGCAATAAAGCTAATCCTTCCCTACATTAGCCTATGGTGCTAGCTTTACTAATATACTCCTATTGCTAACTTTTCCTCATAACCTCTTAACTACAAGTGAAAATCACTTTTTTTCATCCGTGCCCATGAGCTTTAGCTCTAGCAAATAATACACTGTTTGTCCATAATAATGTCCATAATAATCCTCTTTAAGGGGTCCATACACCTAATGATTTTCCTGCCGATATACAGCAGATTCGATTACTGTGATTGAATCTGCTGTGAAATCGTTGCGCAAACGTTGATCGAATGATCGATTTCCGACCAAAATCGATTGTTCCTGTCGATTCCCGTCGTTCCTGTCCGTGTGGAAGATTTCGCTCGATCGTCGGCGGGTCGGGAGTGCGTCGATGGTGGCGTTCGAATGCCCGATGACCGACGCAATACAGCCGCAATACATTACCTGTTCCACCGGCACGTGTCCCCGCTGTCACCGCTGCTCCTTCTCCGCTGGGCCCCGAGTCCAGCAGGCTTCACTTCTTCCTGTCCCGGCAGGAAGTTTAAACAGTAGAGCACCATCTACTGTTTAAACTTCAAGAAAAATTAATTGATCTGGTGCACAAGTCCCTGAAAGACTTAGTTCACCTCAAGAAAACCCGAGGGAAGGCAGGTTGAAAAATACAAACCATATTAAATTTAGGAACAACCGCTACTCTTCAGAACTTTATGTCAAAAATAGTTTATTGGTAGAAAAATATGTAACAAACACCCCTCTGATACACCCTAACCCCTAAAAACAACAAGGACACGGGCATCCATTTACAGGAGTACTCCTGGTACACACAATCTGACACTCAATCCACATACACTTCAGATTTCCACATACACTTCCCCCACTGTTGGAGTTCCCCAAGGCTCAGCCCTTGGACCTCCCATTTTCTCTGTCTACACTTATGGTCTTGGTCAGATCATCGGTTTCTTTGGCTTCCAATACCACTTATACGCTGATGACACCCATATCTACCTTTCAGCTCCTGACTAGGCTACTCTAAAAGCTTGTGTTCCTGACTGTCTTAATGCTATCTCCTCCTTCATGTCCTCCCATTTTCTGAAAGTCAACATGGACAAGACTGAAATTGTTATTTTTCCACTCCACAACTCAACGCCCCTGCCCAACATCAAAATTACAGTTGAAGGCACTTCAATCATCCTTGTCCCTCAGGCGTGCTGCCTAGGTGTATTACTGGACTTGACTCTCTCATTCAAACCACACATTGACAAATTATCCTCCTCTTGTTGCCTCCACCTAAAAAACATTCCCCCCATTTCTCACACGGGACACTGCCAAACTACTTGTGCATGCCCTGATTACCTCACATCTAGACTACTGCAATTCTCTGTTATGAGGCCTACGAGCTAACTGTTCGACTCCGCTGCAGTACATCATGGAAACTGCTGGCCGACTCACCCACCTCTCCGCATGCTTCTCTAGCCATATCCCACTCTGTCAGTCTCTTCACTGGCTGTCAGTTACACAAAGGATACCGTTCAAAAACCTGACGCTTGCCTAGAAAGCACTTTACAACCTAGCTCCTTCTTATCTAAAAAAATGATTTCCAAATACTATCCTACATGCAATCTCCACTTTCCTATCAATATTCTTCTTCTCTGGTCACGATATCTCACTCCCACCAACAAGACTTCTCTCAATCCTCTCTCCTCCTCTGGAACACCCTCCTGGAACACATCAGGCACTCACCCACACTTATCCTTTTTAGGCGCAAACCTGAACACTCACCTCTTCAGGTAAGCATACTCTCGTTCTTAGTGCACCCTGGCAACTCACCACCATTTTACCATCGCACACACAGCTTCTTTTCACCTGTTGCACTATCCCTTAACCCTTTTATACAGTAAGGCCAATTGACCAGAGCTCTCTTCCCCCTTAGTCTCACAATGCTGTGTAATGTACAGACATATCTTCCACCATTACGTTCAAATCTGTTATTGATTTGTTCACTACATAAGGTGTAATCCACCATTCTCTTGTACTGTTAACTGCTGTATTGTTTATATTGTATTGTTATATCTTTTATTCTGTTGTACAGCACTGATGCAGATGCTTTATAAATCAATAATAATAATACCAAAATAAACAACATCAATACCACTTGGCACACTGCTGGAGCCAGAACCTTGTGGGAAAAGTAGCACTAGGGATCAGATGATAGTGGTATTTTAATGTTCAACCAAGAAAGTGGAATGTAATTATTTACCTTGTAAGTGGAGCTCTTTTATTCAGAAATAAACAAATAATTTAGTTTAGCTCTACATATTGCCATATTTATTAGCAAATTATATTTCAGCTTGCTGACCTTGCTTTTGTGCAAATAAACAAAAAGTCCCTCCACAATAATTCTAACAGGAAGTGTTAGATTAAGAGTGTCAAAACTGCTGCCAGACATTCAATTAATGCAGGTGTGAAAACTAAGTAACAATTATTTCTGCTCTCTAAAGCTAGTTACTCATGCAGGAAGAGAAAAATATCTGGACAGTCTGTACAACAGGGATTGTGCAAGCCTGCTATATAGAAAACGGAACCACTATAAATTAGTGTACATTAGTATACATAAATGACACCACACTAAGTTTGATTTTAAATTGAATTTGGATTGGAGTTAAATGACTGAAAAATGTATTTATGTCAAATAAATCATGAAAAAGTAATAACCAAATCAGCTGAGTTATACAAACTCAAGCCATTATCAATCTAACCATACTACAAATAGCAAAACATTGTGTTCACCTAAACACAGATGACTATTACACTTAGCAGCCAGGATGTACAGGCCTGGCCAAACCCTACCCATGCCCAGATCAATTGCTTTAATCAAGCCAGTTTTTGGGAAATGCCCTAAATGCCCTAAATCTTCTCCCCCCAAAAAGCCCTGGAGCTCTATTTTATAGCTCAAAATGCCTGCAAGACAGTTCACATATTGTAGGATGCACCCACCTGAATCTTTTCTGAATCTTAAAGGACCACTATCGCAAAATTTATATAAAAAAAATAAAAATTAAAAAGATATATACTGAAGATAATGCTAGTAGAAGGGATAGTGAAGGGTTAAGAATTAGTTAAAAAATAACTCAACCTGCTGTTTACCATTCATGACAGCGTGAATGTGAAGGGAGCTTACCGATGGGTTATGGGAGACGAACTGCGGGCTGCTAGCTGTCCAACGGCATTTCAGATAATAGTCTCATAATTTTAGCCAGGCAGATACACGCAGCCCGGACTACAGGTACAGTCCTGTGTAAACAGCAGGGTGATTTATTTTTTAACTAATTCTTAACCCTTCACTATCCCTTCTACTAGCATCATCTTCTGTATAAATCTTTTGTAATTTTATTTTTTATAAGTTTCGTGATAGTGGTCCTTTAAGCAAAACAAGATGCCTGTACTATGAAGCATGCGAAATAAGGATTACTTAAAAAAAAACGTACCACCTGACCACTAAGCGTAAAGTTGCATACAGTCATGGATCATCTGAAGTGGTGACTTCACAGTGTTGCCATTTTGCCATTACCCACATCATATCCTCCCGTGAGGATAATCATCCATCAGTCCTGCTCCAGTCTACTTGGGCAGTCTCTCTTCCACCACTTCAGGTCATTACAGATTGTTTTCCAAGCTTCTACCCATATACAGTCCTCCTCTTCAAAAGGATTGATATAGAAGCCAGAGGCAAAGCCATCTATAAAAAAAATGACAAATAAACTATTTGGGCAGCGTTCTATGAAAGCGTAATCAGCATCCCCGGCCTTAAGAAAAATGCCTTCTCTGGCTGAATCTGTACACTCAATCTCAACACTTTAATACAGGGCATAAACCACTGCTGAAAGCACGCTCGTGATGGTATCTGCAGTTGCTGACAAATTTGCCACCCGGGTTATTGAAATCAAAGCATACACCTTTTCTATGCAGCAGATTAGAAGTGGAAGTGGAAATAGCTGACTATTGAGCCTATGCTGTATTAAATTAATCTACAAGCCCACATCATTAGAACCCCATCTCAGTAATTTATATACTGCTCATCTCTGCCTGAATGAGTTGTGATAATTGAAGCCGGCAACGCTGGCAAAAACTGGTCATCTAAATGTTGGAAAGATTACCATTCCCCTAAAACACTGAAAAAATGCAAAATGCCAGCAGCCTGCGGCTTTTGCTATGGTGGGGCCATTTTTAGTGGTGCACGCCCTGCACCATTTTTAACTGCCTTCCATGTGCCTAAAACTAATAAAACTAATCTCTCCTTCTCTGGTTACTAATCAGTAATTACCTTCCTCTCTCTATTGAGCATATTTTTAGTCCCCTCCTGCCTGAGATTCGTTTCTCCCCCCTTTCCTGGACCTAACCTTAAAGAGGATCTCCATCCTAAAATACAAAATCCTGCTGTAATAAAAAGTTATATTTACCTGCAGTGTCTTGTCCCACGAAGCCGTCCCAAAGCCCCCGCATCAGTTCACTTCCGGCGCCTGGCCCTGCCTCCCCTCTACCAGGCACCGAAAGTGGAGTGTTGCAAGCTCTTCGGGATGACTTCGTGGGACAAGACATTGCAGGTAAATATAACTTTTCATTACAGCAGCACTGCAGGATTTTATATTTTAGGATGGAGATCCTCTTTAACCTTCCCCCCCTCTCTTGTGCTTAACACTAATCTCGTAATGTCCTGCATAACACCACCTGCATCTGCACCTAAACTCTCCCCTCCCCTGGACATAACACTATCATCTCCCTTTGCCTGTGCCTAACTTTTATTTCCTGTCCTGTGTCTAACCCTATACTACCCCCCCTTTTCTGTGCCTAGGCCCAGTAGCGTAGCTAGAGATCATTGGACCCCATAGCAAAACTTTCATGGGGGCCTCAGATGTAGACAGTCTTAAGTAATGTCACCTGCCTCTACCTTATGGATATGAGTTAATTGGGCAATTTACATTCTCATGCAATCAGCACTGCTCATAGTTCATGGACACTGAGACAAAGTTTGATGGTGGAGAAACACAAGACAGTTAATGGTTAATACATTAAGTACCACCTTTGCCCCCTCTGCTCCAAGGACTCCTAGCAGCTGCTACGGCTGCTATGGCTATTGCTACGCCCCTGCCTAGGCCTCTTCACTTCCCCACCCCCTTTGCTTACCACAAATCTTTCCCCATCACCTGTGCCTAACCGCCCTCCTTTTACTGTAGCTATACAATACAATAATACAATACAATAACATTTGTAAAGCGCTTTTCTCCCATAGGACTCAAAGCGCATAGTTGTGTCTCAGATTAATACAGGGTTGCAGGCTGCTAACTGTAACCTTCCCTGCTCTCCTAAACTTCACCTTTGGCACTCCTCATTTCCTGTTCCTCTGCTTCTCCCCTATGTCTAACCCTAACTCCTCCCTTTTCCTGTGCCTAAACTTAATCTCACCTCCTTTCCTGGGCAGTCAACTGAGCTTAATTGTAACCTTCCCTCCTGGGCACCTAACCGAGGCCAAACCTTACCTAGCAGCGCGTTATCCTGACTTGCACCATCCTCAACAGCCACGTATTCAGCTCGTTTACTATAAACTTACAAGAAGTTCAGTTTTCAGTTCTTTGCAATCATAGCAACAGTACTCTGGAGTACAGATCATGCTTTTTCCATATTCCCAAATTCCCATCTTATTGCATGAGTGATTTGCTGTGCTCAGTAGAAAGTTAATTTTTAGTACCCTGTCTCCATTGTAATGTTTACTGAGAGCTAACTCATCTAAAGGCAATAAAGAAATTGTTATCCTTTTCTAGAACACCTTGGATTTCTTGGGTCATTATAGCAGACTAAAAGACCCATGTGGCATTTCTTGTTAGGCAAGGAATACACTGTCGTATTTTCTCCTACTATATGCACATAAGAATAAGGTAAGCCTCTAGGGTAATGTTAATTAAAATCTTTGTAATGTACCTGCAGTGCTTACCTGGAGGAGATTTATAGTGCATAGGAAATGCCGTACATTTTGGTACCTCTACCTCTCTCTTCACCTGAATGAGGCAAGGTACTGTATATTTGAGTTTAAAAAAATGTAAATTATATTTTGGTGTCCCAAAACCCACAGCTGAGTGATCTGAGCAGGGTGCAAAAAATGTTTGTGTAGGAGTGTGCTCTTTTCTCATTCTTGCTCCCAAATGTCTTTTATTTCTTTTATTATTTATTTATTGCCTTCAAAACTCATAAAATGTTTAAACATGACATAACAGCACATAATAGTGTATCTTTCTTATCACTATTCTGGATGTATATAGAGTACATAGTATTACAGAGCACATAGTCTTGTCACTAACTGTCCCTCAGAGGAGCTCACAATGCTGACGGGTCATTCTATATATAGCTGAATGTATCTATCCTTTAATGTAGAGCCCATCTAAATGAGAATAGAAGCACATAATGATATTGGCACTCTGATTAATACTATCTGGATTAATACTAGGTTAGAATTAGTGTTGGGCGAACAGTGTTCGCCACTGTTCGGGTTCTGCAGAACATCACCCTGTTCGGGTGATGTTCGAGTTCGGCCGAACACCTGATGGTGCTCGGCCAAACCGTTCGGCCACATGGCCGAACTAAGAGCGCATGGCCGAACGTTCCCCCGAACGTTCAGCTAGCGCTGTGATTGGCCGAACGGGTCACGTGGTTCGGACCCCGAACGCGCTCTGATTGGCCGAACGGGTCACGTGGTTCGGCCCGAACGCGCTCTGATTGGCCGAACGGTCACGTGGTTCGGGTAAATAAATACCCGAACCACGTCATATCTCCGCCATTTGTCTGTGGGTTTAGCTTTGGGTAGGCAGGCAGGGTAGTTCGCGCTCCAGCCACGCTAGCCAGGGTCCCCCCAGTCATTGTGTGTCGCTGCTGGGAACAGTAGTACACCGCTCACTCAGCCAGACTATATAGCATTGTGTGTACTGCCACTGTGTACCTCGCTCAGCCACGCTATATATAACATTGTTTACTGCCACTGTGTGTACACGGCTAAGCCAGACTATATAGCATTGTGTACTGCCACTGTGTGTACACCGCTCAGCCAGACTATATAGCATTGTGTGTACTGTCACTCTGTGTACACCGCTCAGCCAGACTATATAGCATTGTGTACTGCCACTGTGTGTACACCGCTCAACCAGACTATATAGCATTGTGTGTACTGCCACTCTGTGTACACCGCTCAGCCAGACTATATAGCATTGTGTACTGCCACTGTGTGTACACCGCTCAGCCAGACTATATAGCATTGTGTGTACTGCCACTCTGTGTACACCGCTCAGCCAGACTATATAGCATTGTGTGTACTGCCACTCTGTGTACACCGCTTAGCCAGACTATATAGCATTGTGTGTACTGTCACTCTGTGTACACCGCTCAGCCAGACTATATAGCATTGTGTACTGCCACTGTGTGTACACCGCTCAGCCAGACTATATAGCATTGTGTGTACTGCCACTCTGTGTACACCGCTCAGCCAGACTATATAGCATTGTGTACTGCCACTGTGTGTACACCGCTCAGCCAGACTATATAGCATTGTGTGTACTGCCACTCTGTGTACACCGCTCAGCCAGACTATAAAGCATTGTGTACTGCCACTGTGTGTACACCGCTCAGCCAGACTATATAGCATTGTGTGTACTGCCACTCTGTGTACACCGCTCAGCCAGACTATATAGCATTGTGTGTACTGCCACTGTGTGTACACCGCTCAGCCAGACTATATAGCATTGTTTACTGCCACTGTGTGTACACCGCTCAGCCAGACTATATAGCATTGTGTGTACTGCCACTCTGTGTACACCGCTCAGCCAGACTATATAGCATTGTGTACTGCCACTGTGTGTACACCGCTCAGCCAGACTATATAGCATTGTTTACTGCCACTGTGTGTACACGCTCAGCCAGACTATATAGCATTGTTCACTGCCACTCTGTGTACACGGCTCAGCCAGACTATATAGCATTGTTTACTGCCACTCTGTGTACATGGCTCAGCCAGACTATATAGCATTGTGTGTACTGCCACTCTGTGTACACCGCTCAGCCAGACTATATAGCATTGTTCACTGCCACTCTGTGTACACGGCTCAGCCAGACTATATAGCATTGCGTACTCTGCCAGTCAGTGTGTATATTGCTGGGATCAGTAATACTCCACTCACCGTCAACCACTATATGAGATCACCATGAGTTCCTCAGAGACCTCCGTTGTGAGCAGCACTCCCAACAACAGCAACAGCCAACGCCCCACGCAAGCTATAACATCCACCCCAGCAGCCAGTGGTCAGCAGCAGCCCTCCCCGGAGGAGAACGTTGTGTCCCTTGGTCCGGCGCCAGAGCGATTAATGAGGGCTGCCATTGAGGAGATGATGGGGCCTGATGTGGAGGAGGAGGTCGGGCTCAGGCCAGCATCCCAAGTTAATGTTGAGGACGATGAGGGGTCTGTGACTGTGTCTGGGGATGTTGGGGTGGCAGAGGTGGTGGGTGGGTCAGACTCAGGAGAAGAGTTGTATGATGAGGATGATGATCGGGACCATCTGTATGTGCCTCAGAGTCCGACCCCGGAAAACATGTTGTATCGTGTGTTTAGGTACTAAAATCTGCGTTCCCAGTAGTGTTGGGCGAACAGTGTTCGCCACTGTTCGGGTGCTGCAGAACATCACCCCGTTCGGGGTGACTATATAGCAGACTATATAGCATTGTGTTTACTGCCACTCTGTGTACACGGCTCAGCCACACTATATAGCATTGTGTTTACTGCCACTCTGTGTCTGCTGGGAACAGTAGTACACCGCTCACCCGCCACTGTATAGCATTGTGCTCTGTGTCGCTGCTGGCAATAGTGGTACACCGCTCACCCACCACTGTATAGCATTTCTGTACTGCCACTGTACTGCTGCCAGTCAGCGTGTACTGTAAGGATAAGTGAAATGAGGAAGAAATCCGGTGAAAGAGGGAGGGGCAAGGGAAGAGGTGTTTCCCCTGACGGTTGTGCTGGGGAGCTGTACTCCACGGCGGCGGCCCCCCACAATGACATATGACGAGTTTGAGGAGATGGAAGAGGAGGGTATGGACAATGTGGACATAGACCCAGATTTTGTTTGTGAACGAGAACATCGCTGTCGTAGCAGCAGCACAGATGAGTCTGTTGAAGAACCCACTGCTGCACGAGTTCGCCTTGTGCCACAAGGTAGGCGGCGCGCAATTTCAGGCACCACAAGCGTGGAAGTTCAAGTGAGAGGCAAAAGAGGCGCAAACAGAAATCGCCAGCAAGGCAGGTGCTCCAAAGTCTGGCCTTTTTTTGAAGACTGCACTGAGGATGTTACCATGGCTATTTGCAAGGTGTGCAAGACCCGCCTGAGCAGGGGGAAAAGTATTAACAACCTCTCCACCACAAGCATGAGCCGCCACATGCTATCCAAACATCCCACTCTGTGGGCAAACGCGGCAGGACAGGGTACCACCAGCAACACTGCCTCCCTTGGGTTCACCAGACTCACCACCAGACCCGCCTCAGCAGCAGCAGTAGCCCAGCCATTGCGTGGTTCAAAACATTCCAAAAAATCAGATGACGCTGACACTGTCACTTTCCGGAGTAGTGCTCTTGAGGTCTCCCAGTGTTCATCAAACACAACAACCAACAGCCCTTCGGTGTGCAGCCCTACGGTTCAGTTGTCTGTCTCGGAGATGTTTGAGCGCAAGAGGAAATTGCCAGCAAATGACCCCCGGGCCGTGGCAGTAAGAGCCAGCATAGCCAAGCTTCTGGCCTGCGAAATGCTGCCATATCGAGTGGTGGAGACAAACAGCTTCAAGGGCATGATGTCAGTGGCCATCCCACGTTACGTGGTTCCCAGCCGCTACCACTTTGCGCGCTCTGCAGTGCCTGAGTTGCATGAGCACGTGGTCAGCAAAATAACCCGAAGCTTGAAGAATGCCGTTGCCTGCAAGGTTCACCTCACCACTGACACCTGGACGAGTGCGTTCGGCCAGGGTCGATACATCTCCCTTACCGCGCACTGGGTGAACCTTGTGGAGCTTGGCAGCGAATCCTCACCTGCTACGGCGCGGGTGTTGCCCACGCCGCAAACACCTGCACCGCCGTCCCTCCCACTGGATAACAGCAGCACCTACCTCTCTGACTCCTTCTCCTCCAACGCATCTCAAAGCTGTACCTCATCCGGAAACGCTAACCCAGCACCAGCAGCAGTAGGATCGTGGAAGCAGTGCAGCACAGCTGTTGGCATGCGTCAGCAAGCGTTGCTGAAGCTGATCTGCCTTGGGGATAAGCAGCACACAGGGGAGGAAATTTGGAGGGGAATAAAGGAACAGATGGATTTGTGGCTGGCACCGCTGGACCTGAAACCAGCCATGGTTGTGTGTGATAATGGGAGTAATCTCATTCGCGCTTTAAGGTTGGCTAAGCTGACACATGATGAAGAAGAGGAGAAGGGACAGCTGGAGTTGGAGCAGGAATTTCCTGCCACCACTGACGAGGGCCAGAGCGGTGCACGTTGGACTTCCACAATTCAGCGCGAATGGTCAGCAGAAGCAGACCAGGAAGAAGGTGACGACTATGATGCATCACAACAACTATAACAACGCTCACAAGAGGATGATGAGGATTCTGGTAGGACTCTGGCACACATGGCTCAATTCATGCTAAACTGCATTGAACGCGACCCACGCATTGTGCGCATTCGGGACAACACCAATTACTGGGTTTATATACCCTTCTGGATCCACGGTACAAACACAATGTTCCAAAACTGCTTGAAGAAAGAGTCAGACAGGTCAAAATGGAAGAATACCAGCAGGCCCTTGTGGAGACTTTAGAGAGGAGATTGACATCCTCCCCCTCCTCTAGCCAGTTGTACGCCGACAGACTGACTTCCGCAAACCCAGGACGACCAGGAGGGCAGCAAACAACACAAGCCGCAGCTAGTGCCCAAAAGGGAATGGTATCGGCAGTGTCCTTGGAGTGGGAAAATTTTCTGACACCCATGCAGCAGCAGCCCACTGAACAGCAAGTGTGCAGATCCACCTCCAACACCGATCGCCTGGAGAAGATGGTCAAGGACTACATGTCAGATGGCGTAGCTGTGTCTAACAATCCATCTGCACCCTTCAACTATTGGGTATCGAAGCTAGACACCTGGCACGAACTGGCAATGTACGCAATAGAGGTGCTGGCTTGCCCGGCAGCCAGCGTTATGTCGGAACGCTGTTTCAGTGCTGCCGGAGGCATCGTCACAGATCGGCGTATCCGCCTCTCCACAGAAAATGCAGACCGTCTGACTCAAATTAAAATGAATCAATCCTGGATTGGAAACGACTACGCAACACTCCAGGACCCCAACCAAGTAACATGACCAATGAACATCTGGGATGGTTTAGCGTTTCCGGTCCCTGTTTATTGAACCTCTCCTCTGTATTACATTTATGACTGCATGGCGGCAAAAAGCATTGCTGCTATATCCGCACGCTTTTTGTCCTCATGCAAGGCCTGGGTTGTTGTGTCTCAAAAAGCATGGCCTTCTCCTCCTGCGCCTGCTCCTGTTCCATCACGTGTGCTGCTGCTGCTGGGTTAGCGCTGCCGCCTGCCGGTCCCTGTTTATGGAACCTCTCATCTGTACTACACTTATGACTGCATGGCGGCAAAAAGCATTGCTATATCCGCACGCTTTTTGTCCTCATGCAAGGCCTGGGTTGTTGTGTCTCAAAGCGTGGCCTTCTCCTCCTGCGCCTCCTCCTGTTCCATCACGTGTGCTCTGTGCTGCTGCTGCTGCTGGGTTAGCGTTACCGGTCCCTGTTTATGGAACCTCTTCTCTTTATTACATTTATGACTGCATAGCGGTAAAAAGCATGCTATCCGCACGCTTCTTGTCCTCATGCAAGGCCTGGGTTGTTGTGTCTCAAAGCTCAGCCTTCTCCTCCTGCGCCTCCTCCTGTTCCATCACGTGTGCTCTGTGCTGCTGCTGCTGCTGGGTTAGCGTTACCGGTCCCTGTTTATTGAACCTCTTATCTTTATTACATTTATGACTGCATGGCGGTAAAAAGCATGCTATCCGCACGCTTCTTGTCCTCATGCAAGGCCTGGGTTGTTGTGTCTCAAAGCGTGGCCTTCTCCTCCTGCGCCTCCTCCTGTTCCATCACGTGTGCTGCTGCTGCTGCTGGGTTAGCGTTACCGGTCCCTGTTTATGGAACCTCTTCTCTTTATTACATTTATGACTGCCTGGCGGTAAAAACCATGTTACCTGTGCAAAGAAACATGACATTTTCAGCATTTAAAAGACAGTTTTTCCTTTGAAACTTTACAATCAATTTTCTCAAAAACTATAAGCTCTTTTTGCTAAAAAAATTTTTCCTCTTGTACCCACTCCCAAGGTGCACATACCCTGTAAATTTGGGGTATGTAGCATGTAAGGAGGCTTTACAAAGCACGAAAGTTCGGTTCCCCATTGACTTCCATTATGTTCGGAGTTCGGCGCGAACACCCGAACATCGCGGCGATGTTCGGCGAACGTTCTCGAACCCGAACATCTAGGTGTTCGCCCAACACTAGTTAGAATGCTAAAAGACATTGATTAATGCAAGTGAGTTTGTGGACAAACTATCAGGTCCGTTCACAGGTTGCTGTATGGGGAATTTCCCTTTTAAAGCAGGAGGACAGATGTCAGTACGCTCGATCTTTGATATGACTGTATCCCCGATGATGATTGCTGTAAGATGCATGAATTATATCTGTGTGTAGAGGGTTCCATCGATATGTCAGCATATGTATTGCCGCTCTCTATCGGCATATACTGTATTTGCACTGATTGCAGTGCACTGTTTAAAATTTTCAAAATAACAAACCAGATATCTTTGTGCTAAGAATTCCACCATCATGCGAGCATATGCATTGCCTCCCTCTATCTGCATATATTTGCACTAACTACAGTGCGCTGTCTAAAAATGACAAACCAGCCACAACAGAGCATGTACAGTATACTAGTTGAACTGGCAACCTTGCCAGAAAAAAAGGCATCTATTGGACATATAACGGGTTGGTGGGTGGAGCTTGAACTGCGCAGCTGACTCAATTCTCTATAGCCCATGCTGATCCCCGCTGAGCAACCCTGAAGTCACGGGTGAATTGCTGGCAAGCTGCTACCCAAGTGTCCAGATTGCTAATGGCCAGGCTTGACTGCAACAACACATAAAGATCCTTGTAGTAAAGCACATGAGTAGCCTGAGCGGGGTGGTCCCACAAATGACTATCACTTTCTGCTGTCATGAATGAAAGCAAGTTTAGACTAACCGATTCATCCAACTACTGAAAAGTCTATGAATATTAAGTGCTTTACTGTGGCGAAGCTAAAACACTGGCTCTAAAACAGCTTTTGTTCATGTGTGCTTCGTATGGTTGAACTGTCTGTATACCACTCATATTGAGATGTCATATGCTTCATATTGAGTGCTGGACGTTGGTTCACTTTTAAGTTAAAGGTGCAAACACATGATTATGCAGCAAAGTGACTCTAACCCTTCCAGAGACAATTTATTTAACTAAAATTGGAAGAGGATTGTTTACTAGCTGTACAGCTTTAGTCTGTTATATTGCCATGCATCATTGACGCTATGTGGTTGATGATGTATGCAAGCAGGAGGTCAACCTCTGTTCAGTCCAGTTCATTGTTTTAATTGATTTTATCATATATGTGGAAGCATTTCGTGTTTGTTCTCATCATTCAATAAAGATAACCCATGATGGGTTGTGAACCCTGAGGCCCTGTTCACAGTGTTCAGTTGCGTTGCAGAATAATTCTGGATGTCAACTCACTGCCTATACAATTCTATTTTCAGGGGGGGATGGCAAATTTAGTGGGATGCCAATAGACTTATCTGTATGTTTTGGGGATGTTGGAGGAAAATGATGCTGCTTTCTCAAAAAGGAAAAAAGGCAGAAGAGAACACACAATAACAGTTTGCTAATGAACATTTAAGGAGATATTGGAAACAATTTCTAATGCTAATAAGCTGTTGCACTTTACTCTGACCATATGTAAAGAAAAGTGTTTTAACCAGCAACTGGAGAAACACTTTATATTGCAAAAAACTGGTATACTATGAGCAACAAGCATCATTACATGCTACTGCAAAATAGGAATACATTTTGGAGTCCACCATCAAGAGAACTCTGAACAGCAAAGGTGTGTGTGTGTGTGTGTGTGTGTGTGTGTGTGTGTGTGTGTGTGTGTGTGTGTGTGTGTGTGTGTGTGTGTGTGTGTGTGTGTGTGTGTGTGTGTGTGTGTGTGTGTGTGTGTGTGTGTGTGTGTGTGTGTGTAAGGGTAGCAAGGAGAAAGCCACTGTCCTCCCTCAAAATGTTGTTGACCAATGACCATGTACACTTTGCTAAAGATCATGTGGACAGACCAGCAGGACACTGGAAGAATGCTTTGTGGATGGATGAAGCTAAAATAGATATTTTGGCTTACATGGGGAGTGTTATATTTAGAAAAAGAAAACACTACTACATTCCAGCTAAAGAACCTTATCCAATCTGTAAAACATGGTGGTGGGAGTGTTCTAGTTTGTGTCTGTTTCATTGCATCTGGTTCAGGACAGCTTATATCATTGATGGAAAAATGGATTCTGAACCGTACAAGAAAATTCTAAAGGAAAATGCCATTTGTTTTGTTCATCATCAGTTGGTCGTGCTACAAAACAAAGATACTACCAAAGAAAGGTAAAGAAGAATAAAGTGAATGTTCTGCAAAAGTCAAGTCCTAACCTCAATCCAATTGAAATGTTGTGGAAAAATTTACAGCTAGTGGTTCATTAAAGTGAACCAGAGACAAAGCATCCTCATGTATTTTACCATATATATCAGTGGGAACATTGAAGAAAACACCTACCTTGCTCTCTGTTTCATTATTTACTGTTCAGATTGCTTCTTATCAGCCCAGATAAAATCCCCGACGGTCGACCCGTCTATTCCCAGCATCAGTCGATGTGCAGGACTGATGAACAATTACCTAAAAGATTTATTTACAGCTATTGCTGCACAAGAGATTTATAACAAATACTGAGAGCGCAATTCACTTACTTTCGCCACACATAGACATGTTATTTGAATATTTTTTTTTAAATGACCAAATACGATACATGATCTAATATGATAATTTTGTTTCACTTTATTTAACTAGGTTTTCTGGATTGGCTTTCAGGACTTGCTTGAAAATCTGATGATATTTTCAGTCATATTTTAAAATATAGAACATTTGAACTGAATCACAACATTTCAGCACCCCTCTACATGTGCAAATACTCCTTATAACTGAACATTTCTTTAAATCATGCAACATAGTAATATAGCGATCGCTGAAATCAGCTTTTCCTTGTGTATGCAGCAATGTTTATAATATTGAAGTTTGACCTTGCTGCAGCACATCTGATGCTTCATATGTTTCAGTGTAATATCCATTCCCCGTAGTAGGCTTTGCAGGGATGCTATTGACTATACAGTTTCGGAATGTTCCCCATTCTTATGTGAATGCCAGTTACAATAGCATTGTGAAATAAGTGTTCACATTCCAGAAAGGCTATGGATGTGTGGACAGTTTTATCTTGTGTGTAAATCTGCTCAGTTACTAAGAAATGTGTTGTTCTTACCATGTTCTCTGTGTTGTAGTACTTTTATTAAACATCCAGCGCAGTGCTTGTATTTGCTTCACAAATAGACAAAAATACAGAAGCCTTATTTCCTCTATATAATTTACACCAAATAATTACTATGTTGCCTCTGAGCTCAGAGCAACTATTTAGGTATTTCTTCCAATGCTCCTATAAATATCATATTGCATGTTTATTGGAAACTATGCAATGCTTTCACTAGCTATGTGATTTAGATGTATCATTAAACCAGCCAAACAAAGTAGTTATATATAAGTTACCTGCAAGTTCCTTTCAAAGTCTTCTGTAAAAGAAGACATTGAGATGTATAAATTAACTGATCACAACACTAGTTCATTGCAGTGCTGTGTAATTTAAGAGCAGGGATATTAGTACTGAAATTTAACCCCATCTACTCCTTAAATTGCCTCCCTGACTGATCTAACCTAACTAGATCCAAAACATACACTAACACTTAAAGAGGAACTTCAGCCTAAACAAACATACTGTCATTAAGTTACATTAGTTATGTTAATTAAAATAGATAGGTAATATAATCTCTTACCCACCCTGTTTTAAAAGAACAGGCAAATGTTTGATTTCATGAGGGCAGCCATCTTTTTGGTTGTAAGCAGGTGACAGGGAGCATGAGACACAGTTCCAACTGTCCTGTGTGCTGATCACCCCTCCCAGTTGCTAGGCAACGTGAATAACAACATAGGAAATCCCATCATGCTTTGCACAGCATCAGGGATAAAAATCCCGGGCAGTTTTCTTTGATGGGTGGAGCTTAGCTAAAAATGTAGCTAAAAATGATGCTTTGGTAAGAAAAACAAAGTTCTAATGCTGTGAAACTTAAAGAAACACCAAGCCTTTTCAGTTTTGCTGAGCAGATTTTTGGTCCGGAGGTTCACTTTAACCCCTGGCTTCTTCCTAACATTCCTTTTTCATCCTAGGCATGACACTAGCCCTAATCCTTCACTTAGTGACACTCCCTATATGGCCCTAACATGATCTTTTTGTTTATATGTCTTACTGAAGACTTCCAGGTGCTCTCCCTCTTCGATCATCTCCTCTTTTTAAGCATGTCCATATGTTTGGTTGTAAGTGCGCAGTGGCGTCATTGCATGTATTATGTGAGATGCAGTCAGGCTGTCGGGGCATGACCTCTCTGTCCTCTGCATCTATGTGAGGGTGGGGGAGGAAACAGGTTAGGGTGGAAGGAGTATGATTGAGAGGGGTGTGGTGTTAAAGAAATAATGAGAACAGATTGCAGGTAAGTATACATTTTTAAATGTAAGCATTATCCCTCATCCACCATTTCCCTAGAACTGCTGCCCAATTCTGGAACTGGAAGCACATTGTTAGCAAAGCATGTTCACTTTAGTTCCCCATTCATTCATGTACTAGTCACTTTCAATAGGTAGTATTAATCTGACATCTCCAAGTCTCTAACTAACAATGTTTTTAAGAGAGTAGTGGGTATGTATTCAATAAGATGTTATTGAAATGTAATTTTTCTTAAAGAGACACTGAAGTCTCATAAAAATCATCTTTTTATTTAAACATGATAGCCCTAACTAAAACGCAGCATCCCCACTGCTGAAATCTAACTAAATCCCTTCTAACTCCCCCCTCCCTCTCCCCCACAAAATCCACGACTTTTTTGGTCATGGATTTGGCTGCTGGAGGAGGCAGAGCTTTCAGCCGCAGCTCTGCCTCCTTACACGTCAATCAGCGCGTATCTCCGCCTCTCCCCTGCCCCTCTCAGTGAAGGAAGAAGGAGAGGGGCAGGCAGAGGCGGCGATCCGGCGCTGATAGACGGGTGAAGAGGCAGAGCTGTAGCTGAAAGCTCTGCCTCTCACGGAAGCGCTGCCCGGATTGCCCCCCGGGGAATTTGGGGGGACTTTTTGAAATAAAAAGATTTTTATGAGACTTCTGAGTCTCTTTAATCAAAGTGTTTTTCACTGTGCAAGGTTTCTTTAACAGTTAGAGTGGACCTTCAGTGAAAACTGTATATTTCATGGGTCCTCTTGTAATGTGATGTTATAATTACCTGCGGTGTCTTCTCACCTGAATCCATCCCTAAAGCCCTGAACCATCAGCTTCCAGCACATAGCCCCGCCCCGCCTCCTGCAGCTCTATCTCGATAGGAAAAACACAGTGGTGTTTTTTTCTGCAGGGTAGCGGGACTACATGCCAGTGGGATCCAGGGAAGTATGCGAGTGAGAAGACACTGCAGGTAATTATAACTGCATATTACAAGAGGACCCATGGAATGTGCAATTTTCCCTAGTTAGTAATGGAATTGTGGTCACCATTATCTGTGACTCGGTTTTTAAGAAGACTATTGGCCATGGAATGTTGGCAACCACTGCTCAAAGCTGTCTCTATTTTACGTGTATCTCTGCAAAGGATGGTTCAAGGAAGATCTGCATGATGGTCTACCAATTATACACGATGTGGACATTAGAATCAGAATCATCTTTATCCGCCAAGTACGATGATTGACACACCCTTAATTATTAGTGGTTCAAATAGCCTTGGCAGTACATACAACAGACATAACATTTACAGACATAAAAAAACAACTGAAACAACGCACATGAGAAACACATATTAGTAGCATGTAAATCAAAGATTGAACTTCTAGTCCAGGCTTTGGGGCAGCACTGCTCAGGAGTCAGTATGAATAGCTGATTTGTGCTGTTCAAGGGTCTAGGATGCTGCAGTAGGTCAGACCTGGCAGAGGGGCTGGAGTACTTCTGTGCCTGGAGGTTCTGGAAGGGATGGTTCTGTAACAGTGACCCGATGGGTCATTAGACTGAAATCTCCTCTAAAGGGCAATTACTACTGTCATTGCATGTATTCTTTATTGTTCAGCCTAACGCACTGTATAGCAGCACAGAAGAAAGATTAGACGTGATAACTTAACCAAAGTCCCTTTTGAATAACTGTGGGGCAGATTTATCAAACCTGGAGCAGATATCCAAAACTGAAGCAGGTGGTTGGATCAACGACTCTGATTGGTTCCTCCTTTTGTTGTGCTTAATCTCCTTGCATTGATTTTAAAAATGTGGCATTGTGTTTATTTATGTTATAAATTGTATATATGACGATGTTATTATGCCCTCTGATTATATATTTATAGTAACTTTTATATTTTTTTCTGTTTTTTTAAGCATGAATGAAGAACATTCTTCTTGCTGATAAGCCTTTACAGCTCCAAACACAAAACAGGAAAGGAACAGCATGACCGTACACTGGCTTTAGGGTTATTGTAAAGAGCAGCATTTTGCATCTTGAAGATTACAAAATGGGTCTTCATCCAAGATCTGCTGGTGACATCTTTTCAAGCTGTTGCTTGGAGAAAACCTCGTCTCACCACGGCCAGAAGCATCCAGTTATTAATAAGAAATTAAGACTTATTCGAATATTGGGTCTTTTTCTCAGCATAACAGCCATAAGCACTTTGTCCTTCTCAGTAGGTGCCTTTTTAAAAACAGAACTTTACAAAAGTGACATAACCAGTGCTACAAACAGCCATACCATACTGCAGCGGCATCAAAGAAATCTGATGGACTTTGCAGAGCAAAACCAGAATGATACCCCGGGGTCCACTATATCTATGAACTATAAAGCAGGGGATAACAGATCGGCTTCCAAAGGAGAATACCCACAAGACATTTTTTCTCTAGAAGACAGGAAGAGGGGTGCAGTTGTGCTCCATATATTTGGAATGATATACATGTTCATAGCGTTAGCCGTAGTTTGTGATGAATTCTTTGTTCCTTCGTTAACAGTTATCACTGAAAAACTAATGATCTCTGATGATGTGGCTGGAGCAACCTTTATGGCTGCTGGGGGATCTGCACCAGAACTGTTTACATCATTAATAGGAGTATTTATATCTCATAGCAATGTTGGTATTGGGACCATCGTTGGATCAGCAGTATTCAATATCCTGTTTGTGATCGGCATGTGCGCTCTATTTTCTAAGGAGGTATTAAACCTAACCTGGTGGCCGCTGTTTCGAGATGTGACTTTTTATATCGTGGGATTGATCATGCTTATAACTTTTTTCCTGGATAATTACATCCAGTGGTGGGAAAGCCTTATGCTCCTCATGGCTTACTTAACCTACGTCACATTCATGAAGTTTAATGTGCAGGTGGAAAGCTGGGTGAAGAGGAAGATAAACCGGAACAAGGTTGTTAAGGTATCATCAGCCAATTCTGAAGGAAAGGTTGGTTGTGTTTTAGTTCTGTCTTAATATTTTGCAATATTGTTTACAGAAGGGGTAGATTTTGTAGTAAGGTTCTCTTTATTTTTTATGACCAAATTTGTCATTTTGATGCCAAAAAAACCACAGACCATTGAGCCTTACTTACAGTGTCAATGGCAATGTATTTTTCAAGGGATAATTTTCAGCCTTGTGTTTTAGATTATATTTTTGCCTCGTTTCATGGATACATATTTCCGGTGCACTCTAGTTCGCGTCATGATCTGCAAAGTGTAGATTTCCATGTCTATTTTATCTGTACGTGGCATGTGTCAGATGTTTCCCCCAGTGTTCAGATGAAAAAAAATCAGCTGGTGGGTGGAATAGAGAGAATTACTCAGAGATACCATACACTGGCATGGGATATTCACTGTGGTAGATCTGTGGCAACTGGAGAACAAAGATAAGTAGTGTGACCAGTGATGATCTCCAGGCTTCTACTTATATTATATAAAGCTTCCAGCATCTAATATTGGATTTTTGCAAGTTTTATAGTTACATTTCCAAAAAGAGAAGTAAAGGAGGTACAAGGAGGCAAATAGGTATATATACTGAAAACAACATTGAATATATTGAATACAGAGAAGAACAATACATATTTAGCATATTTATAGATTATTTTAAGTTAGGTGCATGAACTGCCTGCATCATCTTGTGACTATCTCATTTTTTTTTTGTCAGTGGAGTCACTTCAAGCTGCTGACAAGTAAACCATACTCAGCCTATACATATTTAGAAATAATAATTGAATTTATGAAAAATGTACTCAAGAAGTCTTTACTAATTATTTTTATCGTCAGACTGATTCCTGTATACTGACAACATTTAGAACGCAGCTTATAAACACTGAACATTAAAAAGATCATATGTGATCTTTGCTATATAAGGAATAATATCTGTGTCACAAATCATATGTCCTCAGTGCCCAAGTCACTTTATTATACTCCAGAACCAGGTTTAGTAGGGGACTAAATTATCTTATGTATTCATTCTTAGGTCAAATAAGAACACAAAATATTTTTTACGCATTATATACAGTATATAATATGTAGTATAAATACATTTTATAATTACAGACCGTAAAGGAGGATTTGAGGATGAGCAGAGTAGAGATTTTAGTGTCATTTTTTTTTTTAAACATGTTTTATACTTTTATTATATTTTTTGTACTGTGGTAAAAAAATCCCAAGAGTATTTATTCAAACACGAATGCAATCATTAATTAAAATACTAACAGGACACAGTATCAGTGATAAATTATGACTGCACATAACCCCGCACACACTTTCACTGCAATAAAAAAAAAATGACTACTCAAAAAATAACTATACTGGAAGATGCCAGGAGGGAGGGGTGTGAAGAGGGGGTGGAGTGGAAAAGGTTACATATAGTCCTATCTTAAAGCGTTAAAGCGGACCTGAAATCAGAACTTCATCTCTGCTCTAAAAGATACGCAGCAGCATAGTAACATTTAAACAAAAAACATTTCTGTGTTACAGCTGACACTAATCCTAAAATAAATCTGCACTGTTTCTACTTCCTGATTCATGGAAGCAGACATGCTCTTATCAACCTGTACTTTCAAATGAGCTTATCTGCCTTTCCTTTTCTCCTGTGCAAGAGTTCATGTCCACTTTTAGTTCAGCAGCCACATCAGTATGATGTAAAATCTGGTTCATTCAGCTCCCACACAGGGAGACTTAAAGCAGTAGGATTAGCCATACTTTGCCAGGGAAAAAAACACATATATGAGTAGATAAATACTTGATCTACTTACATAGCACAGGCATTGTACTGTCCATGTTTTGATTTCAGTGAATGTTATATAGTAAATGAAGAGAATTCTGTTACTAGTCAGGGCCATGTCTTTTGCCCACAGTTAAGGCTAAATCCTGATGTGATTTTTGCCCTTTACTTTTTTCTTTTCTCCTCCAATCCCTGAGTCACCTCAGCTTTGCTTGTAAACACAAGTGAGCAGGGAACCAGGTTTCAGATAAGGAGCTAGGAAGGGAAATAAATGGAAGAGGAGGAATATGTTATAGATAAAAAGAACCCCCAGCATGCAACTGTTTGGCATTGACTACTAAAGGGCCAGTTCTCCTTAAGTATGTGATAACTCCAAATCATAACAGCAGAAAAAGTTTTGAAAGTTTTGAATGCAGGATTAGCATCTCTATCACTTAATACACTCAGACCAGTTGCTGTTGAAATTTGATTTTTATGGTGACACTCCCGCTTTAAACTTTTCAACATTATCTGCTTGCACATCTAGATACAAGTGTTTTGGCCTCTAATTACCTCTCAAGCAGAGCTGATGCTCCAGTTTGACTTCTGTGATTGCCCAGATAAAGCACTGTTTTGTTAAACTCAGTAGTGAAAAAATAAAAATAAAATGGAATCACAGGCATGTTTAAAGAAAGTCTGGTACTATATGTACCCTTGTTTATCTCATCTCACATGTCACTTCGGGTACACTTAAAGATGCTGTATTCTTCAAAAGTGACCATAGGTTTATCACTTCCTAAAATGTGCTTAGTTTAATATTAGAATGAAGATCATGCTTTTAATTGGCTAACTAAAAATCGTATATTATTTTCAAAATGTATGCTGAATTATTAGTCCAAACAAAACAGTGACAGCTTTGTAATTTAATTTTCTTCTCAATGCTATTCTGTTTATAATACATGGTTGCATAGTTATACGGGTTGAAATAAGACATACCTGTATGTCCATCAAGTTCAACCAGAACTACTTACACGGCATGTCATATTTTAAGTAGTCTGTTTTGGTACAGGCATTATAAAAACATAAACTAAATAAAAAGAGGTTTTTAGATAAGACATCAGGCTAAACACACAGAAATGCAGGTCAACTTTAGTTCAAGTTCTGTCCAGAATTTCAGGGGCATAAAGAGATGATTTGCATATTCCGTAGTGATGCATCCTGGGAAACTACATTTGCTCACATAAAGCTGAGTTATCGCACAAACCTTCTGTTTTGAGGAGGCAAAACTACATTTATGATGATTTGTCATTCAAAATGACCAGGAATGATCATTTCTTTGACATGCAATCACTGACGAGAGGTGGGGGTCTTGTGTTTCCTTTCCATTCCTGCAGACGTCCACCTCTGACAAGACATGTGTTTACTGTTTTTCCCGCTGTGAATTACGTTTATGAGGTGGTTATATCCTCTATATAACAACATAACACCTAAATCCTCTCTGTACTATGTGAACAGTTTAATTTGAGCTATACATAGAAAATAGACAAGTGACACATGGTTTATTTTTTCCAAAGCTTAATACATGTCACAGCTTGACACTTTCCTTGTGTGAATTATTTCTGTAGTCACAGCTGTAACCCTTTTGATGCTTTTATACTGAAAGTTGTTAAAATGTTTGAACCTAGTGCGGATTTCAGAAAAATGACTGGTTTTGGCAACCTATAGAAAGTTCACAAAATTCCCTGTGTGAAATCTACCAAAATAGACCTGTGGCTACGAAACAGAGAACTGTGAATTGTTACACTGTGTGCAATTTAACAGGAGAGAGCAGAAAATTAATACCACATACTGAAAAGAAAATATCACTATGGTATTAAAAAAAATTATATATATATATATATATATTAACCAGTCAACAGTTATCTTTTATAGTTCTGACTGGAATCTGATTGGATGCTATTAATGCTAAACACTCCTAAACACTTACAGTAACAGTAAAAGTGAAGTATACTGTTAATGGACTGTATGCTTCACTGTATGCAACGCAACGCAGCCGTAACGTGAGGTATGACTTTTTTATTCCATTGCATTGTGTTCCTGTTATACAGGGAACACAACACAATGTCCCATTGTGAACGTGGCTTTAACACTTGTTTCTATAAAGAGATAAAAGTTCACCTTAATCGTATTCACCTAACATACCAAATCACATTCAAGAGAACTGTAGTAGTTGGTCACTGTATACAGAGCACATGGTATACTGTACTTGGCATTGGACATGCACATGTAATGGGTACACATGTCTCACAGATGTATCATGCAAAGTCAAAAAGAAAACCACTGATACATGGAAAATCTGGTAGAGCTGTGTTGAAGCTAGTTCCTGCTTTCACAAGCTGGTCTCACAGGGCCTTTCTACACACGTTGAGATGATGTAATTGTTGTCATGGTGAAAAATCATGTATGTTGAATATACTACTTGACTAACATCAGCACTTAGCAGATCTCATCAAGAGACTGATTCAGAGTGGGTTGATTTGATACATCATCTTATGTAACAATTACATTTCTCTCATTCAGCTGTGTTCTAATTAACTTGTTAACCAAATACAGGTCTGTCTTAGATATACTGATTTCATGCAGTTAGCTGCCTCCCTAAGGGATGTATGAATTAAATATTTGTGTTGGGGAACTTGGGATTTGGTGATTAAAGGAGTTTTAGTTCAGGAGTTTTAGATCTTCAGGGGATTTTGTTTTTCTACTTTTTATTGGGAAATTCAATTTAGGTCTACAGAGCTTTCAGTTATAAAGACCTACCAGTCTTTTAAATATTAATAAATTCCATTGTAACCAGCGACTCTGACATATAGTTGCGATGTGCCCCGGAACTTGATGTGGGTCCTCTCTGAGGATGCTCAGGCTTCCTGGCTCCTTCCACCTCCCCCTGCCACGCGTCATGTTGCGGTTCACAAGCGGAGGGGAGGAAGAAGCCAGAAGAGGAGAGGAGCTGCAGGCTTCCTGTTCCAGGACACAGCTCGACTTTATGTCAGCGTCGATGGTTACATTGGAATTTATAGTGGTCATTGGTCAACCCAGGAGCAGGAGCGCTTACTTAAGAGACCGGTGAGTGTCTCCTCTTTACTAAATAGCCTTGGGTATGCTTATATGTATACTCACGGTGTCTGCTCAGGGCCCCTTTAAGTCCCTCTAAAGGCAGCTTGCCACTCGCTGTCTCTCTGAGTGGCTCCGGTCCCTTGCTATTCAGCCTGGCTGAGTCACGCTTCATTGTGCCAGGCGCACTTTCAGGCTGAATAGCGGGGGACCAGAGCCACCCGGGAGATGGCGAGGGACAATCCACCTTAATGCTGGGAATACAGGATGTGTTTTTTTCAGTCGATTTACCGTTCGATTCTCTTATCTTTTCTTATCAATTTCCATTCACTTCTATCAGAAATCAAGAGGTAAAATGATCGAAAGTGAAATTGGACATGTCGGAAATTATCTATCGAACCCATCTATCTGCCTAAAAACACACGGTGTATTCCCAGCATTAGGGGGCTTAAAGAGGCTCAGAGACCTCAGAGAGTTCTGATATTTACCAGGGGCTTCCTCCCGCCCCATAAACATGTCTAAGTTCCATGCCGTCCTCCCGCGGTCTGCCGTTCAGCCGTGGTGAGCTCAGTTACCAAGCTCATGCGCAGTAGACCCTGACTGGCATCAACTGAGGCTGGTAATGGAGATCCCCGCAGCTTAACGGCAGACCGCGGGAGGACGGCATGGGACTTAGATGTGTTTATGGGGCGGGAGGAAGCCCGGGTAAGTATCAGAACTGTATTTTATTTCGTCTCTGAGTCTCTTTAAGCCAGGTAACTATGGAACCTGTGGTGCTTCTCGTCTCAGGTACACTTTAAGTTGCATTGAGTTAATAGGACAGTGTATGTCTTCATTTCAGACTGCAAAGCAACAAAAGATAAATATTTTGAAGAAGTTTATTCTTTTCTATACCCACTCTTATTACTTGTCTACATGTCTTAATTATGAGCTAAAAACGGCAATGCTTGCATATACATTTTATAAATATTGTACACCTGGGACTGCTGTACGACCAAAAAAGTTTCCATCACGGTTTCATTTAATCTAAAATAGGAACATAGGAACAGACTTGTTACTAATAGAACCATATTCTCTACAGTGTATCACGTGTATACTCAAGGAATCATAGTGGTTCATCTGACCCAACTGTTTTCCATAAACATTTGCAAAAAAATAAAGAAGAAGCAATGTGATCTGCTACGGCAATACATCTTCGCTATTTAGGGCTCCAGTAAAAGCAGAGCTCCAGGCCGTAATAGTATTTGACCATTTAACATATTCCTGCATTATAAAACAATATTCTTACGCTAAAAATTGCTGCATTTTACGGAAAGTAAGAGCAGGTTGTTCTTCAGGAATTATTAGTGGTGTTGCTTTCAGTCTGAAGAAATTTGTTACCCTCAGGCCTCTTTCAGAAGGGCAGCTGACAAGCGGTGACTTCACGAAGAAACACCAGAGGAGCGTGCAACAACAAACAGACCGCCATACTCACCACGAGAGTTTTCCTCTTATGTCTTTGCCGGAGTTTACATCCCCCCCGATGCTGACGTCAAATCTGCCCTACTGACCCTAAGCGAGACCATCCTGCAGTGGGAGACATCGCTTCCGGACTCACTGTTCATCGTTGCAGGCAATTTCAACAAGGCCAACCTGCGCCAGGAGATGCCACGCTATCATCAGCATGTTGCTTGCCCCACCAGGGGCCCGAACACCTTAGACCACTGCTACACGGCACTGAAGGATGCATACAAAGCGGCTCCATGGGCAGCTCTGGGCTCCTCTGATCACTGCCTCATCTATCTTATCCCTACCTATAGGAGGCGCCTAGAATCAGCCAAACCGACCGTTAAGTCTTCCAAGGTGTGGTCACACGAGGCCAAACTGAAGCTTCAAGCCTGCTTTGAATGCACCGACTGGGGGTCCCTGGAAGCGCCAGACCTGGACGATTGGGCAGACAACGTCGCCTCATACATCAGTTTCTGTGAGAACTTGTGTGTACTAACGAAAACCTTCAAGGTGTACCCGAACAACAAACCGTGGTTCACCAACAGGCTACGGCAACTGCGGAGACGAAAGGAGGCTGCACATAAGTCCGGCAACCAGGAGGACTACAGGAAGGCTAGAAACGATCTTAAGCGGGGGCTGAGTGCTGCCAAAAAAGAGTATGCTGAGAGGATAAAAGACAACCTGCATTCAAACGACTCACGCGCTGTATGGAAGGGGCTGAAGGCCGCCACCAACTACAAGCCCCAACCCCAGCATGCAACACCCAGCCCGACACTTGCAGAAGAACTTAGCAGATTCTACTGCAGGTTCGAGCACCAGGAAGAACCGGAGGGGAACTAGGTACGGACTCCTCTACCTCCATGCCCAACAAGCAACACCCTGCGACTGCCCTTTCCCACGATGGTGAGTTAAGCCGAGGTCCTGCGCCTCCTATCTACCTTAAATGCCAGGAAAGCCCCGACGGAGTATCTCCAGCTTGCCTGAAAACCTGCTGTCGGCAACTTGCCCCCATCCTCTTCCCTATCTACACCAAGTCCCTGGGTGAGGGCAAGGTCCCTGCGTGCTTCAAGAGGTCAACCATCATACCTGTCCCTAAGAAACAAGGGGTCACCGAACTTAACAACTTTAGGCCCGTGGCCCTGACGTCCGTCATCATGAAAACCATGGAGCGGGTGGTCCTAGCCTACCTCAAGCTCTCCACTTCGCCCCTCCTAGACCCCTTCCAGTTCGCCTACAGAGCAAATAGGTCCACCGATGATGCGATCAATATCTGCCTGGAGCTCATCAACGAACACCTTGACAGGCCAGACACGTATGCCAGAGTACTACTCCTAGACTTTACCTCGGCTTTTAACACCATATGCCCAACGGGACCTAGCTGCACTTGGAGTCCACCCAAGTCTACAACGTTGGATCACGGACTTTCTTACCAACAAGCCCCAAGTCGTCAGACTGGGCAAGATCCACTCCCAAGCAGCGACCACGAACACTGGAGCCCCCCAAGGCTGCGTCCTGTCACCACTGCTGTTCTCCCTCTACACAAACAATTGCAGATCGGAGGCAGACTCTGTCAAGGTCATCAAGTTCGCAGATGACACCACCATCGTGGGCCTTGTCACCAAGGACAATGACCAGGAGTACCGTCAGCAGGTGGAGAGAATTTGCAACTGGAGCAAGGAGAACAGGCTGGTGCTAAACACTGCTAAGACCGTTGAGTTAATCATTGACTTCAGGAAGTCTGCTCCCACCCCACCTCCAATCTACATTGACGGCAATGAGGTAACCAGAGTACCCTGTGCCCGGCTTCTGGGTACAAACATCTCGAGCGACCTCAGCTGGAAGCCCAACATCACTGCCACCCAACGGAAAGCCCAGCAGAGGCTCTTCTTCCTCCGCCAGCTGAGAAAGTTCAGCATGTCTCAAGAAATTCTAACCAGCTTTTACTCCGCCACCATTGAGTCGATCCTCTGCTCTTCCATCTTGGTGTGGTATGCTGCTGCCACTGTCGATGACAAGGACAAACTACAGCGGGTCATCAGGTCAGCAAAGAGGATCATTGGGTGCCCCCTCCCCTCGCTTGCCCTACCACACAATAAAAGACTTAGATCCAGGGCACTGAGAATTGCAAGTGATCCCTCACACCCAGGCTACCGCTACTTCAACCTTATGCCCTTGGGCCGGAGGCTACAAGCCATTTCCGCTAAGACCATGAGACACAAGAACTCATTCTTCCCCTCCGCAGTCAGCCTCTTTAATTCCCTCCACATCCTACCACCAAAGCAAGCCCCAAGGAGGGGCGACGCCGGCTGCGCTATGGCTGACCAGTCTACCAACCCACAGAACTAACTATTGACATCTCAGGGACACTCTGGGAATGTGTTGCATATTACAAATGTGTTGTTAACCTGTTGCCTGTTGTTCACTGCTGTCTCTCTCTATGTACTCTTCCTGAGCTATTTGTACTGTGCCAAAAATAATTCCGGGCATGACCCCTCATGCTTGGCAAAATAATTTTTTTCTGATTTCTGATTCTGATTTCGGACTTCCCCCATGTACTGTTGGGGCTCACTGCAATGTCACCATACAAGTAATGCACAGCTATTAAAAATTAATCTTCTGTACTGAAAAATAATGAAAACCTCAAGGCAGCTGGAAACATCATATGTTGTATAAGTGCTGCTTTACAATCTAACTGCGTATGATGTCACCAGCTGTCCCGATGTTTTAACTATTTTTCAATAAGGAGGAGTTTTTAATAGGTGTGTATGGTGGCATTGAGCCCTTGCATTTTCAATCACATTTCCCAACGATTTTTGGGGGTCTGCGGTAAAATACAATGTATTTGGAAATGTGCATGATGTGTGAAAAAAAAAACCAAAGTTGCGCGTTTCTTAAACACACAAGAAAATGCGCACAATGGAATGTGGACGAATGCAAAAATAAAATCCAATTTTCAAGCAGGCCATTGACTTCAATGACGCGTACAGTGGTGCTGGTTTTGCAACATGTGGCAAAATGCACTTGAAGCTAACAAGTGTGTTCCCTGTCTTGAGTACATTACATGTACGGTGTTTATGTTTTTGGAGAATCACAAATCACATGCAGTTTATCACAGTTGTGACCCCTGCCTAAGTTAGAGACTGCTATTAATATGTTTGTGAATATCAGCACCAGGGCCGGATTTACAGCTCAGGAGTCTATAGGCACAGAAGATATGGTGCCCTAAACCCCACCCCTCAGCATAGGCCACACCCCCAAGTTATGCCCCCTTTCCTTATGGAAAAAAACACGAAAGATAATGCAGAGATTACCTAATGCTAGGTACAGGGCCAGAGCTACCATAGGAAAAAATGGGCAATTGCCTCAGGGCCCCAGAGCCTTTAGGGGCCCCCAAGTTGTCCCTCCCCCATCTTAACTGTTGCTCCCCAGGGACTCTGCAGAGTCTGTTAAGTTGGGAGGTGATTGGGGGAGGGTCAGCAGCCAGCTCAGGGGCCCAGGAGGGAGATTTGGCTGCAACAAATGACGCTTTTTGGTCGGGAGTGTCTGTTGGGGGCCCCCAGGCTAATCTTGCCCTAGGGCCCAATTGTTACTTGAACCGGCCCTGGCTAGGTACACACTATGAGATTTTCTGTCAGATTTACTGTCAGAGCGATTATTTCCAACATGTCCAATCTGATTTCCGATCCATTACCGATTGTTTTATGAGTGATTTCCAATAGAAGTGAACAGAAAACAGGAAATCGATCGGAAAACGATCAGAAATCAGATCGGACATGTTGGAAATAATTGATCTGACAGTAAATCTGACAGAAAATCTCATTGTATGTACCTAGCATAAGACAAATAGAGAATACCAACAATATGCCCAACTGCCTGTCATGAACGAGAGAGAATAAGCTGCTCTGCCTATGCACCATCCCAATCAGCAAGTTGGCCTGGCCGCTGCACACACATACAGTGACAGGAAGGAGTGCCCCACCCCTGATGCCTACTCTGTACCCTGCAAGCTCTGCGTCCTGACTCCCAGCATGCATGAATGAACAGATCAGCCACCAGGGATATTAGTTGTACGGCTGATGTCTGCAGGGACGGCATTGTGCAGGGAGCGGGCAAGCTGGGTCATCTTGCGCTATGTACACTATGCTCCATTAATTCAGGTGCCTAAATATAAATATTTATCTTACCATGACAGAAAATGCATTATGGCCTTGTTTTCAGATACATAAATGTGATAACCTGCAATTATTTTATTTTAATAATATACTGGGTTTTTTAGTCAACATCGTAAAATACTATGATTCTTAGTTTTTTGGTTTTTTTTGTTTTTTTTTAAATACCTAAGTACCCTGTATCATTACTCATTAATGAGGGGCAAGTACCAATACTGTAAGTAGGGATGAGTGAGCAAAATTTAAAAGGCTAGTCTTATGGTTAATTGGTCACAATGCAGTCAATTTCACCATTTACAGTTCACCATTCATGAAATGTAAAGAAAATTAAACATGACAATTTTTACTCTGCTGTGTATTTTGTGATGATGCCAGCAAGCTGCCAACTGATGCTGCTTCTATTAACCCTGATATTTTATGACACAACCGCACATGTGCTTGTTTGAGCCTAGTTCTTCTGCTAGTTATAAGTCATTATATTATCAATATTAAAGTGTCAGAAATAAAATGCCAGCTTAGCAAGATTCTCACGATCCAACCAAAGGTTTGATGAAAATCTCCCAGAAGTGTCAGCAATGATTTTGCTTATCCCTAATTGTAAGTTAGATTAGTGATTCTGTGTGATTGAGTTGTATAGATCTGTATTTTGTTTGCTAAGGCAAAGAGGAATTATTTGCATGACTTTGTCCACTATACTGAAGTAATTATGGGTCTTACTTTTCAGATGTGTGGAAGTAGACCTGAAGTTTCCTTTTTTAAGGAGGCAATAGTGCACTGCAGCAGCAAATAACCCCCCTTACCTAGTGTTGGGCGAACAGTGTTCGCCACTGTTCGGGTTCTGCAGAACATCACCCTGTTCGGGTGATGTTCGAGTTCGGCCGAACACCTGATGGTGTTCGGCCAAACCGTTCGGCCACATGGCCGAACTAAGAGCGCATGGCCGAACGTTCCCCGAACGTTCGGCTAGCGCTGTGATTGGCCGAACGGGTCACGTGGTTCGGACCCGAACGCGCTCTGATTGGCTGAACTGTCACGTGGTTCGGGTAAATAAATACCTGAACCACGTCATATCTCCGCCATTTGTCTGTGGGTTTAGCTTTGGGTAGGCAGGCAGGGTAGTTCGCGCTCCAGCCACGCTAGCCAGGGTCCCCCCAGTCATTGTGTGTCGCTGCTGGGAACAGTAGTACACCGCTCGCTCAGCCACACTATATAGCATTGTGTTTACTGCCACTCTGTGTACCTCGCTCAGCCACACTATATAGCATTGTGTTTACTGCCACTCTGTGTCTGCTGGGAACAGTAGTACACTGCTCGCTCAGCCACACTATATAGCATTGTGTTTACTGCCACTCTGTGTACCTCGCTCAGCCACACTATACAGCATTGTGTTTACTGCCACTCTGTGTCTGCTGGGAACAGTAGTACACTGCTCGCTCAGCCAACACTCCTGAACCCCAACCAAGTAACATGAACAATGACCATCTGTGATGGGTTAGCGTTGCCGGTCCCTGTTTATTGAACCTCTCATCTTTATTACATTTATGACTGCATGGCGGCAAAAAGCATTGCTATATCCGCACGCTATTTGTCCTCATGCAAGGCCTGGGATGTTGTGTCTCAAAAAGCGTGGCCTTCTCCTCCTGCGCCTCCTCCTGTTCCATCACGTGTGCTGCTGCTGGGTTAGCGTTTCCAGTCCCTGTTTATTGAACCTCTCATCTTTATTACATTTATGACTGCATGGCGGCAAAAAGCATTGCTATATCCGCACGCTTTTTGTCCTCATGCAAGGCCTGGGTTGTGTCTCAAAAAGCGTGGCCTTCTCCTCCTGCGCCTCCTCCTGTTCCATCACGTGTGCTGCTGCTGGGTTAGCGTTGCCGGTCCCTGTTTATTGAACCTCTCATCTTTATTACATTTATGACTGCATGGCGGCAAAAAGCATTGCTATATCCGCACGCTATTTGTCCTCATGCAAGGCCTGGGATGTTGTGTCTTAAAAAGCGTGGCCTTCTCCTCCTGCGCCTCCTCCTGTTCCATCACGTGTTCTGCTGCTTGTGCTGGGTTAGCGTTACCGGTCCCTTTTCCCGGAACCTCTTCTCTGTATTACATTTATGACTGCATGGCGACAAAAAGCATGTTACCTGTGCAAAGAAACATGACATTTTCCACATTTAAAAGAAAGTTTTTCCTTTGAAACTTTACAATCAATTTTCTCAAAAACTATAAGCTCTTTTTTAAATATTTTTTTTCCACTTGTACCCACTCCCAAGGTGCACATACCCTGCAAATTTGGGGTATGTAGCATGTAAGGAAGCTTTACAAAGCACGAAAGTTCGGGTCCCCATTGACTTCCATTATGTTCGGAGTTCGGCGCGAACACCCGAACATCGCGGCGATGTTCGGCGAACGTTCGCGAACCCGAACATCTAGGTGTTCGCCCAACAATACCCTTACCCAGTCGAAAGTATTCCCAAAGTAGTTTACAAACATAACTAATGAATCTTTATTGGTTTATTTAACTGCTTTCAGACCACATTAGTTGAAATCTACAGTCCTGCAGGTAGCTGCGCGGCTCGACAGGACATAGATTTCAACTAATCTGCTGCACGCTACCGCTGATTCTCGACGCTCTCTCCCCACCAAAGTTTACTTACCCTGCCATCTAAATAACGGCAGAGCTCTGTGACCTAGTCAAGAGCTGCTTTCATTGGCTCCTGACCGCGTGATCACTGTGAACCAATCACAATGGCTCACATTGATGGACAGGGTCAGGAGCCAATAAATATCCTCCTGACCGGCGCACAGAGTTCTGCTAACATAATGACGAAAGAGAGAGAGGCCTGCGGCGTGGGCAGATCGGCGGTAGTGGCGGGTATGTGCGGCAATTTATTGGTAACTGTCTTTTTGTGGTACCAGCACTCTCTGGTCCTTTAGGGGCCAGAGACTGCTGGTATGCAAGGGGTTAATGGGTCAGCAGAGGTCAGAGAGAAAAGGTGAGACCCCATCTCATGAAATTATCAACCCACAGGGGAAACAGACAGGTTTTTTTTCGTTTAATTTTTAACACTGAAAAAAGTTTTTGGGTGGACACCATACTTAAATCTAGGCCCCAAGTAAAAATAGCTCTTTAGTAAAACATAGTTCTTTGTATAACTTCTTTTGAAAAAAGAAAATGTTTTACTAGCTATCTTTTACTTGGTGGTGCGGACCAGACTTTTTGCATGTGATCTGTGTGTCTGAGTGGTACGGAAGAGCAGTATTGATCGTGTCACACCGCTTTCTATTTTTTTGCTTTGACATATGGCTGCTGGCCTCAGGAAATGATTGGTGGACACCATAGACTGGTTGATTAAATCCCAATATATAAATGAGGATACACAAGTGTGAAATATAAAGTTCTTATCAATGGTTGCCCAATGTAAAGTGTAAATAAATTGCCTAAAAATCCTCAATGTACATAGTTAAGTGGAAGCGGCATGTCAATCTGTTAGCAGATTGACAAATGCATTATGATTGTTGATCTGTGACAAGGGCATCAAAGTCAATAGAGGTAAAAGGGTCTCTACAATGTGAATATGTAATCTGCTGAGAATAAATTGACCTTGATGTCCATACTAGTATATTGATGAGATGAATGGGCAGCACAGCTATAACATTAGGACTAATTAAATAGATATCCTTTGTAAAGAAAAATAGAACTAATCCTGAATGTAATTCATACTGTTACATATAATATCAGTTATAATTAATGTGCATTAGCAGGGTCTCTAATAAAAGAAAATAAACCGGTAGCCAAGTAACTTAGAAGTATTCGCCCCCCCCCCCCAAAAAAAAAAAAATATGACTCAGAGACAGTGGATTGTAAATTAAACTGAGCTGATTTATCAAGCTAGATACAAATAAAACTAGAACAACAAAATAGCACTTTCCCAAGGCAACCAGTAGGAGACTTTACACTATTTAATAGCTGAAACCTGATTGGATGTTCTTTACATTTGCACTATATTTGCTGCAGTCTTAAGCACCTGGGTTGCTTACAAGCCCTAGTATGTCCAAAAGGGAACTGAGAATGAAAGATGGTACCAACTTTCCAAAAACAGAATCACAACGTAATGTAAATTTAGAAGGTATAGGAGATCTGTTATCACCCACAAATTCCAAAAAGAGCTTCTCCTGATGGACACACTAATGCTGTGACACACACATTTCAAAATCAATTTTGCAGATTTTCCGTTAGAGGGAATCTGTATAAAGAAATGCAGTGTAATCGCATAAAATGTGTATTATGTGTTATTAAAAATTAACTGTGTAGCTAACACTTAAAGGGAACCTAAACTGAGAGGGATATGGATGTTTTCTTTTAAACAATACCAGTTGCCTGGCAGTCCTGCTGATCTCTTTGACTGCAGTAGTGTCTGAATCACACACCTGAAACAAGCATGCAGCTAATCCAGTCTGACTTCAGTCAGAGCACCTGATTTGCATACTTGTTAATGGGCTGTGGCTATAAGCATTAAAGACATAGGATCAGCAGGAGAGTAAGGCAACTGGTATTATTTTAAGAGGAAAAATCCACATCCTTCTCAGTTAAGGTTCCTTTTAAGAAAGCAAAGGCTGTTTAAGGCTACATTCACACTGGAGTGTTGGGGTGTGGCATAACATCTGCTTTGTAACGTGGCTTGCTGCTGCACTGCAATGCACCATCTATGTGACATTAACAGTGCGGCGGGTGCATTGCTTTATAACAGAGAGAGGCGTGGTAAGGCACAAAATGTGCGCGCTAATGGTTACAATGAAGCGTGCAGAATATGTGCGGCGCTGGTTTCCGGACCTGTTGAGTTCCTGCTGTTACAGGGAATGCAACTGGCACTAGGAACATAGCCTAAGCTGCGCATGGGCACAACTAGAGGGGAGCAACCTCTGTGATCGCAGGAGGGCTCAGAGCTGTGGGGAGCCCCACCTACTACCTTTCCCTTCCTCCGATACAGAAGACTATACTTCAGATCAAGGATTTTTGGGGCTACACTTGTGGGTGTGAAGATCATGAGGGTCACACTAGTTTTATGACCCTTGTTAGATGGGCCCAAAGGTTGTCAGGGGCACCAAGGGGAGGCATGGGAACTTTGGGGGCCCCATGAATTGTAGTTACACCACTGGCTGCATGATCTTCATTATAATATAATACATTTGATTTGAACAAAGGACATTACAACACTCCAGCATATCCCCTGAAAGTCATTTTTCAGTAATATCTTTAAAACACACCTGAGCTGAGAGGGTTATGGAGGCTAACATAATTATTTCCTTTTAAATAATACAGATAGCCTGGCTGTCCTGCTGAGCCTCTGTTTCTAATAATGTTAGCCCTGAACAAACATGCAGATCAGGTGTTTCTGATGGAAGTTTTACTGAATTAGCCACATGCTTGTTTCAGGTGTGTGATTCAGACACTACGGCGGCCAACATATGATACAAATATAATTCCTAAATGTGTGCACCTGATGGGACGTACAAAAATCATAATGGCAGCGCTTCATGTAAAATCAAGCACTGGTATTTTATTATCGAAGGCCTCTGTGATTTTAAGGAATAGGGAGGTGAAAATAAACTAATGAGTAGAGATGGCCCGAACGGTTCCCGGCGAACTTCCGTGGTTCGCGATCGCAGAGAACCGCAAACTTTTCCGGAAGTTCGGTTCGCTCCCATAGTGCATCATGAGGCTCAACTTTGACCCTCTACATCACAGTCAGCAGGCACATTGTAGCCATTCAGGCTACACTCCCTCCTGGAGCCCCCCCCCCCCTTATAAAAGGCAGCGTCAGGCATTGGACTCACTCATGTGCCTGCAGTAATTACAGAAGGGAGAGCTGCTGTGCAGAGACCTATAGGGAAAGCTTAGTTAGGCTCTTGTAGGCTTCTTGGCTTTCTCCTTGCTTATTCTTATTGCTAAATAAAAGCACCCCTCAACAGCTCTTTTGAGAGCTAATCTTATTCTTGTGATCTATTTTTTTTTTTGTGGCCCACTTGCATTATATACAGCCCTTTCAGTCAGTTGCAGCTGGCCTTTTGCCCCTTGGTGGTATAATTACTACTGTGCCAGTGCCAGGTGCACATTATAATACCCATCACTGCATATACCTACCTGTTGTTCACAGTGCACCCACCTACCTACGTGAGTGCACGCATAGAGTTGAGCCGAAATTTTTGTAATTTCGCATTACTATAATTACGCATGCGAAATTTGCGATTACGATGCGAAATTACGGTAGCGTAATTGCCATTAAAATCGTAATTGAAAATGCCGTAAGCGTAATTTTCAACGCGTAATTTCGCATTTCGCTCATGCCGTAATTTCGCATTAAACGCTACCGTAATTTCGCGTTAAACCGTAACGCTCCATATAATATAAAAAACCCGCCGACTTTAAGGGTTAATAGCAAAGCCCCCTTAAATGCTAAGAGCCTCAAATTTGGAGAATATATTAAGGAGATCAGGAGGAATAAGAGGAAAATTTTTTTTTGCAAAAAGACCTTATAGTTTTTGAGAAAATCGATGTTAAAGTTTCAAAGTAAAAATGTATACATTTAAAAACCCGCCGACTTTAATGGTTAATAGCAAAGCCTGCTTAAAGTTTAGGAACACCAAATTCCTAGGGTATATTAAGGGGATCAGTGGGAATAAGAGGAAAAAATTTTTTTTAAAAAGACTTTATAGTTTTTGAGAAAATCGATTTTTAAGTTTCAAGGGCAAAAATGTCTTTTAAATGCGGAAAATGTCAGTTTTTTTTGCACAGGTAACAATAGTGTATTATTTTCATAGATTCCCCCAAGTGGGAAGAGTTTTACTTACTTCGTTCTGAGTGTGGGAAATATAAAAAAAAAAAGACGTGGGGTCCCCCCTCCCAGATCTCTTTAACCCCTTGTCCCCCATGCAGGCTGGGATAGCCAGAATGCGGAGCACCGGCCGCGTGGGGCTCCGCACCCTGACTATACCAGCCCGCATGGTCCATGGATTGGGGGGTCTCGGAAGGGGAGGGGCAGCCAAGCTTTCCCCTCCCCCTCCGAGCCCTTGTCCAATCCAAGGACAAGGGGCTCTTCTCCACCTCCGATGGGCGGTGGAGGTGGAGGCCGCGATTTCCTGGGGGGGGGGGTTCATGGTGGAATCTGGGTGTCCCCTTTAAAAAGGGGTCCCCCAGATGCCCACCCCCCCTCCCAGGAGAAATGAGTATAGAGGTACTTGTACCCCTTACCCATTTCCTTTAAGAGTTAAAAGTAAATAAACACACAAACACTTAGAAAAAGTATTTTAATTGAACAAAAAACATAACCACGAAAAAAGTCCTTTAATATTCTTAATTAACCATTAATACTTACCTGTCCCTTTAAATAAATGATCCCACGCAATATCCTCGGAAATGTTCTATCAGTTACAATGTAACAAAGTTATTACAATGTAACAACTTTGTTACATTGTAACTACGCCACACCCGACGCCACTCGCCGCTCAGCCGCCGCATACGCGTCCGTGCAGGACGCTAAGTCCCCGCTGTCCACCCCGCCCACATCTGTCACCCACATGTCACCCACATGTGGGTGACATGTGGGTGACATGTGGGAGAGGCGGGGAGGGCAGCGGAGCCGGCGGGGACTTAGCGTCCTGCACGGACCCGACAGAGCTCTGAGCTATATAGCTCAGAGCTCTGAGAAGCATCTTTGTATTTGGGCTCCAAGGAGCCCCATTGGTCCTTAGCAGACCAATGGGGTTCCTTCAAATCTTAAGGAACCCCATTGGTCTGCTAAGGACCAATGGGGCTCCTTGGAGCCCAAATACAAAGATGCTTAGAGAGCTCTGAGCTATATAGCTCAGAGCTCTGTCGGGTCCGTGCAGGACGCGTATGCGGCGGCTGAGCGGCGAGTGGCGTCGGGTGCGGCGTAGTTACAATGTAACAAAGTTGTTACATTGTAATAACTTTGTTACATTGTAACTGATAGAACATTTCCGAGGATATTGCGTGGGATCATTTATTTAAAGGGACAGGTAAGTATTAATGGTTAATTAAGAATATTAAAGGACTTTTTTCGTGGTTATGTTTTTTGTTCAATTAAAATACTTTTTCTAAGGGTTTGTGTGTTTATTTACTTTTAACTCTTAAAGGAAATGGGTAAGGGGTACAAGTACCTCTATACTCATTTCTCATGGGAGGGGGGTGGGCATCTGGGGGACCCCTTTTTAAAGGGGACTCCCAGATTCCACCATGAACCCCCCCCCCAGGAAATCGCGGCCTCCACCTCCACCGCCCATCGGAGGTGGAGAAGAGCCCCTTGTCCTTGGATTGGACAAGGGCTCAGAGGGGGAGGGGAAAGCTTGGCTGCCCCTCCCCTTCCGAGACCCCCCAATCCATGGACCATGCGGGCTGGTATAGTCAGGGTGCGAAGCCCCACACGGCCGGTGCTCCGCATTCTGGCTATCCCAGCCTGCATGGGGGACAAGGGGTTAAAGAGGTCTGGGAGGGGGGACCCCACGTCGTTTTTTTTTTATATTTCCCACACTCAGAACGAAGTAAGTAAAACTCTTCCCACTTGGGGGAATCTATGAAAATAATACACTATTGTTACCTGTGCAAAAAAAACTGACATTTTCCGCATTTAAAAGACATTTTTGCCCTTGAAACTTAAAAATCGATTTTCTCAAAAACTATAAGGTCTTTTTGAAAAAAAAAATTTTCCTCTTATTCCCACTGATCCCCTTAATATACCCTAGGAATTTGGTGTTCCTAAACTTTAAGCAGGCTTTGCTATTAACCGTTAAAGTCAGCGGGTTTTTAAATGTATACATTTTTACTTTGAAACTTTAACATCGATTTTCTCAAAAACTATAAGGTCTTTTTGCAAAAATTTTTTTTCCTCTTATTCCTCCTGATCTCCTTAATATATTCTCCAAATTTGAGGCTCTTAGCGCTTAAGGGGACTTTGCTATTAACCCTTAAAGTCGGCGGCTACCTAACATTGATCCATGCGTCAACTTTTCCGCTTGGGAGCATGGCCATACGCATTCATTTCGTAATACCCACTGTAATGCGAAAATTACGTGAAAATTACGCTTACGCGAAATTTCGCGAAATCCTTCTTCATTACGATTATGTACTTACGGCCATAATCGTAATTACACTAATTACGCGAAATTTCGCGAAATCGTAATTACGCCATTACGCTCATCTCTATGCACGCAGTGTCACTGTGCCTGTCCGGTACCTGTCTGTGTGTGACAGATGCACATTATAATACCCATCACTGCATATACCTACCTGTTGTTCACAGTGCACCCACCCACCTATTGTGAGCACACGCAGTGTCACTGCGCCTGTTCAGTACCTGTCTGTGTGTGACACGTGCACATTATAATACCCATCACTGCATATACCTACCTGTTGTTCGCAGTGCACCCACCTACCTACGTGAGTGCACGCAGTGTGATATACCACTCCGTGCATACCTGTTAACTGCACCTGTGTGACTGCACATTGTATTAGTCAAGTCAGTGCATACCTTTCACTTCATCCCCCCAATATGGAAAAAACAAAAGGCAGAGGCAGGCCACCTGGCAGGTCTGTTCGAGGTCGCGCTGTCGTGATTTTGTGCGGCCCTCGACCAAAGTACAGTGTTCAGAAGAAGGCACATGCCATCAACCCCCAATATTGTCAGGACGTAGTTGACTATTCAACACAGAACACCTTATGTTTCTCAGCTTCCGCACGGAAGTGTGACATATCTTCCTCCTCCTGCTCTGATTCTGGCACCCCACTTAACACTCAGTCGGCTGCCACCACCAAAGTGCCATCACTCAGGGCTCAGTGGTGTGGAAATTTTTTTGTGTGTCTGCCTCAGATGAGAGCAATGCCATCTGTACTCTCTGCCATCAAAAATTGAGTCGTGGAAAGACCAAGACCCACGTAGGGACAACTACCTTACGAAGGCACATGATTACAAAGCACAAACTGCAATGGGATGACCACCTGAGGAAAAGCAGCACACAAAAGCAAAGCCACACACCGCAGTGGAAGATGCAATTTTTTCTCAAAAAAGGCGATACCTAAACTGTACCGTGATGTTGAAAGGCAAGTGGTGACATCTCTGGCACACAGCGTTGGGTTAAGGGCCCATCTGACCACGGATGCCTGGTCTGCAAAGCACGCTCAGGTCAGTCCCCACACACAGCATCTCTGCCTGCACGAGGTGTGACTGCCTGCCCCAAGACTAAGTCAGTCACCACACAGCATCTCTGCCCGCAGGCCGGTTGATTGCCTTCTCCGCCACCACCAACAGGGTCCAGGACTCCAGGTGGATTCCTGAATTTTTAAGGCCGCTGCTAGCAGCGGCCGCTATACTACTTTTTCTGGTGCATGTACATGCCTGCCTAATTTTTCTAGCTGCACTGCAGCTGCAACAACAAAACAAAAGGCATGTACATGTGCCAATTCCCCTTCATGATCATTACCTTGCCGCGGTGAAGGGGCTTGCGTATCACAATGAAGCAATGACCGGCGACTATATGAGTGTCTCAGAGGGGGCACACCCAAGATAATAAGGTGGTTGCTTCATTGTGGACAGACCAAATTTGATCAGCTGGACAGTCACTGTTCTGTCATTCAGCTACCTAAGCCCGGCGACCATATGGGCTGGAAAGCCGCCATCACCTGCACTCTCGTCATGGTGCGCACCAGTACAGCACGGCCGTCACTACACAAACAGCTGTTTACAGTGCGTTGCACAGTGAGTTTGGTGTGTCAGTGTGAAGCAGTACTCTAATTACACTCCCTGATTGATGTATACACATGCAAGATGTTTTAAAGCACTTTAGGCCTCCAATTTAGCATGCAATCTGATTTCTGCCCTTAAAAGCTGCTTTGCGTCAAATCCAGATTTTTCCCCGGGACTTTTGGCGTCTATCCCACTCATCCATGCTCCTCTCCAGGTGTTAGACCCCTTGAAACATCTTTTTCATCACTTTTGTGGCCAGCATAAGTGTTTCTAGTTTTCAAAGTTTGCCTCCTCATTGAAGTCTATTGCGGTTCGCGAAAGTGCGCGTGCACCGAACTTTTGCGGAAGTTCGCGAACCCGGTTCGCGAACCAAAAATCGGAGGTTCGGGCCATCTTTACTGATGAGATGAAACTTTGCATGTATTGGGCTAAGCATACAAATAACTAGTCTGTGTTCCCTTTTTCTTTCTCTGCATGAAAGAGTTAACATTCAGCTATGCAAATGACAGCTTCTCTCCAGTCGGGACCTAGTTGGACAATAGCGTAATGCTCTCTGATAATGAATTACAACCATAAACCGCTTTCCTTGCAGAGAACAACTAAGAGCATGAAAGAGATAAAATGGGTCAAGAGTTCATAGATTTTAGCTTTGGCATACTTTCAAGACATTGAACAGAGTCAATGAAACATTATAAACTTAAAAGTAGATTTAAACATGAGAAAAAACTGTGGGATATCTCAAAAAGTCATTTTTTAGGAGTAGGAGGATAAATATAATTGTTTATATAATCAGTTTATTTGTACCTTGGTTTTCCTTTGTGGATTACCGAGGTTTGGGGCAGAGCATAGTATCCCAAACTGAACAGAGCAGTTGTGAAATTATCAAGGTCCAAAAAATCTCTGTACCTGTTTAGTGAGTGGCTTGCTCACTGATCTGCCAGCACATATCATATTGGTTTATCCCAATGCATATTCCAGTTCAGTCAAAATAATGTGTTCTGCATTTTAAATCCAGGACGTTATAGCAACCTATCTCAATGCAGATTGCTAGTCATGTCACTCAGAAGTTGTTTTCCTGTGAACTTGTTACTTGCAAATAACCCGGGGGCATAACAATAGGGGAGCAGGCCCTGCAGTCGCAGGAGGGCCTAGAGCTGGGCGGGACCTTACTACTAATCTTCCCTTTCTCCGATACAGGGGACCATCCTCCACATCAGGAGTTTTTTTTTTTTGCTACACTTGTTGTGGGTGTGAAGATAATGATGGCCACACTTGTTTTATGACCTTTGCAAGATGGGCCCCCAGTTTTTCTAGGTCACTAAGGGGAGGCAGGGGGTGAACATTGGGGGCCTCTATTAAAGTTTTGCTGGCAGGCCTCAAGTATGTAGTTATGGCCCTGGAATAACCATTGCACTTTCCACTTGCCGAATAATGAAGCCCAAATACAGTTCTCCTATCCACTTTCATTTAACGGCAGCCTCGCTATTTAGGCCTGATAACTGCCTCAGAAATAATTGATTCAGCAGAGGAGAGAGAGCAATGCCTTGACATAAGCATTTGAAAAGGCGTTGTCCTTATGCAGATCACATAGCCTGTCAGGTCGTGTTAAGCCTCAGTGCACAGGAGCCAGCTATCTATGTTTCTAGGTGGAATTGTTCTGTTGTATCAAATTGAAAGTGGTATCTCTGAAAAACTAGAGCTACAAAGAAAACATTTCATAGGCTGTTAGGCAGCAACAATTGTTGGAAAACCCTTTAATCTTTTGACTTGCTATGAAAGGAAACCTTTTGATTTTTGCAGGCAAAAACTTACATGAATCAGCAAGGTCAAGGGATTTTCACGAAGCCAGATCAAAATGTGTACATGGTGCTTTCTTTTCAAACAAGTTACAAGTGTACTACTCGATTACGGATAAGGAAAGGTGAAATGTGTGAGAGAATGTGCTAGCAGCTTCCACTGTTCATCCAGTCAGCTCTGAGCAGCCTGTTTAAAAGACCAGATGAAATCAGGCACATTCAGCTCATCCTTATTTACTGCCATCTGCTGGCTACATTCATGCTATTCTTTTTTTTGATCAATAAAACACTGTTTACTGAGAAAAAGGTAAGCATTACAACGGTTAATACTCAGCGATCATAATAATAACTAGGGATGGGACGACGAATCCGGCGAATCCACGAATCCCTCGAATATTGGGAAATATTCGAGATTCGTGGATTCGAATCCCGACGCCATTTTCCACTATACAAATCCGCCGAATCCCGACGCTGCATCGCCGCACATCCGCCGCTCGCACTCGTCCTTCTCCGACCCCCCGCGCCTCCTCCGCCCGCCCGCATACTGTATCAACTCACCTATCCATAGCGGAGCGCAGAGCGGCAGACCTCTCGCTGACTTCCTGGTTCCCTCTAGTGACGGCTTTTACAATGACGTCATCAGTAAAAGCCGTAACTTAATCTATTTAGCGAGCATTCACCTCAATATAATAAAGGTTCTCCACTCAGGGGTATAGCTAAATGTATATTATTAAAAAGAAAAGTACCCCTCACTCATAGAGCCCAATTGCTATAAAGAACCAATAGAGCAATTGGGCTCTATGAGTGAGGGGTACTTTTCTTTTTAATAATATACATCAGTAAAAGCCGGTCCAGCCACTAGAGGGGACAGGGAAGTAACGAAGAGGTCTGCCGCTCTGCGCTCCACGGGAAAGGTGAGTAAATAATTATGCAGGGGTGAGCGGAGGAGGCACGGGGGACGGTGGAGGTCGTGGGGGGTTGGGGGTGAGCAGAGGAGGCACGGGGGGGTCTACCTACCTACCGGACACTATACCTACCTACCTACAGGCCACTATACCTACCTACAGGCCACTATACCTACCTACCTACCGGCCACTATCCTTACCTACCTACCTACAGGCCGCTATACCTACCTACCTACCTATAGGCCCCCTTTACCTACCTACCTAAAGGCCCCTATACCTACCTACAGGCCACTATACCTACCTACCTACCAGCCACTATTCTTACCTACCTACCTACAGGCCACTATACCTACCTACCTACCTACCTACAGGCCCCCTATACCTACCTACCTAAAGGCCCCTATACCTACCTAAAGGCCCCCTATACGTACCTACCTACCTAAAGGCCCCTATACCTACCTACCTAAAGGCCCCTATACCTACCTACCTACCTAAAGGCCACTATACCTACCTACAGGCCTCAATACCTACCTACCCACCTACCTACAGTCTCCCCCCCATGTACCTACCTAAAGGCCCCTATACCTACCTACCTACCTAAAGGCCCCTATACCTACCTACCTACCTAAAGGCCCCTATACCTACCTACCTACCTAAAGGCCACTATACCTACCTACAGGCCTCAATACCTACCTACCTACCCACCTACCTACAGGACCCCTATACGTACCTACCTACCTAAAGGCACCTATACCTGCCTACCTACATACCTACCCATACTTAAGGCCCTATACCCTGCTACCTATACTGAAGGTCCCTTTACCTACCTACCTACCTACCTACCTAAAGGCCCCTATACCTACCTACCTACATACCTACCTATACTTAAGGCCCTATACCCTGCTACCTATACTGAAGGCCCCTTTACCTACCTAAAGGCCCCTATACCTACCTACCTACATACCTACCTATAATTAAGGCCCTATACCCTGCTACCTATACTGAAGGTCCCTTTACCTACCTACCTACCTAAAGGCCCCTATACCTACCTACCTACCACCTACCTATACTTAAGGCCCTATACCCTGCTACCTATACTGAAGGCACATGTACCTTACTACCTATACTGAAGGCCCCTATACCTAGCTACCTACCTATACTGAGGGCACATATACCCTGCTATCTATACTGAAGGCCCCTATACCTAGTTACCTACCGATACTGAAAGCACATGTACTGTGCTACCTATACTGAAGGCCCCTATACCTTGCTACTGATACTGAATGCACATGTACCTTGCTACCGATACTGAAGGCCTCTATACCCTGCTACCTACCTATACTGAAGGCCCATATACCCTGTTACCTATACTGAAGGCCCATATACCCTGCTACCTATACCGAAGGCCCATATACCCTGCTACCTATACTGAAGGCCCATATACCCTGCTACCTATACTGAAGGCCCATATACCCTGCTACCTATACTGAAGGCCCATATACCCTGCTACCTGTACTAAAGGCCCATATACCCTGCTACCTATACTAAAGGCCCATATACCCTGCTACCTATACTGAAGGCCCATATACCCTGCTACCTATACTGAAGGCCCATATACCCTGCTACCTATACTGAAGGCCCATATACCTTGCTACCTATACTGCAGGCCCCTATACCTTGCTACCTATACTGAAAGCTACCAATATTGAAGGCACCCATACCTAGCTAGCTATACTGAAGGCACCTTTACCTCGCTACCTATGCCTGGGTACCTATACTGCGGGCAACTATAGTACGGATCGCACAATTCTTATGTGCAGGATTCGTTAGATTCGGGATTCGAAAGATTCGAGAACCTTTTTAGATTCGGATCCGGATTCGGATTCGAAGAAATTGTGGATTCGTCCCATCCCTAATAATAACAAAAGTAATACAAAAATGCCATAAAATTTCCAATGTGAGATATCACTCAGGATCTACAGTGCACCTCCTTGATACCCCAATCAATGAAATAATTTGATCCCTAATCAAGTCAGGATCAACATAATCGTGGCCAACTTCCCCAAATGTTTTCAAATTTGGCGGGTGCATTCCTAGGCGCATAGATCACCTTCATTCATGCTATTTTGGTGGCGTTAGCAAATGATAGCCAAGGTTTTCTAATATCACTGGTAAAAAAATCTCCCACATTTGCCCTTTGCATGCACAAGACACAAACTAGAATGGTAGTGTATGCAACGTTTTGAGATGAGAATGAGGGATACTTTTAAGAAACGCCCCTGCCACCTCTAACCCCCACACCCCCAGTGCATACCACAAATTATAACAAAAAAATGTAGTTTGATAATTCAAAGCATGTTGGTCCTTTCCATCATCATTCATTTTCCTTTATATTAACACTGGGACATACAAAATTGATCAATTTAAAGAGAGTCTGAAGCGAGAATAAATCTCGCTTCAGACCTCATATATAGCAGGGGCACATGTGCCCCTGTTAAACCGCCGCTATCCCGCGGCTTAACAGGGGTCCCTGATCCCCCAAATCCCCTCGTTTCAGCGGGGGAGCGCTTCCTGGTTGGGGCAGGGCTAACCGCCGCAGCCCTGCCCCACGCGCGTCTGTCAGCGCGTATCTCCGCCTCTCCCCCGCCCCTCTCAGTCTTCCTTCACTGAGAGGGGCGGGGGAGAGGCGGCGATGCGCCGCTGATAGACGTGACTGGAGGCAGGGCTGCAGCCGTTAGCCCTGCCTCCAGGAGCGACCAAGTCTGCGACCAAGTGTCGCAGTGGGGGGTTTGGGGGTGAAGGGACCCCCGTTTAGCAGCGCTATAGCGGCGGTTTAGCAGGGGCACACGTGCCCCTGCTAACTATGAGCTCTGAAGCGAGATTTATTCTCGCTTCAGAGTCTCTTTAATGGATTGGAATACAATTTAGAGTCTGTTAAAGGAAAACAATCAAACCAAGTGTTCTAAAATGACAATGTACAAAAAATGTCTAAATAGCTCTGCAAACATTTTCCTGCTTTTTATGCTAAATATCAGAGGCAAAAAATTTAATTTGTTGTGTATAGGTTGTAGCTGCATTGAAATTATTCATTTGCAAAGGGGAGTCTGTGCTTTGTGAAGCATATGACACAGGCAGTCCTGTTCTTTGCATGTGAAACTACAGAGTTATATGAAAAGCCTTGGGTGTCATGTTTCATGCACAATTACAAACAAGATACATTTCCTCTGCTCTCCATGCAGATAGCTCATTAACCTCTTGAGGACTGCAGGGCTAAACCCCCCTAGTGACCAGGCAATTTTTAGTTTAAAAGGCCACTGCAGCTTTAAGGCCAAGCTGCAGGGCCGCACAACATAGCACACGAGTGATTCCCCCCCCCCCTTTTCTCCCCACCAACAGAGCTCTCTGTTGGTGGGGTCTGATCGCTCCCCCCATGTTTATTTATTTTTTTATAAATATTTGTGTTGCCGCTTTTTTTTTAAAAAAAAACCTCTTCCTTTAAATCCCTTCCCTCCCTCGCTCCCTCCCTCCCCACAGCCGGCCAATTACGGCGATCGGCTGTCATAGGCTTCTGCCTATGAGAGCCAATCGCTCTCTTGTCCCCCAGGGGGACAGCCGTGTCACACGGCTGTCCCCAGTGCAGCGCTGCTGCTGATCGCAGCGCTGCACAGAGTAAATAGACGGCGATCACGCCGTCTAACAGTCTCCCGAGTGGCAATAGCCGCTCGGAGACTGAAGGCGGGGCGGAGCTCCGCCCCCCAAGCAGGAGATGCGCGCGCAGCCTGCGCGCGATCTCCTGCAAAACAGAGCCCCAGGACTTTACGCCAATTGGCGTTAGGTGGTCCTGGGGCTGCCGCCACGGCCACGCCTACCGGCGTGACGCGGTCGGCAAGAGGTTAAGAGCAGCAGCTAGTGAGACCTGTCTCACACACAGGGTTAACAGATGTAGGGAGAGGGATTTTCCCCCTCCCCCCATGTTTCACTGGTCCATCACCCTGGTCACCCTGGCCTGTCAGTGAATTGTGAAAGGAATTTGATAACAGTAAACAAAGAGGTTACATATGAAATGTATACACCAGTAGTTAGGAGCACTTCCTAAACTATTCCCATCTCAATGGGAAAAAAAACATGTTAATCGATTGTGTTTCTTTAAACACATTTTTTAGTAGAAAAATCCTCACATCAGTACATCAGTCATAAAAGAGAGACACATAAAGAAGAAAAAGGGACAGAAGGATATAGCTCCCAGAGGAACTGTCCCTCCAAAAAGGGAACAGTTGGGAACTATGATACATGTCCTCATCATATCCTGATTTGATTACTGTAACACCCTTCTTTGTAGCCTACCTTGATCCAGCTGGTTACATTCCAATACATTATGATCTTTGTTACGCCACCCATCCACCTTTACTCTCTAATGCTTTTTCCTCAAGAAACCCAGTTCAATCTTTTAAAACTTATAAAGCACAATATAATGATGAATTCATGCTCACCTAATCCTGAGTGACCATTCAAAATGTAATCTTTGCTTTGAAAATAAACTCTTCACACACCTACATTCAGGACTTCTTGTGAACTTCTCTTTCCTGCTGCTGCTCCCTTCCCCATTTAATTTGGCACCCACTGACCCTCAAGATTTTCAAACATAAAGCTTAAATCTCCCTCTTCAGGCAAGAATGTAACCTGGAGGAGATCATTTTTCATCGTGTCTACAAAATTACTTTTCAACATCTAACAACTAAAAAGTATTACAAGAAGTTGATAAAAGTGTAATATCAAAGTTATGTTGAGCATTTCCATTTTTGCTGGGGGTTTAAAAGGTATTTTATTGATAAGTTGTGAAAACATCTCCTGAGAGAAAACTCAGGGCCCGTTAAATCCTAGGTCACAGATCCGATCCAGCTTGGTTTTAGTCAACCAATCCTACTGTTTACAGATGAATCAGAAGACGTGTCAGTGGGAGCACCAGCCACTATAGATATCCTTTCTCTAAATGTAGGCACACATACTCAATGAGCGTCTTCCCTCAGGAATGAGTTTAATAATTCAGGCAAAACTCTGGTGCACAAGCTGTACAGATGCCCCCCGAGGCTACATCCGAGGGCCATGTCTATAGAGTATAGATGAGTGATGACGGCATAGTGGATGATAGAGTGAATTCAGTTGGACAGGGTAAGGGGGGACACATGTACACTTGCTAGATTTTTGGCCTGAAAGGCAGTCTTGGCCAAGGGTCATCTAACATGTATACGGAGCCTAAGAAATAGTAGCTGAGATCCTGGCTGAATGCTGTTATATCCCTATACACAGGGAGGTTTCCAGCTCCTCTCCTCTGTGCCTTATCCATAAGAAGAAAACAGTATGTAATCTCAGCTGAAGTTACAGGCACACAGCTTGGTTAGCTAGGTAGGTGCCTCCAGTACAGATTCCATAGGTAGGCGCCCCCAGCAGTGCCCCCTATGTGTGCGTGTGTGTGTGTGTGTGTGTGTGTGTATGTACATGCGTGTGTGTGTGTGTGTGTGTGTGTGTGTGTGTGTGTGTGTGTGTGTGTGTGTGTGTGTGTGTGTGTGTGTGTGTGTGTGTGTGTGTGTGTGTGTGACAGTAAAAAATAACTAAATGGGAGGAATATCACACACAATAATCTTAATACTGGGCAAATATCTTGAGTGAAATCTTTTAGCAGAAATGTTTCCAGAAAGGTGCTAAGGTTACTTCTTGCCTCTTGCTCTCTTGTGCTTTCATTTATTTATTCCCCAGTAAGGCTGAATCTTCAGATTGGCAGAGCTAAATGTTTTTTCTTCTCCCCTTATCTGTGCAATATCAAACACGTCTTTCAACTACCTTGTCTGTTCTACAACCGGCATCTAGAGGAGAGAGAAAAGACAAAGAGAAGGTTACGTGGCACATTCACATTATATACTGGGGTGCTTTGTTCACTGACGTTTTGTTAGAAGGCACAAAGGATAGTCTGCTGTTAGGCTTTCAGTTACACATTTAAATTCCACTAAAAAGAATCCTTTGTGATTTGTGCATATGAATTCTCAGATTTTCTCAATTCAATAAAGAGTTCATAATGAACTTGTAAGGAAGGTTATAATAAACCTTCCAGTGTTCTATTCATGTCATTGTAGTACTATTATGATGATATCTTTTTAATCACACTGTGATGTTCTAATGTCAAATATTTGTCCTTCACTGGAAAAGATATCTTGATATTAATATGTTTTGCTTTAAAGTAAACCGGAGCCAAAGCTCGGTTTAAAAGGAAATACTTACCTACGATGAGAGAAGCCTCTGGAATGGATCTTACATCTGGGTCCTCCTCGCTCCTGTTTACATTCACTGGGACCAGGGCAGCCATCAGGGGGGGACAACTGACACTGCAGTGAGGGCCCCATGGCTTCTGGGGGCCCTGGGCCCTCCCAAAGCGCTGGAAGGGCTGCATGTGCTGGCTGTAGGCCTGTGGCTCACTAACCAGCACACCACTTTCCAGCACTGAGAGAAGAGTGACATCAGCGCTTGAACATGGGGAGCAGATAAGTGAGCCCGCTACAGCGGACTTTCTATACTGGGGCAGCACCTATATCTGGCTACAGGCTACCTATACTGGGCCACCACCTATACCTGGCTACCTATACTGGGTCTGGAACCACCTATATCTAGCTACCTATACTGGGGCACTACCTATACCTGGCTACTTATACTGAGGCACCACCTGTACCTGGCTAGATATACTGGGGCACCACCTATACTTGGCTACTTATACTGTGGCGCCTATAGCTTGCTACCTATATTGGGGGCACCTGTACCTGGCTAACCTATACTGGTGCACCACTAATACAAGGCTACCTATACTGGGGGCAACTATACCAGGCTACCTATACCGGGGCATAACCTATAGTTGAATACCTATACTGGGGCACCACCTATACCTGGCTACTTATACTGGGGAACCTATACCTGTCTAGGGCAGGGGGACAAGCTTAGACAGAAGGGGACAAGAGGTAACACAGGGGGATAAAAGAGGCACGGGGGAACAGAGGCGGACAAAAGAGACACAGGGATAAAAGAGATGAGATGGGAACATGAGATCACACAGAGGGACACAAAAGTGGCACAAACTGAGGTTAGACAGAGGGGGACAAAAGAGAATGGATGAAGGATAAGAACGGACCTACAAGTCCCTATCTCATTTGTTAACCGGGGACTACCTGTATTTTGCTAATATTTGGCTCCACCCACAACATGTCATGGCCACGCCCACCCAGCCAGTGGGTGGGCCAAGGGAGGAGGGCTCAGGCCTGATGATGTGTGAGGGGCCCCAAAATTTCTGATGGTGGCCCTGATTGAGACCCTCCAGAGGATTGGGGCTGCGCTCCTCTTCTAGCACTAGCGTGTACTGCCTGCATTCGTGCAAGCACGGTCATGTCTGCATGGTAGCACGGAGCCCTTGTTGGAAATCTTTGTGGGGTCAGTGAGCGACAATGGAGACTGGAAGCTGCTGTGGGAAGCCTCTACAGGATCCAAAGGCTTCCCTCTTCTTAGGTAAGTATTTCCTTTTAGTTGTGGCTCGAGTACACTTTAAAGAGAAACCATGACCAAGAACTTCATCCCAATCAGTAGCTGATACCCACTTTTACATGAGAAATCTATTCCTTTTCACAAACCGATCATCAAGGGGCTCTGTATGGCTGATATTGTGGTGAAACGCCTCCCACAGGAAACTGTGAGGACCATGGTTCTGGCAGTTTCCTGTCTGTGACCCTCATTGTATTGTGGGAAATAACTGTTTACAGCTGTTTACAACTGCCAGAAAAGCAAGCAGCAGGTACTTACAGTGACATCACCTTCCAGCAGTAAAAATGTCACCATGTGATAAATGTCAGAATGTAAATCAGGGAGAGGAAAGCTTTTACAATTGGCAAACGCTGACTAAATCATTTATACATAATTATTGTACAAATGAACCATCTTTTTATTACATTATTTTCACTGGAGTTCCTCTTTAAGATGTGCATGGTTTTAGCATGCATACTAACAGAACACATCGCTAGCCTGCAGACTAGGCACAAGTCCATATACTTTAAGGATACTCACGCAAATATGTGACATAATAAGATAAACATGTGTATGTACAGTGCCAAACATTAATAACTAGGCTATGCTCCTTTCTTTTAATTTTCTAAATGAAAGCGTTAACTTATTTATCTCTTGTCGGAACCTTGCAGGATTAACCCTAACCTAGTGTGTACCCCCCCACCCAGATTTTACCGGTAAACCTTTGGCAGAGTCCTCCCTTCCCTGGTATATTCTACATGATTGTGTGCTCCTTTTCTATTACCGCGTCATACTTGTAATACTGGGCTTACCTAACAAGCCCAAAATTGCATGATCATGTATCTACCCTGTTTGCCTTGTATAAATATGTCCTATGTTGTATACCCTTTGTTACGTCTTTCATCCTTTGTATCATTGTATATATTTATTGTCCAGCGCTGCATAATATGTCGACGCTTTATAAATACAATGAATAATAATAATTTTAGCTCTGGGACACTTCATAGATTGCCATTTTGCAGAGACAGTAAAACATCAAATCTACCATATTTTCCGGCATATAAGATGACTGTGGGTATAAGACGACCCCCCAACTTTTTCAGTTAAAATATAGAGTTTGGGATATACTCACCATATAAGACTACCCCTCTTCAAACGCACACCAAATAAATAAATAAAAAAATCATGTACTGGTGCTATGCGTGAAAGATCCTGGTGCTGTACTGTATGTGGTACCCAGTATATAACAGTATACAGGTGATTGACTGGTTGGATTGGTCAACTCTCCCTCTCCCTAAGCGGATTGGTCAGCTATACCTGTCTACAAGTGGATCCAACGAAGATAGCGCTTGCTGGGTAGCCACAGCCATGGGGCTCCAGTCCACATCTTTCTTTTTCACCCCTTTTCCCCCTGGACCAATGGCTAAAAACTGCCTAGGTAGTCTCCCTCCAGCTCTGCCACACCATCGGGCGGATGGGAGACCCTCCGGCTGACCAGGCTCTGGCGAAACGGCACTTGCCCTGAGGTGTGGCTTACCTTGTGGTCAGCTCAGCTGACGACCCACGTGGTGCCGGCCCCAGCCGCTCCAATCTCACCTCTGCTGCCTGCTTCACCGCCGCTGACTGGGGACTCTTCACCACTGCTGCCTGGAACACTGCACAGCCTCCAGATGAATCACAGTCCCTCCTGCCGCTGCTCCAGCACTCCATCGCCACTGATTGGCACTCCGCGCAGGCTGGAAATGTGATGCTGGCCCCAGCTGCTTCTGAGGAATCCCGGTCCTAGCTGCTGCCACTCCACTGCCGCTGCCTGGGTGCACCATGCAGTCGCTCTTCGGCAGTCCAGCACAACATGCGGGAACCCGGCTCTCCATCACTGCCGACAGCCTCCTCCTGCCTTAAGACGCGGTAACTCCTGAATCCGCTCTGCATCATCACCCTCGGATCACTTTAGGCTGCCTGGTTCCACTCTGCACTATCACCCTCGGATCACTTAAGGCTGCCAAGGCCCCACCTCTGGCAGGTCAGTGTTGCCATACACCGAGCCGCAGACCTGTGCCGATCCCCCACAAAACTGCAGGCTAATGCCACTCACTGGCTCCACTCTATGCCACAGGTCAGTGCCTATCCCCTGGTCCACTCCATGCCACAGGCCAGTGCCTATCCCCTGGCCCCACACTAAGCTGCAGGCCAGTGCTGTCCCCCTGGCCCACACTACTCTGAAAGCCCAGGTCCCTTTGCGGAGCCCTGAGGACTCGGAAGCCCACCACGTGGGCAGCAGCTGATGACTGCCGCGCTCTGACTGCCAATCGGCTGAGGTCTTGCTGCCTGCCTCCGACCGTCGACCGACCGCACCATCCCAGGCCGCAAGACAGGGATGCCAGCAGCCAACCAGATCTCCGGAGGACTTTTCCATTTCTCTTGTTTTCTTTCTTTCCTTCTCTGTCTCTACTCTCTTTCTATTAACTTGCTGTCTACCTTTCTCTCTTTCTCTGTTCTCTCTCTCTTTTCTTCCATCTTTCTGTCCTAAGGACACACAGCGGGCATCTGAAATTGCTGCAGAGCGTTGAGCGCCGCAGGTTAATGTGGCAGCTCCGCTCACATAGCACTCAGACTACCCCTCTGGTCCTTCTGTCACGATGGTTAGGTACTGTGCAAATGCCTTATGTTGTATTGTACTTGCAATGTTACTGTTACTGTAACACTTACTGTACCATCACCGACCCTGTATGGGCCAAAAATAATTCCGGGTACAAATCCAGTTGTACTAGGCGAAATAAAGTTATTCTGATTCTAATTAGTCAGCTCTCCCTGTCTCCCTGTTTATCAGAGCGGTATGGAAGAATAGATCACACCGTGCCCATAAAACACGCCTCTTCCACTCGTCTTGCCCGCCCTTGTATCCTATTTACCTCCTTCTCTACCTCTCAGATCTCATATATGCAATACCAGGATAGGGCGAGCCAGATGGGTGGAAGAGGCATGTTTTATGGGCACAGCGTTTCTCTCTCTTCCATACCCTGGCCGCGTACGCGCATTGGCTATCAGCATTGTGTATCACCTGGTATAAATGACACCCGGTGTATAAAACGACCCCCAACTTTTCAGAAGATTTTCAAGGGTCATAAAGTAGTCTTATATGCCAGAATATACAGTACTTTGTAAATGTTCAAACATAAAATAACACCATGGGATATCTAAAAAGTCATTTTTAGGAGTAGAAGGATAGATACATTTGCTTATCTCATCAGTGTATTTTCCCCTCGGGTTCACTTTAAAATGCTGGATGTAGAGCCAAGTTAGCACACCAAACTTATGAATGCAGTATTCTGTTTATTGCATCATCACCACACACTTGACTTCTTCAGAAAGTGCAAGAAGTTTTAAATCAGGATGATACCATTTATTGGCTAACTAAAAATGAATAAGAATAAGCAAGCTTTCGGCCTTGCAGCCTTCGTCGGGCTTATATCCTTCAGAAGGTGCAGACAAACAATCTCACCATAATGTGAAGTCAATATATAACATACTGCTGGATAACCACCCATCACAATCAGGGAGGGACAATCCCTCATACTCCTTCATGCATCATAGGTAAATGATCAAAGCATCACATAGCATATCAGAATGGCTCCTGCTGTGCAGCGCAGTGCCCAGATTGAGTTGCTGCACAGCAGAGGAGCCTAACCTGTGTGTAGTACCCAAAAATGCCACCTTCCCCTTGCCCGTCTGTTAATGGAGATGTGGGCAGGGCCATGTCCCCGTTTCAAACTCATAGGTGCAGGGCAATGCCACCCCAGGGACCCCCGAAATCATGATGCGGGGATACAGGAGCTGAAGAATTGCTTCCATCCAGCCAGCAAAAGTGAGCGGTAGCCTATGTTGCTCCTGTACACTCCATCTAGGACACAGGGGCAACAAATAGCACTGTGGCACCATCCACACACATACAATTACGATTGATCGATGTGTATAAAACCTGCACAAAGAGGAGAGGAGAAGGGGGTGGAATGATGGAAAAAAAAATGATAAAATTAAAAGGAATAGATACGCAGGGGAACAGATACAACAGTATTTAGGAACACTATTACACAAGCTGTCCCCAGCCCAGGTTAAAAAATCTTGTTAATGGATAGTTGTCCTTTAGGGTTAGGATAGGTGTCGGCATTACAAACAAAAAGGGTGCAATTATAATTGTTGCAGGGTAGGATACTGAAATGTTACATAAAACTGATGTTGTGATGTATTGCTGTTGAATCTGCTTGAGATGAAGATTCTGTCCTAAAATTTTATGAAAACTTTCAGTTTAAGGGCAAAATCAAATAAACATTGATAGGCAGGAGCTAGAAAACATTGACTGTAATAGCAGCATGTTGAATGGGCAAGCAGCAGTTTTCCACTGCATAGAGCAGTAATGGAAGGTTACGTCTAAATGTTATCATTTCATTGCAATTGAGCCAAGGGGAGCCGTCCCACTATGTTGCTGCATACTCAGCTTTAAAGGCTGTCAAATATATTTACATGTGCTCTGCAGATGTTTCCACACAATGTCCGCAAATAACATTAGTAAAATGTATCCACATTCAAAACTATGTTAGTTAGCGGAGCCTGAGGATACGAAACGGATGTAGCATAGCAGTGTCTATGTCTGTAATTACAGCACACTGAGATAGGAAATTCATAGAATGGTGACAGGAAGTCATCAGTACAGTCTACGGCACCTATGACATTGGGGTCAAGGTCAGTACAGAATGCAAACTTAGATTTCATTGTACATCTAAACACACATAAACATATAGACTATCCTACTGCCTTTATATTTTTAAATAAAAAGTATTTGTAAATATTGTGGAAAAACTGTTATCCAATAATAATGTGCATATTCTGGACTTGGAATCATCATACTTAACCATGTGTGATTTAAAGCATATCTCCATTTTCCTTAAGATAAAAAGCAGTCTTGGGGCCAGTTCACAACGCTGGCTGCTAAAAGCTTTCCAACTACCGAGCCGAAAATCATTTGGCAGTACTTCCTGTTGTTGTGTTGTCGCGCCATGTTTTTAGTCCTAAGGGGGATACAGAACCGTGAACACTGACACTAGAAGCATGCAGTGCTTGCAGCGTCTCAGAATATTCGATCAACTGTGGCGCTTACGCAAACGGCAGTAAATGCATTGAGATGAACGCTTCCATTTATCTCAATGTGGGGCATGGCAAATCCTGGCAGTAAACGACCAGGACAGATACCAGCAGCCGTCCGTCTGAACCAGCCCTTATTAACTCTTCTATCAAACAGCATTACACTGATTATATTGTTTTTTTTATACTCTATTCCCTCCTCTGAACCTCTTCATATGCTTCAGGGTGAGCCATTCAGTAACCTTCCTTGCATCGCTGTTAGCTGTTACTGAAATGGGAGTGATTACTCCCAAAATCTACCTATGCATGCCAGCATCAGTTTGGAATGGAGGGTCTCTCCTCCCTGTGGAATATATGAGCTCTTTGATAAAACCAATGAATCTGTGGGGTTGAGAAGGGACAAGGGAGAAATAAGTTTTACTTCCTGCTTTGTTTAGACTAATGAACCAATGAGACAAAGAAAAAATAAATTCTGGGTATTTTTGACACCAAACTGTACACTTTTGCCATGGTTTCAAGTAAGTTTCCAAAAAAAGGGAAGTTGGAGCAGCGGCAAACTAAAGTTTAAAGATATTTATGGCATTCAGTTACAAACTAAATATATACAGTATATATTATATAGATGTTTACACTAAAGTGGAGTAGAGTAATCATTTAACCACTTCCCCTCCCCCGAGATGAGTAACTACGTCCCTGCAAATTCCCTCTTCTCCTTGCCTCTGTGATGCTATGCGTCATCATGTCAGCCGCTACGCGTCATCGCGGCGGCTGGTGTGACTGTACTGCGCATGTGCGGTTTAGAGTTAGAAAACCACGCATGCGCAGTACTGTCACGCTGGCCGCCGTGATGACGCGTAGCGGCCAGCGTGATGATGTGTAGCATCACCGATAAGGAAGTGTCAGTCTGACACTCGGTCCGGGTGTCGCCGGTGGTGTATTCTGCAGCAGGACCGGAAGAGGAGCCAGGAGGACGCCGGGGGACCTCCCGACCTACGGTGGGCTGGAGAAAGCCCCAGGTAAGTACCGATTTTGTTTATTTTTACTGCTCAGGGTCCCTTTAAATGGGAGATAAATGAATGGGAACACAGTTCCCATTCATTATTGTCTGTTCTCGTATGGATGGTCGCAGGTATCAAAGAGATGCCACGATCATTTGTTTACTTCCGACGGAACCCATGCATGCATTACTTCCGATTTAGTGTACTATATAGACACAACAGGAAGTAATGCGCGAACATCTTGTGGCCAAATAGTAAAAATACACCTACACACATTTAATTTAAAAAAAGACCCACAAATACATTTTAAATTAACACATTGGGCTTGATTTACAAAAAAGTGCTAACTGATAGCACAGCCGTTTTCGCATGCATTTTCACACGATCGCGAATTTTCGCATGCAATTGCCCATTTTCACGCGAAAACGCAAATTTTCACGATTTTTGCGATATCCGTTTTGCGTGAAAAAACTTTATCATTTTGCGTGAAAATTTGCGATTTCGCGATCCGCGAAAACGGCCGTGCTATCAGTTACCACTCTTTTGTGAATCAAGCCCATTACCTTCCACACTATCCCATAATTACCCAGTTTCTTTTGTATTAAAATAAAATTACATAAATAGTTACCTTAGGGATTGAACTTTTTTAAATATATATGTCAAGAGGGTATATTACTGTTAATTTTGAAACTATGAGCTTGTAAATAGTGACAGACGCAAAACTGAAAAAATGCACCTTTATTTCCAAATAAAATATTGGCGACATACATTGTACTAGGGAAATATTTTTAACGTTGCAATAACTGGGACAAATGGGCAAATAAAATGTGCGGGTTTTAATTACGGAAGCATGTATTATTTTAAAACTATAATGGCCAAAAACTGAGAAATAATGATTTTTTTTCCATTTTTTGTTTCTTATTTTTCCTGTTAAAATGCAGCAAAAAGTACCCCCAAAGAAAGCCTAATTGGTGGCAAAAAAACAAGATAAGTTTGATAAGTAGTAATAAAGTTGTAGGTAAATAAATAGAAGGAGCACTGAAAGGTGAAAATTGCTTGTTTTTTTAAGGGGGAAAACCCTTGGAGGTGAAGTGGTTAAAGCCAGTAAATGTTTTTGTTATTGTCGCTCATATTGGGAAAGGCTCAAACCCCTTTCAGGCCAGGGGCGTAGCAATAGGGGTTGCAGAGGTAGCGACCGCATCGGGGCCCTTGGGCCAGAGGGGCCCCAAAGGGCCCACCCTCAACTACAGTATTAGCTCTCTATTAGTCCTGTGCTCATAATAATCACTTCTATAGATACTTTGAATAGTGGTATTCCTTATCAAACTGTTTCCTATCCTTTTCTTGCACCTCTGACACTGTAGTTGCCATTGGCAGGTTTTGGTGCCCCGTATCAATTATCACGTATAGAGTGCTTGGGGGGGGCCCATTGTAAAACTTGCATCGGGGCCCACTGCTCCTTAGCTACGCCACTGTTTCAGGCTGTTATTGATATCTGGATCTTTGATATTGAACATTCTCTTTACTTTCTTTTCACAGACCATCTGAACTTTAATTAGATCCCTAGTAGTTACCATTATTTTTAAGACAGCTATACAAACCAAACAAAGGTTTTAACTGTTACCGTACTTTACAGAAACATTTTTTTGATTAATTTATAATGCCCTTCACGTTAAAGAGATTTTAAGGCTGACTTACTAAGCCAACGTGTACCAATTTGCAGTCTCTTAATTTAGTGCAGCTGCATTGCCACAGCAGGAGTCAGTGAGTGATTCATGCTCACCAAACAAACAATTGTGATGTGCAGGATTTATGCTGGGAATACACCATATTAATTTTTTTTTATTTATTTTTTTTATTTTGCAGATAGTCTTGATAGATAAATTCCAAAGGGTTCCATCTGATTTTGATCGTTTTTCTGATCGATTTTCTCATAGAAGTGAATGGAAAAACAATCGGAAAAACGATCAGAAAATCGATCAGACACTAAATCTGCCAACAATCTCATCGTGTATTCCCAGTATTACAGTCAATGCAGTCTTCTATGATGTTTTACATATCAAAGATCATTCCCAGCTGCATATGCAGTCATGCATAGCTGTACTGAAATGAATAGCCCTCTACCCACCCCCTGATTTGCACTATACTAGCCCCAATTCCCCTGTACAGATAGTAGTAACAAGCAATGGAGACCCCCCTTAACTCTAGCTACCAGCTCCTATAGCTGTAAGTAGAGGGGAAGGAGGTATTCTGTTGTTCTGGTCCAAGTCCCTATCCCATAGAGCCATATCAATCACTGCCATGCACTGTGGAGGACCAATAGTTCGAAAAAGGCTGTCTGCATGTTGGGTTGATGTGGCTCTGTAAAATGTATAAGCTATAGGCTTGCTATACACCAGTAGCTCTGGAAGTAAGCCTGGCTTCAGGAACATAAAGGAATAATTTGCATATTTAGCAGTCATGCATTGTGGGAGACTACAGTAGTTCACTTAAAGGTGATGTGAGAAAAGCAAATACCTGTTGTTTTAAGAAGGCACACTACACTGAGCATTGGCTTTTTAGTAGGAGGGCGTTTAGGCCTCTTTTTGTCCCCACTACTTTACTAGTAGTTTTGGGTCATCCCGAGCTGGTTGGGTATTCTTTGATCACAAATGACTGTCTTGGCCAAGGGAAATTTAGCATCCTTATAAGGCAAGGTAATGAATTGGTAATCAATTGTTAATCAATCATTGAATTAAATGCTGAATGAGTTCATTTATGTGAAGTTGCTGATTACACGTTAATTTATGCAACTAATTATGCACTAATTTAACACAAAACTTGTCTTGTGGCTGTTAATTGAAAATGATGGGGTAAAGTGAAGATAGCAAATTTAGATAAAATAAGTGTTAAAGGCACCAAAGTTTATTGCATCAATCCCAGTTGTCACGCTGGGCGTGATAAGATGCCGTACAGATATAACACAACAACAGTACAAGGTAATAGTCTGATTCAGTCAGAACTTGTGCACAAGTTTGTCAAAGTACAGAGTCGTTAAGCAAAATCGTAGTCAAATTCGAGCAGGGTAATACACGTAAATCAGATGTCTATCATATTACAAGGATCAGGCGGTAACAGAGTCAGGGACAGGCCGAGTCGGTCACGAAAATCAGATGTCTAAGGTACAGAAGGATCAGGCTAGAGCGCGGTCGAAAGGCAGGCAAAAGTCGGTACACAGAATATATACAATAGATATAATATCAGTAAATTACAAAATAATAAACTTCAATAACTACAAATATACAAGACTCACTGACTAGAGTACATATATATTGTGCGGCTACACAATATATAAATGTATCTCAAGAAGCTAGCTTGCTAAGGCCAGGAACCAGCGTACTGATTAGTATTAAGGCCAGCGAGTGAATGTCTCGCCTGGCCTAATATACCTTTGAAGAGGGAATGAGCCCAACCCACAGGAGGACGGTCTTCCCTCAGACACGCCTCCTTAACCTGTAAGGGCCGCTCTGGCTCACGCGCGCGCGTCTAGAGACACTGCGCACGCGTGCTTCCTGACTTCCCGCGGCCGTGCTGGAGACGTCGGCCGGAGGAGATGACGCGGAAGATCCTCTGCACGAGTGAGTCCCACCAGAGACGCCGTGAGGAACATCGCGGGACCGGCCACAGACAGGTAAAGTTGTTACACCAGTGTATCTTATGCTGGGAATACACCATACGTTTTTACCCCTGATAGATGGGTTCAATAGATCATTTCCAACATTTCTGATATTCCTTCCGATCGTTTTTTGGCTCGATTTCTCATAGAAGTGTATAAAAAAAGTTAAGAAAAACGAGCGGAAGATAAGAGAATCGAGCGCAGAATAGAGTGGAGAATCAAGCAGAAAAAAACGATCGGCTCGAAAATCGAGCGGAAAAACTTATTGTGTACTCAGCATTAGCCCTTGTTAGGAATGATTTGCTTCAGTAATTCCCTTTGATAGTAAATTGAATTTGCCTCTTTCTTATTTATATGGTTATCATCCTAACCACATTTCTAGCCACGCTCACTGTATTTTTACCACTTTGCTATTTCTTTGCTGTGTTTGCAGCTACAAAGGGGTCCTTGACGAAGTTCCTTAAGAGCCCTTGATAGACATAAGAATCTGGTCGGTGATTTAACCTCCCTAAAAACTGGAATATCCCTTTTCTGAAGACTAATCTTTTAAGCTATTAAAGTCAGAGCAGTCAAAGCTAAAGACAAGATCAAATGTCATAATCATTCTCTTACAAAAGTAGCATTAAAAAATACATTTTAGTAAAAGTGTGTCAAAGCTTAGTATTCCAAGGGGAGTCTCTGCCAGAAGATTGCATCTTGCATGGAAAGGAACATTTTAAGAGAAAGGGAATCTTGGTGGAAAGCACAAATTATTTATAATCACACAGCAGCCCTGACTTCTCCTTGATTCTTTATTCAGAACTGTAAACAGAACAACTGTGGAGGGCTCCAGCAGGCTTCATTCAGGAGGAAAACCTGTCAGCCTGCTGTGATTGCCAAGACTCGTCATGTCACTTTGTTTATTGCTAGAATTGTGCAGAAAGGTTGCTTAAAGAGAATCTGTATTGTTAAAATCTCACAAAAGTAAACATACCAGTGCGTTAGGGGACATCTCCTATTACCCTCTGTCACTATTTCGCCGCTCCTCGCCGCATTAAAAGTGGTTAAAAACTGTTTTAAAAAGTTTGTTTGTAAACAAACAAAATGGCCACCAAAACAGGAAGTAGGTTGATGTACAGTATGTCCACACATAGAAAATACATCCATACACAAGCAGGCTGTATACACCCTTCCTTTTGAATCTCAAGAGATCATTTGTGTGTTTCTTTCCCCCTGCAGTTCTCATGCACTGAAGTTTCAGGCTGCTCGTTTATTCCTGCAAACAGCTTTGCCTTTGTCTGTAATTCCTCAGTATGTGAAAGCCCAGCCAGCTCAGAGGACGATTTATGCAGCTTGTAAAAGATAAGAGAAGAGAGAAGCTGCCCTAATACACAGGCAGTGTGCATAGAGGGGCCTGGAAGGGGGAGTTCATAGCAGAACCACAACACTGAAGAACTTGGCAGCCTTCCAGACACAGGCTGACAAGTCTGACAGGGGAAAGATACATTGATTTATTACAGAGACTGTGATAGTAGAAAGTGCTGCAGTAAGCCAGAACACATTAGAATAGTTTTTGGAACTTGTAGGATGATAAAAAACAGGATGCAATTTTTGTTACCGAGTCTCTTTAAAGCGGACCTGAACTCAGAACTTTCTTTCTGCTCTAAGACTGGGTTCACATATAACATAGCGTAAAAGGCTGCGTTTTATGTCAAGTTTTATGTTAATGTTGTATGCGTTTTTCATGCGTTTTTCATGCGTTTTTCAATTGTGTTTTATGCAAATCACTAGGAAGACAACAGGAAGCGAAACGGCATCACTCAACATTTTTTTTAAGCAAGAACGCATTGAAAACGCATGAAAAACGCATGAAAAACGCATACCATTGCATCCCCATTGACTTTCATTATGTGCGTTTTGGCAGCCATCCTGCATAATATGGATAAATAATGCCAATCCTAGGAAAAAGGCGTGCGGTGTTTCCATTGTTATTAGCTCAAAGATCCAATTTGTAGTAGAGAGAATTTATAAGGATGATGATTCTAGATATCTGATTGTACTGGGAAGGATCAGGGGCAACCTTATAACATTAGCAAATATATATGCACCAAATCAGGGGCAAGTTGGATATATTCAACATTTTTTAGAGCTGGTGAGACTCTGTGGGAAAGGTAGGATCATTATCGGAGGGGACTTTAACTTGGCGGTGGACTCGGATTTGGATAGCACTGTGGGAAGAGGGAATATATCTAATAAAGAGAGGGAAAAATTAATCGAAACTCTAAGAGCCCATAAACTGATTGATGTATGGCGTATATATAATTTGGGTGTTAGAGATTATACTTATTATACACATGCCCATAGAATGTTCTCAGGACTGGATTTCTTTTTGATCCCCCAGAATCAAGTCGGTGGTACGGTAGATGTGAACATTGGGGTGAGAACCTTTTCGGATCATGCCCCTGTGAGGCTTACTATAGGGGGAGTGGGGGATATTTCTCTATCTAAAAGCTGGAGTTTGGAGGTTAGTCTCCTCCAAGATGATCAAATCGTAAGAGAGATCCAAAAAGCAATTGATGAGTTCTATGAATATAACCGTACTCCGGGTATAACCGAGAGGGTTCTATGGGATACACTCAAATGTGTTTTAAGGGGGATTTTTTATCAAATTTAAAGCTCGGAAGACTAGAGAAACTAAAGAGAAGTTAGATAGACTACTAACAGAGCTGTATAAACAAGAAGCTCTCCTTAAAAGAGATCCAGGGAGTACCTCATTGGTTGATTGGAATAAGATCAGAAATGAAGTTAATAGTTTTTTGAATGAACAATGTTCGAAACAATACAGTAGAATTAAAAAGAAATATCAAATAGGTAGAAACAGATCCGGGAAGATTTTAGCGGGGCTCCTTAGGAAAGAAAACAGTTCGAAATGTATTGAAAATATAATAGATGAGAAGCGGAATCTCCAAGTTGCTGCCCAGGATATTGGTGCAAGTTTCAGGAAATATTATGAAAGCCTGTACAATCTAGAGGGGTGTACGGAAGCCTCAGGGGATAACAATTTTCTAGAACAGATAGTAATTCCCTCTATTGATGATGAGTCAAGAGAGATGTTGGAAGCCCCTATATACCCGGAAGAAATTGTGGATGCAATAGAGAAGAGTGCAAGTGGTAAATGTCCGGACCCCAACGGCTTCCCAATCGAATTCTATAAAGTATTCTCTACTACATTGTCCTTGAATATGTGTACTGTGGTAAATGATGAGGGGGTGGATGCCACCTTTTCGGATAGGACAAACGAAGCTACGGTATCTTTAATACCCAAAGAAGGTAAAAAACTTCAGTTCTGTGCTGATTATCGCCCCATTTCGATAATTAATTGCGATGTTAAAATTTATTCCAAGGTTCTGGCTGCCAGACTTGGTAAGATTGTCGACTTGGTTTTGGGGGAGTAATAGAGCGGTTTTAGAGGGCACAGGCACATAAGAGACAACATCTATTCAGCTATTAATGTATTACACAGTTGTAATTCTAAAAAACATGAGGCCATCCTGGCCACAATAGATGCGGAAAAGGCCTTCGACAGGTTATCTAGGCATTTCCTGCTCGATAATTTACGTAAAATAGGCCTGGGGCCCTTTTTTATTGGGAGAATAGCTAAATTGTTTACAAATCAATCAGCTAGGGTAAAAATAAACGGTTATCTTACCGATGAGTTTAAATTATCTAATGGGGTACGACAGGGTTGCCCTTTATCCCCGGTGCTCTTCAATCTGAGTCTAGAGCCACTCATTACTGTGATTCAATTAGATCCCCAGATAAAAGGTATCGATGTAGCGGGGGTAGAAATAAAGATAATTGCCTATGCAGATGACATTCTTTTGATTTTAAGGAATCCTGAAAAGTCACTTAAAGAATGTCTTGGATGGATTTCATTATATAGTAGCATCTCACACTATAAATTGAATGAACAGAATTCTGTTATTTTGGGCTTAGGCTGTTCCACCCAGACAAGGGAAGCCATCAAAAGTTACTCGAACTTTATATGGGAGAAAGTTGCAATGAAATACTTAGGGGTGAATCTTTGTTCACAATTGGACGACCTTTATATACATAACTTTAAAAATATTATGACTGACAGTAGTAAGATGCTTCAGTCCTGGGACCGTATTGGGCCGAATAGCCATTAAGATGATGGTGCTTCCGAAAATATTATTTTTGTTGCAGTGTTTGCCCCTGACCCTTCCCAGGAGGTGGTTCACCGACTGGGATCGTTTGTTCCAGAAATGTATCTGGTCAAGAAAGTAAACGTAGAATAGCATTTTCCACTATCTCCATAGGAAGAAAATTTGGGGGCATGGCAGCACCAGATATCTACAGATACTACACAAGCATTCATTTAATGCACATTTTAGAGTGGAGAATTAATGACAAAAGTAGGATCTGGGTTAGATTGGAAAATGAATGGTTAAATAGAGACTGGCTGTTTTCATGGATTCCAGAGAAAGTTCGGTACTCTACTACCCTTTCCTCCCATCCTCTAATCACACCGACACTGATAAGTTGGACAAAGACTGTGGGGAACTGGGTAAATAGTGAGGGAGTTTCCCAGCTAAGATCCATTGTTTTTGACCCAAACTTTGGGCCAGTGTCAGACCAGTCTTGGTTTCACACTAATAATGTGGACCAAGACTTGAGACTGATCCATATAATGGGAAACAAAAAGTTGGACATTATCCCGATTTTTGAAACTGGTCAACTGTCAATGTTTGGAAGCATTCAATTATTCAGTTTTTGGAATAGTCTGCAGCGAAAAGAAAAAATTATTAAACAAGATGTAAACATATTTGAGCAGTGGTTTTTGATGAAACAGAGGCCAATAGGGGCCCTATCAAAAATCTATAACCTGCTTGGTTCAATCTCACACAGGGCCCCTCCGCCTTACTGTGTCAGATGGGAAAGTGAGGAGGGGATAAAATTCTCCTCCGAGATATGGACTAGAATCTTTCGAGAGATCTGGTCCTTTTCTGAAACCCATTTACAACTCTCCCAATTCAAAGTAATTGCCAGATGGTATTTAACTCCTGTACGTATGGTGAAAATGGGTTTAAGAGATATTGATACATGTTGGAAATGTAATAATGCTCAGGGTTCCTTGATCCATATGATTTGGGAATGTCAAATACTGAATTTTTTTGGAAACAGCTGGAAGATTTTTTTGTCATAAATGGGTCCCCAACCCCCAAATTTGAGACCAATCTGACGCTGTTTGGATTCAGGGACTCATTTGTGTCTGGTCAGGACCAGGTAAGGGAACAACTCCTAAAACTGGGTATTGCTATAGCTAAAAGATTATTATAAAAAATTGGAAGGGCTTAAATCCTCCCTCCATGCATGAATGGATTGAGAAAATGGTGTCTCAATTGGGGGATGAAGAGGAAAGGGATAGGTATGAGGAATTTATTGGACTAACAGAACAGAATAAGAAAGGGGCGGTAAGACAACTTTGGGATGAGCTTTTTTTGCAGTTTCAAAAAGAAAAACCCTAGGGGTCTCAGTATATGGGGGAATATATGGATGGATGGATGGATGGATGGACAGAATATGTCAGAGGGTGATTGGTGGGATATGGATGATACAAACTTGAGTGAGAGGTCAAAGGAAGTAGAGGATGGTTGATGTAGGGTGATAGGTCTTTTTTTCTTTTCTTTTTTTTAGGTGTGTAATATTATGGTATGCAAACTACGTAGCTATAAATTGTGGTGGTAGTAATATATTTTAATATTGTTTATGTATTTTAAGTGTCTTATACTTATATTACAAATTAAAATATTATTCGGTAAATAACGCAAACCATGATGCTAAAATTTCCCAACAATTGGAGAGGTTTGATGAAGCCAAGCTTAGAGTTGGGATAAAGCGTTGCTAACGCAGCTGAGTGTTTGCGGAAAAATAAAAAAAAATAAATAAAAAAAATAAAAATAAAACCCACATATTTTATTTACCCATTTCTCCCGGTTATTACACAATTTAAATTATGTCCCTATCACAATGTATGGCGCCAATATTTTATTTGGAAATAAAGGTGCATGTTTTCAGTTTTGCATCCATCACTATTTACAAAGCTTATAATTTAAAAAAATGTTCATAATATACCCTCTTCACATGCATATTAAAATAGTTCAGACCCTTAGGTTACTATTTATGTTTGTTTGTTTTTGTTTTTTATTATTGTAATTTTTTTTTCATAATTGTAAAAAATGTATGTAGATGTAGTTTTACTATTTGGCCACAAGATGGGCACAGTGAGATTTTTTTTTTTAAACCCTGGAAGTGAAGTGCTTGCTTTCAGGAAGTATAAGGAGGACGGGAAATGTTTTTTTCATCAGAAAGACGGCGGTTTTTGATAAGAAGCCATTGGTCTTTCTACCGGGGACTTAAATCAATGAATGGGAACCATGTTCCCATTCATTGATATCCAGGCTAACGGGGGGCAATATGTGCTCGCGCGTGGGAGCGTGCAGCAGAGCTACAATAACAATAATATAATAATGGTTAAATGAAGTCTGGTTTGGTAGTCAAAATCTGATGCAGATATACTCTAGCCCAAACCCATCACTAACCTGAAAGTTTAATCAGGTAATGTGTCTGCAACAGTAAATCAACACCCCCTGGAGACTTTATCTTAGTTTCAGGGGCATAAATATATGTATCTCGGTATGATTGCTGCTGCGTGCGCTTCTGCATGGTCCAACGTGCCGCTCTGTGCACGTTCACGCCACCACCCATTAGTACACAGGTCAGTGAATGTGAACACATGATCACCAGCTTGAATGAGATGCTGTGGCCATTGATAAAACAAAAGTAAAGACATACACACACTGCTTCCTGTTAGCGTAACATAACGCATGGGAAACTAAAGTGGGGGGACATAAAATACCCCATTAATTAACCCCTTACCTCCCCCCAGTAAACAAAAGAAAACTGTCATGATCGCTGCTGCAGCAGGTATTGCTGGAAGTAGTAGTGCTGCAGCTCAGGTAGTTCTGATCTCTTTCCATGCAAGCTGCATAGCTTTGTCTGCCTTTCCCTGCTGTCAGCTTGTGACTGATTATCATTCACCTGTGTGGGAATCTGCATGTCTGCTCCCATTGGATGACCTCAGTATAAAGATCTGCTTCCTGCAGGACTCCTCGGGTTTTCATAGCTTCAGTTTAAGCCTGTCTTGCTGTCGCTTCAGCCCCCGATCGTGTTTCTTGTTCTAAAGATACTTTGCTGGTTTTGCATCATATATTGGTTCATTGCCCATATATATGCATACCAGCACGTTTATTATTTTCCTTGTATTTATGTTACGTTGATACATCAGTGACGCTGATATATATACGTACACAAACTATTTATATCCTATGTTCAGTTAGTCAGTTCCAGCACGTTTTGGTGGTTGCGCGTATCGTGATCACCCGTGCTGAGCTAGTTATCCTGTTCCTGGTCCTGTTTGTGGGTTGCGTTCATCTCTGCGAGGAGATAACGAATCCTTCTGAATCCTGTCCTGTTACCGTTTGTGGATTGCGTTCATCTCTGCGAAGAGATAGCGAATCCTTCTGAGTCCTGTTCCCTGTATCGTTCCAGTCCTAAGTCAGTGTTCCTGCTTATGTCATATATCGGTTCATTGCCGATATATACATATGTTAGTCAGACGTTACAAATAGTTTCATTGATAGCTGTAATTGTAATACGCTAGGAAATCATACTTGTTGTATATTTATCTGTGTTACGTTCATCTATCTTGATCCTGCTATTTCCTGACTATCCTGTCCTGTCTTTGTGAGGCACGCCATCGCCGCAACGCATTGGCTGCCTCATTCCAGTCTGTTCTATTGTGGACGCTTGCTGTCACTAAGTAGTGGCTAGTTAAGCAAGCGTTCATTCTGTCTTCCTGTCCTGATCTCCTCAGTTCTGGTTTATGCGCTCAGCGCTACTTTGCGCTGAGACGTTATAGCGAAAGCATTGTTTGTGGCTGTCGGATCTGCACCGGCTCTGTGCGCCACAATCTCCTTTTGGAGTCAGTCCTCCCCTCCACTATACTAGGGATAGCCTGTTTCCTTGTGCTAGTGTGTGTACCTCCTCCACGTCAGCTCATGCGTTGCATGCTGACTGTGGAGAATACACCACCAAGCCTTACATTATGAAAACCCCATTACCAATCCCTATTGTGGGGGGGATTTCCAGAAATTATGACACTGTTTGTCAGGGGTCCGGCTCCTTTACAAAATTTGAAAAGCTTGGTCCTGAAGTTACAGACAAATTTATATCAGAATTGGTTAAAGTTCTGGCCAATCCCGACTTTCGGGCTTCTGCAATTTCTACCTGGTCTGATTGGATCGTTTGTGCTCTTTTTAAGGGCAAACTTTTTGATTGGGCAATCGATGTCTTAGATCACACTCAGTTTAGACAAAGTCCTTTGCAATTTATAGCTTTTGTAATTCACAATTGGTTGCGCATAGATCCATTGCCTTTTCCTCTTAATGAACTCCTGGCAGCAGGCTAATCAGCTGCTCCTTCAATTGCTTGCAAAAATGATCAGCAAGCAGAAAGTGTTACTGATAATTTTCCTGCGGCCTTGAATAAATCACCAAAAACAGCAGGGTCTAAGGCAAAACGCAAACGTTCTAAGAAACGTGTCCGATCTGCAGAGTCGTTATCCTTAGCGACTGAGACCTATAATGAGATTCTGCCATTAACAGATAATGAAATGCAATTGTCTTTCAGGGGAGTTAAATGGACTTATGAAACTACTAATGAACTTTCATCACTGGCTAGGGAAAATAAAGATTTTTGTTTAAAAGAATTATCTGAGTATGATTATGAGGAGATATTACAGAGTATTGAACAAATCAACTTATTTGTGAAGCAAGGAAAGTTTGCATACACTACAGTTCAACACTTGCTACAGGTATTGGAGATTCTTAAGAATAAGGAATCTGCCAATCACCTGCTAATTAACCCAATATATGTCCCTGCCACAATCATATCTGCAAACTATGATCTGCCTGTTAAGTATGCTTGGAATCCTCCATTTGAGAAAGGAGAGATGGAAGCTCTGGTCAATGAATGGAAGAATGATTCAAGTTCATTTTGTCAATTTTACAGTGCAAAAAGTGAATTAGTATTGAATGCATGCATTAAGTCTGCCTATAACCTAATAAAAACTGGTGTGTGTGGGTATGACTTTGTGGCTCCATTGATCGATGTGTGGAAAATGATTTTCGACGATTTTTATGCGATTCAATCAGTTGATACCAGGGAAGACACACTGTCAATTGGAGACTGTCCCACTTCTCCAGTTACTGAGTCCCTGCCATGTCTTGTGAATGTTCCTGTAACTCCACCCTGTACCATGGATAACTCAGTGTTACTTCCCAGTAAAACAGAAGCCACTGATACTTTCTTAACTTTGCCCTGCACAAATTTCTCAGCAGAGAATCCAGAGGTCCTGCTGACTTCTGAGTCCAGCCTAGCCAGTACTCATGAGTCTTTGTTCAGTGAAACAGACACCAGAAAAATCTTGCCTGTCTCTGCAAACACTTCTGCAGAAATTACCTGTGTTAATAAAGTTCAACTCCTGTCTGATCCAGCAGATGCCAATAGATGCACTACATCAGTTTCCGAGTCCCAGCAATCCTGTCCAGAAACCTCAGAACCCCAGCATCTGAATTTTCCAATTTTACAATTGAATGGTGATTCAGATGCGCAAACATTGTGTTTTGATCTTCCTGTTTCTACACCTCACTTTAGTTTCGTGAATAACTCAGAGCGTCTGCTATGTGAATCCGAAATCGCAGAATTATTACCGTGTTCAGAAAATGTTCCAGTAAATTTGCCCTGTATCGTGAATAGCTCAGAGCATCTGCTATGTGAACCTGAAATCGCAGAATTATTACCTTGTTCAGAAAATGTTCCAGTAAATTTGCCCTGTATCGTGAATAGCTCAGAGCATCTGCTATGTGAACCTGAAATCGCAGAATTATTACCTTGTTCAGAAAATGTTCCAGTAAATTTGCCCTGTACCATGAATTGTGCAGTAGATCTCTCCAATGAAACTCAGGTCACAGAATCATTATGCTGTCCAGCAGGTGCTTCCATGGTTTTGCCCTGCAATATGAACTGTTCAGTGATCCTGTCCAGTGAAGCTGTGGTCGCAGAGTCTTATGCTTCACCCAGTACTTTGGATACTTCAAACCCTCTAGCAGAGGAGTCTGAGGCACTGCTTACCTCAGTTGGTGTTGCAGTAATATTCACTTGTCTAGCAGCTGTTTTGGAATTACAGTCTGCTCTAATAAAACTTGATGAATTTCTGCCCAGCAAAGCAGAAGCCATTGAAATATTGTCCTTGTCAGCAAGTGTGTTAGATACCTTGCCCTGTACACAGTCTGATTTAACCAATGTTGTTGAGTCCCTCTCCAGTGTTGTAACAGCCGAGGAACTCCAGCCCTGTCCTCTGAATGTTTCAGAAGTCTTGCCCTGTAACATGGATAATTCTGATTCTCTGGTCAAAATAATAGAAATCTCAGAATTTCAGTCCGGTCTGATGAGTGTTCCTGAAACCCAGCCCTGTATCCTGAAAGATTCTGGTTCTCTGGCCGCTGTGGCAGAGGTTCCAGAGTCCCCTTCCTGTCCAGGGAATTCCTCAGTTTTGCCTAGTCCAGTGGGGGCTGCTGCAATACTGACTTGTTCTGCAGCGCCTCGTGAGCTCCAATCCAGTGTATTAGATGAGTCTCTGTCCAGTCCAGAGGTAGTTGTGGAGTCCCTATCTGGTTCAGTGCATACATCAGAAGATTTGTCCTGTCTTGTTAGTGCCCCTGAATCTGATTTGTTACTGACTTTGCTGGAATCAGCGACATCTAAGTCTGATCCTGCATTCTCGTGTAAAAGTCCAGTAGTTGCGAAGTCTAGTCATGATGATTTTTTTTTGGCCAGTCCTGGTTTTGGTCCTGTCTTGGCTGACCCTGAGGCTCACAGTTCCTTGACATGCCCAGAGGTTTCTCTTGTGCCAGTGTGCCCAGATGTTCTTTGTGTGCCAGAATGCCCAAGTGTGTCTAAGGTGTTAGCGTGCTCTGATGCTTCCTTAGTGGGAACATGTTCTGATGTTGCCAGTCTGCCTGCATGCCCAGAGATGGTTCTGGTCCCTGAAAGCCCTGATCTTGATGTTTGTCCTTGTGGCCCTGACTCGGGAATTGCCCTAGGTTCCATAGGGGTTCTTGATAGTTCTCCATGTGAGCCTAAGGGGCATTCTGACCTATGGGGATCTCTTTGGAGCTTCAAGGTGTTCTGGGAGGTCTCTGAGAAAACTTGTCCTGGTGCCTTGGACTGGTTCAACAGTGGGTTTTGTGTTGGTAAAGACAGTCCCGGTGGGCATTGCAAAGGCTTTGGCGTTTTTGAACGGTTCCTGGAAGGCGGTGGGTATCGCTCAGGGAGTTTCGGAGGGCTTTCTTCTGGAAATCATGGTTCTGATGGGTGTCACACTGGGGCTTGTAGTACTGATGGGCATGGTTCTGTAGGTTCTGGTTCTGATTGGTCCAGTCTTGTGGGGACTGATTCTGGAATTCGGTCTTGCCGGGCTGTCCCGGTCATCATGAATTATCAGTCAGACTGTTTTGTTGGGAATTTCAGTTTTGAAAAGCGTCTGGAATCCGCTTTTAAGGGCGGGGGTACTGTCATGATCGCTGCTGCAGCAGGTATTGCTGGAAGTAGTAGTGCTGCAGCTCAGGTAGTTCTGATCTCTTTCCATGCAAGCTGCATAGCTTTGTCTGCCTTTCCCTGCTATCAGCTTGTGACTGATTATCATTCACCTGTGTGGGAATCTGCATGTCTGCTCCCATTGGATGACCTCAGTATAAAGATCTGCTTCCTGCAGGACTCCTCGGGTTTTCATAGCTTCAGCTTAAGCCTGTCTTGCTGTCGCTTCAGCCCCCGATCGTGTTTCTTGTTCTAAAGATACTTTGCTGGTTTTGCATCATATATTGGTTCATTGCCCATATATATGCATACCAGCACGTTTATTATTTTCCTTGTATTCGTGTTATGTTGATACATCAGTGACGCTGATATATACGTACACGAACTGTTTATATCCTATGTTCAGTTAGTCAGTTCCAGCACTTTTTGGTGGTTGCGCGTATCGTGATCACCCGTGCTGAGCTAGTTATCCTGTTCCTGGTCCTGTTTGTGGGTTGCGTTCATCTCTGCGAGGAGATAACGAATCCTTCTGAATCCTGTCCTGTTACCGCTTGTGGATTGCGTTCATCTCTGCGAAGAGATAGCGAATCCTTCTGAGTCCTGTTCCCTGTATCGTTCCAGTCCTAAGTCAGTGTTCCTGCTTATGTCATATATCGGTTCATTGCCGATATATACATATGTTAGTCAGACGTTACAAATATTTTCATTGATAGCTGTAATTGTAATACGCTAGGAAATCATACTTATTGTATATTTATCTGTGTTACGTTCATCTATCTTGATCCTGCTATTTCCTGACTATCCTGTCCTGTCTTTGTGAGGCATGCCATCGCCGCAACGCATTGGCTGCCTCATTCCAGTCTGTTCTATTGTGGACGCTTGCTGTCACTAAGTAGTGGCTAGTTAAGCAAGCGTTCATTCTGTCTTCCTGTCCTGATCTCCTCAGTTCTGGTTTATGCGCTCAGCGCTACTTTGCGCTGAGACGTTATAGCGAAAGCATTGTTTGTGGCTGTCGGATCTGCACCGGCTCTGTGCGCCACAATCTCCTTTTGGAGTCAGTCCTCCCCTCCACTATACTAGGGATAGCCTGTTTCCTTGTGCTAGTGTGTGTACCTCCTCCACGTCAGCTCATGCGTTGCATGCTGACTGTGGAGAATACACCACCAAGCCTTACAAAAACACTTTTATAAAAAGTTTTTTAGAAAGTGACAGGTAAAAAATAAAATAGTTACCTTAGGGACTCAACTTTTTTAATATCTATATCATGAGGGTACATTACTGTTATTTTTGCAAATATGGGCTTATAATTAGTGATGGGCATCAAATGGAGAAAATACACCTTTATTTCCAAATAAAATATTGTTGCAATACTTTGTACTAGGGACAAGCTTTAAACTTTGTAATAACCGAGACAAATTGGCAAATAAAATGTGTGGGTTTTATCCACATTTACATAGTTATTTGGGTTGAAAAAAGACATACGTCCATCGAGTTCAACCAGAAAATCCATAGTAGCACATTTTATTTTAACCACTCTGTGACCCCCTAACATCAATTGGCGGCCGTAGAGTGGCTCTGTTGTTCCTCAGCAACGCCATATGGCATCATCTCGTGAAGAACGAGATTAGACAGGAGCTCATGCTTGCAGGAGCATGAGCTCCAATCTGTAAACACAGCGGGACACAGAGATCTGTTTTTCAAATAAATATACTGTATATTCTGGTGTATAGGACTACTTTTTAACCCTTGAAAATCTTCTGAAAAGTCAGGGGTTATACGCTGGTTGTCATTTATGCCAGGTGATACGCCCTACCCTGTTACCGACTCTCAGATCTTGCTGATGAGGACTGTAGTGAAGAGATCTCAGAGGCAGAGAAGGAGGTAAATAGGATACAAGGGTGGGCCAGAAGGGTGAAAGAGGCAAGTTTTATGGGCACAGCGTGATCCTATTCTTCCATACCGGTCTGACAAACAGGTAGACAAGGAGAACTGGCCAATCCACTTAGGGAGAGGGAGAGTTGAACAATCCAACCAGTCAATCACCTATATACTGTTTTATACTGGGTACCATATACTGTACAGCACCAGTATCTGTTCATACATAGCACCAGTATATGATGTTTTCTTAATTTTTATTTGGTGTGCATTGTAAGAGGGTAGTCTTATACGGCGAGCATATCCCAACTGGAAAAGTTGGGGAGTCATCTTATATGCCCAATCGTCTTCTACGCCGGAATATACGGTAATAAAAATAATTTATATAGCGCTGACATGTAACGCAGCTCTGCACAGAGTACTGCCTTGTCACTTAACTGTCCCTCGGAGGGGCTCACAATCTAAACCCTATCATATCCAAATGCCTATGTGTGTATTATGTAGTATATGTATTGTAGTGTAGGGTCAATTTAGAGGGGGGAAGGAGGGGATAAACAATGCAGCAATCAGATACCACCAAAAGAAAGCACTATTAGTGGGAAGAAAAGGGTGTAAGGCTAGGTACACACTATGAGATTTTCTGGCAGATTTACTGTCAGATCGATTATTTCCAACATGTCCGATCTGATTTTCGATCATTTTCCATTCACTTCAATAGGAAATCGATCGAAAAATGCTCGGAAATCGATCGGAAATCAGATCGGATATGTTGGAAATAATCAATCTGACAATAGATCTGCCAGAAAATCTCATAGTGTGTACCTAGTATAAAATTCATTTGGGTGCTAAGTTGTATGACCGAGCGAGCAATAAACCATTAAAATTGTGAAGTGCGCAATTGTAAAAAATGGCCTGGTCACTAGAGGAGTGTAAACCTCTGGTCCTCAAGTGGTTAAAACTATAATTGCCGAACACTGAGAAACAATAATTTTTTTCCTACTATTCCCACTAAAGTGCATTTAAAATAAAATAATTATTAGCAAAACGTACCACCAAAAGAAAGAATAATTGGTGGCAAAAAAAAAAATAAGTTATAGATCATTTTGTTGTGATAAGTAGTGATAAATGCATTGGTGAATGAAAGGGAGGGGCACTGAAATGTGAAAATTGCTCTGGTCCATAAGTGGAAAAACCCTTCAGTGGTGAACTGGTTAAAAGGAATGTGATTTCTAAAGTAAAGAAAAAGAAGCACATGCCTGTAAGGAAATCCTGCATGGCACTCTCTAGGACCATTCTTTACACTATACCCCAAGGTGTCCTTATTATCATATGGAGAGTTGGGAGTGGGACCTTTAGCAACAGCATGAGACATTCAAGCAATACTGCAAGCAAGAGAATGTTCCGTATACTGTATGGAAAGTCACCTACATTAAAGGATGCCTGAAATGAGAGGGATATGGAGGCTGCCATATTTATTTAATTAAAAAAATACCAGTTGCCCGGCATTCTGCTAATCTCTTTGGTTGCCGGATTGTCTGAATCACAAACCTGAATGTGACTAATTCAGTCAGACTTCAGTCAGAAACATCTGATCTCCATGCTTGTTCAGGGTCTATGACTATAAGTATTAGAGATAGAGGATCAACAGGACAGCCATGCAATGTACATTGTTTAAAAGGAAAATAAATATGGCAGCCTCCATAGCCTTCTGATTTCAGTTGTGCTTTTATCAAACAACGCACACTGAGGAAGGAACTCACGTTTTCGAAGATACAATCAACATGCAGCCCTTTGTACCCCTCCCATAGCTACGTCACATACTCTTGGGGTTTATTACCTATAAGCTTTGTCACGTGTTCCTAAATTCCATATGTGCAATAAACAGGCCCTGGAGATTGTGTCTATTTATAGGATTACCATGGTAGACTGTAGACTGTGGTGCAGTACTCCACTGTGCTTCCAATGCTGTGTGACTGCCTACTTACTATTGTAACAGTCACATCTCACAGGGATTTGCTCACATTAGCAAGTGATATTTCACAGTGAAGAGGGAACCCATGAGACATTGGACACTTCACAAGGGTATTGTTCATTACATTCACAGCTTGATGCTGATAATTATATACGTAATAATAACAGTTGATATCATGGGTTGGCATAAGTTGCTAGTGTGTATGCAGCTTTAGGTGTATTCAATAACATAAATCAGAAGATTTTATACTTATCTGGGGCTTCCTTCAGCCCCATACATAGGTGCGCATGCACAGAAGAGCCCGACTTGCACAACCAAGCCAGATTACCGGGGTTGACTGCTGCTGAACGGAGCCACACAGGAGGACAGTGAGGGAGGCAATGATACTTATGGGGCTGGAGAAAGCTCCACATAAGTATAAAATCTCTATGATTCTAAAATATATGGTGCTCAAATCTAGGCTGCCAGCAATGTGCTTCTGTAAATGTAGAAGTGGGAGCGCTGAGCTGTGACTGTAAGGAGACAGTACTTAAAGTCAGGTCAGTGGCAGTACAAGGGAGTGGGGGTGGGAAGACGCAGACCCCAGCTTACAGAATGAGATAAGAAGAGCTGCTAACCAAATCTTGCTGCCAGCTGGGGGAAGACACAGACAGGAATAGGAGAGGGGATTTGAACTCTGCACTTTTTCACCTACAGTTCAGAAGCAACCAGAGCAGATGGGTGCATGCTTAATGATAGGCTGTCACTGAGGCAGCGTGTGCTGTTTGTCTGCTCTATGTGCTTCTGAACTGTAGGTGAAAAAGTGCAGAGCTCTAAAGAAATCCCCTCTCTCACTGCCTGTCTCCTCCCAGCTCAAGCATGGCAGCTTGTGTCCCCTTCTATTCCAGTGTTTCAGCAAGCTAGTGTTACCTGGCTGGCTGGCTGGCTGGCTGCTGCAGAGTCAGGACTGAGGGAATAATGACAGCTGACTCTTCACTGTGTCTCCCTCCCTCCTCGGACTGTGCTGCCTAGTGTTATCCGGATCATGAACGATTCGGATCTTTGATCCGAATCTATTTTATGAGTCGATCATCCGAATCATCAAAATGAGTGATTCGGATCGCAAAAGGGGCGGGGCCAGGAGCGACACGCCCCCTCTCAGCGGGCAGCGGGGTCTTGGAAGCAGAGCAGAGATGGATCGCTCTGTTGGAAGGGAGGCAGCCTTGCAGGGACAGGTAGATGAGAGAGAGGGGACATGGGTGCCACTGCCAGATATGTGTAGAGCACACATACTGGCTGCAATGTGCTGCCCATTATAGGCAGGCTGTTCCGTAGTGCTGCACAGTGATCACATTGGAAACTTTTGGCTCAGCACAGCTCAGTAACTTTGCAGACAGTGTGATTGAAAGGCATCCTGCACTGCTCTAAACAGCTGCACTTCACTTCTGGGAATGCTTTCTTTCACTGTGCGACCTTTTCTTTCAAAGTGTACAGATGAACATATAGGTGAAATATATGTAAAGCATATGACTTCAGCATGTGGGTATTGTGTGCAAACATTTCTGCTCTCTGCTCGTCCCTCCTCCCATCTCTGTCCACTCCCTGCCCTCTGTCCATCTTCTCCCCTTCTCTGTGTGTCCACCCCCTCCCCTTCTGTCCACAGACCTGTCCTGCTGTTCATTTCACCCCCGAATGCTTCCGGCAGTAAAATGATCCGAGATTCGGATCAAAGATCCGGATCTCTTCAATGATCCGATTCGAATCATCCGGATCATTGAAAAGATCCGAACTTCCCATCTCTAGTGCTGCCTCACTCTTCCAGGCTGCTTGAACTAGCCGGGTTTTGTGTGGGCATGCTTCATTGGCTGCCTCTCTCCCTTTCATTGTGCCAGAGCCTCGCTGATTGGCTGGTGGTAGGAAGGGAGGGCGGGACAGAGGAAGAGATGTGTATTGGCTCAGCCACCCGGGGACCAGCCGCTGTATGTATTCCTGCTGGAGGCTTCCGGGTGGCACGATTGATAATACATTAATGTAAGTTACAGCCGCGGCTGCACTGCAGTGAGGCAGGGGACAGTGGCGGCTCCAGGAATTTTTTTAGGGGGTGCTATGCAGGTGCTGGACCAATTTCCGGGGGAGCTGACGACCTGAGGCGCGCGAAGCGCGCTGCGGCAAAAAATGGGTGTGGCTACATTCGCGCGCCGAAAAAACGGGCATGGTCATGACCGGATGAGGGCGGGGCTAACTGTAATTTAAAGTGAACCCAGGGTGAGAGTGATATGGTGGCTGCCATATTTATTTCCTTTTAAACAATTTTAGTTGCCTGGCAGCCCTGCTGATCTATTTGGCTGTAGTAGTGAACTGAATTACACCAGAAACAAGCATGCAGCTAATCTTGTCAGTTCTGACAATATTGTCAGAAACCCCTGACCTGCTGCATGCTTGTTCAGGGTCTATGGTTGAAAGAATTAGAGGCAGAGGACCAACACGGCAGCCAGGCAGCTGGTATTACTTAAAAGGAGATAAATATGGCAGCCTCAATATTATTCTCACCTCGGGTTCCCTTTAAAAGTGCAACGCAAAGACAGAGGGCCCAAGTTTTGGTGACCCTTTTCCCAGAAAATTCACATAATTGTGCAGGTGTTCTCAAGAAAATACACGTAATGTGAGCAGATTTTAACAAAAAACACGTCCAATGACCCCAATATGCACAATCGTTATCAGATATGGCTCCAATATGCACAATCGTTATCAGATATGGCCCCAATATGCACAATCGTTATCAGATATGGCCCCAATATGCACAATCGGTAGCAGATATGACCCCAATATGCACAATCGGTAGCAGATATGGCCCCAATATGCACAATCGTTATCAGATATGGCCCCAATATGCACAATCGGTAGCAGATATGGTCCCAATATGCACAATCGGTAGCAGATATGGTCCCAATATGCACAATCCGTAGCAGATATGGTCCCAATATGCACAATCGGTAGCAGATATGGCCCCAATATGCACAATCGGTAGCAGATATGACTCCAATATGCACAATCCGTAGCAGACATGACTCCAATATGCACAATCCGTAGCAGATATGACCCCAATATGCACAATCCGTAGCAGATATGACCCCAATATGCACAATCCGTAGCAGATATGACCCCAATATGCACAATCGGTAGCAGATATGACCCCAATATGCACAATCGGTAGCAGATATGACCCCAATATGCACAATCGGTAGCAGATATGACCCCAATATGCACAATCGGTAGCAGATATGACCCCAATATGCACAATCGGTAGCAGATATGACCCCAATATGCACAATCGGTAGCAGATATGACTCCAATATGCACAATCCGTAGCAGATATGACCACAATATGCACAATCGGTAGCAGATATGACCCCAATATGCACAATCGGTAGCAGAAATGACCCCAATATGCACAATCGGTAGCAGAAATGACCCCAATATGCACAATCGGTAGCAGAAATGACCCCAATATGCACAATCGGTAGCAGAAATGACCCCAATATGCACAATCGGTAGCAGAAATGACCCCAATATGCACAATCGGTAGCAGAAATGACCCCAATATGCACAATCGGTAGCAGATATGACCCCAATATGCACAATCTGTAGCAGATATGACCCCAATATGCACAATCCGTAGCAGATATGACCCTAATATGCACAATCCGTAGCAGATATGACCCCAATATGCACAATCCGTAGCAGATATGACCCCAATATGCACAATCCGTAGCAGATATGGCCCCAATATGCACAATCCGTAGCAGATATGGCCCCAATATGCACAATCAGCATCACCTGAAAAAGAAAAGAAAAACCCATTTACTCACCTACAGCCAGAAGACCTTCTTTCCCGACCTCCTGTCCCGACCTCATTGTGGCGCGCAGCGCCCGCGCGCCCACGATCCTCTTCCTTCCCGACGTCACGACGAGACTTCCTGCCTGCATACTGAGAGCAGGGCTACGGGAAAATGGCCGCCCGAAGCCATGCACTGCAGACTCGAAGTCTGCAGAACAGGGCTCCGGGCGGCCATCTTACCGTAGCCCTGCCTGCTGCTCCGTGCTGCTGCTGTGTGAACTGACTTCGCGTCTTTTAGACGCCTGAAGTCAGTTCACTCCAGGGGGTGCTTTGGAAGTGCTTGGACAATTCTAGGGGGTGCTCGAGCACCCCCAAGCACCCCCCTGGCGCCGCCCCTGGCAGGGGACCACGTCCCAACACAACATGTCCTGCGGCCCGGTGTTGGGCCGCGGCCCGGTGGTTGGGGACCCCTGTCCTACACAGTTAAAACCTTGTTTCCTCAATACGCAATACATGCCATGTGACAAGCCCTTATTTTGACTTGAATGCATTGGTATATATTTAAGAGGAGCTGTAGTGAAAATAATGTAAGGCATAAAGGGCATGATTTATCAAAGCATTACCATTTTTTTCTTTTTAAACTGTTCTAACAGCAGGGGAACTTTTCTGCATGGCAATAAGAAACTTCTTAAATCCTACTTAATAGTGGCAGTTTAGCGTGGATTTCTAGAGCTGCACTACAGTTAAGAAAAGTGCAAATCCATCTCTAAACTGTAGTAGATTAAGAAGTGCTTAATAGCAGTTCTACAGATAGTGCAGCAGTGCAGGCTAGACATGATTCGTGAAGGGCTCCTCTTCCCTGCTGAATTCCTCACTCAGAACCTGCCAGTATCAATACAACAGATGTATTGGTTACCTCAACCCCAACTAACTCCTGCTGTTTTAAACGGAAACTGCACTATCTAGTGATTTTTTTAAGAGACAATTCTGCACAGATTTCTAAAAACCTACCAATATTTTGTCTCAGACACTCTTGATAAATGACCCCCAAAATGTCTTATTTTTTTACAATATTTTTTTTTGTATTCCTCACTCTGATTTACATTCTGAAATTTATCACAGGGAGTGATGTCTTTAGTCCTTTCAGGTGCAGCTCTGTGAAATGTTTGTATCTGAGAATTACAAAGCCGGTGAAAATAATGCCTAATTTTCCAGAACGCTCTGGGTGGTGAATTCTGCAAATCTAAACAGCCTGGGCTAAGAATTACCAGTGTCAACTTTTGCTCCCTATAGGTTTCATACTTCTAGTTTTAATCTCTAATGGGTGCAGGAAGTTGGTCTCTGCTTCCTCACTGCATGTGAGAATTGTGTATTTTCTCCTGAAATAATTGTTTCTCTTCCAACTGTTGCAATGAAATGGAAATGAATCAAGAATATGATTGCTAACTTGTCTAACATACATGCATGACTTTCAGAGAAGATACCCCTGGAGACATTGGGCCTGATTCACAAAGCGGTGCTAACAGTTAGCACGCTGGTGAAAAGCCCTTTATCACGCCTAAACTCAGTTTAGGCATGATAAGTTTAGGTGTGATAAGTTTAGGTGTGATAAGTTTAGGCATGATAAGTTTAGGCGTGATAAGTTTAAGCACCAACTGGGTTAGCACTGCAGTGCACAGCTGATCAAAAGTTTTGCGCTAGCAAAGTCTGGTGCACTTCACATAGAGTTTAATGGCGCTGCTTTGCGTGCGGGACTTTGCGCGCGATCTAAACTTATCTAAACTTAGCATGCCTAAACTTATCATGCCTAAACTTATCACGCCTAAACTTATCACGCCTAAACTGGCTTTTCACCAGTTTAGTGCAATAGTTATCATGCCTAAAGTCTTTTAGGCGTGCTAACTGGGTTAGCACCGCTTTGTGAACCGAGCCTCTAGGCTCAATTCTTTATAATATGAAGTGATGACTGAGTGTGTTTTATGGTTTTGTTTGTTCATTCCCATTTCCGTTCCCTTATGGCACAATAGGCAGAAGTTTAATACACCCTTGAGCCCTACCCCTTTCCCCTTATCCCATTTAGGGCTTGATTCACTATGCGGTGCTAACCTACTTAGCACGTCTAAAGTCTTTAGGCGCGCTAACCAGGGTGCTAAGTAGGTTAGCACCGGTTTTCTCAATCAGATTGCGCGCTAAGTACTGCGCGCAAAGTGTTGCGCACGCAAAGTCCTATGCGCGCGCTAAGTCCCATAGGCTTTAAGGGGCACTTCGCACCGAGCGCCCTGCGCGCGTAAAGTTTTGAGCGCAAAAAGCTCATTTAGACGTGCTAAGGGGGTTTTCACAGGCGTGCTAACAGTTAGCACCGCTTTGTGAATCAAGCCCCTAATGTGCTAATACTCAGTTATTGTATCCAATGAGCCATCCAACGATTGTATGTTATGATTCCCACATGTGGGATAATGTGGTGATGCTTTATTTGTTCATTAATGCTTATCTGCACAATAAAACCATTTGAAACTGAGAATGTGATTGCTTTAAGAAACAAGCACAAATATTTTTCACATGAGATTCTGGGTAAAAGTTCTTTATCTCTGCCAAGAAGGGCGATAACTAAATACTGATACCCATGTGTCACTGATATAACATGCACAGAGATTGTGACAGGCAGCCATGGGAGCAGCTCAGTGAGAGGGGGGGGGGGGGGGTCACTCTAACCACAAATATAACAAGGCATTTTCAAAGTTAAAGGAACACTATCAATAACCAAGTGTTCTAAAATGACAATGTACAAATAAAAAAGGGTTAACAGATGTAAGGAGAGGGACCCCCCCCCCCCTTTCATTATTCACTGTTCCGTCACTCTGCTCGTCCTGTCCCATTAGTAAATTGTGAAAGGAATTTGATAACAGTAAACAAAGAGATAAGCAGTCAAATGTATACTCTACTAGTAGGAGCACTTCCCAAACTATTCTCATCTCAATTGAAAAAAAACATCTTAATCAACAGTGTTCCTTTAAGAGAAATATAAATGAAGCCAGAAAGAACACCATCATAAAAAGGGCAATGTGTAAATTATTTTCCTACAGCCACTGCATTTGCTTTAATATACACTCTCTCTTTGAAGAATGTGTGGGTATGTCAGATTGAGTTAGTATCACACTGAAACAAACAATATGAGCAACAGATTGAAGAAAATATGCTTTACTCAGTGGTGCCCTTCTAGTACTAAATAAGCAAATACCTGCTGACAGAATATGTCAATGGGATCTTAATGCAACCAGTGTACTACACTGAGGCAGGCTGAATCATAAACATACCCACAGAATCACAGTGATAAAATAAAAAAGACATCAAGCTTTTTCAAGCTCTTTTTCAGAGTGCCCTTAGCCCAGAACAGGGGTGGAAACCTTAACATATCTAAAAAAAATTGGTAACATAGAAGATATTCCTCAAAAAATGGTTATTCAGGAAGATGCACCGCCTGGTGGCCATCAGTGGGAATGCTTCACAGGAGTTTACATTTTGAAGGTGGTATAAACAATTAGCTCCTTTATGTACATTGCTCATAATTCATCTAGTAAACATGTACATAAAAAATAAGGTAAAATATGCCAAGTAGACTGAGTGTGAAGAGATCCTTATTATTGAAAGGGGACTGTATACATTTTGATAAAAAATATTTTTATTTTCTTCAGTACACTGACCTAAACCATCTTGACATGAACAAGGTTATAAAAAATAATTCCTAACTAGCTAATTTTGAAGCAACTGCTCCAATCCAATGTGCAGCAAAAAGGTGTAGCAACTTATTCTTACATATTTTCTGTCTCAGTTATGTATCGCATGTTTTTTGTATTGATTTAGGGATCATAATTAAGAGCAGTTGGAATAATTGTGTCTATGCTCCTAGTCATTGTTGCTTAGTGAAGTGGTTACACTAATACCATTTGCGAATGCTGATATTCCCTGACAAATGCCTGTATTGTTATTTACATATAAGGGGGAGTAGTAGTAGTAGCAGTAGTAGTAGTAGTAGTAGTAGTAGCAGCAGCAGCAGCAGTAGAACCTTTAGCACCAGGCTTTGAGTATACATATATTAACTCTTCTGTGTAGTTTGTACCACATTTGTACAGCAGGTTTGAAGTTCAGGCAAAAGGCCTGAGAAGTGTGCCCATATGTAATTCCCTATTTCACCTGAGTTTTCTCCTAGGTGATATTTTTAAACTTGTGAATAAAATTCCTTTTAAGCTTCCAGAAAGTAAAATAATGCTCAAAATAATTTTGTTAGTACCTTTTCACCTACTTTTTGGTACTTTTTTAGTTGAAAAGTGCTGTAAAGTTATTTAAAATCGTAGATGAAAAATTATCTCCTAGGAGATAAGTGAAAAAGAGAATTGCATATGGCCCTTGGTGTTCCTAAAAAACAGGTAGTCCTTAACTAAGAGTACAGACAAAAGGCCTCTGGGGGATAACCTTAACAGAAAATAAAGTACAGGTAGAAGGAAAGTCCACTCAACCATAAAAGTCCAATCTTTATTGCCATATGTTCTAGACAGAGACCTATCAGTCACGCGTATCGGAGCACAAACTCCCTCCTTAGTCATCAGCTTTGACTAATGAGTGAGTTTATGCTCTGATATGCGTGAACTGCTATGTCTCTGTTCAGAACAATTTTCCAATAAATATTGTACTTTTATGCCATTTGGGCAAGCGGACTTTCCTTCTTTCGGTGTTGTTTGATCTGGCTACGCCTGGTCCTGCTTCCATTTCGGCATGGAGGGGTGGTGAGCGATGTTTCCATCTCAAAATGAAAATAAGGTACCTTTGACTGTTCCCTGCTCCTTGGAAAACGGGTGGAAAATGGGTGGAGTTTTTTCTGTCATGCGTTTCCATCCTGGAGACATAGAAGGTGGAAGAGGAGGAAAAGGGAGATCTTAAGGGAGTTATAGACAAAGAGAAGAAGGCTATGCAAAAGACACTCTATCCATATAGAGTGTCTTTTGCATAGCCTTCTCCTCCAGGATGGAGACGCATGACAGAGAAAACTCTGCTCTTTCTTTCTATGGTATGTTGAGAGAACGATTGCTGTTCATATACTCCTTTTCCTCTTTCTCTCCTCCTGATTGTGAATCCATTTTCAGAAAGCACAACAGAGGGACAGGTGAGACAGTAGGAAAAGAGAAAGGTCAAGAGAATGAATTAAGGCAACAGAGAGTGAGGAAAGGAGAAAAAGATGGCAAAGACAATAAAAGGAGATGGAAAGACCGAAGAGATGGAGAGTAGCAGGGAAGAGAAAGCAGAGAGAGAGGGAAAGGCATGGAAAACACAAAAGAAAGAGGCATCGTAGAGTAGATAAAATGACAGGATTAGAAATTAAATTAGAAACCTGAAACAAATAATCACAAAAACATGACTCAGATGGAGAAGAACACCCTAGCCAAGAGATTTTACAATCAAAGAGGTAGGGTAATATGAAATACAATAAGTAAGGAATATGGCAGCAGGTAAAAGTGGTGGAAGTAAATCCCTATACACTCACTCAAGAACCATCAACTATCACCCCTAACAATTGATGATTGATCTTTAGGGCAATTTTTGTGAATCAAGCTCTGTACAAACTCACTGTTTGACTATAGCCAAGCAGCAGGTGCTGATCAATGGAAAGGGGGGAGCGACACTAGGTGGTGTATGATCAAGGAGTGTCCTGTGTACAGGTACCACCATGTGGATTACCAAACAACTTCAAGGGGCTGCTTCACTCACCGGATTCTCAGCTGAGAACGATCATCTTGGCTGAAGGTTATCTTGTGTATATGCAAGGCTTTAGTTGCTAGTTAGCAAAGGGTTTATGCAAAGAGGGAAATGGGTAGGCAGTTTGTATGCAGGGCCGGCGCTACCATTAAGGCAAAGCAGGCAGCTGCCCCAGGGCCCCAGAGCTTGTAGGGGCCCCCAGTGGCTACAAGAGGAAAAAAAAAATTTGCAAATCGGCCTTATAGTTTTTGAGAAAAACGATTTTAAAGTTTCAAAGGGAAAAAAAAAACATTTAAAAACCTGCCGACTTTAATGGTTAATAGCAAATCCACCTTAAATGCTAGAAATCCTAAATTTGCAGGATATGTTAAGGAGATCATTAGAAATAAGAGGAAAAAACAATTTTTCAAAAAGACCTTATAGTTTTTGAGAAAATCGATTTTAAAATTTAGAAGGAAAAAAGTATAGTTTTAAATGCGGTAAATGTCACTTTCAGTAGCAAACCTAACGGTAGAGTAATTTTACATGCATCAAACGAAAGCGCAATAAATTTCCTGATGGGGTTTCCAGGGGGTCTATATGCAGCCGCAGCGCTTTGGCCAGGGATCGCTATACAGCCGCCATATGGCTGTATGAAGAAAATAGATCCCTGGTATTTTTCCCTATTTTCCCAAATTTTTTTTATGTTTAGAGTGTGGGAATTTTTTTTTTTTTTAAATTATGTGGGGTCCCCCCTCCTGAAACTTTGTAACCCCTTGTACCCCATGCAGGCTGGGATAGCCAGAATGTGGAGCTCTGACCGATTGGGACTTCACACCCTGACTATACCAGCTGCAAAAAGGGTCCCCTAATGCCGATTTTTGTTCCGGGGTATATGTTGGGGGGGGCCCCAGGTTTATTTTGCCCTGGGGCCCCATTGTTGCTTAAACCGGCCCTGTTTCTATGAAACAGCATTTGAGGGCCTGATTGAGCTTGTTAAGGATAGAAGCAATCTCAGGATTAAAAGGTGTTCCAAAGAATATGTGCTACCCTAGAGAAATTGTGCAGCTGAAATCATGCAAGTGATGAGTGAGACGTGCACAAGTAGGTCAGAGGAAGAGAGCACATTGCAGTGCATGGCATTTATTATTTGTGTGCTGTGCAACTCTTGTATCAGTGACTGCACCAAAGAATTCTCTCAACTCCTCTGACATTTTATCAGTACCCTGCTATTAGCTTGTGGCTATAAATGTTGTGGCCCAAGTCATGGTTAGCTCCAATTTTGCATTGTTTATAATATACTGTTCATAAGAAACACTTTATGCTAGGGTACACACCATACAATTTTCTGTTAGATTTTCTGTTGGATTTACCTGCCAGATAGATTTTTTCTAACATGATGGGAAAAAATCTATCTGGCAGGTAAATCTAACAGAAAATTGTATGGCGTGTACCTAGCAGCCTGTGATGAATTGATGCTTTGGGGGCTCATGCCTATCTGGGTTTTTGTTTTTTTCAGTCACATGGTTTTACAGATAGGAGGAAAGGAGAGGGATCCAGGGTAAGAAATAAGTCTTAACAATCATATCTTAAATACAGTTTGGCCTGTTCCAAGCGGTGTACATTCATCTCTTAATGCACATGCTGTACAGTGTACCGCTGCAGTCAGAGAACAGACCTTTCCTGATTTACCGGTATGTATGATTCATCAAATAAATGTTTAATATTAGAATATGATTCTACTTACCTTTTAGTCTAAATGGAAAATGTAATTTTCCACATCCTGCGTTATTGCAGAATGTGATAAATATTTCAGTACTGGGAACTTAAATGCACTGTAAAATTAAAGTCTTTCTTTTTATGCATGCGTTACCTCTAGCAGGTGGCATGGGTGTGGGACCTAGAGAATGGCATAAAAATATAGCTACACGCCTGTAACAACGTTTGCATTTCCTAGTTTAAAAACATTCAGCTAGTAAATTAATGCATCATTTTGGGCACCATGGTGGCATAGTGGTTAGCACTCTTGCCTTGCAGAACTGGGTCCCCAGTTTGAATTCTTTGCCAGGGCACTATCTGCACATAGTTTATATGTTCTCCCTGTGTCTGCGTAGGTTTCTTTTATGCACTCCTGTTTTCTCCCACATCCCAAAAACATACAGATAAGTTAATGGGCTTCCTCCATAAGTTAATGGGCTTCCCCTAAAAGATATATACACTACACAATTCATACATAGGCATATCATTAAGGTAGGGATTAGATTGTGAGCCCCTCTGAGGGACAGTTAAGTGACAAGATAATATACTCTGTACAGCAAGGCGGAAAATGTCAGCGCTATATAAATATTAAACAATAATAGTTTCACATCTCACTTGGAATTAGTTGATTTAAAGGAAACCAGAGACGAGTCTAACTAAAAGTTTTATACATACCTGTGGCTTCCTCCAGCCCCATCCGAACGGGTAGCTCCCACGCTGCCATCCTCAGTCTTCTCCCTCTTCAGTACCGGGTCCCATAACTTTCTCCAGTCTTGGCCAGTCTGTGCAAGGGAAGTGCGCCCTCTATGAGATACGTAGTGGGCGCACTTCTCTTGCACAGACTAGCCGTCACTAGCTGAAGTTATGGAACCCGGTACCAAAGAGGGAGAAGATTGAGGACGGTGGCGTGGGAGCGATCCGTGCGGATGGGGCTGGAGGAAGCCCCAGGTATGTATAAAACTTTTAGTTAGACTCGTCTCTGGTACACTTTAAACATAGGTTACACAAAGGATCCAGTTCAAATTACTAACGCTACCATACAAAGCTCTACATAAGTTGTCACCTTAGTTGTCCATAAGTTGTCCCTACATTTCTTGATTCATCTCCAGACACAATCCCTCTAGGAACCTTCGCTCATTCAATCAGACCCTCTTGTAGTCCAGCCTGGTCACCTCCTCTCTCTCCTGCATCCAGGGTTTCTTATGAGCATCACCTCTCCTTTGGAACTCTCTCCCACAGCCTGCAAATTATTCTCCAAGCTTTGAAACCTTCAAACATACTCTCAAAACACACCTTTTTGAACCAGGTTATAATGCATTATTGCTAGCATTGGAGGCTCACTGCCTCAACTGCTAACCCCTTTTTTTCATCCCCTAATGTCTCCATCCCACTATACTGTAGATTGTAAGTTCGCAAGGGTGGGGACCTCCCCCTAGTGTTTCTTGTTTCTGCTGTACTCTATAATATAAACATGTACCAGTTTTAGTTATGTCTCAAACCACACATAAACTATGTACTGTATGTTTTGTATGAGTGTTGCTAGATTACACAATGTTTTGAACTTTGTGTATGTAGGCTAGCGCTCTCGTCTTGCAGCGCTGCGTCCCCGGTTCGAATTCCAGTCAGGTCAACATCTGCAAGGAGTTTGTATGTTCTCCCCGTGTCTGCGTGGGTTTCCCCCACATCCCAAAAACACACAGATAAGCTAATTGGCTTCCACCTAAATTGGCCCTAGACTATGATAAATGCACTGCACAATACACGATTCATAAAGCATTCCCGCATGCGGGAATGCAGAAAACGGCACACTTTACCGACCACACAGCAAGATCTGTATTCATAAAGGCTTTTCCGCATGAAAAGCCGACATCCACGAGCAGAGTGATAAATCACCGCCTTGCGCGGTGATTATCACAGCAAAAGTAACAAGTGGTCAATTCATAAAGATTAGAGGTAGCGGTATGCGGACGGGTATTACCGCTACCTCTGATGTGGCGAGAAGCGTGCGGAATCCGTTGCAGTGAATGGGACAGACCTCCCAAGCAGCTGCAGAGAGAACACCGCATGGAGGGATTCCGCCTGCTTCTCCGGCTTCCGCATGTCTCCCGACAGCCTAACGCCTGCCTACAGCGGAGTATCTCCGCACGCCTGTCACAACAGGCAACATTTTTATGAATTACCACCCTGAAGGCGGAAATACCGACAGCGGTGTTTCCCCGCTCGACTTTCCCCGCTCGCAGGCACTTTTATGAATCGAGGCCATAGACATATGACTATGGTAGGGATTCGATTGTGAGCCCTCTGAGGGACAGTTAGTGACAAGACAATATATTCTGCACAGTGCTGCGTAATATGTCGGCGCTATATAAATACTTAAATAAATAAATAAAATGTATCTATGCTCCTCACTTTGTACAGCGCTACGGAAGATGTTGGTGCAGTACAAATAAAAAATGATAACAGATTGATGCATATTACCTAAACTAACAATATCTTCTTGCGGTGTGTAAAGCTTGTTAGTAGTATGTAGATGATTCAAGAAAGGCATTCACAATTGCGTACCAGTCAAAACACTAGCTGAATACTTGTGATTTGTCTGCAATCGCAACGGCCCCCTGGTGTAGAAATGTGAAAACCAGGAGACTTCTGTTTTGCAAAGAGATGCACTGGTATAAGCCTTTTTGCCCTTGTTCATTTAGATCTTGAAGCAGTCCTGATAATGTTTTAGTTTCTACTTAGGCTCCTTTTAAACTAAATCAGTTGCTGTCAGTTATAACTGAATGGAAAATTGATGTGCACAGAAATGTCCATGTTTCCCGATTGCCCAGTTTACATGAGTAGAACTATTTATATATCTATTGACCCCACTATTGTCTGTTATGTGCTCTGTACAGCGCCACAGGAGATATTGGAACTATATGAATAAAAACAAATTATAGTTATAAAAATGCGAACTATGTACTGTATATACACACCCATCATGATGGACTATTCCATAAATGTATTTAGTAGATGCACTGTTATGTATTCTTTACATTTATTAGAAGCCTAAATTAATTTTATATTTAACATTTTTATTTATTTATTTTTTTATTTCAGTGAAATTACATTAAAACCATTTTCAAAGATTTTTTTTTTTTTAACATGCACTCTCTGTCTTGCCGTAGGAACACAGGGAGCAACCAAATATCCTAGTACTTCAGGAAGAGCCAAGGAGTCCACAAGAGCATGAAGGAGTCGCGATGAATGTTCGAAATGTAGATGTGAATGAAACTGCAGGTTTAAAAGAGGTATTGCAGATGCAGACTTATTTCTATGATGATGCACTTATACAGTAATGTGATATCATGTGTGTCTTCCAAAGTGCAGAGTATAAGGAGCAGTGGTCTACATCAGAAACCCAAACGCAATAGTGTGCATCAAGCCATATACTGTATCTGGGTGGCAGAGTAAGCAGATTGAAGAAATGATTGTATTACAGGACTCAGCTGTAGAAGAGCTAGATAAGACACTAAGGGCACAAAACATGGCACGTTGAGACAAGTGATGTACAAACAGAAGGACTATGAGAATCAAAACAAGCAAAATAATGTGAGAATGAAAGGCTTGCCTGAGAGTGTTTTGAGGATGAAAACCTATATGGTGTGGCAGAACCAATCCTTAAAAAGATCTTTTACTGAATGGAAACTATACAGATCATAATGGACAGGGTATACAGAGCTTTTAAAGCGTACACTATGAAGCAATAACAGTTGCCTGGCAGTCCTGTTGATCTTCTGATTCACAATCCTGAAACAATAAAACAATCAAATGCTAATCCAGTCAGACTTAAGTCAGAGCACCTGATCTGCATGCTCCTTCAGGGTTTCTGGCTAAAAGTATTATGCTGGATACACACGGTGCGTTCGTGCACTCGATTTTCCCGTAGATTCCCGTCGATTCGTTTATTTCCAACATGTCCGATTTGGATTTCGATGGATCGTTAGGTCGATTCGGCATACTTTGCATGCGAATCGACCTAACGATCCATCGAAATCCAAATCGGACACGTTGGAAATAAACGAATCGACGGGAATCGACGGGAAAATTGAGTGCACGAACGCACCGTGTGTATCCAGCATTAGAGGCAGAGGATCAGGAGGGGAGTCCGGCAACTTGCATTTTTTAAATGGAAATAAATATACCAGCCTCCATATCACTCTCACCTTAGGTTCCATATAAGGCAAAGAGTAACAGCAAATAATGTGGACAACCCTAGAGATGTATTTTAGACTGTATTACTATGTAAAGAAGGAGGAGGTTCTGTAAATGGCTAAACAATGGTCAGACATTTAGTGTCCAAAGTTGCCATTTTCCCAGATTTGGACTGGGAGACAATACAGCCCAAGGCAGTGTCTCAAACCCCTGTTAAACTGTTTGAAAGCTAACAACTTGCAACATTGTGGGGGCTGTCCCTATGTACTGTGAACAACAGAGGAAGGAAGGACAGAGACTGACAGATTTCCAGAGGACCTAGAGGCCTCAAGAACTGGTATTCTTGTTTTCCAGTTCTGCCATTCATTCCATCAGGAAGATGGCAGAAATTAGGAAAGTAGAATATGACAGAAGCAGGAGATTCTGTTAATCAGTTGAGAAGAGTCTACAGGTTTATAGTCTGGGTTGTATTAAAAGTAGCCAGTGGTAGTAAAAGGATTGTTAAAGTAAAAGGGGGGGGGGCTCAATTATGCAATATCTAGATCTGGATTATTTACACTCAACCCCACCATGTTTTCCAGGTGTAGTGTGAGCATGTTAGATAATTATAGGGTTTCATAAGTGGAGACTTTCCAGGCTCCCCTTCTGTCTCTCTGCCCTCCTCCTTCCTGCCCATACATTCTCCACTGCCCCCTTTTGCCACATTTAAGCATTTATCACTTTTGTCTTGCTTGACTTGAACCCAACATAGGCCTTTTTCGTTTATAACTGCTTTCTTACCCCAGCCTAAAGAGAGATACTTCCTGTGGGGACTCATTTCCCTTCAATGGTATTACAGGAGACCGAAGAGATAAAAAATTGTCCAATTTAGCACTAATGCACACCTGCAAATAAAACACACATTATATTGAGAGGGTACAAACATTTCTTCCCCCCCCCTCCCCTCCTTTTTTTTCCTGCTTGGCCTTCCCTGTTTGTATTTCTTACTGGAATAAAGTCGTGTGGACTTGGAGAAGTTTGCTCAAATTATACGGTAATAACAATGTTTAACCTCCCTGGCGGTAAGCTTTGCTAGCTGCGCGCAGTGCCCGATCGCCGCCGCTACCCGCCGATCTGCCGCTATCCGTCGCGCCGCAGCCACCCCCCCCCCAGACCCCGTGCGCTGCCTGGCCAATCAGTGCCAGGCAGCGCTGTGGGGTGGATCAGAGTCCCCCTTGGCGTCACGACGTCGATGACGTCGGTGACGTCATCCCGCCCAGGAGATCCCGTATCGCGGAGATCCCGTAGACTTTGTCTCGCTACATGAAAAAGAATTTTTTTTTTAAAAAACGTATTTGCTGCCCCCTGGCAGATTTTTAGCAAACCGCCAGGAGGGTTAATGAGATGGAAGGATTGGGAGTGCCCCAGGGGAATGGAATAGCAGAATTTAGATTGGGCACATATAATATAAAAGAAGCTAGATCCCCTGTAAAAATAACACAAATATTTCAGGAAGCAAATCGATTAAAGATAGATATATTGTGCCTAGTGGAAACTCACCTTAAGATAAATAGAAAAATAAAATTGTCTATGTAAACGAGATAAACAGAGGAACACCAAGAGCCCCAATAGTGTAGTATGTATTGACAAAGGGGATAATGACATAGAGTAATAGTTGTTATACTCACAAGCATGGGTCACCAATAGGCAACCACTGTAAAGGCAGGTGGGGAGATTATCCTGACCCCACTCAGGAATAAGAAGTCGCTCTCTGTAGATAGTAGAAAAGGGTTTGCAACCCTCCACCCAGGGTGGATACAATATTATATAGGAGAGAACAGAGGCGCCAAAAGGATAAAAGGGGTTTTAAATGAGCTTAAAAGCCAAAAATTTGGTAATTAGAGGAGGCAGTGGTGGACTTACCTCCTCCAAGCAGACACAACACGACTGTAAATTCAGTCTATTTATTAACGAACTCCAGATAAAACAAAGCAACGCGTTTCACGGGTCAGTGCCCGCTTCCTCAGGCAATAGAAAAAGGAGTTACAGCATCTAGCAAAACAAACAACACTCGGCACCTCTGTGAGCCAAAGATTTTGGCTTTTAAGCTCATTTAAAACCCCTTTTATCCTTTTGGCGCCTCTGTTCTCTCCTATATAAAATTGTCTATGTGTACTTATTCAAATTGGTCTCAATAAATTCTGAATCCTCTGAGGTAGCTCTTGTAATACATCAGAAGCTGTTTTAACAAAAGGATTGAGAGAGTGACAATGAAGGTCAGTAGTTATCTGTAAAAGGGAAAATATGAGGGTTGATATCACCAGATTTAAAATTACACTACACTATCTATTTTAAAGATAACAATGGGTAAAAGTGGAAGGAGTTGTAATACAGGACATTTGCCATGGATGGAACTTAAAGGATACCCGAAGTGACATGTGACATGATGAGATAGACATGTGTATGTACAGTGCCTACCACACAAATAACTATGCTGTGTTCTTCTTTTTCTTTCTCTGCCTGAAATAGTTAAATATCAGGTATGTAAGTGGCGGACTCAGTCCTGACTCAGACAGTGACTACAGTGTGACCTGTGACCTAACTATAAAACACTTTCCTAGCAGAAAATGGCGTCTGAGAGCAAGAAAGAGATAAAAAGGGACATTTCTTATCAGGTAGGGTCACACTGTAGTCACTTCCTGTCTGATTCAGGACTGAGTCAGCCACTTACATACCTGATATTTAACTCTTTCAGGCAGAGAAAGAAAAAAAGGAACACAGCATAGTTATTTGTGTGCTAGACCCTGTACATACACATGTCTATCTCATCATGTCACGTGTCAGTTCGGGTATCCTTCACGTAAAGTTTGGATTACTAGACATATCCTGGAGATCTGGGACAGGATGAATAAATTATTAACTTGGAGTAAAGGATCCTTTCTCTGGTGTCCTTAGTTGGATCCTCTGTATTTTCCCATAGTATGAACCCTGAAAATCTCAGTAAATGGGTTCTGGATGAAGTCTTGAAGGTGAAGGATCTGATAGAGCAGGGATGTCCAACTCCATTCCTTGAAGACCATATTCATGCCACTGCTTAAAGTGAATGTTTACCAGATTCAAAAAGAAAAAGTCAGATACTCACCTAAGGAGAGGGAAGGCTCGGTCCTAATGAGCCTTCCCCCTGCTCTCCCGGTGCCCGGTCCTGCGCAGGATCCCCCGTGGCAGTATTCGACCAGTTCGGTCAAATACTGCCACTCCTTCGGGAGCTTTCGGAAGCCTTCGGGAGCACTCGGGCTCCCGATGACGCGGCCGCTCCATACTACGCATGCGCGAGCGCCCTCTATGACGCACTCGCGCGTACGTAGTATGGAGCGGCCCGTCTTCGGAAGCCCGAGTGCTCCCGAAGACCTCCGAAGTCCCTGCGGCGGCGGACGCGAACGGGAGAGCCAGCGCAGCACCGAGGGCACCGGGAGAGGAGAGGGAAGGCTCATTAGGACCGAGCCTTCCCTCTCCTTAGGTGAGTATCTGACTTTTTCTTTTTGAATCCGGTACCCATTGGCTTTAAGATGGACAGAGAAATGGAGAAGACTGTTGGAGAAATTGTGAGATTAGAGGCACACATCTCCATTATCTGGTGGCGTTGTCCTAAAACCAAGTTCTTGGACTGATCCAGATTATAGAGAAAATCTTGAATGTCAAAATAGACCCATGGGTGGTACTGTGTAATAAAACATATCAAACTGTAGACAAATATAAGAAGTTCCTAGTGCCTATTTTTCTAACAACAACAACAAAAAGTTTGATATCGAGGTACTGAAATAAAAAATATAAATTAAAAAAATAATAAAATGATGCATTATAAAGTTACAAAGAGGCTTTGCACACACTCAGACAGGCCCTTACAGCAGCCAAACATTCATACGTCTCCTCACTAATCTTCTCACACTCCCACAACCCTAAACTACTCTTTGCTACATTCAACTCCCTCCTCCGACCCCCTCCTCCATCTCCCACTCCCTGCATCTCAGCCGAGGACTTTGTCTCCTTCTTTAGTGATAAAATCACCAACATCTCAAAAAACTTTAACCAACAGCCTCCTCTTTCCATACATACCCCAAACCTTATATCCTCCCTGACAACCTTCTCAACACTAACCAAACTCACTGTCTCCTCTCTCATCTCTAAATCACGTCCCACTACATGCCCTCTTGACCCCATGCCCTCTCACCTCATTACTCACTTATCCTCTACCATCTCCCCTGCCGTAACCTCCCTCTTCAACCTTTCCCTCACCAGAGGCAGCGTTTCATCCTCCTTCAAACAAGCCCTTAATACGCCTATACTCAAAAAACCTTCTCTTGACCCCTCTTCACTGCCCAACTATTTCTCTCCTCCCCGTCTCTTCAAAACTACTTGAGCGCCACGTCTATACTGACTAAGTCCGTCACGAATCTGGATTCTGCCCCAGCCACTCAACCGAAACTGCCGTACTTAAAGCAACAAAAGACCTGGTGACTGCTAAATCTAAAGGCCTCTACTCTATTCTTACCTTCCTAGACGACCTCTCTTCTGCTTTTGACACAGTGGAACACTCCCTACTTCTCCAAATCCTCTCATCCATGGGCATTCAGGGTCTTGCTCTCTCCTGACTTTCCTCCAACCTCTCAGATAGGACCTTTAGAGTTGCCTACTCCGGCACCACCTCCACTCCACGTCCCCTCACTGTTGGAATTCCCCAAGGCTCAGTCCTTCAGACCTCTCCTTTTCTCTATCTACACATATGGTCTTGGTCAACTCATCAGCTCCTTTGGTTTCCAATATCACCTATACGCTGACGATACCCAGATCTACTATTTCAGAACCTGACTTGGACACCTTAACAGCTCGTGTCCCGGACTGTCTCAATGCTATCGCCTCTTTCATGTCCTCCCGTTTCCTCAAACTAAATATGGACAAGACTGAAATAGTAGTCTTCCCACCTCACAACTCAATGCCCCTGCTAGACATCACTATTTCTGTTGATAACACCTCCATTACACCTGTTCCCCAGGCTCGCTGTCTAGGTGTAATTTTGGACTCAAGTCTCACGTTCAAACCACACATAGACAAACTATCCTCCTCTTGTCGCCTCCACCTAAAAAAATCTCCTGCATCTGCCCTTTTCTAACACAGGACACTAGCAAACTTCTGGTGCACGCCCTGATTATTTCCCGACTAGACTATTGCAACTCTCTGCTCTGTGGCCTCCCTGCCAACCGTTTAGCCCTGCTACAGTCTATCATGAACTTTGCTGCACGACTCATCCACCTCTCCTCCCGCTTCTCCAGCCCAATTCCCCTCTGCCAGTCCCTTCACTGGCTGCCAATTACACAAAGGATACAATTTAAAATGCTTACTCTCGCTTACAAAGCTCTGCACATCATAGCTCCTTCCTCTAAATCAACTTATTTCCAGATACCATTCTACACGCTATCTCTGCTCCGCTAACAATATACTTCTGTCTTCTTCCCTGGTCACCTCTTCCCACTCCCGCTTGCACTACTTCTCTCGATCCTCTCCCCTCCTCTGGAACACTCTCCCTCAACACATCCGCCACTCACCCGCACTTACTATTTTTAGGCGCAATGTGAAAACTCACCTCTTCAGGCAAGCATACTCTCCTACCTAGGACCCTGCCCACTAATCACCATTTCTACAACTCCACACACAGCTTCCCTTTACCTACTGTCATATACCTTAAATGTTTCGACTGTAAGACCTTTTGGCCAGGGCTCTCTTCCCCTTTTGTCTCACAATGCTGTGTAATGGGTGTACATACCCCCCACCTTTTGTAAAAACATGTAGTTAATTTGTTCACTGTATTGGCTGTTATACCCTCTTGTCTTGTATCAAGTGTTGTATTGTATACTCTGTATTGTTATACCTTGTGTACAGCGACACGGAAGATGCTGGCACTATATAAATCAAAAATAATAATAATAATTAGAATGAGATTATGTTTTCTAATACAGGGGAGTGTAAACTATTTTACAATAGATGGTCAAAGTAGATAGAGTTCCAGGTAATAAAGCAGCATGTTGAGGGAAGATGGGTAACCCCTGAGCATAATTATAGTTGGAATTTTATTGTCTGAGAAATGGAAATGTTTGGATTTACTTGGATATAAAGAAGTAATTATTTGAACCAACAAGTAAGAAACCTCCATCTTTCTCCTGACCACCCCCTCCCTTTTTTGTGTGCACCTGCCCTTTTATATCTCTACATCCTAACTGGTGGTTATACAGTGTACACATTTTGCAAATGGTTTCTCAGGGATAGCTTTTCCTTGATAACTAACATAAAGATAATGAGTAAAAAAAAAAAAGTAAAGGAACTTTTTTGGGTTTTTTTTACTAGGAAATAGTAGTCAGGCTCATAATATTTGCACTGTATTTTATTGCATGCTTGTGAATTGACCTTGCTACAAAGCTTCTCTGAAGTAAAAATACATTGTGATTGAATGTTTCAGACCTGGGTAAAATAAACCTCTATCCTGGTTGATGTGGTCATTGTGTATTCTTCCATTATCATAATATAACTTTCAATATTTAAAAAGCTTTCAAATAGCTTTCCAAAAAGGCCTGCATGGTAAAGGCTTTCTTTAGTGTTAACATAAGTAATGGTGTAAATATAATGTACGGTTTGTAAATATAAAAATGAACCCAAAAGACATGAAGGTTTAATTTAGGTGAGCGCTAACAATAGCCCATAGTTCTTGGTTTCTTGCTGTCAGAGATCAGAATAGCTTTATAAGTGTAGACTGTGTTAATTGAAAATGTTATTACATTCCTTGATGTGCTTAGTGACACTGTTCTCAAATGCATTAATGTGTCACAAAATGGTTATGTATGAACTGTACAGATTCCAAAAAGCTGTCTTTATTTGGACATCTTAATAGCTTAATTGGCCTTAAGGATTGCTACTCTTACAAGCCCTTTTGAGCTAGACAAATCCTCTGGCATGTACTTTTCACATGGAGGAATTCCCTTAAAGAGAGATGCTTGGTGCTTCAACACGGTAGACATCATATTAGACAACCAGCGGCAGAACAGTTATCTAGTAAAATGTAGCCAAGCATCTTGGACAAGTGTTAAATAATGTGATGCAAAATCCATTGATGTTGACAATTCAGTAACCCATACTAAACAAATGTACCGGTAGCTTAAACCTTGCTTGGCGAAGCAGACTTTGAGAACTACTGGTCCATTGCAATTGCATAATTAGCTTATAACATTTACAGATTAATACGAGAGTCATCTTCCATTAAAAACAATTTTTCAGCACTTTGCAATTCAAAAATTATCTTCCATTTAAAATAACTTTTCAGCACTTTGCAATTGACAAATTACCAAAATGAAGGTGAAAAGTGCTATCAAAATGATTTTAAGTATTTTCATGCTTGCTGGTGGCTTAAAAGGTATTTTATTGACAAGGTATCACCATGGAGAAAACTCAAGAGAAAAATTTATTTGAACAGGGGCCAGTGTGTCTAAAATACAATAAACATGTTTCCTTAATTGATCAAATGAAAATGGTTGTTACTTTTGGGAAATGTATTTGTACTCACTCGTTCACCCCAAACTAGAAGAGTGCTTGACCAACCCCCCCCCCCCCCCCCCATAAGCAAAACCACTGTGGGGGCTTTGCTCGAAGGCTTTCCGGCAGCTTTCTTGCCACTTCCAGCTGTGTCGTCATGACCTAATAGGTGGATGAAACACCCTATAGCTCTCATTTTTTATTTAATTGTTATAAGTTCAGGAAGGAAAAAATAAACATTTGCCATCTGTAGCAATATCTTTATGTTTAAGTCTTTGATAGAGCGGCGTTTGAAAAGGAAAAACTGGTCAATGGTCAATGTCCCCAATCTCCCGGGTCTCATTTAGACACTAAATATACATCCCATGCCAATGCAGAGGTTGGCAGATAAGCATGGAGTATTGATTATAGTTATTTGTCTTTACTCACCAGCAGGCTCTCTCCAGTTCTCTCTTCTGTTGCAATCATTTCACTCTGCTGGCATGCTCATTGATGTAATTTAACAGGAATGTAAGGCAAAGGAAAAGAAAACTGGGGGAAGCACATTGATGAAGTCCACTAATCATGATCAAAACGTCATTGGGATGGGGGCATAATCCTTACACTTAATATACTGGAGCCTTATGACTGCACCTAAAGTGTATGAACAGTTTCCAAGGTTTGATGCACTTCTGCTCCAACACCAACATCACACAGTAAACATCTTCTTCTAATGAATCTCCCTTTAAAAATGTTTTCCTAAAGTAAAATTCCCGCCATGCCCTAGCAATCCCACTCTCACACCCACCCCAGCATCCAATCCTAACCTCCCCCATCCCAAGTAAAACAATGCCCCAAATACACATTGAATGGTTGAGCATGTAAAATCTGGCACAGCTTTTGTAATACCGATTTCTATTTCTATTTATTTTCAGCAAAACGTTTTCCATCAGCATAAATGAATTATGTGACATCTGTGAAGGGAAGGGGTTTAAAGCGGATTTTAAAACACAAGTGAAAGCCCACATTCACTTTTGGCCATTGCCCTGTTTTGAACAAAACTAGCCATAGACTTATGCGCCTCTAAGGGGATATCTAGATGCAAATATTTTCTCCGCTAGTCCTGTGAAGATACTCCTAGTTACCACTTGCGCTTCTTAAGGTGGCCACTAACGGTCTAATTTCTAGCGAAAAATCATTTGAGCGATCAGAAATTCTGATCGGATTTGTTCTAAATAATCTCCATTGGTGGACACAATCGATTATGAACGAGTGAAAAAAATGACGTCCGAATGAATTTTCGTCGAACCAAAATTTAGATTTTGTTGTTGGTTGTGATAGATAGGAAGCAAAGATTGGTTCGTTGATGGTGTAGTGAACGATGTATTACAATATTTCAATTCCGATCAGTATATCTGATCGCTCAAACGATTTTGCGCTAGAAATTAGACCGTTAGTGGCCAGCTTTAGTTAATAGCAATTACTCCTGCAGAATCTCACACAGAGAGACCAACAGATAGAGAAGCAATCTTGCTGTGGGGTATGTTTCACATAATGTACATTGCACCTGATGTCTTGTAGGATGTTTTTTTTTCCTCCACAAAAGTTGAGATAGCTTTTAAATATGGCTACCATGAGAAAATCTTCTTGACTTTCTTCTACAATGGGTTACATGTCGATCTTCTCAAAATTACATTTTCAGCCACCTAACTACTAAGAAATATATGCATTTTAGTGGATCTTTTAATCTGTTGATACTCGGATGCGAATACTTGACCTAGTATAGACGGAACGCCAGCCTGGCTACTAACATTTATCTTCCATGCTTCTGCCATAACAGGTGTAATGATTGGCGTAATGGCAGATTAATTCTGAAGTATATTCTTACGTCTCTTTTCTTTTTGTTTTCAGACTTGGAGTGAGCAAGTGACATCCCCTAACAAGGTCAGCATTCATCAGAATATATATAGTTGTGATCTGAAATCTGTAGTTTAAGTTGCTTCTCTTGACTGAGTAAGAAAAATGTCATGAATCACTTTCACACAATGAAAGTTGTCACAGCAATCATATAGTTTCGTTTAAATTGGAAGCATGGAACAAAACTTTTCCAATTCTCAGCTGTTCTGGAGCTGTGCATCTATCTATCCATGCAGGCTTAGGACCACTCGTGTCTTGAGTATTTTTCTGTTCACAGTTTAAGGTCTTGACATTTTCTTCAGGGCTCTTTCACACCAGAGCCCGTTTTCTGCGGTTTTACGCAAAGTCGAAACTTTGCGTTAACCAAGGTAAAATGAAAGACCATAGACTTTCATTTTACCTTTCACATCCGACGCTGCGTTTTGGTGCGTTGCAGCTCGACGCACCCAGGAGCTTTGAATTGTCGGGAGCCGGCGTTTTCCCGTCGGGTGAATTAATTACCGCCGCTGGTTGTGTCGCACCGCTACATCCCGACTACACGCCGCAGGGCATATAACGCGTGCAGGAGAATGGCTCCTGCACACGTTCTAGATGTGAAAGAGCCATAAAACCTACTTCCTGTAAAAATACTAGTCTGCTTCCTCACACAGAGAACACCTGGACCCTGATTCCACATTGCAATCCTTCCTCTTGGCACTGCTGTGTCCACCTAAGCAGTAGATGAGCAGCAATGTACACCCAAAAGAGCGAGCCTTAGCACATTTGGAGCTGTGGCCAGCTGTACTGCAGTCACGCTGAACTTCAAAATGAAAAGTGAAAAAGTGCATGTTTCTAATGTAATGTAGGCAGGCTGGGAAACTTCGTCTAGCATCTATTGTTTTTCTTACTTTGAGTGTCAAATGGTCATATGTGGCTGGATCATGTACTGTTCAGTAAGCCAGCACCTATTCAGTAAGGAGTCATTGGGCTAGACACCCTAACTCTGCTACAACCTACTTTGAGTCCGCCAGGAGAAAAGCGCATTATAAATGTTGTTTATTAACATTCTAAAATTCCCTTCTAAAAGTAAAAAGACAGATATGATGCTGACTAGCTGATCCACGGATAACATAACTTATGTGTATCCCTGAATTTATGAATTCCTTTGTTGAAAGAATTGAAAAAGTTGATCCTAGTACTTCTCTGTATTGTCATCTTTTCAGAGGTATTTGCAAATGATATTTCTTTGCCACTCTACTTGCACAGTATGCAGAAGTCAATAACCCAAACATGCAATATATGGCACATCATTATGACTTGATAAGGAATTCCAAACCTACAATTTCTCTTGGCTATGTAATAGTTGTCGTTGTGGGAAACATCAGCGGGAGTGGGGGGGGGGGGGGGGTGTTCAAGCAACCTAGAAATCTGGGGTGAATGGTCAGAGACAGAGACCAGGATTTTATAAATGTGTGGAAGTTTAATGAGGGCAGTTTAATGATCGGGCAGGTGAGAGTAAATTATAAAAGTGTTAAATAAGAGAATTAGAGCACACAGCACGCTAGCACACTTTTAATGGCTATTTCAAAATGCATTTAAACAGTCATATATGTACTACTATATTACAGAGACACTGTACAGGGAGCCATAGATGTCACAGTCTAGTTGTACATGTAGGCAGGCACTGGCCAACAAACTGCGGAATATTCTAACTTCAGATCTGCGCTTCGATGACCTTTTAATTCCAGTTTTAGCCTAACTAAATAAGTTGCTAACAGTAGATTCAGAGACAACATTAATAACAGGATGCCCCAGTGTCACTTCTACAGTTCAGTAAATTGCATGAAAACTGGGCTTTTTATTATTACACTCCATTGACATGTAAATTGTTCATCCCCCCTCTTGGAATTAATGTGCCAGCTCTAAGCTGTTTATGAGAATACTGGCTTTATGGATGCCTTTTATTTGTCCTCTAGTGATCCCCATGATCCTTCTGAAACGGCTAAATAATGCATCATCATAAATAGCCTTTTAGCAAATACCCGCACTCTGCAACAGAAAGGAGATTTGCCTATAAGGGGAACATGAAGGGGAAAAGCTGAATACTGTATTTGCATTATGCTGATTCACTTAATGAACATGACTGTCTAAGCTGCTTCTGCCACCTTCTAAAACACTGTTATGTAAATTCACAGCACAGAAAACACAAATCTGCTTGAACATTAAAACTGAATTTCAGGCAAACCACTGAATGCACAGTTCAAGTTTAGAATTTAGAATGGTAAATGCCATACTTGTTATCAGCTTGATGACTTGACCATTTTTCCCTCTGCTGTTGAGTAACATAGCATGGGCAAAGCCCCTCCTTCACACGGATAGCAAGACTATGCAAGTCAATAGCTAATTGTTAAAGATATCATTCGACTCTACTCACCTAATCCAGCTCTCACTAGCAAACCATCAACAAAGTACTTTGCAAAACAGCTTGACTGGTTCACAGTGCATAGAAACAATACATAAGCAATGCTCAACTTCTTAAAATGAACCCGAGGTGTGATACCTATAAAAGCTGCCATATTTATTTCCTTTTAAACAATGCCAGTTGCCTGGAAGTCCAGCGATCTTTCTGGTCAGTATGGTCTAAATCACACACCTGAATCAAGAATGCAGCTAATCGTGTCAGATTTGTCTATGGCTTAAAGTATTGGAGGCGGAGGATCAGCAGGACAGCAAGGCAATGTGCATTATTTTAAAGGAAATAAACGTGTCAGCCTCCATATCGATCTCACCTCGGGTTCCCTTTTACTTCAGTAAGATGGAGCTAACCAGAGGCATAACGGTTTCCTACTGTATGACATCTTAGATCTTCTCAGTGAGTGATCTCCTCAAGTGGCATTTGGTGTAAAAAATAATCTATATAACCACGCCTGAATTTACATCAAAGGAGCCTTTAGGCTGAGGAGTCCAGGCACCCTTAGATCTGCCCTCCATCAAACCCCAGTACCAACCAGCTCGGCTATCTAGCTCTCTATGCTCTGGGGCTATAACATCAGCTTGGCTCCAGCAGCATACATTTAAAAATAGCACTGCAAATATATGTGGTGCAGGGTGATGCCGCTAATGACATCTTGTTGCTAACCATATTTAACATTTTAAAAATGTCCTAAATTGTCATTTATCGAGCATTATACATTACCTGCTCCCAGCAATTGCATCTCCTCCACTACCTGGTTAGTTTGCAGATGTCCTGCATCCAGCCAATCACCATGGGGGGACTAAAGCCGCATGGTGATTGGCTGGCTGCAGGACACCTGCAAACTAACCATGAAGTGGTGGAGACGCAATCGCCAAGAGCAGGTTATGTATAATAATGCCCCTGCCTACTCTCAGACTGAACCCTCCCCCTCTATCTATGCCTAACCCCAAGACCCCACCTGGTGCATAACCATAAATCTCCCACTGCCTAGCCTTACCCAACCATCCCCCCTCCCAGTTCCTAACCTTAACCACTTCACCCCCTGCTGCCTAACCTTACCCAACCCCCTGGTTCCTGACCCTTACCCACTCCTAGGTTTAGCCAACCCCCTCCCCATTTCCCTGGTGCTTAAAGGTGGCCACACACAACTAAAACATTTATTTTTACACCAATTCAACAAAAACAATTCAATCGTATAAACCCCCCCCCCCCCCCAAAAAAACCACATTTTTTTTATTCATTTGAGAAATTTGGTATTGAAATTTTTCTCGATAATTGTCAACTGGGAAGGGTTGAAAAATTAGATCAATTTCTGCAAAGATTGAAAGGTGTGTGTTAGATTGTATGAAATTCCTTCTACCAAAGAAATTGTATACCTATGTTCAAGAAGAAAGAAATTGTGTTTGTGTTAAAAGAAAACAAAAATATTAGTATGAAAGGATTTGATGATTGAAAGAAATGCCATGTGTTTGAGATCAGTACATTTGGAGTTGATTAGTTAACATAGTATTAAGCTGTAGTGTTTTTGATTAGTTAGGAACAAGTCAAAGAAGGAGCCTTTATTAACCACTTAAGCCCAACTGGACGAACATTCTCATCCCACAGGCGCTCCCGCCGCCGGCCATTAGCCGAGCGATCAATGAAAGGGATTATAGATCCCTTTCATTGATCGAAGCCCCCCGCAGAAAAGCCGACAGCGTCTCATCAGACGCTGCGGTTTTTCTGAGTTTCAAAAAGTTCCCCATCTTCATTCTTCTTCCTGGAAGCATACGATCACGCTTCCAGGACTTTTTCACTGTGGCCATCTTGTGGCCAAATAGTAAAACTACACACAAATCCTTTTTTAATAAATAAATACATTGTTTTACATTTATAATTAGCTGTTTACCTCCCACACCAAAAATTGCTCACATACTATTTTTAATACATAAAAAAAAACATAAATAGTTACCTAAGGGTCTGAACTTTTTAAATATGCATGTCAAAGGAGTTTATTAATATAATTTTTTAAATTATGGGCTTGTAAATAGTGATGGACTCAAATTGAAAAAATGCACCTTTATTTACAAATAAAATATCGATGATAGGGACATAATTTAAATGGTGTAATAAGCGGGACAAATGGGCAAATAAAATACATAGGTTTTAATTATGGTAGCATGTATTAATTTCAAACTATAATGGCCAAGAACTGAGAAATAATGATTTTTTTACATTTCTTTCTTAATATTCCTGTTAAAATGCAATTTAGAATCAAATAATTCTTAGCAAAATGTATCACCCAAAGAACGCTTAATTGGTGGTGGAAAAAACTAGATATAGACCAATTCATTGTGATGAGTAGTGATAAAGTTATTGGAAAATGAATGGGAGGGGAAAGTTGCTCAGATGCAAAAAATAAACAACCCTTCGGGCTTAAAGGAACCAGAGACGAATCATCCTCATGTATTTTACCATATATATCAGTAGGAACATTAGAGAAAACACCTACCCTGCTCTCTATTTCATTATTTACTGTTCAGATTGCTTCTTATCAGCCCAGATAAAATCCCTGACTGAGCATTCAGTCTGGCTTTGCTATAATGACTCAGCTATAATGATTCCTGAGCAGAGTCACAAGGGGGCAGGCTTGGGCTTGAAAAGACAGCACAGAAGACAGACTCAGCTATAAAGATTCCTAAACAAAGCCAAACTGAATGCTTAGTCGGGGATTTTATCAGGGGTGATAAGAAGCAATCTGAACAGTAAATAATGAAACGGAGAGCAGGGTAGGTGTTTTCTCAAATGTTCCCACTGATATATATGCTAAAATACATGAGAGTGCTTCGTCTGTGGTTCCCTTTAAGTGGTTAAAAGGAACCTGAGACAAATAAAATGAAAGCTCTCTTGCCATCTCCCCAAGCTGCTCCGATCCTCCACTGGCCATCCCAGTATATTTGTTCAATCACACTCTGTTGCACATGTTTGGCCCTGGTGCACGTGCACACCCATCGCACACCCATGGTCAGGAGCTAAAACTTCTGGCCACAGGAGCATGATGGGTGCCACACATGCAGAACAAAGCACAAGAAATATACCGGGACAGCCAGCGGAGGATGGGAGCAGCCCGGGGAGATGGGGATCAGTTGAAAAGGGTGCCTGAGCTGCCTGTATGAAAAGGCATCAATGTTATTTCTGCAAATATCAGTTACAAGGTGGTGAAAAGGGAGCCCAAGTTTTGATATCGGCTACAAGCAGGCGCCCCTTAGTAGCCCATATTTTATTTGGCTACGTTACAGCTACAGTAGGGCGCCCCTTTGTAGCCCATATTTTTTATTCGGCTGCAAGGTTTTCGGCTACAAGGTTTTTAATTCTGCTACAAAAGGGCACCCTTTTATAGCTGAGATTTTTGATTCCGGGGTGCAGGGTGGGTTAGGATTAGGCATCACAAGCAGGAGGGTGGGGGTGTCTTAGGGTTAGGCACCACCAGCCCTTTCTTCCAGGTGCCCTTTTCAAATGGACGCAGGAGATGGTGAGGGAGCCCATAGCCTGACAGGGGCTGGAGGAAGCCCCAGGTAAGTATTGATGCTTTAATTGTATTCATCTCAGGTACACTTTAAGGTTTAGATAGTAATACATTTAATAATAGAATGTACATCTATTATAATAAAAAGATGTTCTAGTGGATACAGTTGTGAAGCGTAGGAAGGTTGACTCCAGGATTATTATTTGCTGCTTCTATACCCACTCGTATGTTGTTTTGGCTGTGTGTTTTGTAATTGTTATAGTAGAAAAATAATCCAAAATAATTTTACTTTCAATTCAATCTATATGCTTTATTCAATAGTTTGTGTTGTGATTGTGTCAAAATCAAATAAACGTGTTTGATTCATCGTTTCCACGAGTCAAACTTTTTATTTGAAACAATCAAAACTGTCAAAACCGACCAAAAAAAGTAAAAAATTGTAATGCGTGTAGCCACCTTAGCGCTTAACCAAGTCTACCCCCCACCCCGCTGCCTAATCTTAACCAACCCCACTAGTGTTTGACCCTTAACCACTCCACCCCCGCTGCCTACCATAAACCCCCTAAACTACTGCACTGCTGCCAAAGGCGGCTATAGTAAAAGCTGCAATAAGTGGCAGTGAGCAGCTATTAATCCGCTCGATATATAGCAGGCACTGAGTGGCCACTATTTATCGGACGCCATAATAACTGTTCATTGCTGCTAATCGCGGCTTTTACTATTGCGACCTATGGCGTTGCCATTTTCAGTAGTGTTTGTCCTGTGCCATTTTTACCTGTTTCCCTCCAGGATGGTGGGTTTGGAAACCCATGACAGCTGCCTCCCAGCACACTGGTGCTTCTAGGCTTGTGCCCTGTACCTAATGCAGAGTTCAGCCCTGTACATACCAATGTGGTTGTTTTGTGATTGGTATATGATGTAATCACGGCATCATGTTGAGTTGTATTACCTTGTATTCTTTTATAGACAAGACCAAGATTACAGCGAGGAGGCAGCTCAGCATCGCTGCATAACAGCCTTATGAGGAACAGTATCTTTCAGTTAATGATACACACGCTTGATCCTCTTTCTGAAGGTAATTCTTTCTTCTTTCATTGTGTTAGATTTTTTTGGTTATTATTAACTAAATTAATTAAACAATTTATTTTATTTCACACTGTCACAAACTGTCTATAAAAATCTGAATTTTAATCTCTATTTTAATCTTGTTAACACAAGTTCTGTCAATGTGACACAGCTGTTTCCTCTGTATATGTACATTTTTGGATTCTCTGAGGCACTGAGTGTCATTACACTCCACACTAATTGTCATGTTGACAGGTGTCAACTGGCATTTAAAATAAGTTTACATGCAGGTCAGCAGCACTTTGATATCAGTTTTTCCAGGTGTACAGGACCTTCTTCTCCAGTCTGAATGAAAATTGATCTCAAAGGTCCATGTACACAATCCCTTAACCAGCTGCTTGAGGTAGTTATATGTTTGTCACGTTTCATACATTCCTGTGAGTCATAGATTTAAAAAGCAAACAAAATCTTTATAAATTAAGTTATAAACAAGGGTATAATTCAGTAACAAATGCTGAGCTCAGGCAGTACATAGTACAGCTTTATTGGGCTCCTTTCCTCCTGACAGGTGCTAAAGACTAGAAAGCAAGCAGTGCAATTAACTTTCCCCCCTCTACCCCCCCCCCCCCCCCCAAAAAAAAAAGCAGTCTGGATTAAATACTTTTTCCTATTTTATAAGCCTCAGAATTGAGATTCCAATGATTGCAAAAGCCTGTTTCTGACTCCTATTCTTTTCTTTTCAATGACCTTACACAAGGTTATGGTATGAGAATGAAAATTTAGCCCTACTGCTGACACACCATCATTTAAAAATGCAAATGTATTTGCCTGAAGCTATTTTTGCCTGGATTCTCCTGCTATGTTTGCTTTGTGGTCTTTGGACATTCAATGAGATAGGTCATAGTGATGTTGCTTCTGGCATTGGAGGAAGTTACCGTACTTTTAAAGACTGAAAGTTATTAAATATTTGTTTTGTGCTTTTAAATATTGTTACAGTGAAGACAAGAACTGTATTTTTCCTGGTATTAAAGCAATATATGTGAAAAGAGTAGCATAATTAATATATGCAGCTTCTTGCTTGTGTTAACAGGCGCCTGCCACTGTACTAAAAACTGAGTAATCATGAATTAGAAAGCTGTCAGAGCTTATTAACGCCAGTTCGGCTGCACTATGAAGAAGACTGCAATATACATGAGATGACTTACAGGTGAATGTGGAGGTGTAAGGTTCTGTTAGACAGACAGTAGGAGAGTGGAATGAACGTCATTTTACCTGCGTCATTATACTTGGCACTCTAAGCGGCACTTCTTTAGCATGTAATGTCATTCAGTCAACATTCATTGTACTTACCAGACACCCTCCAGCAACCCATTTTGTAACTCCTTCATACTCTAGTGTGTTTTTACGTAAAGAAAAAAAAACAGTGGCATTCTGTACTAATTGCAGGCAGTGCGGATCTTTGTTTGGAAGGCCTGTGTAGAGAACATTGCGGTAATCCAGCCATGATGTAATGAAGGCATAAACTAGGGTTGGAGGAGCTGTTGGATGTATGAATATATATGGGGCGCCCAATGTAAAACTTGCACTGGGGCCCAAAACTCCTTAGCTACACCTCTGGTGGAAGTTACTGCAACTAGCGTGGCAGGCTTATCTGATAGTTGGTTGTAGTGTGGTAGTCAAGTTTCTGGCCTCCTCCAGAATTCCACACCACAGTGTAACGTGTCAGGTGATAGTATGGCAGTGCAGTGACGCTCCAATTGCTGTTCCCTTTGCTGCAGATTATCATTCAGCTTCAGACCCTGAGGGAATCCTGAAAGCATTCAGCACTGCAGGCAAAGTAACCCTTTGGATTGGTTGGTGAGCTAACACACAGTCCAATTTCGATTGTATGTACAATTGATACAATCTGTGATCTCATATAGAGACCAGGTTGCTGCCACCAATCCGCAATAAGCAGATACTTAGATTTAACTCTAGCTAAATCATGTAGGAAAAAGGGTTCATTCAACAACCTTCCTAGAGATACCAAAACAAAACAATATTAATAACAAAAAACTAACTATAACAAGTAACTTGTTTATGCACCTTATCTAAAGTTTAGATAGTTTACAAAGCATATCTAGCTGCAAACAGCTTCAAAAGTTTATGATTATTTATTCCTGTGATACAATGAGGGCAGCCATGTTCTGTTTGTCACATTGTCACAGGCAGAGGGCTGGAGATGCTATCAGCTTTCCTGTGTGTGAATTCAGTCCCCTCTCCTCCTCCCTCCTTCCCTCTGCCTCTGAAATCAATGGCTAGTAACCTCCCTACTCCTCCTGCCCAGACTGAGCTCCCATAAGCCCTTGCTACAGTGCCAAGGCACAAAAGGAGCTGTGGGCAAGGCTTGTTTAGTTTATAGGGAATTCGAGTATTAAAACAGAACAAAAAAAAATATTTGGCTTGAGGAATGCCCTATAAACTATATGAAAGGAACACAATTATGCAATGAGTAAAAGTTTATCTCGGATCCACTTTAACAGCCACTCCTAGCTAGATGGTATATAGGCTGGCTGGGATTCTCTCTCAGCCTCTGTGGGTCCAGCCAATTAACCCTTTCTTCGCTGGAGGGTGGAGATGGTATGGGGAGATTATAAACATATAAAGCTTACATCTGGTACATCATAGTGGATAGAAGACTCACATCTATATTTTTAGAATCACTCCCTTATTCCTCCTCATTTGAAGCTTTGCCGCGTGTGTCCTCCCCTCTAGCCTGTTTCCCCCCCCCCCCCCTTCTCTTTGCCAGCCCAGCATCTCATTACAGGGTTGATTCACTATAACAAATAGTGAGCGTTACCTCCTGTAACACTCGCTATCTCCTTTTTCTCCCCTTACTGCACGCTTAGCATGCCTTATCAGAGTTAACATGCCCTATCGGAGTTAGCATGCCTTATCAGAGATAACGTGCCTTATCAGAGTTAGTGTGCCTTATCAACGTAGCATAGTGAGCGCTATGAACTTATGCCTGCTAATTGGCAATAGCGAGATCTCAACTCGTCCTGCCTTGAGCCCCTGCGGGTCCAATTACTTTAAAGGACATTATCCCTACACTTTGATTGGCCCAATAGCTGCCTGTCAAGTTTCCTGTCAAGTGAGCACAGTACAGGGAGTCTCCAACAGGTAATCACAACGGGTTAGCCATTCGTATGGGTTGGCGTTTGCTCAGCCGGGTTTATCGGTGGACACATTTTCTCTGCACTGTGCACATGGCTGGGAAGGCACAGGAGGGGAGTAGGGGACATAAAAATTACAAGGGGGACATAAGAGGTACAAATTGGACACAATGGGGAAACACGAGGTACAAATTGGACACAATAGGGACAAAAGTGGTATAAGGGGAGCACAAGAGGGACATAGCCCGGCACAATGGGGACACAAAAGGTACAAGGGGCAACAACAGGTACAAGGGGGACAAATAATTGTGGGGAGATTGGGCTAGACGATCCACAAGACTCCCCTCTACCATGGACGCACCAGATTAAATATTTTATTTTTCTCCCTAGTTTTTGCACTCTAAACCTAGGTGTCTTATGGTGAGGAGAGTCTTCATGGTTTGAAAAATAGTGTAATTTTGAAATGGTACATGGCTTTTTTTAACATACTGTCCACAGTCTACAACACAGCAACATCAAGTGGCCAGAGGGGGCAAAGTCACAGTAAGTAAACATGTTAACATATTAAGTATCTGCTGACAGTGACAAAAGCTGCAGTATGTATGCGTAAAGGAGTATGGTTGCTTTTTAATGAACACTATACCGTAATCAAAATAATGGACATGCCAAATATGGTTTATTTTTATTGCCCCGTCCATAAGTATTCAGACAGTCCATGAGAAATAAACCAGATTTCAGTTGTCTGTAATGTCCATTACATTACCTCACCCTGGATCTTTCAGGTAATTTATAGCTACATTGGATCTGTGTAACAGATGCTTTTTACATTTGTTTATCATATGTGTTTTGCTAATGCAGTGACATCATGAACCATTGACCAATAGAATGGGTGGGTGGGTCACTGTGTGGACAAACCCTTCAGTTCCCCATCAGGTCTGATCATTTGCATACTGTTCTTTGATTGGCTGTTTTACTGTGATAATGACTATATAAAGAAGTGTGTTTGCATTTGCTCATTTGGCTGTGTGGCGTGAACAAGGACTGTGGTGGTCCGAAACGGTGGACCGTAGCCACTATGCAGCTGTAACAGTTTGTTTTTTATGATCCAAATAAAGTAATTTCTGATAAAAGAGCTGTGCTGAATCGTTTTGGAGAAACTGCTTGATATACCCAGAAGGTACATGGGTTGATCCGCTGCACACTCATCCCCTGCATCGCTGGAGTGCGGTCTCATATACCTTTTTGGTTGCTGTAATGTTCATTTGGCCTCTTGCACACTACATGCGATTCCGATTTGCAATTTTGACACAATTTTACATGCGATTCTGATTTTTTTATCATTACTGCATGCTGCGTTTTTTCTGCATTTTTCTTTTTATAGAATCCAGGGAAAATCGGAATGCAAATCGGAATCAGAATCGCAAGTCGAAATTGCAAATCGGATTTGGAGTGTGCAGAGGGCCTAATATTGATCACAGTGCTCATTAACTATTTATGCCACCTGGACGTGATTGTCATGTCCAGGTGGCTGCCCATGCCATTAGCCCAGAGATCAGTGAATGGGAACATAGTTCCCATTCATTGATCTAAGTTCCTGGTAGAAAGACCGACGGCTTCTTTTCAGAAGCCGCAGTCTTTCTGAGAAAAAAATGGTTCCAGTCCCCCTTATACTTCCTGGAAGCAACAGTGCTCACTTCCAGGACTAAAAAAAATATGTCACTGTGGTCATCTTTTGGCCAAATAGTAAAACTACATCTACATACATTTTTTTTTATAAAATAAACACACATTATTACATTTAAACTTAACTGTTTACCTCCCACACCAAAAATTACCCAAATAAAAATTTTTATAAAAAAAAAAAAATTACAATAACAAAAAAACAAAAAAAAAAAACAGAGTTACCTATGGGTCTGAACTTTTTTTTAATATGCATGTGAAGAGGGTATATTACAAGCATTTTTTAAATTATAAGCTTGTAAATAGTGATATACGCAAAACTGAAAAAATGCACCTTTAATTCCAAATAAAATATTGGTGCTATACTATGTGATAGGGACATAATTTAAATGGTGTAATAACCAGGACAAATGGGCAAATAAAATGCATAGGTTTTAATTATGGTCGCATGTATTATTTTAAAGCTATAATGGATGAAAACTGAGAAATAATGATTTTTTTTCCATTTTTTTCTTAATATTCCTGTTAAAATGCATTTAGAAAAAAAATTCTTAGCAAAATGTACCACCCAAAGAAAGCCTAATTGGGGGCAGAAAAAACAAGATATACATAAATTATTTGTGATAGTTAGTGATAAAGTTATTGGTGAATGAATGGGAGGTAAAAATTGCTCTGATGCATAAGGTGAAAAATACCCATGGGCTGAAATGGTTAAAAAGCAACTGTGCTCCTTTACTCATGCATATTATGGCAGACCTAGTCTCTGACAACTGATACTTATTATTTTTTACTTACTATATCTCTTCCCACTCCAGCCACTGAATGGTGCTGTGTTGTAGACTGTAGATAGTCTCATAAAAAAAACCCATGTACCATTTACAGTGCATAAACACAAAGTGCCTAAAAACAACAGTTGTGCAGTAAAACATCAGGCCATAGCAGTGTTGAGCAAGTATGCCCCCCAATACCTGCGAGTACAGATGGGTAAAAGCAGGTACCAGAGGGTCATTAAGGTTAATAAACTTTATAGCTACACTTAAAGGGAAGGTCCAAGCAAAAAAAAAATGAGTTTCACTTACTTGGGGCTTCTACCAGCCCCATGTAGCCATCCTGTGCCCTCGTAGTCACTCACTGCTGCCCCAGTCCCCTGCTGGCAGCTTTCTGACCTCGGAGGTCAGGGCCACATTGCATACATTTTTACGCATTCTAGCTAGTGCAGGAACAAAAATGTACGCGTTGCACCACTAACGCGTAAAAATGTATGTGTTAATGTTCCTGCACTAGCGGGAATGTGTAAAAATGTACGCAATTCGGCCCTGACCTCCGAGGTCAGAAAGCTGCCAGCGGGGGACTGGAGCAGCAGTGAGTGACTACGAGGGCACAGGATGGCTGCATAGGGCTGGTAGAAGCCCCAGGTAAGTGAAACTCATTTTTTTTTTTTGCTTGGACCTTCCCTTTAAGGCAAATATATTGGGCTTATTTTATACCATTATACCAATATATGTGTGTGTATGTGTGTGTATATATATACTGTATATATATACACCATAGATGTAAAAAATAATTCCTGCAGTATATGTGTTTCTAATATATTGTTTATCTTGGTGAGAAAAGATTAGTTCATGTTGTCGCAGGGAATGATAAAATATTTAATTTCACAACAGGCCCAGTATCCTGATGAGAAGGATCTAACTGGCTCTGGCAGTCATGCCATAAATAAGTGCATTGTCAAATAAAAGACAAGGATTAAATATACATGACAGAGGGATACATTAGTAGCGCTGGCTGATTTGTGCCTCTCTGGGTGTCCTTCTCAGCCTGGGTTATCTCATTCACTTGTGTATACTGACCTTTCTGCTACACCTTCCATTCCTCTATCCTATCTATTAAAAATTAATCGTTTCAGCTCCTATTTTTGATATCATTACATGCATAATTGGCTTAATGCTTTTGGCACATCCTGCAGAGCCAGAACAGCGTGAACAACAAATGCAGAAAACCATAAACTGTGAAAATTCTTCGCCGTTTAAGTAAGCAAATAGCAGCTATGATGACGCACTTGTATTAGATATCTATTATATATGTGTGTCAGGCATGGTGAGTTTACAGATTATTCTGTGATTACGGCAAATGCATAGTTTGCACTAAGGAAAACATGCTACTTTCAGTAGACAGAATGAGGAGGCACACAGTATAAATAAAAACGTTGAAAAAAGTTAAAGATGGAGGCAAGTGTCTGTCTATGTGCTTTGGGTCCTATGGGAGAAAAGCGCTTTGCAAATGTATTGTTGTTGTCTTTGCTCCAGAGAAGGCACAAATCAAATGATGGTAAACCAATGTTATCGGCGGCGACAGGAAGAGACAATGCATTTCAAGATACACAGCTCACTTCTTCAGGTCAATCAAAAAGTGGCAGAAGTTTGTATTTATACCGGGAGTCTTCTAGTTATTACTATAATTTTTTTTTTCATTTATGTAAAGTCAACATCTTCTGTGGCGCTGTACAATAATGAGTTTTATCTAGTGTTGTAAACCTCTGTTGGAAGGATGAATAGATGCTAATGCTAGGATTCTGATTGGCTCCACTGAGCAGCTCTACTTTTGCACTTTGCACAAAGGGTTACATAATTATTGTAAATGATACATCAAAACCTATACAATCTTAGATTGGTAGGCATGGGGCTTTCACAGGTTGCAGAGTGCCCATACACTGATTGATTTGCTGCAGTAAAGAAGCACTCACTGCAGGCTGTGACGCTGTGACCTGGATCTGTTAGCTGCAGTGTGCTCAAGCTTGTAGATTACCACTGGAGATAGTAGAAGAAAAGTGCTGTGCACCAAAGCATAAGCTTGCAGATTTATTGCTCCAGAATCACATACATACAAAAAAGCAGTAGGGTGTATCAGATGGCCTAAAAGCTGCGTAACAACCCGCTTCCTCAGAGACCAATATCTACAGTAAATATGTCCCCTTAAAGGGACCCTGAGCTCTGATTAAAATTGCAATTTGGGGCCCTCTAGCTCCCCGTAGCCCGCGAGGTCCCCTGACGTCCTCCTGGCTCCTCACCCGGTCCTGCTGGTGGCTCCGTTAATCGGTGACTTCGGCTGATTCGGACACACATGCTACACGTCATAACACCGGCTGGCGTGAGAGTCCTGCACATGCGTGGTTCTGAACCGGGCATGCACAGGACTCGCACATCGGCCAACGTAATGACATGTACCATGAGCGGCGGGGGCGCGCACGGCCTAATTCAGGCCCAAGTCGATTTTAAGCAGAGCTCAGGGTCCCTTTAAAGAGAGTCTGAAGTGAGAATAAATCTCGCTTCAGACCTCATAGATAGCAGGGGCATGTGAGCCCCTGCTAAAACGCCGCTATCCCGCGGCTTAACGGGGGTCCCTTCACCCCCAAATCCCCTCCGTAAAGCGGGGGAGCGCTTCCGCATTGGGGCAGGGCTAACCGCCGCAGCCCTGCCCCACGCGCGTCTGTCAGACGCGTATCTCCGCCTCTCCCCCACCCCTCTCAGTCTTCCTTCACTGAGAGGGGCGGGGGAGAGGCGGCGATGCGCGTCTGATAGACGCGACTGGAGGTAGGGCTGCAGCCGTTAGCCCTGCCTCCAGGAAGTCAAAATTTACGACCAAGACTACGACCAAGTCTTGCGGGGGTGGGTTTGGGGGTGAAGGGACCCCCGTTTAGCGGCGCGATAGCGGCGTTTTAGCAGGGGCACACATGCCCCTGATAAGTATGAGCTCTGAAGCGAGATTTATTCTCGCTTCAGAGTCTCTTTAAATACCTTGATGCATAGAAGCATAATTACTCACCAACTGCCCTCCGTTACCAAAGACTGCCAATAACTCGCCTGGTGCCGGCGAGTTATTGGGGAGTGGGATGCGTGGCAAATAATTCCCTGTCACCGGGCACAGCTGGCAACAGAAGGCAGTTGGTGAGTGATTATGCTTCTATGCATTAAGGTATTTAACCTCTTGGGAACCTAGGACGTTAGAGTTACGTCCTCTGTGTGGCGGTCTGTGGGTGATAGGATGTAACTCTAACGTCTTTGAAGTCCCTCCTGCCTCCGACGAGATCACAAGCACCCAAGAGGGGAGAATCACCTGACATCTCCTCTCACTGACCAGGAGCAATGGCGATTGACTGCTGATCACGTGATCACTATGATCGCCGCCGATCGTAGTGATCACTGAAGGGCATCAGCCGCAACTGAAGAGGTATAAGAGGATTCACTCACCTTCCTGACGCTCCCCCAGTGACCGTTTGGTACCCATGTATAAGTGTTTGGGCACCTTAAGTAGTCTTCACCAGAGCATCTACAGGGATTTACCCAAAAATCGCCAGTGCACTACTTTGCTGCTGGTGCCTACTAGGTTGTGGTACCTGGGATTTCCCCAATGGAGAGGAGAGAGAGATTAGGAAAGTTCACAGATGACAGATGGAAGTTCGGGAGTTTATTTATTTATTGTATTTATAAAGCGCCAACATATTACGCAGCGCTGAACATTAATTTAGGTTACAGACAATATTTAGGGGTGACATACAGCAATATGACAATACAGGAATACAAGAAAACCAGATCACACACCAAAGTATGAGTACCAGGTAATGCTTAGTCAGTCACTGGATGGAGGCAGGAAGTTTAGGCAAGTTAGGTTCACTCAGATGCATAGCATGGGTTCACAGTAATGGAGGTGCAAGATCAGGTAGGACACAAAAGGAGGAGGACCCTGCCCAAAGGCTTACAATCTAGAGGGAGAGGTAAGGACACGAATGGTAGGGGACCAGAGTTCAGCTGTAGGTTTAGAGCACTTGTGAGGGGTAGTAGGCCAGAGTAAAAAGGTGAGTTTTGAGGGCTTTCTTGAAGATGTTGAAGGAGCGGGCTGCCCTAATGGGTGGAGGTAGGGAGTTCCATAGTGTTGGAGCAGCTCTTGAGAAGTCCTGGAGGCGTGCATGGGACTGGGTGATGCGGGGGGCGGTTAGGCGAAGTTCATTGGAAGAGCAGAGTGAGCGACTAGGTATGTACCTCTGAGTAAGATCGGAAATGTAGGTTGGACAGGTTTTGTGGACAGATTTGTAGGTCAGACACAGTATCTTGAATCTGATTCTGGACTGGATAGGAAGCCAGTGGAGGGATTCTAGGAGGGGATCTGCCATGGTGGAGCGATGGGAGCAGTGGATAATTCTGGCTGCCGCATTCATGATGGACTGCAGTGGGGCTGTTCGGGTCATAGGGAGACCAGACAGCAGGGCATTGCAGTAGTCAAGGCGGGAAATTATGAGGGCATGGATGAGGAGTTTGGTGGTGGCAGAGGTCAGGAAAGGGCGAATCTTACGGATGTTACGAAGGTGGAAGTTGCAGGACTTTGTGAGGTTTTGGATGTGGGAAGTGAAGGAGAGTGCGGAGTCCAGGGTGACACCCAGACAGCGGGCTTGAGAGGTAGGGCGAATGGTAGTGTGGTTAACAGTGACATGCACATCTGGGAGGTTCATGGATGGCCGGGGTGGGAAGATCATAAATTCCGTTTTGTCTAGATTTAGTTTCAGGAACCTAGCGAACATCCAGGAGGAGATGGCTGATAGGCAGGAGGAGACCTTGTCCATGGTCGTGGTGGATATGTCAGGGGTGTGGAGGTAGATCTGGGTGTCATCTGCATACAGATGATAGTTAAAACCCATGGAGGAGATAACCTTGCCAATGGAGGATGTGTATAGGGTGAACAGTAGGGGGCCAAGGACCGAACCTTGGGGGACTCCCACCGAGAGGTGGTTGGGTGTGGATGAGGACTCATTGAAGGCGGTCGTGAAGGAGCGGTTGGAGAGGTAGGATAAATGCCAGGATAGGGCGAGATCGTGAATGCCCAAGGACTGGAGGGACTGGAGGAGTAGGGGATGATCTACTGTGTCAAAAGCTGCTGACAGGTCAAGGAGGAGGAAAATGGATTATTTACCTTCAGCTTTAGCTAAGGCAAGGTCGTTGACCACTTTGGTGAGAGCAGTTTCGGTTGAGTGGGCAGGCCGAAATACAGATTGGAGTGGGTCTAGCAGTGAGTTGGCATTGAGGTACTGGGTCAGGCGTTTGTGAACCAGACGCTCAAGGACTTTTGAGGCAAAGGGGAGGAGGGAGATAGGACGGTAGTTGGAGGGTAGCGAGGGGTCAAGTGAGGGTTTCTTGAGCAGGGGTAGTACAGTGGCCTGCTTGAAGTCTGAGGGGAAGGTGCCTGTGGATAGGGAGAGGTTGAACAGGGTAGTGAGGACTGGGGCCAATTCCGTGAAGTGAGGCTGGAGTAAATCAGAAGGGATGGGGTCAAGGGGGGAAGTAGTGGTATGGGAAGTCTGCAGTAGGTGGTTGACTTCCTCGGTGGTAGTAGGAGTGAAGGATGTGATGGGAGGATAGGGTGGAGGAGGATCTGGTTGGGAGGGGGTGGGAGGTGAAGATTGGAGATTGGATATTTCCTGGCGGATGGAGACAATTTTGTTGGTGAAGTGGATGGCTAAATCTGTGGAAGAGAGGGAGGAAACGGAGGGTGGGGGGGTGGGTTTAAGCAGGGAGTTGAAGGTGGCAAAAAGATGCCGGGGGTTGGAAGCTTGTGCTCCGATGAGCTTGGTAAAGTATTCCTGCTTCGCATGAGCAAGGGCAGTGTGGAACTGCAGTAGGTTGGTCTTGTACTGTAGGAAATCCTGGTTAAGTCTAGTTTTTCTCCATTTCCGTTCAGTGGCGCGTGTTTTTCTCTGGAGGATGCGAGTATGGGTAGTGCGCCAGGGCTGGGGGTTAGGGGGTCGGTTGCGGCGAAATATTGATGGAGCAGCTTTCTCTAGGGCTGATGAGAGAGTTTGGTGATACTGAGCTGCAGCAAGATTTGGACAGGTTAGGGTGGGGAGAGTGCAGGAGAGGGCATGGAGGGAGTCAGCAAGGACGCTAGGGTTGAGCTTGCGTAGGTCTCGCTGCCATCGACCAGGTGGGTGGGTGGCTAATTTGGAGGTGCCTTCCGTGAGGAGGTTGAAGGTGAGAAGGTGATGGTCTGAGGGTGGAAAGGGTGCGATGTCAAGGTCTGCAATGGTGGTGGATTTAGTGAATATAAGGTCGAGAGTGTGACCTGCAGTGTGAGTGGGGGTGTTGGTGTGTTGTACTAGTCCAAGTGAGTTGGCAATGGTGAGTAGCCTGGTCACAGCGGAACTCTGGGCTTCATCAATGGGAATATTGAAATCCCCAAGGATAATGGTGGGGAGGTCAGAGGAGAGGATGTGAGGGAGCCAGGAGGCAAGGTCATCGAGAAATTGTGGGGTGGAGCCCGGAGGGCGGTATAAGACCACAACAATTGCAGGGAGGGGGTGGTAGAGGCGGATGGTGTAGGCCTCAAATGATGTGAATTGTAGAGAGGTAGGTGGGGTGAGAATACGGAAGGTGCAGGATGGGGAGAGGAGCAGACCCACCCCTCCCCCGGTCCTGTTGTCTGGTCTGGGGGTGTGACTGAGGTGAAGCCCCCCCCGTGGGAGAGGGCAGCCTCTGCGGCAGAGTCAGAGGGGGTGAGCTATGTCTCAGTGACTGCGAGGATGGTGAGGGAGTTGGAGAGGAAGAGGTCGTGGACTGCTGTAAGTTTGTTGCGGACGGATATGGCACTCCAGAGACCGCAGGGTAGGGGGAGCATGTGTTTGTGGGTGGGATGGATGGAAATAAGGTTGGAGCGAGTATGGGTGTTGAGGTTATTTGTGGGCAGAGGGCTGTGAAGTGTATGAAGCAGGTCAGCAGGGGATGCTTGTCTGGCAGCAGGCTGTGGCCCAGGATTGGGTGATATATCACTAGCTGCAAGTAAGAGTAGGAGGGAGAGAGTAAGCAAATGTGAATGGGATTTAAATGTTTGTGAGGTTTTTGAGCTGCTGGAGGGAGAGAGAGATTTCAGGAGAGCTAACAGCTCATGAGAAGCTGAGTAAGTTGAGGAAAGCAGAGCAGGTGAAATGAATATGGAGTGTGGTACACTGGGAGGGTGCATATTGCAATGCAACTTGTAGATGTTTGCAGACAGGCAGAACATAAGAAAAAGTGCAGTAAACATGGTAATGGTCTCTGATTATAACCAGGAAGTTTACAACCACTAAACAGTTTATATGAGTATGCAGTTAGTGCAAGCAAACCTGTGTAAATAAAGAAGCAGAGTCGACTTGGCTGTGCAACATATATCCAGCAGTGGCATTTTTAGCAATAGCATTGGAGGCAGTTGTGGATGCAGAGTAGTAGTTTCCAGCAGAGTCCTGTGGCTGTTAAATCCTGTTGGAATTCCAGGGTGAATTCTTGGTAAATTCTTGGTAAGTTGTAAAGCACTTTGTAATAAATGGCACTTCGGAATTAAATGGCACAAGTGACCTAGGCCACGAGTGACCAAGCTCCAGCGCTTAAATAGGTATGGTAGCTGCCATGGCTGAATTGGAAGTGATTCTCAATTAGAAATTGGGAAAACAGTTCAGCTGAGGATGGGAGTGGCTACCAAAAACCAGGCCTGCTGCAATAAATATATTGTACGAGTGAAGGTTATTGCAGAAAAGGCAAAGTTAATAATCAGACAAAGGTCCAAAGTAGCATGTAGCTGCTCATTTCTATTCCATTTATAATTTCCTCATGGGTCCAGTCACCATAAACTATTTAGTTACTATGTAACAGTCGACTGAGCAAGTCCAACCTCATACAGCAATATGTACTGATTAGGAGAAAGAATGTGAACTCCGAAACGAATGTATGCATGTTAGATTAGTAAGGGCCTGTAAAATTAGTATAGGCACACTGCACTTCATCGGTCCTGGATTTGTGTCTGGCTTTCAGGAACACAAAGGAATGATTTGCATATTCACCTGTGATGCATAATGGGAGATCTTTCTTGCTCACATAAAGCTAAGTAATTGAAGATACCTCCTGTTTTAAAGGGAATGTGAAGTGAAAATGAACTTATGATATAATGATTTGTATGTGTAGTACAGATAACAAAAGTTTGCTTCCTTAAAACAGAAAGAATTTGCGATAATTCAGGTTGGAATGAGCTCCGAGATGTCTCCCAGTGCATCACTGCTGAATATATGCAAATTAACCATTGCTCCCTTTCCGAAACAGTCTGTATGCATGTTGGATTATTATGGCTCTGTACAAATTAACAAGCTGACACATCATTGCATTCCAGCGGTTCTGGAGGTGTGTTTAGCTTCTAAGGGTACAATGGTTAATTTGCATATATTCAGCAGTAATGCACTGGGAGACATCTCGGAGCTCACTCCAACCTGAATTAACGCCAATACTTTCTGTTTTAAGAAAGCAAACTTTTGTTTTCCATGCATTTTAGTAAGGGGGCTTTTAGGACCATTGTAGCCCCTTACACACTCCAATGAGTTCTGGGTCACCATGAGCTTGCTGGTTAGTCTGTAGTACAGATAAGAAATGGAACATTAGTAGCACAGATATGAGTCTCATATTGTTTCCAGTACAGGAAGAGTTAAGAAACGTCAGTTATTATCTATGCAAAAGAGCTTCTCTGAGCTCTCTCACCCAACTTGGGTCAGCTACAGTGTTGTTTTCTAAAGCACGTATCTCAACTTGTCTCTCACTGTTTCTTGTTTGTTTAAGGCTTTACTGCCAGGAAGTTCAAAGGGTCATTAGCTCTGCTCTGTTTCATCATTTAAAACACAGAGTGTAATTTGTAAACTGCAAATATTATAGACTGATGCAATGTTATAAATGAAGCTATATAACTGAAAATACAAATATGTGACTCGTTTCTTTGCTACTAATGTTCAATTAATTATCCGTACTACACTTGCAATTCATTATAGTTTTTTTTCCGCTTCAGTGTCACTTTAAGAAGTCATTTTTTTTAGCAAGGTAGCTTTTTGGTGCCTTTGAGACTCTTATAATTTCCTAGTGGTTCTGGGTCACCATGAGCTTCCTGGATGGTCTGTAAAATTCCATTAGATAAATTACAGGTTCCAAATTAGCAGGTACCTATTCACCCTCTTCAGCCAAGGACATCGTAAAAGTTCTCAACTGTACCCCCAACATGGAAATTTGGACCATAAAAGTCTGACACTTCCAACTGGCTTCTCTTTTTTAATGAATAATTGGACAATTCAAATCATTTACTCATCATTAACTAAAAATAACAGAAATCCCATTGTGATGAATTATCTGCTAAAGAGCCATTATTATACTGGAAGAAAAAAAAATGAATACATGTTTAAATAGACCAAGAAATGCAAGGTAAAGACTGATTAAGCATGAAAAAAATACCCAACATGAGTGTTCTAAGCTTTTCAGTGATGTTTGGAGGCATGTTTGGAAACAAAACAGAGTATTATCTTATCATCTGGAAAATTGTCAAAGACAAACAGCCCTGTTTTCTGACAGCATCTGAGTGTGTTTGAAGCAGACTAACTACATCATTTTAACTTGAGTTTTTTTTTATTTGGCAAGTATCATTGAGTAGGCGGGAAAGAAGCAGATGGCAGCTTTTTAAGCCAGTAAGTAGAAGCACATGCAAAGGTGTTGCAGTTTTTATTTTATTTTTAGAAATGTTAAGGTGGGTGCAAATAACATCAGCCTCCTTTCTGACTTTCAAATATAAAAAAAGTTCACTATAGCTATTCGTTTTTTCCACTTTTCGCTTTTTCAAGCATTTTAGAAAACATACATTTTACAATTTCCCCATAGAAGTCCATTATAGTCCTCCCACTTATGTGTTGCATTATTTTTCAAAATGATAATACACAAGCATGCTGTATTTGATGCACTTTGCATTTCCGTCATATTCAATGGAAGCCCCCCAAAAAACACATTAAAACATGCACAGATGAGGTCCTCATGTGGTTCCTTAGTATGCCCTCAACAGAAACACAAATGTAATTTAAAATGTTCCTAAATGCGATTTACATAATTTCAGTGTTGTCCATGGTGGGTACTGTATGAGAACAATGCTCACTAATGATCACAAAAACGCTCTACCTACCAATATCCACCCAACCAATTCACACATTCTGTCATATACATATATAGTTTCAGTATCCAACATCTGATCTTTCTTTCTATAGATTAGTTTTCAAGTAGCACCAGAAATAGGTTTTATGATAGCTGTAGCCAAGTTTTTGTGCCCAAACCAAGTACCACATGCTACTACCTGGCACTTTTCATCAATTGATCCATGTAATGTAAACAGATGAGCAGTGGAATTTTAGTAAGTCATTTCCAAATCCAAGTGTTGCAATTGCAAAGTCAGAATTTGCCTCGAAAAATCCAGCTTAGATTGGAATTCTTGCTTTTTCATACATCAAAATGCATAGGTGACCATCTTGGTTACTTTATGAGTTAATTTCAAAACTCATGAGCACACTGTTGTCATCCACATTGTTTTGAAGGTTGGAAGCACCTGTGGCAGTGATGGCTAACCCTGATACTCCAGCTGCGGTGGACCTACAATTCCCATGAGGCATTGCAATACTCTGACAGCTCTAAGCATAATTCGGGAGGCAGAGGCATGATGGAATTTGTAGTTTTGTCACAGCTGGAGTGCCAAGGTTAGCCATCACTGACCTGTGGGAACATGTCCCAAGTGAAAATATTTTCAAAACCATTTTTTTTCATTATCCTCCATGTTTTCTGAGTCAATTTAAAGTAAAAGAATAGTTTTTAAAAAATAAACAATTTGGAATCCCCCTTCCAAGCATTATTAACCTCTTACCCTCCATGCAGCTGCAGTTGGGCAGAAAAACTAAGCCAATGAGTGTGAGGATATACCCCCTTAGCAATACCAATCCACACAGTTCTTAACATTGGGCATTACCTATACAAGAGCATGTGGAAATACCTTACCCATTATTTATTTATTTATTGTATTTATAAAGCGTCAACATTTGACGCAGCACTGGACAGTAGTTAAGGTTACAGACAATATTTAGGGATGAAACACAGCAATATGACAATACAGGAATACATGAAAACCAGATCATGCAGCACAGTATGAGTACAAGATAACGCTTAGTCACTCACTGGATGGGAGCATGGAGATTAGGCAAGTTGAGTTCACTCAAGGGTTCACTCAGATCCATAGGATGGGTGTACGGTAATGGAGGTGCGTGGATAGGTAGGAAACATAAGGAGGAGGACCCTGCCCGAAGGCTTACAATCTAGAGGGAGAAGTAGGGACATGAAAGGTAGGGGACCAGAGTTCAGCTGTGGTTTTAGAGCACTAGTGGGGGGGGGGGGGGCAGAGTGAAAAGGTCAGTTTTGAGGGCCTTCTTGAAGATGATGAAGGAGGGGGAAACTCTAATGGGGGAGGTAGGGAGTTCCATAGTGTTGGAGTAGCTCTTGAGAAGTCCTGGAGGTGTGCATAGGATTGGGTGATGCGGGGGGCAGTCAGACGAAGTTCATTGGAGGAGCCCAGTGAGGCTAGGTGTGTATCTGTGGGTAAGATTGGAAATGTAGGTTGGGCAGGTTTTGCGGACAGATTTGTAGGTCAGACACAGTATCTCGAATCCGATTCTGGATTGGATAGGAAGCCAATGGAGGGATTCACAGAGGGGAGCCGCCGTGGTGAAGCAATGGGAGTGTGAGAGATCGCGTAAAAGCTGCCGTGAGTACTACTGAGCAGGCGGCTGATTCCGCGTCCAGTGCGGCGGTTTGCACGCGGAAGCGTGTGTCTGGCGGCAGAGCGGAACGCGGAAAAGCCGCCGCATGCAACAACAGTCAGGCGGCTGATTCCGCGTCCAGCGCAGCGGTTTGCACACAGCAGCGTGCAGCTGGTGTGGCTGAGCCTGTTAGTTCACACAGGTTTAGGGCTACGCGCGCGCGTGCCAGAAGTCAGGACCTTTATGCCAGCAGGAGATGTGTCAGCTGATCAGGATGATCAGCTGATTCCTGCTGGACTCCTGATTGGCTGAGTGGTTCGGGCGGGGTGGCAGAGTCCTGCAACTATATATACAGCTTGCTTGTCAGTTGCTGGTTGTCTGCCGTTGCGATCACTACGTGGAAGCACTCAGACCTTTAGTCAGATCCTACAGTGTGTTAGAACCAGGTGGCTCTGGGAATTCACACTTAGCCAGTTACTTGTACTGTTAATCTGTGTTATTATTCAGACTAGTTCCAGGGTGCTGAGACCAAGGACCTCGCACTCAGTCTAGGCATTGTTTGATATCTGGTATGACTTATTGCTTTTCTGACTACTCCTCTGTCTTCTGATTCGGTACCTCGCATATCTGATATACCGTTGCCAGACCATGCTTGCCTTGGATACCGAATCAGCCTTCTGTCTTTGTACTTTATCCGTCATCTCTGTTGCTGAACCTCTGCTTGTCTGACCATTCTCCCTTCAGTGGAACATCTCCCACTGGAGGGTTATCTCTGAGGCTTGCCTCTCCAAGACGACTGCCCCAAGCAGACGATTACGGCTAGGGGTCGAGATTCCTCACTCTGCCTGGTTAGAGGATCTCACGCACGGGGTTCCCATTCAGAGGTAACCACACCTCTGAGGAATCGCCGTGTGGTGGATATTTCCACACTTCTGTGATTTATATTACTGTCTTTACTGTGTTCCTTTGCTGGTGCCCAGAGGTTAGCAATATATCGGATTCTTGGTGATACTGCAGATCGCCAATAATCAGATTCTCTCTGTGTGCTGATACCGATCGTTACAGAACGGCAGACCCAACCCAAATGGACACACTCCGCAGCCTTCTCGATGCACTCACCACTACGGTGGAAAATCACAACCGAGTGCTGGACAGTCACCAGACTCAAATCAACGCTTTATCTGGGACTGTACAAGTTTATCAGACGGCTGTGGATACCGTGCGATCTCCTCCTAGCATAGACATACGTATGTCTGTACCTGAAAGGTTTTCTGGCCACAGATCTGACTTTCGAAACTTTAAAAACCGAGTGTTGTCATACTTTGAGTTGAGACCTAGTACTTCAGGAACTGTAGCTCAGAGAATTACGTTTATCAAGACACTATTGTCAGGAGATTCCCAGACTTGGGCATATAGTCTTCAGCCAGGTGAGGGCGCGTTAGACTCAGTTGAGGCGTTCTTTGAAGCTATGGCCATAATTTACGATGATCCGGATATTTCCTAGACCGCAGAGCGGAAGCTCAAGACATTGCGGCAGTGCAGAGATCCGGTCGAAAATTACGCAGCTGAGTTCAGAAAATGGGCCGTTTCAGCTAGATGGGACTCATTTGCATTATTAGACTGTTTTTTATCAGGGCTGTCAGACGCGGTCTCAGAGTTGATGTTGAGCCATCCTGAGCCCAAATCCCTCGATGAGGCCATTTCATTGGCCATCAGAATCGATCGTCGTGTACGATACCAAAGACAGACCCGGGGTAGGAACAATGTGCGATACTTGACCTTTGCAGCATCTCCTTCTGTTCCACCTCCACCTGCTTCACCTCCACCGGAACCAATGCAAATTGGTCGGTCAAGATTGTCTCGGGTGGAGCGGAGACGCAGAGAAACAGAGCAGCTCTGTCTGTACTGTGCAGAGGGGGGTCATAAAGTGCAGAATTGTCCCAAGAAGTCGGGAAATGCTGCCGCCTAGGTGTAGTCGGAGGTAATACCCTAGGCGCGCAGTCATTACCTCTAGATGATAAATGTTTCCTTCTCCCTTGCACTATATCCTGGCAGGATAAGACTGAGACTACTGAGGCCTTCATAGATTCTGGCTCAGCAGCTAATTTTATGGATTATGAATTTGATAAAAAATTGGGGATCCCGATCTCTCCATTAAAATAACAGATTCGGGTTACTGCAGTGGACGATTCTCCTCTGCAGAGTAATCACCCTCTCTCTCAGACCCCAGATTTGGGAGTCACAATAGGGGTGTTACATAGTGAAAGTTTATCATTTTTTGTGTTACGAATGGCAACCTCCACAATCATACTTAGCATGCCATGGTTACAGATTCACTCGCCTCAGATTAATTAGGCTACTGGTCAGCTACGAGCTGGTCTAACCATTGCTATCATCAGTGTCTAGCGAAAGTAACCTTTGGTAAAACCAAGATTCATATGGAGGGTTTGCCAGATCAGTATTCAGAATTTTCGGACGTGCTTTGTCCCAAGGCAGCTGATAAACTTCCTCCACACCGTCCTTTTGATTGCCCCATTGAGCTCAGATCTGGTTGTATGCCCCCTAGAGGACACCTCTATAATCTGTCTGGGCCAGAGAAATTGGCCATGCAGGAATACATACGCGAGAACTTAGCTAAAGGTTTTATTCGCCCTTCTCGGTCCCCGGCAGGGGCAGAGTTCTTTTTTGTGAAGAAGAAGGATGGAGGCCTCCGTCCATGCATTGATTATCGGGGCCTAAATAAAATCACAGTAAAAAATCGTTATCCCCTGCCTTTAATAGACGATTTGTTTACTCAGGTCACCAATGCTAAGATTTTCTCGAAGCTGGATTTAAGGGGTGCATACAACCTTGTGCGAATCAGGGACGGTGATGAGTGGAAGACGGCCTTTAACACACCCGACAAGCACTACGAGTACCTGGTGATGCCCTTCGGGTTGTGTAATGCCCCGGCCGTCTTCCAAGAACTAATCAATGAAGTCTTCAGAGAGGTATTGGGAAGATTCGTCTTGGTATACCTAGACAATATACTAATCTTCTTGTCCAGCCTCTCTGAGCACAGAAAACACGTTGAGTTCGTGTTACGGAAGTTGAGACAGAATATGCTCTACGCTAAGCTAGAGAAGTGCATTTTCGAGGTAACATCTGTCGCTTTTCTGGGCTACATTATCTCAACCTCCGATCTCTCCATGGACCCTGGGAAAGTCTCAGCGGTGCTGGAGTGGCCTCAACCTGTGGGTCTAAAGGCACTCCAGAGGTTCCTAGGGTTCGCTAATTACTACAGAAGGTTCATAAAGGGGTACTCTACGGTGATCTCACCTCTCACCAGTCTCACAAAGAAAGGGGCAGATACTCACCACTGGTCCCCTGAGGCCCATGCTGCTTTCTCTACGCTAAAGAAATTGTTCTGTACTGCACCCATTTTGAGACATGTTGACACCACCTTCCCCTTTATCATGGAGGTAAATGCCTCAGAAGTAGGGGTAGGGGCTGTGCTGTCTCAGCGTTCTGGGTTGCAGGGAAAGCTACATCCCTGTGCCTATTTTTCACGTAGGTTTTCACCCGCTGAGAAAAACTATGATATAGGTGTGAGGAAACACGGAAAAGCTGCCGCATGTACTCAGAATGAGGCGGCTGATTCCGCGTCCAACACGGCGGTTGGCACGCATAGGCCTACATCTAGTAGTATAGCCGAACGCGGAGATGCCTTGACAGCGGTGCGGCGGATTCCGTGTCCAGCGCGGCGGGTGCTTTACATCACATGTCTGGTGTGGCTGGGACTGATAGTCCACACAGGTTCAGAAGGACGCGTGCGCGCTGAGAGGCAGAACTTATATGACAGCCAGAAGGGAGTCAGCTGACCAAGCCGGTCAGCTGACGGTAGCACCACTTCCCATTGGTCCAGCACTTAGGGGAGGCGCTGGAGGGCGCTTTGCTATATATACTAGGTGCTGGTCATTCTCTGGTTGTCTGCCGTTGCGATCACTACGTGGTAGCACTCAGACCTTTTTGTCAGTATCTGTGTGATTATTTAGACTAGTTCCAGGGTGTTGATGACTACGGAGCTCACACCCAAGACTAGAAATACTGTGTATTATCTGTGTTATTCTTCAGACTAGTTCCAGGGTGTTGATGATCAAGGAGCTCACACCTAAAAACTAGAAGAAGAGAGAGGGGCGCTCTGAGTCCGTTGCACTGCTGGACTGTGCTCTAATAGGACAGGTCTCACCTGTTTGTGGTGGGGCTTGCACAGCGTACACAGCCCGGATCTGCCTTGTCCCTCTTAGCCGAGCCGGGGACTGAGCTCCAGCGCGGGGCGGAAGTGACGTCACTCGCTCCAGGAAGTAGTAGGTCAGTTGCCGGGTAACCCCAGACAGCTCAAGACGGAGCTTCTGGCCCTGTGCAATGTATATTGCTAGACAGGAAACTTCACGAAAGTGAAGGTAGATAAACTTGGATATGATAGGAACATAAAATTTTATTAAAACAACGCGTTTCGCGGAGATACAGTCTCCGCTTTTTCAAGTTAATGCTTATGAAGCTGGACATCCCTCGGAGATAAATACCCTCCCATCCATACAAAAGCCCGACTTGACCAATCCGCACTGCAGTGGGTGGGGTCCAGGAATTCATATTACTTCTAAGTAAGGAGCAGGTGCCGTAAAGCACCTAGTAAAGGGATGGTGTATAGGAAAGTTGTTATAAGAGAACATGGTGGCCTAAAGGAATTGTAAAAGGGGGAATATAAAGGGGATTGTAAAAAGGACTCTACATGCGTGCAGTGCCCACTGATCTCACATAAACATAATCTAAAAATAGACTGAAAGGTACCAAAAAATTTTCTATGTATATGTGCATGCACTCTCCCATACATAGCCACAGTTGTGGAATAACCAATGGGGTCCCTTCCACACAGATATCTCATTGGACAATGGGTTGGAGGTGGCTCATCTCCTCCAGACACTTGTTTAGTCCCCCTGGTTCCAAAGTACCCAATTTCAGAATCCAGAAGGATTCCCGCCTGCACAGAGTATGATATCTCTCATATTTATTGGGGTGGATTATCTGTTCAATTATGATTGCCCTGAGTAATTCAAAATTCTTGTCATGGGTAAGAGAAAAATGTTTGGACACCCCATGTTTCTGCTCCCCTTTGTTTATGTTGGACCTATGTTTGTTCAACCTGGTCTGAAATTTTTGTGTGGTGCGTCCCACATAAAAAAGTCCGCATGGGCAACTGAGTAAATAGATCACGTATGAACTCTGGCAAGTGACATGACTTTTTATAGAATATACAGTGGGTGAGTTAGTTTGAAATGTAGATACGCCTTTCTTTAGAGTCTTACAGGAGAGACATCTTGTGGACCCACAGGGGAAACATCCCAGCTTCCCACTGGTGGTCCTTTGGCTCCGAGATGTTGTCTCACATCTCACTATAGGCAGTCTACTGGGTGCAATATGTCCCCTAATCGTTTTACCCCGTCTAAAGACCACACGGGGTCTCTGGGGTAGGGATTGTTTCAAAATGGGATCACTTAATAGGACCGGCCAGTATTTCGAGAAAATGTCTCTGCATTCCTCGGCCTGTCCAGAGTAGTTAATTACCACAGGTGTCTGTTTCTCAAGGGGTTTCTCTTTCTTGGAAAGAGTTCTAGAGGACTCTAGACACTCCTGTTGAGACAGGAGGGCAGCTCGATTTCGTGCTGCTTCTACTAAGGGGACAGGATAATGTTTCTCTATGAATCTGGATACAAGTATTTCCGATTGGCGTGTATAGTCTACTATATTGGTACAATTACGGCGTAATCTCTTAAACTGGCCAAAGGGGACATTCCTTAACCAAGGCTTATAGTGGGCACTATAATAGTCTAGATAGCCATTCCTATCTGTTGGTTTGAAGTAGTTAGTAGTTTTAATAGAGGCATCAAGAGGATCTACCTCCAGATCAAGATCTAAGAAGTGTGTCCTATACAGGGATGTCTCCATGGTGAAAGACAAGCCTAGTTCATTCCTATTCAAATAATTCACATAATCCTGTAGTTCTTCCACAGATCCCCTCCACACACACAAAATATCATCAATGAAACGGCGATGGAGGACGAGGCTCGCCCGATAAAAGACATCCTGAAAGGTGAAATAGTTGGTATTTCACCTTTCAGGATGTCTTTTACCTACAGCTGCGGGGGACGGCGATGGGGACGAGGTTCGCTCCAGCTTTCGCTAATTTGTATATGGGTTGGTTTGAAGAGCAACTTGTCTGGTCTGACGCCAACCCGTATCGGGCGAGCCTCGTCCTCCATCGCCGTTTCATTGATGATATTTTGTGTGTGTGGAGGGGATCTGTGGAAGAACTACAGGATTATGTGAATTATTTGAATAGGAATGAACTAGGCTTGTCTTTCACCATGGAGACATCCCTGTATAGGACACACTTCTTAGATCTTGATCTGGAGGTAGATCCTCTTGATGCCTCTATTAAAACTACTAACTACTTCAAACCAACAGATAGGAATGGCTATCTAGACTATTATAGTGCCCACTATAAGCCTTGGTTAAGGAATGTCCCCTTTGGCCAGTTTAAGAGATTACGCCGTAATTGTACCAATATAGTAGACTATACACGCCAATCGGAAATACTTGTATCCAGATTCATAGAGAAACATTATCCTGTCCCCTTAGTAGAAGCAGCACGAAATCGAGCTGCCCTCCTGTCTCAACAGGAGTGTCTAGAGTCCTCTAGAACTCTTTCCAAGAAAGAGAAACCCCTTGAGAAACAGACACCTGTGGTAATTAACTACTCTGGACAGGCCGAGGAATGCAGAGACATTTTCTCGAAATACTGGCCGGTCCTATTAAGTGATCCCATTTTGAAACAATCCCTACCCCAGAGACCCCGTGTGGTCTTTAGACGGGGTAAAACGATTAGGGGACATATTGCACCCAGTAGACTGCCTATAGTGAGATGTGAGACAACATCTCGGAGCCAAAGGACCACCAGTGGGAAGCTGGGATGTTTCCCCTGTGGGTCCACAAGATGTCTCTCCTGTAAGACTCTAAAGAAAGGCGTATCTACATTTCAAACTAACTCACCCACTGTATATTCTATAAAAAGTCATGTCACTTGCCAGAGTTCATACGTGATCTATTTACTCAGTTGCCCATGCGGACTTTTTTATGTGGGACGCACCACACAAAAATTTCAGACCAGGTTGAACAAACATAGGTCCAACATAAACAAAGGGGAGCAGAAACATGGGGTGTCCAAACATTTTTCTCTTACCCATGACAAGAATTTTGAATTACTCAGGGCAATCATAATTGAACAGATAATCCACCCCAATAAATATGAGAGATATCATACTCTGTGCAGGCGGGAATCCTTCTGGATTCTGAAATTGGGTACTTTGGAACCAGGGGGACTAAACAAGTGTCTGGAGGAGATGAGCCACCTCCAACCCATTGTCCAATGAGATATCTGTGTGGAAGGGACCCCATTGGTTATTCCACAACTGTGGCTATGTATGGGAGAGTGCATGCACATATACATAGAAAATTTTTTGGTACCTTTCAGTCTATTTTTAGATTATGTTTATGTGAGATCAGTGGGCACTGCACGCATGTAGAGTCCTTTTTACAATCCCCTTTATATTCCCCCTTTTACAATTCCTTTAGGCCACCATGTTCTCTTATAACAACTTTCCTATACACCATCCCTTTACTAGGTGCTTTACGGCACCTGCTCCTTACTTAGAAGTAATATGAATTCCTGGACCCCACCCACTGCAGTGCGGATTGGTCAAGTCGGGCTTTTGTATGGATGGGAGGGTATTTATCTCCGAGGGATGTCCAGCTTCATAAGCATTAACTTGAAAAAGCGGAGACTGTATCTCCGCGAAACGCGTTGTTTTAATAAAATTTTATGTTCCTATCATATCCAAGTTTATCTACCTTCACTTTCGTGAAGTTTCCTGTCTAGCAATATACATTGCACAGGGCCAGAAGCTCCGTCTTGAGCTGTCTGGGGTTACCCGGCAACTGACCTACTACTTCCTGGAGCGAGTGACGTCACTTCCGCCCCGCACTGGAGCTCAGTCCCCGGCTCGGCTAAGAGGGACAAGGCAGATCCGGGCTGTGTACGCTGTGCAAGCCCCACCACAAACAGGTGAGACCTGTCCTATTAGAGCACAGTCCAGCAGTGCAACGGACTCAGAGCGCCCCTCTCTCTTCTTCTTTTACTACAGTGGTTTTATCGGGAGCAGCCAAGTCCAGACTGTGGGGGGCCAGATCGCATTCAAGGGGCATCCACTAGCTCCATACTGCCTTTTGGACTTTAACACCTAAAAACTAGACATTGTTGATTATTTGTTATGACCTTCTGCTTTCCTGACCTCTCTTCTGATCTCTGATTTGGTACTTCGCTATATCTGATACTCCGTTGCCAAACCTTGCTTGCCTTAGGACTCTGATTCAGTCTCTTCCACTGTATCTTATCTGTCTGTCTGCACAGCCCTCAGACCCAGAAACCATTCTGCCGCAGAAAGTGGTTCTGGCCGCCACTGAGACCTGGAGGGACTGGACTAAAACGTTGAGTCCATTCCAACAGGATGTACCTGAGGGAAAGCCTGAAGGGGTCATGTTTGTACCACTGCCTTTTCGTCTACAAATATTGCAGTTGTTTCATTCTCACAAGAATGCTGGGCATCCTGGAGCCACCAGAACTAAAGACCTCGTAGCAAGATGTGCCTGGTGGCCTTCATTGGCAACTGACTGCAAAGAGTATGTAAGAGAATGTGCAGTGTGTGCAAGAAGCAAACCCTCCCGTCAGGCACCTGTTAGGACATTACAACCACTGCCAGTCCCGAAGGAACCATGGACTCACCTGTCCATGGATTTTGTGGGCGAACTCCCTAGGTCTGAAGGCATGACGGTCATTTGGGTGGTAGTCGATCGTTTTAGCAAGATGGCCCATTTTGTCCCCCTGAAAGGACTCCCCTCGGCCCAGGAGTTGGCCGATCTTTTCGTCCAGCATATTTTCCGGCTGCATGGCATTCCAGAAAATATAGTGTCAGATCGGGGAGTCCAATTTGTTTCTAAGTTCTGGAGGGCATTCTGCCAGCAGTTAGACATGGAGCTATCTTTCTCATCAGGCTACCACCCACAGACCAATGGCCAGACCGAGAGAACCAATCAGTCTCTGGAACAGTTTCTGAGATGTTATGTGGCAGACGTTCAAACTGACTGGGTCAAATTCCTGCCATTTGCAGAATTTGCACACAACAACTTGAAGAGCTCCTCCTCAGGTTTTTCTCCATTCCAGGTGGTAACAGGAAGGTCACCTAAGTTCAACCCATTACCAGTGGCTGCCACCCCGTTTCCAGCCCTGGAAGATTGGCAGAGGTCCTTGAAGCAGATTTGTGGAATGGTAGAACAAAATCTGAGGAGGGCTTTTCAGAGTCAGAAGAAACAGGCTGATAAGAGACGTTCCATAGAATGGGAGTTCCTTCCAGGTGACTTGGTTTGGGTGTCCACATGACATTTGGCTCTGAAGCAACTGTCTCCCAAGTTAGGTCCCAGATTTGTGGGTCCGTTTCCTGTGATCAGAAAAATCAATGATGTCACTTATGCCATCGATCTCCCTACCAGCATGCGAGGTGTGAGATCATTCCATGAGTCCTTGCTCAAGCCGGCAGTGCACGTGGATTCCGCTCTCCCCCCCCCTGTGTTGATTGATGACCAACCTGAATATGAAATTGAGAAAATTCTAGACTCCCGGCTTGTGCAGTATTTAGTGCATTGGAAAGGGTATGGCATTGAGGAGAGAACTTGGGTGCCAGAATGTCGCATGCACGCACGCAGAGGAGTTGAAAAAGGAGTTTCATAACTTACATCCTGAGAAGCCTGGCAGGAGATGTCCGGAGTCCACTCCTCGGGGGGGGGGTACTGTAAGAGATCGCAGAAAAGCTGCCGCAAGTACTACTGAGCAGGCGGCTGATTCCGCGTCCAGTGCGGCGGATTGCACGCGGAAGCGTGTGTCTGGCGGCAGAGCGGAACGCGGAAAAGCCGCCGCATGCAACAACAGTCAGGCGGCTGATTCCACGTCCAGCGCGGCGGTTTGCACGCAGCAGCGTGCAGCTGGTGTGGCTGAGCCTGTTAGTTCACACAGGTTTAGGGCTACGCGCGCGCGTGCCAGAAGTCAGGACCTTTATGCCAGCAGGAGATGTGTCAGCTGATCAGGATGATCAGCTGATTCCTGCTGGACTCCTGATTGGCTGAGTGGTTCGGGCGGGGCGGCAGAGTCCTGCAACTATATATACAGCTTGCTTGTCAGTTGCTGGTTGTCTGCCGTTGCGATCACTACGTGGAAGCACTCAGACCTTTAGTCAGATCCTACAGTGTGTTAGAACCAGGTGGCCCTGGGAATTCACACTTAGCCAGTTACTTGTACTGTTAATCTGTGTTATTATTCAGACTAGTTCCAGGGTGCTGAGACCAAGGACCTCGCACTCAGTCTAGGCATTGTTTGATATCTGGTATGACTTATTGCTTTTCTGACTACTCCTCTGTCTTCTGATTCGGTACCTCGCATATCTGATATACCGTTGCCAGACCATGCTTGCCTTGGATACCGAATCAGCCTTCTGTCTTTGTACTTTATCCGTCATCTCTGTTGCTGAACCTCTGCTTGTCTGACCATTCTCCCTTCAGTGGAACGTCTCCCACTGGAGGGTTATCTCTGAGGCTTGCCTCTCCGAGACGACTGCCCCAAGCAGACGATTACTGCTAGGGGTCGAGATTCCTCACTCTGCCTGGTTAGAGGATCTCACGCACGGGGTTCCCATTCAGAGGTAACCACACCTCTGAGGAATCGCCGTGTGGTGGATATTTCCACACTTCTGTGATTTATATTACTGTCTTTATTGTGTTCCTTTGCTGGTGCCCAGAGGTTAGCAATATATCGGATTCTTGGTGATACTGCAGATCACCAATAATCAGATTCTCTCTGCGTGCTGATACCGATCGTTACAGGGAGGAGTGGATAATTCTGGCTGCCGTATTTATGACGGACTGCAGTGGACCAATTCGGGTCATAGGGAGACCAGACAGAAGGGCGTTGCAGAAGTCTAGGCAGGAAATTATGAGGGCATGGATAAGGAGTTTGTTGGTGATAGAGGATAGGAAAGGGCGGATCTTGCAGATGTTACGGAGGTGGAAGTTGCCGGACGTTGTGAGTGTAAGAACCTATACGTTGGTTGCTATTGGCAACAGCAAAACACACCTTTTACTCCGGCACCAGCAACTCATTAGAGCTGCAACTCACAGCGACAGGAGCGGAGACAGCCACCTTCACCTTTAAGGGGTTATTCAGCAATCAGAGTTATACAAGTATTCCATCAGATATCTTTTGTTACATGTTGATTTCTTCAGAGTATAAACAGTCTTCCCTATGTCCTATGTACATCACAAATATTTACAGCAGGGGTGCCCATTAGGTAGATCGCGATCTACCGGTAGATCGCGAAGGCCTTCATGATAGAGCTCGACCCCACTACATTTTCCATTCTGTATATACAAGTGTGCTCCTAAAATTTAGGTAGATCACTTTGACTTGCTAATTTTTAAAAGTAGCTCACAAGCCGAAAAAGTGTGGGCACCCCTGATTTACAGCATACAGACATGAAGCTATTATTCTAAATAGGAAGCGTAGAGAGCAGGATAGCATGCAGAAGAAGAAGTCCCCTCTGCCATCCCGTCTCTTACTTTTATATGAACATCAAAGAGTTAAATTCTGACATCACCCGAGCCATACTCCCAAGCCTACAATTGGCAGGCATGGGCATGTGACCCACACCATCATCTAGTTCGCCAGTGCTTTATGCCCTAGATGCATGGAATGCAATATTTTCCAAATATCGGCTCTGTTAACCTTTCGTAGTCTGAATGTCGGGACATTTAGACCGGAGAACCCATTATGTGTCCTTCTAGAGGAACATGCTTCTTGTAAATGACTTCATAATTTCTCTCTGAGAAACTATGCTTAACCACTTGAGGACCTAGGGCTTTCTACCCCTTAAGGACCGGCCACTTTTTTTCCATTCAGACCACTGCAGCTTTCACGGTTTATTGCTCGCTCATACAACCTACCACCTAAATGAATTTTGGCTCCTTTTCTTGTCACTAATAAAGCTTTCTTTTGGTGCTATTTGATTGCTCCTGCGATTTTTACTTTTTATTATATTCAGCAAAAAAGACATGAATTTTGGCAAAAAAATGATTTTTTTAACTTTCTGTGCTGACAGTTTTCAAATAAAGTAAAATTTCTGTATACATGCAGCGCGAAAAATGTGGACAAACGTGTTTTTGATAAAAAAAACCCCATTCAGTGTATATTTATTGGTTTGGGTAAAAGTTATAGCGTTTACAAACTATGGTGCAAAAAGTGAATTTTCCCATTTTCAAGCATCTCTGACTTTTCTGACCCTCTGTCATGTTTCATGAGGGGCTAGAATTCCAGGATAGTATAAATACCCCCCAAATGACCCCATTTTGGAAAGAAGACATCCCAAAGTATTCACTGAGAGGCATAGTGAGTTCATAGAAGATATTATTTTTTGTCACAAGTAAGCGGAAAATGACACTTTGTGAAAAAAAAAAAAAAAAAGTTTCCATTTCTTCTAACTTGCGACAAAAAAAAATGAAATCTGCCACGGACTCACCATGCCCCTCTCTGAATACCTTGAAGGGTCTACTTTCCAAAATGGGGTCATTTGTGGGGTGTGTTTACTGTCCTGACATTTTGGGGGGTGCTAAATTGTAAGCACCCCTGTAAAGCCTAAAGGTGCTCATTGGACTTTGGACCCCTTAGCGCAGTTAGGCTGCAAAAAAGTGCCACACATTTGGTATTGCCGTACTCAGGAGAAGTAGTATAATGTGTTTTGGGGTGTATTTTTACACATACCCATGCTGGGTGGGAGAAATATCTCTGTAAATGACAATTTGTTAATTTTTTTTACACACAATTGTCCATTTACAGAGATCTTTCTCCCACTCAGCATGGGTATGTGCAAAAATACACCACAAAACACATTATACTACTTCTCCTGAGTACGGCGATACCACATGTGTGGCACTTTTTTGCACCCTAACTGCGCTAAAGGGCCCAAAGTCCAATGAGTACCTTTAGAATTTCACAGGTCATTTTGAGAAATTTCGTTTCAAGACTACTCCTCACGGTTTAGGGCCCCTAAAATGCCAGGGCAGTATAGGAACCCCACAAATGACCCCATTTTAGAAAGAAGACACCCCAAGGTATTCCGTTAGGAGTATGGTGAGTTCATAGAAGATTTTATTTTTTGTCAAAAGTTAGCGGAAAATGACACTTTGTGAAAAAACACAATTAAAATCAATTTCCGCTAACTTTTGACAAAAAATAAAATCTTCTATGAACTCACCATACTCCTAACGGAATACCTTGGGGTGTCTTCTTTCTAAAATGGGGTCATTTGTGGGGTTCCTATACTGCTCTGGCATTTTAGGGGCCCTAAACCGTGAGGAGTAGTCTTGAAACGAAATTTCTCAAAATGACCTGTGAAATTCTAAAGGTACTCATTGGACTTTGGGCCCTTTAGCACAGTTAGGGTGCAAAAAAGTGCCACACATGTGGTATCGCCATACTCGGGAGAAGTAGTACAATGTGTTTTGGGGTGTATTTTTACACATACCCATGCTGGGTGGGAGAAATACCTCTGTAAATGGACAATTGTGTGTAAAAAAATCAAAAGATTGTCATTTACAGAGGTATTTCTCCCACCCAGCATGGGTATGTGTAAAAATACACCCCAAAACACATTATACTACTTCTCCCGAGTACGGCGATACCACATGTGTGGCACTTTTTTTCACCCTAACTGCACTAAGGGGCCCAAAGTCCAATGAGTACCTTTAGGATTTCACAGGTCATTTTTGTTTCAAGACTACTCCTCACGGTTTAGGGCCCCTAAAATGCCAGGGCAGTATAGGAACCCCACTAATGACCCCATTTTAGAAAGAAGACACCCCAAGGTATTCCGTTAGGAGTATGGTGAGTTCATAGAAGTTTTTATTTTTTTGTCACAAGTTAGCGGAAATTGATTTTAATAGTTTTTTTTCACAAAGTGTCATTTTCCGCTAACTTGTGACAAAAAATAAAATCTTCTATGAACTCACCATACTCCGTATGGAATACCTTTGGGTATCTTCTTTCTAGAATGGGGTCATTTGTGGGGTTCCTATACTGCCCTGGCATTTTAGGGGCCCTAAACCGTGAGTAGTCTTGAAACCAAATGTCGCAAAATGACCTGTGAAATCCTAAAGGTACTCATTGGACTTTGGGCCCCTTAGCGTACTTAGGGTGTAAAAAAGTGCCACACATGTGGTACCGCCGTACTCAGGAGAAGTAGTATAATGCGTTTTGGGGTGTATTTTTACACATACCCATGCTAAGTGGGAGAAATATCTCTGTAAATGACAATTGTTTGATTTTTTTACACACAATTGTCCATTTACATAGAAATTTCTCCCATCCAGCATGGGTATGTGTAAAAATACACCCCAAAACACATTATACTACTTTTCCTGAGTACGGCGGTACCACATGTGTGACAATTTTTTGCAGCCTAGGTGCGCTAAGGGGCCCAACGTCCTATTCACAGGTCATTTTGAAGCATTTGTTTTCTAGACTACTCCTCGCGGTTTAGGGCCCCTAAAATGCCAGGGCAGTATAGGAACCCCACAAGTGACCCCATTTTAGAAAGAAGACACTCCAAGGTATTCCGTTAGGTGTATGGCGAGTTCATAGAAGATTTTATTTTTTGTCACAAGTTAGTGAAAAATGACACTTTGTGAAAAAAAACCAATAAAAATTAATTTCCGCTAACTTTTGACAAAAAATAAAATCTTCTATGAACTCGTCATACACCTAACAGAGTACCTTGGGGTGTCTTTTTTTCTAAAATGGGGTCACTTGTGGGGTTCCTATACCGCCCTGGCATTTTACAGGCCCAAAACCGTGAGTAGTCTGGAAACCAAATGTCTCAAAATGACTGTTCAGGGGTATAAGCATCTGCAAATTTTGATGACAGGTGGTCTATGAGGGGGCGAATTTTGTGGAACCGGTCATAAGCAGGGTGGCCTTTTAGATGACAGGTTGTATTGGGCCTGATCTGATGGATAGGCGTGCTAGGGGGGTGACAGGAGGTGATTGATGGGTGTCTCAGGGGGTGGTTAGAGGGGAAAATAGATGCAATCAATGCACTGGGGAGGTGATGGGAAGGGGGTCTGAGGGGGATCTGAGGGATTGGCCGAGTGATCAGGAGCCCACACGGGGCAAATTGGGGCCTGATCTGATGGGTAGGTGTGCTAGGGGGTGACAGGAGGTGATTGATGGGTGTCTCAAGGTGTGATTAGAGGGGGGAATAGATGCAAGCAATGCACTGGCGAGGTGATCAGGGCTGGGGTCTGAGGGCATTCTGAGGGTGTGGGTGGGTGATTGAGTGCCCTAGGGGCAGATAGGGGTCTAATCTGATAGGTAGCAGTGACAGGGGGTGATTGATGGGTAATTAGTGGGTGTTTAGGGTAGAGAATAGATGGAAACACTGCGCTTGGGTGGTGATCTGATGTCGGATCTGCGGGCGATCTATTGGTGTGGGTGGGTGATCAGTTTGCCCGCAAGGGGCAGGTTAGGGGCTGATTGATGGGTGGCAGTGACAGCGGGTGATTGATGGGTGGCAGTGACAGGGGGTGATTGATGGGTGGCAGTGACAGGGGGTGATTGATGGGTGATTGATAGGTGATTGACAGGTAATCAGTGGGTTATTACAGGGGAGAACAGATGTAAATATTGCACTGGCGAATTGATAAGGGGGGGTCTGAGGGCAATCTGAGCGTGTAGGCGGGCGATTGGGTGCCCGCAAGGGGCAGATTAGGGTCTGATCTGATGGGTAACAGTGACAGGTGGTGATAGGTGGTGATAGGGGGTGATTGATGGGTAATTAGTGGGTGTTTAGAGGAGAGAATAGATGTAAACGCTGCGCTTGGGTGGTGATCTGATGTCGGATCTGCGGGCGATCTATTGGTGTGGGTGGGTGATCAGATTGCCCGCAAGGGGCAGGTTAGGGGCTGATTGTTGGGTGGCAGTGACAGGGGGTGATTGATGGGTGATAGGTGATTGGCAGGTGATTGACAGGTGATCAGTGGGTTATTACAGGGAAGGACAGATGTAATTAATGCACTGGCGAATTGATAAGGGGGGGGGGGGGGTCTGAGGGCAATCCGAGCGTGTGGGCGGGTGATTGGGTGCCCGCAAGGGGCAGATTAGGGTCTGATCTGATAGGTAACAGTGACAGGTGGTGATAGGGGGTGATTGATGGGTGATTGATGGGTAATTAGTGGGTGTTTAGAGAAGATAACAGATGTAAACAATACATTTGGGAGGTAATCTGACGGCGGGTTTGCGGGCGATCTAATGGTGTGGGTGGGTGATCAGATTGCCCGCAAGGGGCAGGTTAGGGGCTGATTGATGGGTGGCAGTGACAGGGGGTGACAGGGGGTGATTGATGGGTGATAGGTGATTGGCAGGTGATTGACAGGTGATCAGTGGGTTATTACAGGGAAGAACAGATGTAATTAATGCACTGGTGAATTGATAAGGGGGGGTCAGAAGGCAATCTGAGCGTGTGGGCGGGTGATTGGGTGCCCGCAAGGGGCAGATTAGGGTCTGATCTGATAGGTAAAAGTGACAGGTGGTGATAGGGGGTGATTGATGGGTGATTGATGGGTAATTAGTGGGTGTTTAGAGGAGAGAATAGATGTAAACAATGGATTTGGGAGGTGATCTGATGTCGGATCTGCGGGCGATCTATTGGTGTGGGGGGGTGATCAGATTGCCCGCACGGGGCAGGTTAGGGGCTGGCTGATGGGTGGCAGTGACAGGGGGTGATTGACGGGTGATTGATGGGTGATTGACAGGTGATTGACAGGTGATTGACAGGTAATTGACAGGTGATCAGGGGGATAGATGCATACAGTAAACCCAGGGGGGGTGGTCTGGGGAGAATCTGAGGGGAAGGGGGTGATCAGGAGGGGGCAGGGAGCAGGGTGGGGGATAAAAAAAAAATAGCGTTGACAGATAGTGACAGGGAGTGATTGATGGGTGATTAGGGGGGTGATTGGGTGCAAACAGGGGTCTGGGGGGTGGGCAGGGGGGGGGTCTGATGGGTGCTGTGGGCGATCTGGGGCAGGGGGGGGGGGAGAAATCAGTGTGCTTTGGTGCAGACTAGGGTGGCTGCAGCCTGCCCTGGTGGTCCCTCGGACACTGGGACCACCAGGGCAGGAGGCAGCCTGTATAATACACTTTGTAAACATTACAAAGTGTATTATACACTTTGTATGCGGCGATCGCGGGGTTAACATCCCGCCGGCGCTTCCGTATAGCCGGCGGGATGTTGCGGCGGGTGAGCGGCGCCAGGCGGAGGCGGAGGATCGCGTCACTGATGACGCGATCGCTCCGCCCATGCCCCTACAAGGACCGCCGCCAATTGTCAATACGGCGGTCCTTGCGGGGTGCACTTCCCGGCCGCCAATTGTACATACGGCGGTCGGGAAGTGGTTAAAGAGACCCTGCATCTCAAGTCTTTACTGGACTTTAGTACCTGAAGCCTAGAATTCAAGTATACGTACATTTTAATAGAGTTGGGCCGAACGGTTCGCCTGCGAACGGTTCCACGCGAACTTCAGTGGTTCGCGTTCGCGTCCTGCAGGCGAACTTTTGCGGAAGTTCGGTTCGCCCCATAATGCACCATGAGGGTCAACTTTGACCCTCTACATCACAGTCAGCAGGCCCAGTGTAGCCAATTAGGCTACACTAGCCCCTGGAGCCACTCCCCCCCTAATAAAAGGCAGGCAGCGGCAGCCATTACGCTCACTCGTGTGCCTGCGTTAGTGAAGGTAGGGCGAGCTGCTGCAGACTGTCTCTCATAGGGAAAGATTAGTTAGGCTTAGCTTGTTCCTGGCTGCATACCTGTTCTGTGAACCCACCACTGCATACCTGTACTGTGAACCCACCACTGCATACCTGTTCAGTGAACCCACCACTGCATACCTGTTCAGTGAACCCACCACTGCATACCTGTTCAGTGAACCCACCACTGCATACCTGTTCTGTGAACCCACCACTGCATACCTGTTCAGTGAACCTGCCACTGCATACCTGTTCAGTGAACCCACCACTGCATACCTGTTCAGTGAACCTGCCACTGCATACCTGTTCTGTGAACCCACCACTGCATACCTGTACTGTGAACCCACCACTGCATACCTGTTCAGTGAACCCACCACTGCATACCTGTTCAGTGAACCCACCACTGCATACCTGTTCAGTGAACCCACCACTGCATACCTGTTCTGTGAACCCACCACTGCATACCTGTACTGTGAACCCACCACTGCATACCTGTTCTGTGAACCCACCACTGCATACCTGTTCTGTGAACCCACCACTGCATACCTGTACTGTGAACCCACCACTGCATACCTGTTCAGTGAACCCACCACTGCATACCTGTTCAGTGAACCCACCACTGCATACCTGTTCAGTGAACCTGCCACTGTATACCTGTTCTGTTCAGTGAACCCGCCACTGTATACCTGTTCAGTGAACCTGCCACTGCATACCTGTTCTGTGAACCCACCACTGCATACCTGTTCTGTTCAGTGAACCCGCCACTGCATACCTGTTCTGTTCAGTGAACCCGCCACTGTATTCCTGTTCAGTGAACCCGCCACTACACACCTGTTGTGTTCAGTGAACCCGCCACTGTATACCTGTTCTGTCATTCAGCTACATCAGCCAGGCGACCATATGGGCTGTAAAGCCACCAAAAGCTGCACTCTCGCCATGGTGCGCACCAGTCCAGCACGGCCGTCACTACACAAACAGCTGTTTGCAATGCGTTACACGGTGAGTTTGGTGTGTCAGTGTGAAGCAGTACCTTAATTACACTACCTGATTGATGTATACACATGCAAGATGTTTTAAAGCACTTTAGGCCTGTCATTTAGCATTCAATGTGATTTCTGCCCTTAAAACGCTGCTTTGCGTCAAATCCAGATTTTTCCCGGGGACTTTTGGCATGTATCCCACTCCTCCACCTGGGGGTCCAGGTGTTAGACCCCTTGAAACATCTTTTCCATCACTTTTGTGGCCAGCATAATTTTTTTTTTTCAAAGTTCGCATCCCCATTGAAGTCTATTGCGGTTTGCGAACTTTTCCGCGAACCGAACCTTACGCGGAAGTTCGCGAACCCAGTTCACGAACCTAAAATCGGAGGTTCGGCCCCACTCTACATTCTAACAGCCCCCCTGAAATGACTTGATCTGCAGATTTCTCCATTAGGGTTCAGACAGCACCTATGAGCCTGTTTTTGTTTTGTTTCACCCTTCCATGCTCGTTTCCAAAAACACTCTCTCTGCTCTAGGTGAATGCCCCTGGGAGGGAGAGCAAGACCTCTTGTCTCTCTGGGAATGCCCTTCTTCTAAGCCCTCATCCCATTCTCCGCTCAGCATTCTTGTCACAGGCATATCCCTTACATACTCCACTTGACCATGGAAAAGTGAAACTTGTTTGTACCCAAGTGACGGAGCAGTGCTAGGGGTCGTCTAGAAAACCACCTTTATACAATCAGCTCCAAACCATAGGTACTGCTGAAACCTTGGATTATGTGGCTTAGTTATAAAATATAGGCTTGTGAGATTGTGTACCTGACACCAATCCTCTAACCATGTTTATTTGTTTGCTTAATTTTAAACACAAACTCACCTGTGCAATGATGCATATGATTGTAGTCCCCATCACTACTACCAGTGGGTGCAGGAAAAAGGTTTGAACTGCGAAGGCCCAGTCTGAGTGCCCCTGGAATATCGCCAGAAACCTTCTCCACCAGGTCAGACTGGAACTCACCTGATTATATTTGTGTTCAACCTCTGTCAGCTCTCCTTGATCATGGTGAAATATCACCTCTAGTTTAGTGTTATGTTTGCTTAACCTTTTTAACAAAGTGTTGTCTTGTGTCAAAACCTGTACCCATTTATCCCATGGTGTGTTATCTCTCAGTATGGGCACTTCTTGTGGAGCTTTGAACTTTAGAGTTCTCTTAACAATTTGACCAATAACGTAGTCAAACCTCAACTACTGAATCCATATGAGATCTCCACTCACACAGTACGTCCCCCTCGTAAGATCAAACTTGTCTGAACAATTATGAAATTGTACAATGAATGTGTCCGTGGACATCATGTTTAAAAAAAAAAACTTTTCCTTTAGCCACTGGAAATATTGGTTTGGCTTCAAGGCAGATCTTTTGAATGGCCGCTGTGCATTTGGTGCTATTAAGCCAGCAGGCTTCATCACTAAATCTGACTTGTCCTGGCAAACACAGGTACTGATCTGAAAATTGCCAGCATGATGACAAGTCCACTTGTTTCACTTCTCCGTCGAGCACCACAAAATGCTGACCTCTCAGGTCATGGTGTAAGACATGTGTGGATGAAACCTGTTCACCCATGCATCTCTGTGTATCAATGCAAAAGATCCCTCCCCAGGAAAATCAATAAATCTCTCCTTGTCAAGTCTCAGTTGTAAAGGAGTTTTACCTTCTGATAAGGCTTGAGCCATTATCTTGAAATCATCCGTTAACTCAGTCTATATGGATAGACATGCTATTTCCCATGCAGCACCCTTACCATATGCAATCATCTTTTTGAGAATTGTTTGAATTTGCCTTTGAGTGTAACCCTGAACCTTATAGGTGTTGTGTGTTAGCTGTTCCAAAACCATGTTCAGATGATGCTGGGTACCCACATTCTGCTGTCCCAATGTGCCTAATTGTTGAATGACCTCTTTTTAGTCCCATCACCCTTTTATCATAGAGAGTCTCCGGGGTGCTACCTGATGTATCCCAGGATTCTACCTCTCTACTGCAAAATGTCCCCTGATCCATTAAACTAACATCCCATGCTAACCCGTGTGGCCCTCCCCAGAAGAATACGGTTGGTACTCTCTCTTCAGGGAAATTGATTAGCATATCAATGACAAACGTTATTCCCAACTGTTCATGCTATTCCCAACAGTCCTGATTGGACCTTTGCCCCCTTATATCCTGAGGCAAAATACATACCTTCGGTCGGGAAGAATGTACCTGGTCAATTAACCATCTAACATGAGGATTAGTGACTGAATATGGACTGTGTAGTATTGTCTCATATTGTGACCTGTGTAGTGAGGATGATGTTACCTGTGTTGGCTCTCCCTTTTCTGGGGTCGCTCTCCCCACCCTCTTTGTCACCTGAAAATGTGGCTGGATCTCAATTTTAACTTCTCGTTCCGAGAACCAAAACCCTTCTGCTTTACAGCCTTTACGTGTGTATAGTTGTCTCAGAGACACCCTCTGTTGGTTGCTCCAGAGTGTGATATTGTTCCCTGCTTTTCTCCTGGAGGAGAAGTGACGCTTACTGCTCGTTCCTCTCCAGTAAAGAACCATCTCACTCCGGAGAACCAAGAGAAGGTAATCCTGTACCACACACTTCACCTTTTGCATATACCCATTGTAGGGCAATGTACTTTTTCACCAGACTTTGGATCGGTGTCTGGGCTGGGAGAGCATGACATTCAGGAGTAGCATTGAGCTTCCGTTAATATCATTCTTCCAGCACACATGACCCTTCATACCTTTTACCACCATCGTGCCATAAAATTGGCTTCCATCTGGCACCCATGATCCTTTTCTCCTACCCAACTTGGTCCATACTGACCAATCTGAGGGTAGTGCAAAAGGATCGGTACCTTTTTCTCCAAACATGAACATGCTTGGGCCTTGTGTTCTTATTAACCCCTCATTGTCCGTGAGAATGTCTTCTCTTCTCCTAGATTGATTCCTAGACTGGACATAGGACTACCGTATTTTTCGGACTATAAGACGCTCCAGACTATAAGACACACCTGGGTTTAAAGGGCAAATATCAGGAAAAAAATATGCTAAACCTAGATGCGTCTATGTGTCAGGGGCATCTTGTAGACCTTTTTGCCCCAAGATGTCTCTAAGCTACTTTACCCACCTACACTAACCCCTGCTGCCCCTCCCCAGCTACATTACACTTCACTACACACTAGACTAACCCAGGCTGCCCTCCAATTACATTATACTTCACTACACTAACTCCTGCTTCCCCTCCCCAGCTACATTACACTTCACTATACGCTACATTACACTAACCCCTGCTTCCCCTCCCCCCAGCTTCATTACACTTCACTACACAATTCACTTCACTACACCAACCTTTACTGCCCCTCCCCCCAGCTACATTACAATACACCTGCAGGGAAACTCACCTGATCTAGACGGCACCCTCCTCTCCTCCTTCTCCCTTCTGCAGCTGATCCTCTCATGGGGCTCCACTCACAAGTCAAAACATATCATAGCCGCTGCCAGATGATGCGCTCAGTATTACGGGGAGATCGGGACTCGGAGAGCACGTGGCATCAGACGTCCGGGTTACTGATGCCCGCGTGTATTCTCCCTACTGTATCTTATGACAATGCTGGCATCCTAGTGGGCTGTAAATTTACGCATCAGGACGGCTCAGTGGGGAGATAAATAGCGGTATTCTTCCATAGAACAGCCGCTGAGAGGTCCGCGCTTGCTGCTACATTGTCTCTCCCTTCACTTCCACATACGTCACTATGCGGAAGTTACCCCCCCCCCCCCCCCCCCCCACACACACACACACACACACACACACACACACACTTCTGGGGAGAAAAAGTGTGTCTTATAGTCCGAAAAATATGGTAATACCCCACAAATACACTGTCACACTATACACGGCAATCTTGCCCCTTGGACTGCTGTCATTCCTGTGCATTGTGTGAACCCTTGGTACGAGCTGGGAGAAGAAAAAAAAATACCTTTTGACCAATCCGCAGACGCAAAAACCGCACAAACTGTGGCTTTGTCCTGGACAAAAACTGAAAACGCTTACCGCTCTGCAAGCATTCCGACGGACAGCTCGATTGGTCAACTCTTTTTTCTTTATTATTTTTTTTTCCAGTGCTATGTACCCTCTTATTCCCTGACCTCTATTGGGGAACTCATGTTACAAGTGAATCAAATCACTACAGGCATGTGGGCGGTATAGGAGAGTCTAGCTCTAGACAGACAGCGGGCTTGAGAGGTAGCACAAATGGTAGTGTGGTTAACAGTGACATTCACATCTGGGAGGGTCAAGGATGGCTGGGGTGGGAAGATCATAAATTCTGTTTTGTCCAGGTTTAGTTTCAGGAACCTAGCGGACATCCAGGAGGAGATGGCTGATAGGCAGGAGGAGACCTTGTCCATTGTAGTGTTGGATAGGTCAGGGGTGTGGAGGTAGATCTGGGTGTCATCTGCATACAGATGATAGTTAAAACCCATGGAGGAGATAACCTTGCCAATGGAGGATGTGTATTTGTAGAACAGTAGGGGGCCATGGACCGAGCCTTGGAGGACTGAGGACTCATTGAAGGAAGTCGTGAAGGTGCAGTTGGAGAGGTAGGATGAGAGCCAGGCCAGGGTGAGGTCATGAATACCCATGGACTGAAGGGACTTTAGGAGTAGGGGATGGTCCACTGTGTCATTGCAAAGCACCCTTGCTCAGGAGAATGTGTGGGTAACAGCATAGGGGGACTTATAGGGAAATCTGGAAGTCACTTGCCCTTTAATGGATGTCCTCCCGACCTATTTAACCACTTGCGGACCCGGCCCGTTGAATCAACGTCCAGCAGGTGGTGGTACCGTTCTGACCGGACGTTGATTCAATGTCCAGCGCAAACAAACCGTCCCGCCGCGATCGTGCGCACCCGGAGGGGGAGATTAAGCTGTCATATGACAGCTGGCATCTCCCCCAAGTGATCAGCAGCCATCGCGTATGGCTGCTGATCACGTGATTACTACGATCGCCGTCGGATCGTAGTGATCCACTTTGACAGCGGCGGCGGAAGGGGGGAAAGAAGAGGATCCACTCACCTCCCTGCCGTTCCAGCGACGATCAGCGCCCCCCTCTGCTCTGACCAGCATCTCTGCTCCGTCTGACGTCAGTGCCAGGTCCCGGCTTGATGACGTCATCAAGCCGCGACCCGACCTGAGCGTCATTTGGAGCGGAGATGCCGGCTGGAGAAGAAGGGGGCTTGTGCGGCTCATCGCTGGAGACTGGAAGGTGAGTGATGGCTACTGCGCACAGGGGGCACACCTGGCCACACAGGGGGGAAACAGCTCAGCCAGCCACAGACGGAATCCGGCCGCCCGACCCAACGCGCACTCCCCCCCTCCACCGCAAAATGCCCTGGTCCTTAAGGGGGGGGTAGGCGGCCGGTCCCGAAGTCGTTAAATAAGCGAATAAGTCCCTCACCTCCTCAGATCCCTCCCCTCACCTCCTGTTTCACATTATAATCCAACCAAGAAACAAGTATCCAAATTGGCGCAATATAATCTCACCAGAGGTTGAATCATAATCCTTTGAGGTCATCTTCTTGTGTGTCTTAACAACTGGGAGGGAGAAGGTGCCCAAAAAAATAGGTGGTGGTGGATGAACGGTATATCTATATTATGTGACAAAAAAATAGCAAAAAATATAAATAATAAAATGGCTTACTCAAAGGAAGGGGCAAAGCCAATTTCAAACAAAAGGTTTATTATTCATCAGACACTATCAATGATCATTATGATATAATCATTGATAGTGTCTGTGTAACGATTTAAAACGTTACCTCTGTGGTGGAAAGCAGCGCAGCTGCTTTCACACCTGATGTCACCTTTCTGGCCAAGCCATCCCAGGTGTCGCTTCCCGACTCAGCTGGGACAGGGATCTCTGTTGCAGCAGCTTGGGTCCACATGCCTGCACATGGAACAAAAGGACCTTTACATGGAGCTAAAGGACCTTTATGGGCAGAGGAGACAGATCAGCTGACTTTGTGGTCAGCTGACTTCCACCTGTCAATCTTCTTTGCAGGTTGGTTCAGCCCCTCGGGCGGGGCTGCTTGAATCTGCTGTCAGTATTTAAACCTGGAGTTGTTACTCTGTCTTTGTCTATTGTCGTGAACACTTGTGTGTCAGCACTCAGACCATAGGCAGATCCCAAAGTGTGCTAGAACCGGCCGGAGCCGGGGATCCACACTTAGCCAGATTCTGTTGATAGCTTAAAGTACTAATTGAATTGTATCTGTGTACTAGCATAGTTTCCAAAGGTGTTGACGGCCAAGGATCTCACACCTTAGCGTTAGGAATTGTACTGTATTATTTGTTATGACTTTCTGCCTGCCTGACCTTTCTTGTGAACTCTGATTCTGTACCTTGCTATTTCTGATATCCTGTTGCCAAACTCTGCTCGTTCCTGGACTCTGTATCTGCCTTCTGATTCGGTACCCTGCTTATCTGATACACCGTTGCCAAACCCTGCCTGTTCATTAGATTCCGTATCTGTCTCCTGAATTTGTACTTTATCTGTCCGTGTGTTGACGACCTGGCTTGTCCGACCTCGAGAACTGGCTTTACTGTTAGAGGCAGTTCCCAGACCTGTAAGTGACACCCCCTCTTTGGTGTCACTCACGCTCTGTCCTTCCTACCTTCAGCCTAGCTCCTCCCCCGGGAGAGTCTAGGCCTTGGAAGGAACTTTCCTCTGTGTATACTCAAAGTGTTACTGTTGCTTAAACACTCACTTGTTGCTCAGGTGTCCAGGGGTTAGAATATATATCTGATTATCGGTGATACTGCAGATCATCAATAATCGGGTATATTCTGCATTCTCGGTGATACTGCAGTTCACCGGTAATCAGATCCTCTCTGTGTTACACCGATCATTACTGAATGCCAGACCTGTTAGTGACACCCTCTCTCTGGTGTCACTCACGTTCTGTCCTTCCGTCTCCCTGTCTGACTCCTCCCCGTGGAGAGTCCAGACTACGGAAGGAACTTGTTGCTGAGCAGTATTCCTATCGGCTCTTGCACCTGTCTTCCAGGTGCGGTCCTCAAGGTATTACTGTTTGCACCTTAACACTTACACTCTCCACAGGTGACCATTAGAGCCGTGTTCTTTGTATCTCTAAGACTGCAGTAAGGTCTGAATCACCTGCTCCACAGGTGACCATTAGAGCCGTGTTATTTGTATCTCTTAGACTGCAGTAAGGTCTGAATCACCTGCTCCACAGGTGACCGTTAGAACCGTAGTTATCTGTCTGTACCTTCCAGCCCCACTGGGGGGGCCTTGTGTCTAGTCTGTTCTGTTGGTGTCCTGAGTGTTCCTTACCAACTCCTGTGGTAAGATCCTGTAAAACCATTAGTGTTACGGTGGTACCAGACACACACTTACGCTCTGCTCTCGTTCTTGCTATACTGGTATTATTGGTGGTTCTGCGGATCACACATAATCGAGTATAGCGTCTGTATTTTTGGTGATTCCGCAGATCACCAATAATCAGTCATCTGAGTAGTGGCATTAACCGTCACAGTCTGATGAATAATAAACCTTTTGTTTGAAATTGGCTTTGCTCCTTCCTTTGAGGTAAGCCATGTTTATTATTTTGACAGAGAAAGGTAGGAGGCGCCCGTGACGAACAAATGTTGTATTAAACGACTACTTAAAACATTAATTGCCAGCAATTCTGGTGATAACAAATAAAGGATGGTCCTACCTTAATGAAGCAGTCCATCCATAAAGAAAAATTAACTTTATTGGGCACTTTAAAAATGACAACGCGTTTCGCGGAACAACCGCTTCATCAGGTCGAGTGATGTGCCCTCCGGGCAATAGAGCAGCTTGTTATAAACTGTTCTTAATCACCTTTTTCCGGCACCAGCAACTCATCAGCAAGAGTTGCACACGCGACTCATCACAGCAAGCAGGAAATAGACTTTCTCCGGCTTCTTCAATATTCACGTTATTTATTCAGGAAACAGAAATACAGATAGATACAGTTCATCATATCCTAGCCACGCCAATCTTCATGTTGCGTTACAAGCTTCTTGATTATACTTCCTGCTGAAGTCAATCAGGTACCTTCTTTCTAAACTACGTTACACTAGACTACCTATGTACAGCATACATTATATCAGATTACATATAGAATGAAAATACTTAGAGGTCCTAGTCAGCATTTAGAGCTAGTGTGAAAGTAAGAAGCAGATTGAGCTCCGATCGCCCACCCGGCTTTAATACCGACTAGGAAAGAGTTAAATGTGACATCATCTTCGCCATCCCCTAGACCAGACTATTGGTTGAGCCCCCTTGTGGGGTCATAATACCCACCTGCTCGATTAATATTCAATGTCACTTCTCCCTTACTTACTGGAATTTGGTATTTTGGTAAACATGACCTATGTTGATTGTTCTTGTGGTGTACGTGTTGAGGTCAGTGTAGGCCTGTGGCCTTCTTTCAGGAACATGTTCTCAGTATCTGCGTGTATCATCTGCTTCACGCAGACACTGAGATGCTTCTGCCTGCATCACAAGAACTCTATTTATTTTAAAGGCATACACTGCGGACAAGCCTTTTACCTAAACTCAGGCCAAATAACTGAGGCCTACTTAAACTATAACACAGCTATCTCAGGTGCCTGTGAGTCGGATTGGGGTTACCACTTTGGCAAGTGGACTTTTTGAAGGAGTTGCGACCATCCAAGGACAAGGCCGAGCAGGGACGGTACTTCCCCGCATGCATATTAAGTGGTTGCCTGGCTTGCAACCCAACTTTGTGAGTACAACTATATAAGACCTACATTAAAATAATCACCTTAAACTCACAATACTGCACTAGATTGGGCTCCTGGCTTTTCCTCCCGTCCTTTCTTCTATCTTATCACAGCTGTATATGTTTATTATTTATATTTTTTGCTATTTTTGGTCACATAATATAGATATACCGTTCATGCACCACCACCAATTTTTTTGGGGCACCATCTCCCTCCCAGTTGTTATGTCACAGCCCCCCAGCTGCTTTGGGGGAGTTAGTCTAGTGTTCAATTTCTGAACTATTGCTTTTTTCTGGACTGCGACCCACATATTTGATGACTAAAGAACCCGACTGAGGATGGGATTTCCTCACCTGCCTTCATACTGTGGTTGCTTGCCGTGCAACCCACACTATTCTTTTGCTCTCTAACACTACGTGATCAGCACTTGACATACTACACCATAAGGGGCTCCTGGTGTCTCTATAATTTTTCCTGTCTCCCTAGGAAGTCTGTTTAATCCCTTGGGATAACACACACCCTCTTTTCTTGTGTGTCTGTTCATTTTGATTTCAAGAACCCCTCAGGAATGTGGTTAGGCATGAGAAAACATCTGCTGTAAGAAAACTCTGGAGAAAAGTTAGATTAATCTATTAATTAATTAAGGCTACTGTATCTAGAAATTTTCTCTATGCATGGCCAAGTTTAGATTTCAGAGTTGAGAGAATGTTACAGGGGTGACCTACAGCCCATGAGGTAACTATTTGTATTGGGTATTTGTATTGATTTCAGATGTATTTCCTCATTCTTTTCTATTTTGTTTTTCTTTTCCTTTTTTACCCGTGACTTCACATTATGTTTATCATCACATTGTCTTCGCATTTGCTTCTGCTAATTTCTTATGTTAATTTTTTCACTCCAGTGGGAGGGTTATATAACCTTATTATTGTATACGTGCTATTTTCCACTTGAGGTTTTGTATGCTATTGATGTCATAATTAATCCTTTCCAATGATTTGGTGAAAGGTTTCTATTTATAGTGAAACATTGCAATACGAGGTTAGTCATGATTAAAGAGACTCCGTAACAAAAATTGCATCCTGTTTTTTATCATCCTACAAGTTCAAAAAGCTATTCTAATGTGTTCGGGCTTACTGCAGCACTTTATACTATCACAGTCTCTGTAATAAATCAATGTATCTTTCCCCTGTCAGACTTGTCGGCCTGTGTCTGGAAGGCTGCCAAGTTCTTCAGTGTTGTGGTTCTGCTATGAACTCCCCCTTCCAGGCCCCTCTATGCACACTGCCTGTGTAGTATTTAGATTAGAGCAGCTTCTCTCTTCTCTCTTATCTTTTACAAGCTGGATAAATCGTCCTTTGAGCTGGCTGGGCTTTCACATACTGAAGAATTACAGACAAGGGCAAAGCTGTTTGCAGGAGAAAAACAAGCAGCCTGAAACTTCAGTGCATGAGAACTGCAGGGGGAAAGAGACACACAATGATCTCTTGAGATTCAAAAGGAAGGCTGTATACAGCCTGCTTGTGTATGGATGTATTTTTCTATGTGTGGACATACTGTACATCAACCTACTTCCTGTTTTGGTGGCCATTTTGTTTGTTTATAAACAAACTTTTTAAAACTGTTTTTAACCACTTTTAATGCGGCGAGGAGCGGCGAAATTGTGTCAGAGGGTAGTAGGAGATGTCCCCTAATGCACTGGTATGTTTACTTTTGAGCGATTTTAACAATACAGATTCTCTTTAAGGCAACTAATGTAGGTCAAAACATGTTAGCTTTTATAGTGTTGATTTCTTCATTAAAGAAGCACATATTTCAAATTTCCAGTGTTTGGCATGTATGTGAAGTCCTGATTCTGTTCTTTACATGTATTCTTGTACATTGAGCAGCAAGAAGCTTCTTTCATTGTTTTGAGAACTTGTAGACTACTGGCTTAAAAACCCAGCATCCGGCAATTGAAACTTCATGATACGTAAATGACATATCATGTAAATGACATTATTTATATAAAGTTACCATTCATGGTAAATTAAGACCTCAAGGGATCTTTTAGAATTCCCACAATTAGAAAATGTTTGAGAATTAAGTGATGTTCCTTTAGGGGCAGGGAGAAAAAAAGGTGAGGGGACAGTGGGCATAGCAGGTTCAAGAAGAGGAAAGCAGGTATTGTGGCTGTGCTTTCCACAGAAGAGCTAAGTACGGTAACTTCAGTAGAATTAAGAGGAACCATTAAACAGCTCAAAGCTGTGGGTCATTCATTGTTATTTATTAATCATTGTCAGTGAATTTATTTATTGTATTTATAAAGCGCCAACATATTATGCAGTGGTGAATTGCATCAGCCTGCTGAAGAAGGGTCTGAAGTTGAGTCAACCGTTACCCTGAAGTTGATTTTCTCTTACCAACAGTTTAGATTATCAAAGATTTGAAGCAGACCTATTCGAAACTACACTATAGTTGACTCAACTAGTTCAAAGCCTAGACAATTAAATGTGTTGGTCTTATAAAATACCTATTTAGTGGTTAATAAAGGAAAGATAGTGTTTTCAGTCGCTCCAGGATCCCCATTAGACTAATTTCAAGTTTTGGTAAATCGGGCATGAAGGCCCTTGTGTATCACAAATCACGGGTCTGGCAATGTGCTAAAGATATGCCTTGACATGGCTGAGTTAGAGGTCCAGTGTAGCTGCAGAAGGTGACAACAAAGTGGTCATGTCCAGCACTTATTATTTTCTAACCCTGGTACTCCAAGTTAGTCTGAGGCCAGGAAATGAAGGAAAGAAGCAGAGACATGACAGGGGTCCTACGTCTTCCCTACTCTTCTTCCTTATTCTAAAAAAAAAGGTTAGGCCATGTGCCAATTGCTGAACATGACTATTTATGTACAGCAAGCCACCAACCTCACTGGCACCTAGAGGGATTAATATAGATCATTGATGAGAACTGGAGCTAATTGTCTCATTCCCAAAATGAACCGTTTGTTCCTTTCTAGAAAAAAATACACAACTTACTGGTGGATCCCCCTGGTGAAGTCCAACTCAGGCAGTGGCTTCTGAACAGAGCCCCTGTCTAGGTAGCTCAACCACATCCTTAGCGAGGTGCTCACTTTGCCTAGGGATATCTTGGATATTAGGATTCATGTCAGCCAGTGGTGCTGGGAAGAGATGACAGTATGATGAAAGTAAATCCATCTAACATTCAAACTTAATGCAAAGTATATGCAACTTAGAACTCGGCCAATAATATGCACTTCCTTATGATTTTGGAATTTGCATGCAACCAAAAATTATTTGCATCTCAATGACCATCTCTAGTACAGCTTAGTCACAGTATATGTGGTCAGTCTGCATAACAGGATGCTCGAGGACAAGTGTTCTGAAGCAGTACCAGAACATGTACACAGTTTGAGGTTATTTTAGTTTATGAGACTGAAAAATTATCCATGTAGGCCTTAGTGTAATGCCAATGCAAGGAAGGGTTTGAAAAATAATCAATTTGAAAAATAGTCTTTAACCTCCCTGGCGTTCTGGACGAGCTGAGCTCGTCTAGAGACGCCGGAGGTCACCGCTCAGGCCCCGCTGGGCCGATGTGAATATTTTATTTTTTTTAAACACGCAACAAGCACTTTGCTTGCTGTGTGTCCTACCCGATCGGCGCCGCTCGCCGCCGATCCACTGCTACCCGCCGCGATACAGGCCCCCCCCCCTCCGAGACCCCGTGCGCTGCCTGGCCAATCAGTGCCAGGCAGCGCTGAGGGGTGGATCGGGACTCCCTGTGACGTCACAACATTCGTCGCCATGGCGACGGGGGAAGCCCTGAAGGAAATCCCGTTCAGAACGGGATATCCGGACGGGTCTTTGCACCAGCGGCGATCGGAGGGGTGGGAGGGAGGAAGCAGGGAGGGGGGAATCATGTAGCTAGCGCTAGGCTAGCTACATGATAAAAAAAAAAATATGTGCAAAAAATTGCGGCCTTGGGAATCAAAACGCCAGGCAGGTTAAGGAATTTTGTTACATTCTGCATGGTGCAACTAGGGGAAACTTGAGTTTGAATAGCTAGGCACAGCTTTTCACACTAGCTCAAACATGATTAGTGGATTTCTGTGTGAATTCTTTCTCTCCAGCTCCCTCTTTATCTGTTCTCTTACATTGCCAAGGCTACTTACAATATTTGTATATGTATATTATATATATATATATATATATATATATATATATATATATACATTTTTTTTAGTCTATTTAACCGAATATCTTTTTCTGCGGTTTCTGGAAAGCCAAATGCAAACCTGTTCTCCAATAATGAAATAACATTCTGTCCTTTTGAAGGTGAAAAAGCTTAAGCTTGTGAACTGCCTGGCGATTTTAAATTGCTTCTTATAAAACCAAGAGCCCTGGCCCTTGATAATGTATATGTCAAGCAGACATTTCCCCAGTGTCTAACGTGTGTGCCAAAAAAGCAAAAATCCTTCGTCTGCTGAAGTTATTTTGCTTCATTCTGAAGATCCTTGACCTAGCTTCTCTGTATTACAAGATGCACTTCTTTTACATCATCCATTTATATAACTTACACAAAATCAAAGTGGAACTCAGGGAATTTTTCTTTATCTCTCTTTTTTGGTTTTGTTAGCATAGAAAATGGCTAAAACTTCCCGTTCTTGTCGTGGGAACTGGAGAAAATGTTCCCATAGGAAGGGAGAATGCTATCATTTACAGGTGACTACAGCACTTGTCTCTACTAGAGATTCATCTTCAATTGTTGCTCTGGTACTGGGGTTGATAAAGTTTTGGAACTGATTGAGTTTTTTCTTTAAAATGAAAGCAAGAGTAGGACTACATGAGTTTAGCTAAATAAAAGCTTACAAAAAGGGCTGGCACCACAGAATAAAAAAATGCTCTTTATTGAAATGCCATTAAAATGCCATAATAGTAAAAATAAAAAAATAGGCTTTGGCGGTGACAGCCCGCTTGTTTCGATAGCTCTTTCTCAAGCTGAGTGGCTTGAGAAAGAGCTATCGAAACAGCGGGCTGTCGCCGCCAAAGCCTATTTTTTTATTAATAAGTTATTTTAATGGCATTTCAATAAAGAGCTTATTTTTATTCTGTGGTGCCAGACTGCCAGCCCTTTTTGTAAGCATGCTGTATGGGCCTCATTGGTACTGAGACCTTTGGCTTGGGCACGCAGGAATTTCTCCTTTTACTGAGTGCTCCTCCACGCTACGGTTTTTGCAGCTAAATAAAAGCTAAAGATTCATTAAAGAAATTATTTTACATATCATAGTATCTCAACCCAACTATAGAAACTTATTCTGTTATTTAACTACTTTACATTCCTGGGTATTTACCCCCTTAATATTCCTGACAAGTTTGATGCTTCAGTTGTGTCACTATTGATGCGGCAATACATTTTTATTATTTATGCCACCAAAGTGATACATATATTGTTTTTTTTCAGGACAACCTAGGTTTTCTTTGGGTAATATTTTTCCCAAAATTGTTTAATTGTAGAGACATCTTAAAATGTTAAAAAAATTAGCTTGAAACACAAACATTATACACGTTTTTCATGTTTCACCCTTCCTAATTTTCACATGACAAGTGCCACAGTTGTAAAACACCTCAAAATACATTACTTGGCATACATGCCATATTTCATCACCAGTTGGGCATGTAGTGTACCATTATCGCCAGTTTGTGCATGTGTAGCGACTGGATGTGATTGCTGTGGCACATAGTTTTTGGACCCCGTAGCTGTACAAACATTGCTAGGCAACAACATAGTGATGCATCTATACAGTGTTAGGTCCCTGAGCCGTTGCCCTATCATTTCTGATCTATATGGGCGGCAGCAATTACAGGTGACCATGAATTTTAAGGTCATGTATAGGTGACACAAGAGGTTAATTAGAATGGGTTAAATGTTAACCACCGGGAGGGGATATTTTATTCTTTAATGGGACTCTGTTACTTTAAACTTTTTTCTTTAACTTTCAATGAATGGTTGCTGATATAGAGCAATTATTACTTTTAAACTTGTGTGTGTAGTGAGTATATTTTGATTGATTTTTCTATACTGCTGAACATTATCCATACCCGGGGATATATGTTTTTTATGCATCATTAATAAAGTACATTTTTGTATATACTATAACTGATTGTGCACCCATATATATTAATTTTGATGAAACAGCTTTCAGATTTGGTGTGCACCCCTGACACATCCATTGTGTGCATAGGACAGGTTGTGGTTATTGAGGAAGAGCTCATTATTCTCATTTTTGAATTATTATGCATTTGGCTGAATGATGTACAAGTGATTAACAAAAGTCAGTTTATGTACATCAGTTATGCTGACCATAAACGGAAGCAATTAGGAACAACAGAACGGCACAAATAGTAGGCCAAGTTAAATCACAGAGCAGGGTTAGCGCATACTGAGGCACATTGCACAGAAGTCACTAACTTTATGCACAGTCAAAAGCTACTTCGTATGGCCTTCAGATTAGCTTAAAGTGGAGCCAAATTAAAAATGCAATATTTCAGAAATAAAATCTATTTTCTAAATTATATTAATAAATAGAAGCCTTTTTTCAGCTGCATGATGACAAATATAAAATATTTTACATTTATTGGAGGAACCCCTCCCTTCCTTTCATATTGCTGGGACAGAATCCGGCAAACTGGTGGAGTAGAAGGTTTCCCGAAAAGGAAGAATTGCTAATGGCTGCCACCTGTATAACCCTAGTTATGAAAAGAGAAGGGTGAAAAGCATGCACTGAAATGCTCATAGGCTTGAAGGAGTGTGTATTTATCTTTGTATGTGTCAGAGTGGTGCAACGAAATATTTTGAATTAAAAAAATGTTCAGTTTGGGTCCGCTTTAAGAACACTGGGTAGAGAGTTTCATGGATGGGTTTCCATGGCCACGTAGCTGCATTTAAACCTTACATCACCAAATACAATGAAAAGCATTTTATGCAGTAGTCTAAAGAGCATTGGAGAAATGTTCTCTAGAGTGAGAAATCATGATTCTCTGGCAATGGACAAGTGCCAGGAGAATGGTACTTGCTTGACTGCACAGAAACAAGAAGAAAGTTTGGTGGAGGGGACTTATGGCATTGTTCAGGAATTCGGCTTACCTCATTTGTTCTTCTTAACCCTAACCTACAAAGCTCTCCACAATCTCTCTCCCCTGTACATCTCCTCACTAGTCTCCAGATACCAACCCAACCGCAACCTCGGATCTGCACACAAGCTTCTTCTATCCTCTTCTACAATTACCTCCTCACATTCACGTGTACAAGACTTCTCACGTGCCTCACCCCTCCTCTGGAATGCCCTTCC